>NC_034192.2:28638218-29238218 GCF_002021735.2 Oncorhynchus kisutch | reverse complement strand
AGCGTGCGGGCCCTACGGCCACATCTCAGCCAGGACTACGGTCAACACACACACTTCAAAAAAAGACATATACACACACACACACACACACACATACACAAACACACACACACACACACACACACACACACACACACACACACACACACACACACACACACACACACACACACACACACACACACACACACACACACACACACACACACACACACACACACACACACACACACACACACACACACACACAGCCTCTTTTCAACAGTGTTAGAGAATGTATCTTTTATGTACAGTATGTGTGTGTGTCTCTTATAAGTATGATCAACTGAACACACTGTTTCAATGACAGACATTGGCCTGGTCTTCAGTAGCCCTGAAGACCTGCACACTCTCCGCTCTCCTTTAGCCACTGTCACTGTTCTGTCACTGTGCATACAGGGAGAATGACTGATCCGTTTCACTTAACCCTGTCACCCTCATTAAACCCCTGGGCCTCCAGGAGCCCAGCTCACAGAGGAGGAAACGAACACCATTGGGTAACTAATAAAAGTGAGGAAGACTGAACAGTTTAGGGTTGTCTCGATTGGTCTCTTTCTCAATTCATTTCAAACGGCTTTATCGGCATGGAAAGTGTCGAACACATACAATGCCAAAGCAAACATAGACATTAGGGATGTGTATCTTTGCCTTTCAAGACGAATGGATACATGTTTAGTAGAGACATGGGCTCCGATACGATACAGGAATGTTATGTTTTAGTTTGAAATTAATTCTGCGAGATTCGGTTTGATTAGAGCAGTGGTTCCCAAACTTTTTATAGTCTCGTACCCCTTCAAGCATTCAACCTCCATCTGCGTGCCCTCTCTAGCTCCAGGGTCAGTGCACTCTCAAATGTTGTTTTTGGCCATCATTGTAAGCCTGCCACACACACACACTACACAATACATTTACTAAACATTAGAATGAGTGTGAGTTTTTGTCACACCCCGACTTGTGGGAAGTGACAAAGAACGCTTATAGGACCAGGGCACAAATAATAATATAATAATAATAAATAATTTAGCTCTTTATTTAGCCATCTTACATATAAAACTTTATTGGTTCATTGAAAATTGTGAATAACTCACCACAGGTTAATGAGAAGGGTGTGAATAACTCACCTCAGGTTAATGAGAAGGGTGTGAATAACTCACCACAGGTTAATGAGAAGGGTGTGAATAACTCACCACAGGTTAATGAGAAGGGTGTGAATAACTCACCTCAGGTTAATGAGAAAGGTGTGAATAACTCACCACAGGTTAATGAGAAGGATGTGCTTGAAAGGATGAACATAACTCTGCAATGTTGGGTTGTATTGGAAAAAGTCTCAGTCTTAAATAATTTTCCACACACAGTCTGTGCCTGTATTTAGTTTTCATGTTAGTGAGGGCCGAGAATCCACTCTCACATAGGTACATGGTTGCAAAGGGCATCAGTGTCTTAACAGCACGATTTGCCAAGGCAGGATACTCTGAGCGCAGCCCAATCCAGAAATCTGGCAGTGGCTTCTGATTAAATTCAATTTTCACAGAACCACTTGTTGCAATTTCGGTGAGGCTCTCTTGTTCAGATATCGGTAAGTGGACTGAAGGCAGGGCATGAAAGGGATAACAAATCCAGTTGTTTGTGTCATCCATTCGGTAAAGTACCTACGTAATTGTGCACCCAACTCACTCAGGTGCTTCGCTATATCACATTTAACATTGTTCGTAAGCTTGAGTTCATTTGCAAACAAAAAATCATACAATGATGGAAAGACCTGTGTGTTGTCCTTGTTAATGCAGAGAGAGAACAGCTCCAACTTCTTTATGGTAGCCTCAATTTTGTCCCGCACATTGAATATAGTTGCAGAAAGTCCCTGTAATCCTAGATTCAGATCATTCAGGTGAGAAAAAGCATCACCCAGATAGGCCAGTCATGTGAGAAACTCATCATGCAAGCGGTCAGACTAGTGCAAATGATGGTCAGTAAAGAAAACTTTAAGCTTGTCTCTCAACTAAAAAAAACGTGTCAATACTTTGCCCCTCGATAAACAGCGCACTTCTGTATGTTGTAAAAGCATTACATGGTCGCTGCCCATATCATTGCACTATGCAGAAAACACACCAGAGTTCAGGGGCCTTGCTTTAACAAAGTTAACCATTTTCACTGTAGTGTCCAAAACGTCTTTCAAGTTGTCAGGCATTCCTTTGGCAGCAAGAGCCTCTCGGGGGATGCTGCAGTGTACCCAAGTGGCGTCAGGAGCAACTGCTTACATACGCATTCCCACGCCACTATGTCTCCCTGTCATGGCTTTTGCGCCATCAGTACAGACACCAACACATCTTAACCACCAAAGTCCATATTTTGTCACAAAGCTGTCCAGTACTTTAAAAAATCCTCTCCTGTTGTCCTGGTCTCCAGTGGTTTGCAGAAGAGGATGTCTTCCTTAATTGACCCCCCCATAAATGTAACGGATGAGTCTGTTGACTCATACAGCTGTATTGCATAGAATTCACTGGCTTGTATGCGAAGCAGAAATTGTTTCAAAACATCTCCTGCCATGTCACTGATGCGTTCTTGGCCTTTCCCCCCTGCATTGTCCCAGCCATATCCGCGGCAGCAGGAAAAATTAAGTCCTCCATAATAGTATGGGGCCTGCCTGTCCTAGCCACTCGGTAGCTCACCATATAAGATGTTTTTAGCCCCTTCTTATTAATGGTATCTACTCGAAAGTCGTCCTAATTCTCGCTCAAAAAATTCCAGTGGCTTATTTTTCAAATTGGCTGATGGTTTAATTTTATTTTTGGCAGTGAAACGAGGCTACTCATGAAAGAAAAAAAACTCTCCCAAATGTATAGCCCCGTTGGAAAATATAAATTGACTGTTTGAAAATTTGATTTTTTTATTTATTTTTTAAAGTATTATAAAAAAAAAATTACAAAAAATTGAATCACCCACCCCCCCCCCCGACTGCATTGTTTGGGAATAGCTGGATTTAGAGGAACAAATGGAGCTCATCACGAGCAGATGGAGCTCATCATGAGCTGGGCCTCTGTGAGCTGGATCTGTCTCAGCTGACATACAGTGGGGCAAAAAAGTATTTAGTCAGCCACCAATTGTGCAAGTTCTCCCACTTAAAAAGATGAGAGGCCTGTAATTTTCATCATAGGTACACTTCAACTATGACAGACAAAATTAGAAAAAAAAATCCAGAAAATCACATTGTAGGATTTTTTATTAATTTATTTGCAAATTATGGTGGAAAATAAGTATTTGGTCAATAACAAAAGTTTTCTTCAAATCAAGCTACTTACCTATTGCAGATTCAGTCTTCCCAGGCTGGTGCAGGTCTACAATGTTGTTTCTGGTGTCCTTTGACAGCTCTTTGCTCTTGGCCATAGTGGAGTTTGGAGTGTGACTGTTTGAGGTTGTGGACAGGTGTCTTTTATACTGATAACAAGTTCAAACAGGTGCCATTAATTTTTTTTTTTTTTTTTTAAATTTTACCTTTATTTAACCAGGCAAGTCAGTTAAGAACATATTCTTATTTTCAATGACGGCCTGGGAACAGTGGGTTAACTGCCTGTTCAGGGGCAGAACGACAGATTTGTACCTTGTCAGCTCGGGGGTTTGAACTCGCAACCTTCCGGTTACTAGTCCAACGCTCTAACCACTAGGCTACGCTGCCGCCCAATACAGGTAACGAGTGGAGGACAGAAGAAGTTACAGGTCTGTGAGAGCCAGAAATCTTGCTTGTTTGTAGGTGACCAAATACTTATTTTCCATCATAATTTGCAAATAAATTCATTAAAAATTCTACAATGTGATTTTCTTTGTGTCATAGTTGAAGTGTACCTATGATGAAAATTACAGGCCTCTCTCATCTTTTTAAGTGGGAGAACTTGCACAATTGGTAGCCAGAGAGTTCGCCATGATCTTTGATGCTATTCCATCTGGAACTCTCATGTTGTTCAGAGGTGCAACCAGACCTCACCTTCTTGACCTACCCTCCTTAATCCAGTTGACTCTCCAATAGGAACAATGGGATTCTCCTTGCTCCATCAGGACAACAGGTCTATACATGCTTTATTTCAAAGGGATATTGTATCCATTCCTTATGTCACAACTTACTGGAATACATGTGTCTATAATATCTGTTCGGGACAAAAACGTGGTTATTACCACACTAATACCTGCTTGTTAACATGGTCAAAGAGGTCTCTTTCAGAATGATCCATAAGTAATACACTGCGAATCATTACAGGAAGAAACTCAAAAGAGACATTTACATGAACTGTACTTTTTGAGGTGTGCATCCAGAAACAGTTTAAAGATAAAGAAAAAAAAAAGTTTTACCTCATAAATCTAATTGTGCTAATGGCAAAATGTAATATTCATAAATGTACAGTCACTAATTTAAAAAAAACACTCTTCCACAAGGAATTCGTGCAGTACATTAAGACCATTCTATAGTCTTCTAATAAGAAAGATGTTTAAACAATCCATACACGTGTGTCTTTTAAGGTCTTTGTATAATCTGTCATTTGTTGTACCCCCTAGCATATGTTCTCTTTGCCTGTTTTTATACTGGTGTTTCTGCAATACATTGAAAAAATATATTTTTTAAATGAACAAAAAACAAACAATTATCACCTGTATCACCTGTACCCTGTATATCTAAAAATGACCACAAACACTGATTGTTTAAAGCAAAACTACCAAAACGATTGCTGATGGTTGAACCTGAACAATCAAAATAAAATCGAATGTAAACCGATCTGCATGTACAAGCAGATGAAAGTTGTGTCACTGGAGGTAGCTTAGGCTACTGTTTTCCGGCAACACACAGTTTTCAACAGGGCATTGGACAACAATAACCTAGCAAATGACGTTGGTTGTGACGCAACTAATACAGCCTTAATACTGCCCAATCAATTTCACAAACATTGGAATGCTGTAGGTGACGCGCAAGAGGCGCAAGATCAAGAATCGGCCTACCTCTCGTTGGTCAGCACACGAAGCTGCGCAGGGCGCAGTTTGACTAGGCTACTGAGCCTATGGTTGTTCAGGCGTTCAAAATGACTTGTAGATCACTAGCCAGGTTTCCGTTGCAAAATCAATGTGTTCAATAATGTTTCTTTGCAAGACAAGGATTGTTCTGACTTTCAACAATGCCTGATTTGCTTCGCTTTACTTTTCTGGTTGGCTGGATCCAAGTTTCACGATCCAATTTATTTCAGCTCTACAGGAGTGCATGTTTCACCATGGCACGGGCTGTGGCAACACGTTGGCACATGAGCATTGTTAGAATATGGCAAATATGATTCAATTCTTGTATCTGCATTCTACCCATGGTGGCTTTTGCACTGAGACGTGAAACAGATACAGTAGGTGGAATGGCATACAGGCTGTAGTCAATTTATGAATGCACAATTTGTCTAAATGCATAATGGAAACACTTAAACCACTTTATTCGACACTCTAGTTAAGGAAAAGCACGGCAAATATATCTTAGTGATGCATAAGAGTAGGAGACTTAGATACAACCTCCTAATAGGTTAAGGTAAGACGACGAACCGTCGGGAGTCGAGATACACTTTATGTTTATTATGCTTCATAAGAGGAATGATGTTTGTGTGCTTGTGTGTGTCTGTGTGAAAGAGAGTGTATGAGCATAGGCGAAGCGGTGCGGCAAAGTATTATATTTTAGAGTGAAAGCTGCTCCTTCATGGAACTCTCTGTCAGCAGTCTATTGTCCATGCGCTCGCCTGCCTGTGTGCGCTCTTTCACCGAAACTCACTCTTTCACCGAAACTCGTTTAAACTTGCCTGAAGGCTAATATAAAGGCCGTAGGCTAAAAACAGCCCCATAGCCTTGTAGTCTTATTATACTGAGATTTTGCATGCGCTGCATTCGTTGCCTTCCTTTTAGACAGAATAAATGGCCTGGGTAGCCATTTGATCAGATGTTCGGGAGTCTTATGGTTTGGGGGTAGAAGCTGTTTAGGAGCCTCTTGGACCTAGACTTGGTGCTCTGGTACCTTTTGCCGTGCGGTAGTAGAGAACAGTCTATGACTAGGGTGGCTGGAGTCTGATAATTTTTAGGGCCTTCCTCTTACACCGCCTGGTATAGAGGTCCTGGATTGCTGGAAGCTTGGCCCAATGATGTACTGGGCCGTACGCACTACCCTCTGTAATGCTTTGCGGTTAAGGCCGAGCAGTTGCCATACCAGGCAGTGATGCAACCAGTCAGGTGATGCTTTCGATGGTGCAGCTGTAGAACCTTTTGAGGATCTGAGGACCCATGCCAAATCTTTTCAGTCTCCTGAGGGGGAATAGGTTTTGTCGTGCCCACTTCTCGACTATCTTGGTGTGCTTTGACCATGTTAGTTTGTTGGTGATGTGGACACCAAGGAACTTGAAGCTCTCAACCTGCTCCACCACAGCCCCGTCGATGAGAATGGTGTTGGAATCATGCCTGGCCGGGCAGTGAACAAGTGAACAAGTAGGCCCGTTAGCCTAATTAATGCATATTGAAGAATGCATATTGGCTCTTTCGGTTAGAGCATTCGATTTTGCAAAAGCATACATCATTTTGGATTACTGTGCCCATGAAAACTGTTTTAACATTGTAGCCTAAAATATCAATAATTGGCCTATCCTAAAAAAAAAAAGATTCATAATGTGTCAGTACAACTGACTAGGTATCCCCCTTTCCCATTGGATTTAGCAAGGCTCTGTGAAGGTCCATTCATTTTCAGCACATGAGGAGTTGATGGCGATTCCTTTTCAGCACTTTATGACTCGTTGTTTAGGCGAATTATTGATATTTTAGGATACAATGTCGAAACGGTTTTCATGGGCACAGAAATCTGAAAGAGTCATGTAACTTGTGTGGATCTTCAATATGCATAAATCAGGCTAACAGGCCTACTTGTTGGACGCGCATTTGGTATCCAACTGTTTAGTCGGGCCTAGGGATACTAGCGACCTTCATCAGCTGATCCAGGAAACATGCTGTTCTGAATGACAGTCAAGTGACAAACAGCTTTCGTGACATGGCACGCAATACATTGCGCCAGTGAAAACAGTTCCCCGTTGGAGCCAATCTAATACCTCTACATTTATGTTGATTTTCTGCTATTATCAGAATGATTTACAGAAGGGTATAGAAGATTTAACAGAGAAAGCATCAAGGCAATGAGTTAATGGTTTCATATGTTTTTTGTGTGTGTGTGGATTGGACACAGAGTCTAGGCTACTGTGCGCAATTGTGTAGGATAGCCTATAGGCTATTGCGCAAAACACCCGACAGTATTTCCCTTTCTATTGTTCAAATCCAATCAAAGTTTATTTGTCACATGCGCCGAATACAACAGGTGTAGTAGACCTTACAGTGAAATGCTTACTTACAGGCTCTAACCAATAGTGCAAAAAAGGTGTTAGGTGAACAATAGGTAGGTAAAGAAATAAAACAACAGTAAAAAGACAGGCTATAACAGTAGACAGGCTATATACAGTAGCGAGGCTATAAAAGTAGCGAGGCTATATACAGACACCGGTTAGTCAGGCTGGTTGAGGTAGTATGCACATGTAGATATGGTTAAAGTGACTATGCATATATGATGAACAGAGTTCAGGACATTTAATGACAACAAACATGTAATATAATATTTTGCCCATATGAACACATTTATTTGAGGTAATAGCCTAAAGAACAGCTACATGATTTAATAAAAATCAGCAAACAGACACCTTGTATCACATTCTTTAATAAAATACTCAAAACCAGAAACAGGCAGTAGGCTTCACAGTTTCGCCACCAGATAGACTGGCAAGGAATCTCCATGTATCTCGAGTAGTGTGAGTGCATGGGGGTCTGCAGGCAGCATAGTACCTTCCGCAAAGCGCGTGTGTGAGAGTGTATATGAGATGCCATGCAGTACGGTATGTCTGGTTGATTGTGTTCCACAGGTACTTCCTGTGGTACAGTGGCCTTATGCAGCAGAGATGATTCATGACTTTCACTGCCGTTTTCAGAGAGAAAATGTACACAATAAATCTGTCTTTGCCTCACTGTTTGTCACTGTCACCACACACACACACACACACACACATAGGTAACGTAGTGTCTTGGGCCAGTAACCAAAAGGTCGCTATGGCTGCACAGTCTTACGACTCCCACCATATAGACCATAAAAATGACTCTTTTCATGTCTTCTTTGGGGGTAATTTACACAAATAAACTAAGAATAAAATAAAAGATGGCTTACTCATTATCTATCCCTTCCTCGTCCTGTGGAAGAATGAAGAGCGCACAATACTGTTTATAAATAACCTCATCTTAAAGTGATGAGCTACATCGACACTAGTGTGCCTTCTAAATTCATTCATACACACAAACACGCTGTTTATGCAACGTGTTTATGCAACTGTTAAAATTGCAGATCTGAAGGCGCTTGTACTCTGTTGTACTTTATCTACCAGGGCCACACTACATCTGTGTCTGCTGTACAAAGGACAAAGTCTCTTTTAACGTTGTGGTAGGAAGTGTGTGTGTGCTCCACTCTGTACTGTGTACATGGCAGAGGTCACTGCAGACAATAGCCCTGGGGAAACGAGAGGAGCTTCAAAGACACAGTAATTCACTTTGAATTGTAAATGTGGATATCTGCACAGTTCAATCCAATTGGCAATTGGTTTTCAATGTCATCGACTGCCAGAAACACACCCTCTAACCAGATCCCTCTCACAGTGTTAGCAAATACTGCTCACGCTTATAAAAGCTAATAGAGTTTTTAATAGCAGTAATACCAAGACTAACCCTCACCCTAGTCTATCTATTTATTATATCATGTTATCTCAAAGGGGAAAGTCTACACGAAAGGAAACTGTCCATTCGTAGTACAGTATCTTTTATTCCCTTCTTTTTTCAAATTAACTGTCAACTTCCTCATAACTGCTTTTCCACGCCTCTGACTTGTCCTCTCTGTTTTTTTTTCTCGTTCTTTTTTCCGAGCGTCATCGCCTCACAGGGCTTGCGGTTTTCTCACAAGTCACAGCACACAGGAAGCGTGTAGCGGCAAAACAGGTCCCTGTCACTGTTTCCACTCCTCAGAAAGGGACCACAGCGCTAAATTTAACCCCTGTTAACACCAATAACAAGATCCCAGGTGCCCAAAATAAACACTGCAACAATCACATGGGTTTTTATTTAACCACACTGTGCTATTTTTAGCTAAACATGCTAATATACTTACAGTATGTTGTTCGTCTGGGATGTGTGGTTGACGTTAAAAGGGTGGCGTGACAGAGGAAAATTGTCACAGTCAATTAGCTGACCTGGTGTAGTGAGTGGTTGGAGTATCCAGGTTGGGGACAGACAGAGTTGGCTTGGTCGGCTTATTTGACTCGTCACCAAAGGATCACATGAATGAATAGAAAATAGTCACATACTGTAGTTGTAGTGGCGCTGACATAGTCCATCTGTCCAATGGAGACAGGCCAAGATATTTACACTATTTCAAATATTTGGTCATCATTGCCTTTGTTAACCTAAAAGCATTGCAAAAACATGCTTACACATTTTTCACTTAAGAAAGGACGTGTTCCATCAAAATGTGTAAGATTTTGCTGTAATGTAAAATGTAAAATATTAAACTCAAACATTGGCTATTGGCTATCAAGGAATTGATATCACTATCCTCTCCAACATATATGTTTTTGGGGTGAATTACGTTTTAGGCCAGCAGAACACTACATCAATCAATCTTCCTCTACTTCAAAGCAATGGGAGGAAATATGACACTTCTTTTCACAGCTCTCCCATTTCATATCACCGGCAGCTAGCACTTACATCACTTCCACCACCGCCGAATAACACGGCTGAAAAAACACTGTCATTACAGAGTAAGAAATAAGAGAGAGGGAGAGAGAACGAGAGATGAGAGTGGGATCGATTAGCCTGTGATGAGAAGAGTAATGCAAGCCACAGTGTTGTTGTGTCTGATGGCTCTGTGTGTGTGTGTGTGTGTGTGTGTGTGTGTGTGTGTGTGTGTGTGTGTGTGTGTGTGTCTTTAGATAGGGGGAAATGAGTGAGATTGGGCCTCTCTGACAGTTTTGCTGAATGACTCTGTAATAGCGGAGGGTGTAAGTGTAAGGGCTGGATGTTTGTGTGTGAGTGTGTATATGTGTGTATATGTGCGTGTGTGTCTGTCTGTGTCTATGTACACATGACAACTCTTTCCTTTCCAGCGCCCTGGATCGATTGTGAGTGATAACAAACAAATAATTGTTAGAGTTCAATCTGAACTGTCTGTATAAAACAACAGTAATAATAGCTGCATATCTGTACCATCTCTTATCTGTCTCTTTGTGTTGTGTGGATTCTGTGACCAGATGCTCTGTATCAGAAGGAGAGAGGAGAGGAGAGGAGGGGAGAGGGTTGAGGAGAGGAGAGGATGGTTGAGGGAGCATACGGGCCCAAGGGTTTGGACAGAAGCCAAAAGCAGACTGGGTTACTCTGGTCTAGCAGGCCGGAGCCAATACTGCACTCTTAGAATTTTTTGGGGAGGTTTTATATAGAACCTTTTGGTTCTTTGGATGAGATTAAAGAATTATTCACAAAAAAATGGGCCAGTTTATTAGGTACATCACCCCGTTCACAAAAATAGTTAGTTCCTACAGACAGTGAGTCCTGTGGCCGTGGCTAGCTATATAAAGCAGGCAGACAGGCATCGAGGCATTCAGTTACTGTTCAATTGAACGCTAGAATGGGCAAAACAAGTGACCTAAGTGACTTTGAGCATGATATGATTGTCGGTGCCAGGCGCGCCGGCTCCAGTGCTCAGAAACGGCCAGCCACCTGGGCTTTTCACGTACGAAAGTGTTGAGGGTTTACAGAGAATGGTGAGACAAACAAAATACATCCAGTCAGTGGCAATCATGTGGGCGAAAACAGCTCATTGATGAGAGAGATTGAAGGAGAATGGCACGAATCGTGCAAGCTAACAGGCGGGCCACAAACAGGCAAATAACGGCGTAGTACAACAGTGGTGTGAAGAACGACATCTCAGAATGCACAACTCATGGGTCCTTGTTATGGATGGGCTATTGCAGCAGACGACCACACCGGGTTACACTTCTATCAGCTAAAACAAGAAGAAGCTCCAGTGGGCGTGTGATCACCAACACTGGACAATTGAGTAGTGGAAAAACATCTCCTGGCCCGACAAATCCTGGTTCCTGTTGCACCATGCCGACGGCAGAGTCAGGATTTGGAGTCCATGGCCCATCCTGCCTGGTGTCAACGGTACAGACTGGTGGTGGTGGTCCCTTGATACCAACTGAGACACTTTTGAATGCCACACCTTGAAGAATCCATGCCTCGAAGATTTCAGGCTGTTCTGGAGGCAAAGGGGGGTCTGACACAGTACTATATGTGTGTACCTAATAAATTGGCCACTGAGTGTATATACCCAGTGAATGCAAAGAACCATCAGGGTTCTATCCCTACCTGAGTGTAATGGGGATTTTAGAAAACAACAGCTAACAAAAGCTAACCCAGTCACATCAAACTCTAACGTTCATTTTCAATTTGTTTCAGGTGTTTTGATTTGGATTTGACATTTACATTCACATTAATGATGTAGCTGCATGATTTCACCTGGTCAGAAGAATAACTAGCTGACGTCAGACACCGTTAGCTCTCTCTGGCAGGGGAAAGATCGCATTCATATTTTGAAACAAGGTTGCAGGGGTCTGAGAGGCAAACAGCAAGGTTCATACAAACCTGTGCTGTTGCAAACTAAATGCTCGCTATAAGCAATAGGAAATAATGGGTTAAAAAAATAACAGTAGGTTAAAGAGGTGTTCCATATAGAACCTTTTGGTCAATTAAAAATGTGGAACTGTCATTTCAATTAAAAAACCAACTGCCATTCCAGCATGAACATGCAAGAGGACGGTGGCTGAACCAACCTGCAAGTAGCCTACCAATAAGCGTGTTATTTTTCAACGTATTAAGGTCAGCAAAGTTTATTATTTAATTCAAATATACGAAACCAAAGTCATATGATAATCTATTGACTAGATAAATAAAGTTGAAACGAAACGAAACAGAAAAGGCTAGGCTTCTTTAATTTGACACTTTACAAGCTAGCCAGCTAATTCTTTCAAATAAACATTATGTTTTATTATGGCATATGTCAAATGGAGCTACAGGCCCAGCCTGACATTGGCCATTAGCAAATTTGTACTTTTATTTTAGCAGTTCAGTGTGGAGCCAATTGAGTTGACTAAATTATGTTCCATGAAACGGTTAGAAGACTGTTGCTGACTGAGAGGAGGCATGTATAAATTATTTAAAATAAATTATGTATAATAAGTCTTGGTGAGTCACTAGCCTAGCTAATCATTACATGACTTTAAAGAAACTATCTATGTTTTGCTCAGTCTGGCAGTTAACCCAGAAATATCAGAGGCAGAGGATCTCTCTTTCGGCTGCTGCTGACAACAATTCCACATAAGTTGTTCTTCTACATCATAATCATTTCATGTCGGCAGTTAGCCTCGTGGTTAGAGCGTTGGACTAATAACTGTAAAGGTTGCAAGATCGAATCCCCGAGTTGACAAGGTAAAAATCTGTCGTCCTGCCACTGAACAAGGCAGTTAACCCACTGTTCCTAGGGCCGTCATTGAAAATAAGAATTTGTTCTTAACTGACTTGCCTAGTTAAATAAAAGGTAAAAAAAAAAAAAAGGTCTGCATAGCATTTTGTCTTCATGTTGGCAGATTAACTCATGCTTATTTCTGAAGATTAACTCAGGCTTATTTCTGAAGATTAACTCAGGCTTATTTCTGAAGATTAACTCATGTTTTTGTTCCTTTTTTCTTCTACCCTGGAACCAGTCAAGCAACAACCCATATTGTACTGGCGGAAGGTAGCCCAGCGACTAAGGAGTTGTATCTGTGGCCAAAAGGTGTCCCTTTCAAATCCCGGGCCGAACGCTGCAAAAAATGGGCGGAATTGATCTGACAACTTGGTTCAAATCCTCAAACCCCCCCCCTAGGTGTGAGTTCTGCTGTTTGGGGTGGTTGAGAGTGGAGCAGGAGATACATCATTATTCGCTGTAACTACTGGACAAAGTTGTATTGTATGGTAAAGAATTCAGCCAACATTTCGGTGGGCCAGAATTCAAACAAAGAGATGCCTCCCTGGCCACCAAGTTTCAAGTTTTTAAATGTCACGTGCACAAGTACAGTGAAATTCCTTTCTTGCAAGCTCTTATCCCCAAAATGCTGTAATCATTATCAATAAAAATTCAGCAAAAAAAGAAACACCCTCTCACTGTTAACTGTGTTTATGTTCAGCAACTTAACATGTGTAAATATTTGTATGAACATAACAAGATTCAACAACTGAGACATAAACTGAACAAGTTCCACAGACATGTGACTAACAGAAATGGAATATTATGTCCCTGAACAAAGGGGTGTCAAAATCAAATGTAACAGTCATTTCTGGTGTGGCCACCAGCTGCATTAAGCACTGCAGTGCATCTCCTTCTGATGGACTGTCCCATATTTGCCAGTTATTGCTGTGAGATGTTTCCCCACTCTTCCACCAAGGCACCTGCAAGTTCCCAAACATTTCTGTGGGGAATGGCCTGAGCCCTCACCCTTCGATCCAACAGGTCCCAGATGTGCTCAATGGGATTGATATCTGGGCTCTTTTCGCTGGCCATTGCAGAACACTGACATTCCTGTCTTGCAGGAAATCACACACAGAACGGCTGGTGGCATTGTAATGCTGGAGGGTCATGTTAGGATGAGCCTGCAGGAAGGGTACCACATGAGGGAGGAGGATGTCTTCCCTGTAACGCACAGAGTTGAGATTGCATACAGTGACAACAAGCTCTGTCCGATGATGCTGTGACACACCGCCCCAGACCATGATGGACCCTCCACCTCCAAATTGATCCCACTCCAGAGTACAGGCCTCGGTGTAACGCTCATTCCTTCGACGATAAACGCAAATCCGACCATCACCCCTGGTGAGACAAAACCGCGACTCGTCAGTGAAGAGCACTTTTTGCCAGTCCTGTCTGGTCCAGCGACGGTGGTTTGGTGCCCATATGCGACGTTGTTGCCGGTGATGTCTGGTGAGGACCTGCCTTACAACAGGCTTACGAGCCCTAAGTCCAGCCTCTCTCAGCCTATTGCAGACATCCTGAGCCATGATGGAGGGATTGTGCATTTCTGGTGTAACTCGGGCAGTTGTTGTTGCCATCCTGTCCCTGTCCCGCAGGTGTGATGTTCATAAATGGCACCATGCAGTGTTCTATATATCATTTTGGTTCAGTATAGATGAACCTCTAGGGTTCTGATCAAAGAACCATATAAAAGGGTTCTATATAGAACTTTTAGGGGTTCCATACAGTATATGAAGCAGACAATATAAAAAATGTTGGTTCTATAATGAACCTTTATCTATGCTGCCTGGGCCACACACACACACTTTCTTGGGGACCTGAAAATTGACTGGTTTTCATGAAGCTGTCCCCTCAAGAGGAAGCTTTTCACTTTAGCCTGTAATCTGGTTCAGATTATTAATCAATTTACCAGGGTGTTTACAAACACTACAGGAAGAAGATCATCCACATGTATTGATCACATCTTTACTAATGCTGTAGAACTTTGTTCTAAAGATGTATCCGTACCCATTGGATGCAGTGATCACAGTATAGTGGCTATATCCAGGATAGCCATAGTTCTTAAAGCAAGGGCCTGTGCATAAGAGATCATATAAAATATTTTGCTGTGACTCTTATGTGGATGATGTTAAAAATATTTGTTGGTCTGATGTGATTAATGAGGAGCATCCAGACGCTGCACTTTATGTATTTATGAAATTGCTTCTTCCAATTATTGATAAACGTGCACCTGTTAAGAAACTTAAACATGCAAATGTTAAATGAGGAATTGAAAAACTGTATGGTTGAAAGATAATGGGGCAAAAAGAGTGGCCTGTAGGTCTGGCTGCACATCTGACTGGCTGACTTACTGCAAATTGAGAAATGATGTGACTAAACTCAAAAAGAAGAAGAAACTGTATTATGAAGCCAAGATCGATGATATAAAGAATGATGGAAAAAAATATAAATGAAATGATGGGCAGAAAGACAAATACAACTCTATCTTTCGTCAAATCAGATGGCTTATTCATCACAAAAATCATTTGATGTTGCCAATTATTTTAATCATTACTTCATTGCCAAAGTGGTCAGACTTAGGCAGGAAATGCCAACAACGAACAGCGAGACATCGTACTCATGTATAAAAAACGAAAAATGAAAGAAAATAATTGTAAGATAGAATTTTGTAAAGCTGGATGAGGTGGAAAATATATTCTTAACGATCAATAATGACAAACCTGGCATTGACAATTTAGATGGAAAGCCACTGAGGACGGTAGCTGACTCTACAGCCGCTCCTATTTGTCATATCTTTAATCTGAGCCTAGAGAAGAGTCTTTGTCCTCAGGCCTGGATGAAAGCCAAAGTCTTTCTGCTACCCAAGAGTGGGAAAGCAGCCTTTACTGGTTCTAACAGCAGATCTATCAGCTTGCTGCCAACTCTTAGCAAACTGTTGGAAAAATGTGTCTTAGACCAAATACAATGCTACTTCTCGGTAAACAAATTAACAACAGACTTTCAGCATGCTTATAGAAAAGGGCCCAAGTACTGCAATGACACAAATGACTGATGATTGGTTGAAAGAAATTGATAATAAGAAGATTGTGGGAGGTTTCAGTGCAGCCTCTGATATAATTGACAATAACCTGTTATTGAGAAAACTTATGCATTAAACAAAGCATGTGTCCATGTATGCTGATAATTCAACCATATACACATCAGCAACCACAGCTAATGAAGTCACTGGCACCCTAAACATAGAGTTGCAGTCAGTTCTAGAATGGGTGGCCAGTAATAAACTGGTCCTGAACATCTCTAAAACTAAGAGCATTGTATTTGGTACAAATCATTCCCTAAATTCTTGACCTCAGCTGAATCTGGCAATGAATGTGGCTGTTGAACAAGTTGAGGAGACTAAATTAGATTGTAAACTGTCATGGGTAAAACATATACAGTGCCTTCGGAAAGTATTCAGACCCCATTACTTTACAGCCTTGATCTAAAATATATTAAATTATTTTTCCCTTGTCAATCTACACACAATACTCCACAATGACAGAGCAAAAACATATTTTTCGAATTTATGCAAATTTATATAAAAAACAACTGAAATATCACATTTACATAACTATTCAGACCCTGTACTTTGCTGAAGCACCGTTGGCAGCGATTACAGCATCGAATCTTCTTGGGTATGACTCTACAAGCTTGGCACACCTGTATATTGGGAGTTTCTCCCATTCTTCTCTGCAGTTCTCTCAAGCTCTGTCAGGTTGGATGGGGAGCATCGCTGCACAGCTATTTTCAAGTCTCCTTAGAGATGTTCGATCTCGGGTTCAAGTCTGGGCTCTGGCTGGGCCACTCAAGGACATTCAGAGATTTGTCCCGAAGCCACTCCTGCCTTGTCTTGGCTGTGTGCTCAGGGTAGTTATCCAGTTGGAAGGTGAACCTCTGAGGTCCTGAGCTCTCTGGAGCAGGCTTTCATCAAGGATCTCTGTGTACTTTGCCCCGTTCATCTTTCCCTTGATCCTGACTAGTCTCCCAGTCCCTGATGCTGGAAAACATCCCCACAGCATGATGCTGGCACCACCGTGCTTCACAGTAGGCATGGTGACAGGTTTTCTCCAGACGTGTCTCTTGGCATTCAGGCCAAAGCCTTCAATCTTGGTTTCATCAGACCAGAGAATCTTGTTTCTTACTGAGGAGTGGCTTCCGTCTGGCCACTCTTCCGTCTGGCCACTCTACCATAAAGGACTGATTGGTGGAGTGCTGCAGAGATGGTGGTTCTTCTGGAAGGTTCTCTCATCTCCAAAGAGGAACTCTAGAGCTCTGTGACTATCAGGTTCTTGGCCACCTCCCTGACCAAGACCATTCTCCCTTGAATGCTCAGTTTGGCCGGGCGGCCTGCTCTAGGAAGTGTTTTGGTGGTTCCAAACTTCTTCCATTTAAGAATGATGGAGGCCACCGTGTTCTTGTGGATTTTCAATGCTGCAGACATGTTTTGGTACCTTTCCCCAGATCTGTGCCTCGACCTAATTCTGTCTCGGAGCTCTACGGACAATTCCTTCGACCTCATGGCTTGGTTTTTGATCTGACATGCACTGTCAACTGTGGGACCTCATATAGACAGTTGTGTGCCTTTCCAAATCATGTCCAATCAACCAATCAAAGTAGACTCCAATCAATTTGCAGAAACATCTCAATGATGATAAATGGAAACAGGGTGCACCTGAGCTCAATTCAAGTCTCATAGCAAAGGATCTGAATAGTTATGTAAATACAGTGTTTCTTTTTTTTCTCCACAAAATTATAAAAACTTGTTTTTGTTTTGTCATTTTGGGGTATTGTGTGTAGATTGCTGAGTTTTTTTTCTTAATTTTTTCCTAATTTAATCCATTTTAGAATACGGCTGTAACGTAACAAAATGTGGAAAAAGTCAAGGGATCTGAATACCCTCTGAAGGTTGTAACGACGGGGAGAGGTCCGTCTAGTTTTATCTTAACTTGATTATTGTCAAGTCATACACTCAAGTTCTGCAAAGAAAGACCTAGTTAAGCTTGCAGCTGGTCCAGAACAGAGTGGCACGTCTTTGCTCATTGTAATCAGAGGGCTGATATT
The DNA here is from genome assembly GCF_002021735.2 of Oncorhynchus kisutch. Classification (NCBI taxonomy): domain Eukaryota; kingdom Metazoa; phylum Chordata; class Actinopteri; order Salmoniformes; family Salmonidae; genus Oncorhynchus; species Oncorhynchus kisutch. The sequence continues at coordinate 29,220,385 of NC_034192.2, read as the reverse complement.
AATACTTTGCACGCCAGTCTCTCTTGGCTAAGAGTTGAGGAAAGACTGACGGGGTCACTTCTTGTTTTTATAAGACACATTCATGTGTTGAAAATTCCAAATGGTTTGCATTGTCAACTTACACACAGCACTGACACATACACTTACCCCACCAGACATGCCACCAGGGGTCTTTTCGCAGTCCCCAGGTCCAGAACAAATTCAGGAAATGTAAAGTATTATACAGAGCCAGGAGTGCATGGAACTCCCTTTCATCTTAGTGATTGAACAGCAAATCTGGTTTCAAAAACAATTAACCACCTCACAATACAACGCCTCACCCCATGTGACCTACTTGTTGTGTGTATGTATTGTTATGTACATGTAACTGATAGATGCACAAACACACCACATGTTAATGTTTTAAAATGTATGTAAATTGCAAAGTCTTTTGTCTGTAGTGTCTTTGTTGTTATACGCCGGACCTCAGTATGACTAGCTGTTGCCATTGACGTCGGCTAATGGGGATCCTAATCAATTTAATCAAATCAAATGCAGGGGCTTACCGGGGCTGAAGCCCCTGGGCCCAGGCCCCTTGGGGCACAAGATGCAGCAACATCTTGTGCAAAATATATATTAAGTATATATTAAGTACATATTATATATGTGGTGTTATGGCCATCCTGTGACACTTCACTTGGACTAAGAAAATGCACTTTATGACACTGTCATGAAGCTTTATGACCATCAATACCATATAAGCCAGATAGGCCTCTCATGTACATGCCCTTATATCAGTCAAAAAGAGGGTGTCTTGTCCTGCTCCTGAAATCTGCTCCTGAATTTATCCCAGTCATCAGCAAGAGAGCATTGGGGTAGGTGCATGTCTGACATTCTTGTGTGCGCAATTACAATGATAATTGAATATGGTCAATTAAACTGTTGATATGTAGGGTTTTGACTTATGTAGGTGTCATAACCACCATAAAATAACTATTGTGGTAGGTTTTGTGGGTTTTTGTAGGTGTCATATGTAGGTGTCATAACCACCATAAAATAACTATCGTGGTAGGTTTTGTGGGTTTCTACACTCTTATGTAGTTGTCATAACCACCATAAAATAACTATCGTGGTAGGTTTTGTGGGTTTTTACACTCTTATGTAGGTGTCATAACCACCCATAAAATAACTATCGTGGTAGGTTTTGTGGGTTTTTACACTCTTATGTAGGTGTCATAACCACCATAAAATAACTATTGTGGTAGGTTTTGTGGGTTTTTACACTCTTATGTAGGTGTCTTAACCAGCCATAAAATAACTAAATATATGTGTTATGACAGTGTAATGACAAGTTATGTCAGCTGATATGACATATTATGACATGATTATGGCCGTGTCATAACGTGTTTTGATGCTGGGTGTCAACTAAAGTGTTAACGTCTCTTTCTGTCTCTCTCTGTTCACCTGTCTTTTTCCATCTCTCTTTCTGTTTCCCCCCTCTCTCTGCCTCCCCCTCGCTCTGTCTCTGTCTCGCTCTCCCTCTACCCTGCCATCCTTCCCTCTCTCTGGTCTCCTTCTGTCTCGCTGTCCCCGCTGCTGTCTTTAGATAGCACAACAGGCTATTGATGTGGTGAGGCTCTGCAGAAAGCAGATTCTGTCTCATTGTCTGAGGAGAAAATGAGCCAATGGCTTCCGATAAATATTCCCTATCACTCCACCCTGCTCTGTCCACTCCGCGCTGAGCTCCACAGGAGAGCAACGCACAGGATCACTTCTTTGGGCTAGGGCCACTGTGTTACTATGGTGACACGACCACTGCATGCTGTGTGTGTGTGACAGGGTAGGGGGTTGTGTGTGTGTGTGTGTGACAGGGTGGGGGTAGTGTGTGTGTGTGTGTCAGTACTGACCGTGCCTCTACCTCCTATTCTCTGACCAGCGGAGTGACTCCATTCTCCCAGGCCCTCTGGAGAGATCAGAGAGCATGTTGGGTAACAGACTGGAGGACTGGAGTTCCCCTGGACCTGCTCCAGAGCCCCCCCCCCCTCTCTTTTTCCGCTTCACTCCCCCCCTCCCCTCTCTCCCCCTCGGGTTTCCCCTGGCCTTACTACTGTGGACGGACATGGTCATGTCAGGCTGTTTCAGGCTGTTTTAGGCCTATTATAGATGACCTGCAGTTAGCAGGAAAAATAAACCAGCAGTGGACAAGCCATCCAAACCTTTTCCCATGATGACCTAAACACTAACTGGGATCAGTGTCTACCACCACAGTCTGGTTAATTTCTCTGCTGACTCATTTCCTCTAGTTCCCTATTTTAAACATTCAAAAGTCATTCCGACTCAGTTTTGAGAGCAGTTTGAGCCAACAAATGTAGCTCAAATGAAGCGATCAACACCCCAGTCGTCATTGCACAATCAGTGATGAAACAGTGTGTGATGTCAGAAGTGTGCATTTGAACCTCAGGGGCATACTTAAGGGGTAAAGATTTTCCAGCAACATCAAATGCTTTTAGTGTAAATTAGTGTAGTCGGGAGGGGGTGAGGCACAGGCCTAGTCTGGGTGGAGAGAGAGAGATGGAGAGATTAAGTTGTGAAGATATGACTGTACTGTACAGAGAACAACATGAGAAAACTAGAGTGAGCGAAACAGAGAGAGGGGAAAAAAAACAGGTTACGGAATGTTTACCTGCGCCCACTCTGTTGAGCGTTTAACCCCCTCTTTAATGGAGCAAGCCTGCACATGCTACAGCTCTCTGTCTGCTTTACCTCACCCTAACTCTAAATCTGCCTCTCCTCTCACCCTGCCACAATGACAATGCAACACCTCGTCACTGTTTCCTAACACAAATGCTCCTGTGATCTCACAACACACACAGAGGTATATCATATTGAGAAATATGTATGCGTGGGACAGTGATAGGTTGTGGGGTTTTCTGTGTGTGTGTATGTGTATGTGTATGTGTGTGTGTTTCTGTTATGTGTGCTCATTCATTTCAAGGTACATTGTCTCACAGGTTGGTGATCAGGTCGGTTCATTAATGTCTCACCGCCATAAATGCCAAGACAGACTATTACACGTCTTTATTCATATTAGCCCCATTTCTTTATCTGTGTTTGTCTTTGTCAAGCCATTAACAAAGAAGGTAGACATACAGTACATTCTTACGCCCAAAGGCTGTCTGTCTCACCCACCAATACTATCGTAAACTCCTGGCTTGCTGGTACACTGTCAGTGTTCTTATCGTCATACACACCCTGAAGGTGAATGCAAACAGTTATAGCATGAATGGTATTACAGAGTTGTGACTTAAGACATAGCGAGACGACACGTATCCAGACTACAGCTGAAAAAGGAAAGGAAAGTTGAAATCTGAAACTGTGACTGCTTGCGTCAGCTATCTCTAAACTCTATCTGATAGCCTCTTTACTGGTTCAATTAACAACTGTTGGTTAAGTACGCAGTAGTAACGGTAATATCACAAGCTGGCCGAGCTGGAAACAGGGCGGCTCCAAAGCCCCTGTGGTTAAGTAGATAAGTGTCTTTCAGGAGATTTGTTTATTTGCCTGTCTGGTCTTAAACTGAACCACATGCTCCACTAGTAGGCTGACTGTATGCAGGAGAGATAGACAACTTCCTCTTTCCACCCCGTCAGCAACACCCTACTCTTTCTCTCTTTCACTCTTTCTCTCTCTCAGGCTCAGCCCTGTGATATCACGGAGCACAGGATGTGATGTCACTTCCTGTTGTGTGTGCTGTGGGACCATAATAGCCACAGAGACACGCCTGATCATGACAGCTGTGTTTCAGAGCTGGAAAACATGCAAATGAACAAACCAATAGGGTCAAAGGTTTTCCCTGGTCTCTCTGCCTGCTAACCCTGAGCCCTATGGTCATTTTTTTTTATTCTGGGCATTTGTCTTCTTAGTACATTTTTTTTATACCTGAGGCTCACATGACAGCCCTCCATTTTCCATTTACAAACAGGTGGCTCCACAGCTGGCTAACACCACAGGTGAAATCCACACCGCCATCCACATAACGGGAGAAACTTTGCATAGTGAAATGGCCCCAAGCCGCAGGTGTGAATTTGAAACCCACACAATACCAGTATGCACTGTATCTACATCTAAATACACTACATGACCAAAATGATGTGGACACCTGCCCGCCGAACACGTTATTCCAAAATCATGGTCATTAATATGGAGCTGGTCCCCCCTTTGCTGCTATAACAGCCTCCACTCTTCTGGGAAGGCTTTCCACTAGACGTTGGAACATTGCTGCGGGGACTTGCTTCCATACAGCCACAAGAGCATTAGTGAGGTCGGGCACTGATGTTGGGCGATTAGGCCTGGCTTGCAGTCATCCCGAAGGCGTTTGATGAGGTTGAGGTCAGGGCTCTGTGCATGCCGTTCAAGTTCTTCCACAATAATTTTGACAAACCATTTCTGTATGGACCTCGCTTTGGGCACAGGGGCATTGGGGGCGGCAGGGTAGCCTAGAGGTTAGAGCGTTGGGCTAGTAACCGAAAGGTTGCAAGTTCAAACCCCCGAGCTGACAAGGTACAAATCTGTCGTTCTGCCTCTGAACAAGGCACTGTACCTAGGCCGTCATTGAAAATAAGAATTTGTTCTTAACTGACTTGCCTAGTTAAATAAAGGTAAAATAAAATGCTGAAACTGTTGCCACAAAGTTGGAACCACACAATCGTCTCGAATGTCATTGTATGCTGTAACATTAAGATTTCCCTTCACTGGAACTAAGGGGTGTAGCCCCTTAGACCATTATTCCTCCTCCACCAACCTTTACAATTGGCACTATGCATTGGGCAGGTAGCGTTCTACTGGCATCCGCCAAACCCAGATTAGTCTGTTGGACTGCCAGATGGTGAAGCGTGATTCATCACTCCAGAGAATCCGTTTCCACTGCTCCAGTGTCCAATGCCGGCGAGCTTAACACCACTCCAGCCGACGCTTGGCATTGCACATGGTGATCTTAGGCTTGTGTAATAGGCTATGAAAACCCATTTCATGAAGCTCTCGACGGACAGTTCTTGTGCTGACGTTGCTTCCAGAGGAACTCTGTAGTGAGTGTTGCAACCGAGGACAGACGATTTTTACGCGCTGCGCGTTTCAGCACTCAGTGGTCCCGTTCTGTTTGCTTGTGTGGTCTACCACTTTGTGGCTGAGCCGTTGTTGCTCCTAGATGTTTCCACTTCACAATAACAGCCCTTACAGTGGACCGGGGCAGCTCTAATAGGGCATAAAATTGATGAATTGACTTGTTGGAAAGCTGGCATTCTATGACGGTGCCACGTTGAAAGCCAATGAGGTAGCTTCAGTAAGGCCATTCTACTGCCAAGGTTTGTCTATGGAGATTGGATGGCTGTGTACTCGTATTTTATACACCTGTCAGCAACGGGTGTGGCGTAAATAGTCGAATCCACTCATTTTAAGGGGTGTCTACATACTTTTGTATATATAGTATATATCTATATCCTCTCTCTGTCAAACCCCAGCTAGAAGCAGTCAAAACCCTCAACTTTCCTCCATTCTCTTGGCTGATAGTTCACAACTATACCGGGTGAGTGACAGGCGGCTGTGACACACAGCCCTGGTAATAGAAGGCAATTATAAGACCTGGCGAGAGCCTCGACAATGGGGAGAAACTTTCAGAAAGCCTCCCTCCTCCTGGGGCTCCCGACATCCACAGACAGTCAAATTAATTACTACAAAACATCAGAAAGCGCACAACTGACAGAGACACAACTCCTGGAAAGGAGGAACGACGAATGCAACAAATCATGTTTTCATCTAAATAAAGAAGCCAAAGACAATAGACGACTTGGGTACCTTGGAGACCAGGGGGACTATTTCTCCATGGCAACCACCGGTGGAGTGTGTGTGACAGTGCTGCAGTGTGAGGGTTTGAACTGAGAACACTGCCTGAGAATGCAGACAGAAAGAGAGAGATAGAGATGGAGAGAGTGAAAAGGGGAAAGAGATTGAGAGACAGAAAGAAAGAGATGGAGAGTGATATTTAATAGAGAGAGCAAGCGAAATGTTAAGTGAAAGAGAGAGAGAGAGAGAGAGAGAACGAGAGAACGAGAGCGCGAGGGGGGAGGACCCACCAAGTGCCATCTAACTGTATACCCATAATGAGAACACACCCTGCCACAGACCCAGAGCCAGAAAACTGGAAGTTCATGAACTTTCTCTTCAAACCAGTTACTGGAAGATTTCTCTTTATAATGCATTATGTCAATGTTTTCAACAGCACATACAGTACATCCCAAAATGCGTTGCTATGGTGTTGTTCTCCTGTTTGGTTGTGTTGTGTGAGAATATAATCATGTGGCCCGAAGTGTTGTTGTGTGATCCACTGAATGCTTGGGTGTGCAATGTATGTGTACTAGAGGGCATGCATGTGTGTTCATGTAAGTAGGTGTGCGTTTGAATGTGTGTGGAAATGCATGTGTACCTCAGTGTATGAGTAATTGTGTGTTTGTGTGTGTGTGTGTGTGTGTGTGTGTGTGTGTGTGTGTGTGTGTGTGTGTGTGTGTGTGTGTGTGTGTGTGTGTACATATGTGTGCATGTAAACAGGTGTGTTTGTGTTCTCGCTCTGTGTGTGCTTTGTTTGTATATCAAGGCAAACACAAACAGTGGGACACACCGGTCAGTGTGTGTGTGTGCACGCACACGTGTGTGTGTGTGTGGAGCGAGATCGGTGTGAGTTTGCTGGGCGACTCATACACTCTTAGAAAAAAGGGTTCCAAAAGGGTTATTCGACTGTCCTAGAACTCTCTGTGGAAAGGGGACAAAGGGGACAACTCTTTTTAGGTTTTAGATTGCGTGAGTGAGAGAGGCATTATTGACCTTGTTTACTTCCTTTGGCTGCTCTCCGGTCTCACACAGTGTTAAAACACCATAGGCATCAACCATCAACTCTCCTCTGTGTCTTTAGTTATATTTGAGCAGTACTTCACTTAAACCCACTAGTTGTCCTACATTTCTCCAATGACAGGGAGAGATTCCCTTTATACCAGTAATCTCTCAACCACACCTGTCATTCCTTTCCACCTCTCCCTTTCTCCTCCTATGGGTAAATGGTTGGGCCCAGGTTAATGGTAGTAGTGGATTAAGAAGCAGGTCTTAATAATACAGACATCTGCGGTCCTTAATGGGACAAAGTCGACTGGTACACAGATGTACTATCTCAATTTGATCACTCTGTTGTCGCAGACAGTTTTCCTATGCACCAGTAAATGCAAATTGTAGTACATTCAACATTTAAAAAGGCTTCTAAAGTTATAATTTCCACTTTAAAATGTCAGACTTGATTTATTTAAAAGCTTATGCAAGCTTATGCGGACCAGAACTGCTAGCTACGCCCTGGACCAGAGCGAGTTAGTGCGGACCAGAGCTAGTGCGGACTAGAACTAGCTAGGTACTAGCTACGCCCTGGAACAGAGCTAGTATGGACCAGAGCTATACTACGGCTAGTGCAGACTAGAGCTAGCTAGCCACTAGCTATGCCCTGGATTAGAGCTGGACCAGAGTTAGTGCGGACCAGAGCTAGCAACTAGGTATGCCCCAGATCAGAGCTAGTTAGTGTGGACCAGAGCTAGACCAATGCTAATGTGGACCAGAGCTAGCTCGCTACTAGCTACAACCTGGATGACAGCTGGTCCAGAGCTAGGTAGTGCAGCTCAGACCTAGACCAAAGCTAGTGCAGATCAGAGCTACTAGCTACACCTGGACCAGAGCTAGTTAGTGCGGGCCAGAGCTAAGCTAATGCTAGTGAGGACCAGAGCTAGATAGCTACTAGCTACGCCCTGGACCAGAGCCAGTTAGTGTGGACAAAAGCCTGACCAGAGCTGTGGTCCAGGGTGAAGCTAGTAGTGAGCTAGCTGTGGCCTAGCTTTGGTACACACAAACTAGCTCTGGTCTGCACTAGCTCTGGTCCACAGAGTAGCTAGTAGTTGTTTTGAAGTATTTTTGCTGAAGTAGTTGTAGTGTAATGGATGGCAGTTGTAATGGTAGTATTAGTAATAGTAGTAATAGGGTTGTCATTGCTATTTTGGGGTGGTTTGTAGTTGTGGAGTTAGTGTAATAGGTTAGTATATTAGCCTATCATTTAGTACTATAGCATCATACCATATGACATATTTTAAGCTCTCAAAACTTTGTTAGTTGGAACATTCTGAAAGTTTTGTGGCAGTGATTTTAGTTTTAAATGTTGAAGCCTGCATTCCAAATGTTGCCTTTGAAGTCCATGGAGCTTTTATGATCATATAGTTCAAAAAGTATAAATAGCATCAACAATCATTTGAGTGTAAGTTGAGTCAGTTTGTACATGTCTAAGTTGGTTTGATGTTTGTAGGCTTTAATGGTACAAGAGTAGTGGCGAATCCACGTTTTTCCCATTCAAGCCTATGGAGCTTGTTCAAAAAGTATACTGAACAAAAATATAAACTTAACATGTAAAGTGTTGGTCCCATGTTTCATGAGCTGAAATAAAAGATCCCAGAATTGTTCCAAATGCACCAAAATATTTTTTATAAAAAAAGATTTGCCACAAATTTGTTCACATCCCTGTTAGTGAGTATTTCTCCTTAGCCAAGATAATCCATCCACCTGACAGGTGTGGCATATCAAGAAGCTAATTAAACAACATAATCATTACACAAGTGCACCTTGTGCTGGGGACAATAAAAGGCCAATCTAAAATGTGTAGTTTTGTCACACAACACAATGCCACAGATGTCTCAAGTTTTGAGGGAGCACGCAATTCGCAGGAATGTCCACCAGAGCTGTTGCCAGAAAATGGTATGATCATTTACAGTGCCTTGCGAAAGTATTCGGCCCCCTTGAACTTTGCGACCTTTTGCCACATTTCAGGCTTCAAACATAAAGATATAAAACTGCATTTTTTTGTGAAGAATCAACAACAAGTGGCACACAATCATGAAGTGGAACGACATTTATTGGATATTTCAAACCTTTTTAACAAATCAAAAACGGAAATATTGGGCGTGCAAAATTATTCAGCCCCCTTAAGTTAATACTTTGTAGCGCCACCTTTTGCTGCGATTACAGCTGTAAGTCGCTTGGGGTATGTCTCTATCAGTTTTGCACATCGAGAGACTGAATTTTTTTCCCATTCCTCCTTGCAAAACAGCTCGAGCTCAGTGAGGTTGGATGGAGAGCATTTGTGAACAGCAGTTTTCAGTTCTTTCCACAGATTCTCGATTGGATTCAGGTCTGGACTTTGACTTGGCCATTCTAACACCTGGATATGTTTATTTTTGATCCATTCGATTGTAGATTTTGCTTTATGTTTTGGATCATTGTCTTGTTGGAAGACAAATCTCCGTCCCAGTCTCAGGTCTTTTGCAGACTCCATCAGGTTTTCTTCCAGAATGGTCCTGTCCTGTCCTGGCTCCATCCATCTTCCCATCAATTTTAATCATCTTCCCTGTCCCTGCTGAAGAAAAGCAGGCCCAAACCATGATGCTGCCACCACCATGTTTGACAGTGGGGATGGTGTGTTCAGGGTGATGGGCTGTGTTGCTTTTACGCCAAACATAATGTTTTGCATTGTTGCCAAAAAGTTCAATTTTGGTTTCATCTGACCAGAGCACCTTCTTCCACATGTTTGGTGTGTCTCCCAGGTGGCTTGTGGCAAACTTTAAACAACACTTTTTATGGATATCTTTAAGAAATGGCTTTCTTCTTGCCACTCTTCCATAAAGGCCAGATTTGTGCAATATACGACTGATTGTTGTCCTATGGACAGAGTCTCCCACCTCAGTTGTAGATCTCTGCAGTTCATCCAGAGTGATCATGGGCCTCTTGGCTGCATCTCTGATCAGTCTTCTCCTTGTATGAGCTGAAAGTTTAGAGGGACGGCCAGGTCTTGGTAGATTTGCAGTGGTCTGATACTCCTTCCATTTCAATATTATCGCTTGCACAGTGCTCCTTGGGATGTTTAAAGCTTGGGAAATCTTTTTGTATCCAAATCCGGCTTTAAACTTCTTCACAACAGTATCTCGGACCTGCCTGGTGTGTTCCTTGTTCTTCATGATGCTCTCTGCGCTTTTAACGGACCTCTGAGACTATCACAGTGCAGGTGCATTTATACGGAGACTTGATTACACACAGGTGGATTGTATTTATCATCATTAGTCATTTAGGTCAACATTGGATCATTCAGAGATCCTCACTGAACTTCTGGAGAGAGTTTGCTGCACTGAAAGTAAAGGGGCTGAATAATTTTGCACGCCCAATTTTTCAGTTTTTGATTTGTTAAAAAAGTTTGAAATATCCAATAAATGTCGTTCCACTTCATGATTGTGTCCCACTTGTTGTTGATTCTTCACAAAAAATACAGTTTTATATCTTTATGTTTGAAGCCTGAAATGTGGCAAAAGGTCGCGAAGTTCAAGGGGGCCGAATACTTTCGCAAGGCACTGTATCTACCATAAACCGCCTCCAACTACGTTTCAGAGAATTTGGCAATACGTCCAACCGGCCTCACAACCACAGACCACTTGATTTGCGTTGTGTGGGACATCGGTTTGCTGATGTCAATGTTGTGAACAGAGTGCTCCATGATGGTGGTGGGGTTATGCTATGGGCAGTCATAAGCTATAGTACACAATTCCTGGAAGCTGAACATGTCCCAGTTCTTCCATGGCCTGCATAGTCACCCATTGAGCATGTTTGGGATGCTTTGGATCTAACTTTTTAAAAGATATATGTGTACAACAAATTCATTAGGACCTAATGAATTTATTTAAAATGACACATTTTCTTATATGAACTGTAACTCTCTGTAAATTCTTTGAAATTGTTGCATGTTGCGTTTATATTTTTGTTCAGTATATAAATGGTATCCAAAAGCGGTATATAAGCACACTGTTGCAGACCGCTCTGCACGTTTTAAAGTTTGAATGCGGTCAGGAGCAAAATAGAGGAGTAATTTTGTATTTATTTTTTCCTGTCCGAATGTTCATCACGGAGACCGCGGTCATTCGGCTGGCCAATTGCAGTCATCCACACACACACACACACACACACACACACACACACACACACACACACACACACACACACACACACACACACACACACACACACACACACACACACACACACACACACACACACACACACACAGCCACACACACACACACACACACACACAGCCACACACAGCCACACACACACACACACAGGCTCATTCCATTTGAGGTTATCCTAAAAAAATAGGGAAAAAACATGTTCTCGTCTATTTCTGTTAAACAACCAAATCTGTGTCACTTTTCAAAAGCTGAAGGGAGAGTTGAAATTCTGTACAGGTGAGAGTTGTTTGTTTCACGCTGTCTGAGCTGAGCTTAGGTGAGAGAGAGGGGGAGAGAGAGGTGGAGAGAGAGAGAGAAAGAGGGAGAGGTTGTCGGTAGGTTGTTGACAGGTGGCCCATAGGGAAGGTATGCCAGGTTGACTCAGGTAACCCCCCCCCCCCCCACAGGGCTATTAGAGAAGAAGGATAGCCTACAGGGCTGGTAGAGAAGGAGGAGACAGCCCCTGTCATAACCCTCCAGAACATACAATAATAATTTCCATCATTCTCAGCACGTCAACAGGGCTGACAAACAACACAGACTGTCAAACAACACTAACGACAGCTGTTGTACTTCGGGAAAATGGAAGAATAAATAAATGAAGAAACTGTCAGAAGTGGTCCTGTTATAGGACAGTGGATTTAGAGACGTTTGGACGCAGGGGTTAGATGTCAGTTAGGGTCAAGTAGTGGGTGTGAGGTGAATGTTCCGCCCTGAGCTCAGAATGACCACACCGCCACTCTATATTTTTTTCAAATCTATAGTGTGGATAGCTGATTGTAAGTCTTGATTGCTATGTATTTATATGGACGTGGAGGTGTATAAATGGCCTTAAGTATCCGTGTCTGAGGTGTACAGTACTTTAACTTGTTGTTAATTCCTGAAGTACTCCAACTCCTCTCTCTCTCTCTCTCGTCTTTCACCTGTCGCTCTCTCTATCCCCCGTCCCTCCCTCCTTTTCTTGCCACTGCACTCTGACCCCCATCTTAATGTAATCATTATAGATGGGTTAGTTGACAACATCATGAAAATGATGCACACGCTTTTAAAGGGGCAGAAGGTTGTTTGTTGTTATGGTTCTGGATTGCCAAATAGCTAACAACAATGACAAGAAACTACCATGTGGTGAATCGTAAGTGGCTCGTCTTAGCTCTTCTGATCTTGTTTTTGATAGCATGTCTTGTTGTGAGATGTGTTGACAGATGTCCCATCTATGATATTATGGATAACAACTGTAACGATGTATTTGAGAGACAAGGGTTTATTGTGCAACTTGATTTATGTAAAAAAAATTAAAAAATAATTGGAGACGAAAAATATAGTTTACATGTTATCAACAATCTAAGCCAACCCGGTCTTTTTTTTACCCCATATTTGTGCACACCTGGTGATTTTGTTACTATCTTAATTTGATCCTTTCTTGCAGCAGGAAAATAATCCTGAGTTATTATGTGGATTATAATTAGTTGTGCTTGCTGAATGCAAAGCACATCTATAGAAACTGGTCATACTTATTATTATTCCCGCTGGAACCTAAATAATAGGTGATAGGTGCAGTGAAATGTGCTGATTTACAGGGTCAGCCATAGTAGTACCACCGCTCATGGAGCAAATGAGGGTTAAGTGCCTTGCTCAAGGGCACATCAACAGATTTTTCACATTGTCGGCTCAGGTGTTCAAACCTTTTGGTTACTGGCCCAATGCTCTAACTGCTAGGTCACCTGGCACCCTACTGCCAGACCCGTAAAAGGTATCCAGCCCTAAATCATTTTAAAACTTCCTGACTACTAAAGTTTTGATACTACTTATACTTTCACACTACAACCATATTTGCATAAATCACAATGCATTTCAGGTGCCATAAACTTGAATGTGAAAAATTCCTCCTCTCCTTTGCTCCTTACAGCATGTGCTGCCATAGAAATATAATAGATTTTTTATTGATTTTTATTTCACCTTTATTTTAACCAGGTAGGCAAATTGAGAACAAGTTCTCATTTACAACTGCGACCTGGCCAAGATAAAGCACAGCAGTTCGACACATATAACACCACAGAGGTACAGATGGAGTTAAAACAAACATACAGTCAATAATACAGTAGAAACAAGTCTATATACGATGTGAGCAAATGAGGTGAGATAAGGGAGGTAAAGGCAATAAATAGGCCATGGTGGCGAAGTAAATACAATATAGCAATTAAAACACTGGAATGGTAGATTTGACAGTAGATGAGTGTGCAAAGTAGAAATACTGGGGTGCAAAGGAGCAAAATAAATAAATAAATACAGTAGGGGGAAGAGGTAGTTGTTTGGGCTATTTATAGATGGGCTATGTACAGGTGCAGTGATCTGAGATAAAAATAGTAATAATATAATATATAATAATAGAACGGGCATCCCCATTCAAGTCAATAATGGCACAATGGGTGCTGTGGCAGCCATTGCGAGTCTACCCATAGGAGTAAAGCAGTCCAAAGCAGGAATTAAAAGCAGGAAATGTACCCATCGATATGTGCTTTGAGTTGTTGATTCAACTCAACTGACATGACAAAAATACATTCCATTGCATGAGCCGCATCAGTTAACATCATTTGAATGAACATTCTACATTACCATGGAAATTATTGCAACACAATACCAGGCAGCCATTGCGAGTGTCTACGCATGAGTTTACCAGTCAAATTGCCAGGGTTTGAGGTTCCAAGCCTGTTGTATTCATTATATTTCTATGTGTTCTGCTGCTCCATTGTGTGGGGCATTGCCGAGGCAACCAAAGACTTGTTTATTTATATTTATTTTTTAAAGGGTTATGACGGTTATTATGTTTTCATGACTGTCTTCATACATAACCATCGGTTAGACGTTCAGACGGTTATATGGTGATTGTGCCAGCCCTAGATCACGCACACATACTGTTTCTCTTGTAACTAACTTTTCACCTTCTCAAGGTGGATCATCATTTTCAATAGAGTGACTCGTGAGTGAGAATGACGGATTTTCAATAGCCCAGGTGTAGCGTTTCGAAAGACTTAAAGAAGTGTGGGCACGCATGCACGCACAAGGCACACAAACACACAAACACACTCCCTCCCTCTCTCTCAATTCTATACCAAGCCGTGCAGAAGAAGATGTTATTACAAGGTGGACCCAACTTGTTCCAGTGAACGTGGCCAATAAAGTTCTTTCTCCCAGTGTGGTCGAGAGGGAACGGTCAGACGTCTTTCATGGGGTCTGCTGGATCTGGTCAAGCTCTCTATGAAAAAAAGTCTGTCACCCACAACTGAGAGTCAGGACTGTGAATGTTGACTGGGACATTGTGAGCTACTGGTCAAGGTCAGGACTTCAGGGAGAAAGACTGGTGGAGTTAAAGTAGTGGGACGATGTGAGGGGAGTAGCAGGGTGACAGTGACAACAGGCTTTAGTTCCCTTCACGTTTACACCAACGTCATGTTGGTGTAAACGTGAGGAAAGCTTTCCATGAAGAGGGAAGAGGACAGCAACACCAAAGAAATGGATCACAACTACTTTATCTATACTGTATATCTACACGGAGTATTCAAAACATTAGGAACATCTGCTCTTTCCATGACATAGACTGACCAGGTGAATCCAGGTGAAAGCTGTGATCCCTTGTTGCTGTCACTTGTTAAATCCACTTCAATCAGTGTAGATGAAGGGGAGGAGGCAGGTTAAAGAAGGATTTTTAAGAGACAATTGAAACATGGATTGTATATGTGTGCCATTCAGAGGGTGAATGGGCAAGACAAAAGATTTAAGCGCCTCTGAACAGGGTATGGTAGTAGGTGCCAGGCACACCGGTTCATGTTGAGAACTGCAACGCTGCTGGGTTTTTCACGCTCAACAGTTTCCTGCGTGTTTCAAGAATGGTTCATCATCCAGCCAACTTGTTTGGTATACTCGGTGTATATCTAACAGTTTACGGTGCTGTTTTATTAAAAAGCTGACACGTTTGTGTTGATTTGGCACTCGAGCATCAATACATTACCCATCCTCCAACACTGTCAACCAAGTATCAAGACTAAACCAATTCACCTTGGTGGTGTGCAGACTGGTTTTATATTATTCTTAACGATTTCGCACAAACCAGAAAAAAATGCAACAATATGTCTGTGAAAAACTAAATATTCACAGTATTATGAATGAATTGTGGTTTATTTGGTAGCATTTCGTATTGTGACTGATTTCACTAATTGCATTAGTACTGCACAAAGTTAGAGGTGCGCTATTTGATAGATTCTCCAACTCCCCCTACCACGGGCTTCCAGTGGGGAGACCTGAGGTCAACCTACCCCCGCCCCCCTCCCCATCTAATACTTCTGAGACCTTCCCAGGCAGTAACATGCTTAGCTCACAAACTAGATTCAGGGAGCCCACTCCGACAAGATTAATTGACCCACAGTCCCACACGGTGACATGACATCATTGACGTGACGTGCACATGAGCGCTAGAAAACCCATCACGCAAATGTCACCATTCCAATTTTTTTTACTGCGGGCTAACCATGCCACCCCCGGCAAGATGCCCAAGTCGCCTGTACCTAAATCAGCCACTGACTTTAAGGGTGGTTGAGAAGACAATGAACATGGTTTATATGGGTTGTTTGATTTTGAGGTCACAAAGGCCTTTCAGTAATACACCGCTGATTGTACACCTCAGATACCCTGGATGGGGTTTGCCATGCACCTCATATGTAGGCTAGAGCAGAAACTTGTTTGTGACAAATACAAGTCAAGTGTTTGTGTCAACCTTTAAATGTTACAGCCAACCACCTCCATGATACCGCTTTATTTTATCCGGGGGAAGCCCCATCTCTCATACCAATGCTGTTGACTCATCTCTAAAGGTCAGGGGTCAGTAATTCTGTCATCCACATCAAACAAACAACCGTGTGGAGCGGTGAGTCACCCTTCTGCCAGTCCCGGGAGGGCATGGGGGGGGGGGGGGGGTCTGGTAGCAGCCTTCTGGGCTTTGGCGGGTAATTATCTGTCTGTCACCCAAAACCTTCAGAAGGCAGGCGAGGGCCCGCACAACGAAGACGGGACACAGAGCTGTGGTTTCACGTGTCACAGTAATACTGTACATAATACCCCAAGGAGAATATGGTGTGTACGGTACAGCTACAGTTTAACAGGTATAGAAAACCTTTGATTTGTCCTAAAGGAGAGAGGAATCACTCAGGCCAGAATTCCAATGCAATGCATCCAAATGCCTCTGAGCAAAGTGCAAAATATTTTGGGGTCCACTCAAGACTGAGTGACACAACAGCAACATGCAGTTTACTGTAGCGCAGTATACATGCTAAGCTACTGATACAATCATAACACAGAAATATGAGATATGTAAACATAACAACAGATTATCACAAAGGGAAGAGAGGCAGACATACAGCATCATTTTGGATCATAAAGATAGGAAATTATCTGTTTGGATATTGCTAAACCTGTATCTGACGCATCTTGCTCTTAACCTTTTACTGCAGTGGGCTAAACCAAGGTCACACAAAGTGTTTCTTTGGTAGTCTTAAACAAATCGACTTTGAAACTAAAGTATAGACTTCACACACATGGTTATGGGCTTAAAAAAAGAAGACCTGTACCATGTCAGATATAGTTGAAATGTATTCAATTTTGAGTTTGCATCCTAATATTACATTTTATATACATCATAAAAGACTGATATATTACAAACTGTTTTACATACTGTAAATACATACAGCTTCTTCATTGTTGATGTTGAGACTGGTGTTTTGCGGGTACTATTTATTGAACCTGCCAGTTGAGGACTTGTGAGGCGTCTGTTTCTCAAACTAGACAGTCTAATGTACTTGTCCTCTTGCTCAGTTGTGCACCGGGGCCTCCCACTCTTCTTTCTATTCTGGTTAGGGCCAGTTTGCACTGTTCTGTGAAGGGAGTAGTACACAGAATTGTACGAGATCTTCAGTTTCTTGGCAATTTCTCACATGGAATAGCCCTTAATGTCTCAGAACAAGAATAGACTGACGAGTTTCAGAAGAAAGTTATTTGTTTCTGGCCATTTTGATCCTGTAATCGAACCCACAAGATACTCAACTAGATACAGAGATACAGATACTCAACTAGTTTGGATACAGATTCTCAACTAGTTTAAAGAAAGACAGTTTTATTGCTTCTTTAATCAGCTCAACAGTTTTCGGATGTGCTAACATAATTACAAAAGGGTTTCTAATGAACAATTAGCCCTTTAAAAATGATAAACATGAATTAGCTAACGCAACATGCCATTGGAACACAGGAGTGATGGTTGCTGATAATGGACCTCTGTGCGCCTAAGTAGATATTCCATAAAAAGTCTGCCATTTTCAGCTACAATAGTTATGTACAACATTAACAATGTCTACACTGTATTTCTGATCAATTTGATGTTATTTTAATGTACAAAAAATGTGATTTTCTTTCAAAAACAAGGACATTTCTAAGTAACCCCAAACTTTTGAATGGTAGTGTATACAGTGCCTTGCGAAAGTATTCGGCCCCCTTAAGCTTTGCGACCTTTTGCCACATTTCAGGCTTCAAACATAAAGATATAAAACTGTATTTATTTCTGAAGAATCAACAACAAGTGGGACACAATCATGAAGTGGAACGACATTTATTGGATATTTCAAACTTTTTTAACAAATCAAAAACGGAAAAATTGGGCGTGCAAAATTATTCAGCCCCCTTAAGTTAATACTTTGTAGCGCCACCTTTTGCTGCGATTACAGCTGTAAGTCGCTTGGGGTATGTCTCTATCAGTTTTGCACATCGAGAGACTGACATTTTTTCCCATTCCTCCTTGCAAAACAGCTCGAGCTCAGTGAGGTTGGATGGAGAGCATTTGTGAACAGCAGTTTTCAGTTCTTTCCACAGATTCTCGATTGGATTCAGGTCTGGACTTTGACTTGGCCATTCTAACACCTGGATATGTTTATTTTTGAACCATTCCATTGTAGATTTTGCTTTATGTTTTGGATCATTGTCTTGTTGGAAGACAAATCTCCGTCACAGTCTCAGGTCTTTTGCAGACTCCATTAGGTTTTCTTCCAGAATGGTCCTGTATTTGGCTCCATCCATCTTCCCATCAATTTTAACCATCTTCCCTGTCCCAAACCATGATGCTGCCACCACCATGTTTGACAGTGGGGATGGTGTGTTCAGGGTGATGAGCTGTGTTGCTTTTACGCCAAACATAACGTTTTGCATTGTTGCCAAAAAGTTCAATTTTGGTTTCATCTGACCAGAGCACCTTCTTCCACATGTTTGGTGTGTCTCCCAGGTGGCTTGTGGCAAACTTTAAACGACACTTTTTATGGATATCTTTAAGAAATGGCTTTCTTCTTGCCACTCTTCCATAAAGGCCAGATTTGTGCAATATACAACTGATTGTTGTCCTATGGACAGAGTCTGCCACCTCAGCTGTAGATCTCTGCAGTTCATCCAGAGTGATCATGGGCCTCTTGGCTGCATCTCTGATCAGTCTTCTCCTTGTATGAGCTGAAAGTTTAGAGGGACGGCCAGGTCTTGGTAGATTTGCAGTGGTCTGATACTCCTTCCATTTCAATATTATCGCTTGCACAGTGCTCCTTGGGATGTTTAAAGCTTGGGAAATATTTTTGTATCCAAATCCAGCTTTAAACTTCTTCACAACAGTATCTCGGACCTGCCTGGTGTGTTCCTTGTTCTTCATGATGCTCTCTGCGCTTTTAACGGACCTCTGAGACTATCACAGTGCAGGTGCATTTATACGGAGACTTGATTACACACAGGTGGATTGTATTTATCATCATTAGTCATTTAGGTCAACATTGGATCATTCAGAGATCCTCACTGATCTTCTGGAGAGAGTTCGCTGCACTGAAAGTAAAGGGGCTGAATAATTTGGCACGCCCAATTTTTCAGTTTTTGATTTGTTTGAAATATCCAATAAATGTCGTTCCACTTCATGATTGTGTCCCACTTGTTGTTGATTCTTCACAAAAAATACAGTTTTATATCTTTATGTTTGAAGCCTGAAATGTGGCAAAAGGTCGCGAAGTTCAAGGGGGCCGAATACTTTCGCAAGGCACTGTATATATATTTTATTTGTCTCTATAATTGTTGTGGAAGAAATATTATTAAAAAGTATTCAGCCTTTTCACATGTACCAACAAACTGGTGTGATCATTCTACAGTTGTCCCTGAAGCATAAGCTGAAACCGGTATGATTAGAATGCTTATTTAGAATGTCCAGTTTCGTTTCAGCATTTGAGTTGACAACACAATTTTTTCAAAGAACAATTTTGCACAAACACAGTCCTTACAAAGTTATGTCCAGAATGTGACCAGTTTATTTTTGGATACAATCTTCAGACATTCACAGAAGTAGCTACAGCATAACACAATCATCCAAACTGGAAAATGTAGGCTACATTTGTCCTAGTGCTAACTGAGGAAAGATTAATGTAACACAAACGATCATATTTTTATGAACCAATCCTTCACCTCATTTAAATATCTTTGGTCCGACAGATGTTTACGTAACACCCAGAAAGCATTGTTTAATGTCAACAAACATGGCACCACACATAGCTGGCAAATAGCTTAGCATTAGCTCATAATAATCAGTATTATCAATCTATGCAATAATCAGAATGCATTATTTGTCACCAGTACTTGAAAACGTACATACATACATACATACATACTGTATGCACCTACAGTAGAAACGACAACCCGATATACAGAAAATAAGGAACTTTGATAGGAACGCACACATGTCCAAAGTTATTATTTGTAAGGAAAACAACAAGGAAGGCAATGTGAGCGCCAGCCAGAAAATGTTCCAATTCGTGGATACTTGATCTGCGCAAACATTGGTGAAGTGCGTGGGCTCTCCTCAATGAAAAAAGTTGGTTAGGCTCGGTAAAGCCTCAAACATAAATTGTCCGCAACGCTGAAATGGGCTACTTCTTTGTGAATTAATGAGGAGGCGGAACACATCTCAATTCAAACTTTTGTTAGAAAATACAACTTGTTAGAAAATAATTTTAAATTGACAAGTTGAAACATAGCCTAGAGATAATTAGCAGGCAGCGCTAATTAACTGTCCTGTTGCGTAATAATCACATTTTGGAACAGTAAGTGCATTCTGACATCACGTGCATAAAACAACTCATGCTGGGGCGACCGTTAGAGGTATTTCTAACTCACGTATGAAAAGGTTAAGAACTATTTAAAAAAGAAACACTGGATTTTCGGGTATTTATTTTCTATCAATCTTTATTAATTATGAGATTATGAAAAATATGAATAACATTCTACCCATGAGGCCACTAGGTCATTTGACTGCACGAAAGGGCTACGCCGCATAGTGTTTTCTCTCTTCTCTGTCTCTGTCTCCTTATGTCTGTTTTCTAGAAGGTTCTTCTGACAGAACAGATCTTCCTCACGTCAACAACATGTCTTCTCTCAGGCTCATCTCACTCTGTGTTAAAGGTCAGTCAATATCCTTATACTGATGGCCGTGAAAAAGCTGGGAGAAATGTTTTATTTAGCCAATGTCCCTTATATTCCCTCGCCTAACCCACATCACAACATGGTAATATTACGTTACTGTATCTTTTTTTCAGAACAAATAAGCAGGCCCTTCTCTTCTCTCTCCTCTCTTATCAATTGGTCCCTATTTTCTTCCCTACTACACCCAGCAACATCGTAAAGCTGTTCGCTGCATTCTGCGTCAGCTCCAACATAATCATGTCCTCTCTCTGGCTCTGTCATTATCTCTCCATCACCCCCCCCCCCCCCCCCCCCCCCACACACACACACACACCCCGCGCCTGCCTACCAAATTATGTAACATTGCTGCCTTGGTAACTAACCCTCGTCGTCGGACTCCCTAATCCCTCCCTTCGAACTGGCCATTATAGGACGCCATGTCTGTGCACACCTGTATGCTATGGGGGGATTGCACCACAGGGGGGTGGGGGGTGAGGGACATGGTGAGCGGGAGAGGAGCATCTGTCTGCCCATCTCTCTGCCTGCCTGGCGTTGCCTGGTGATTCATTTCGGCAGAAGTCTGGTATTTGCTCCACAGTGTGGGGATCTGAGGATCTCTCTCTCTTTCCCTGCATTATCGCACTTTCGCTTTCCTCCTCATTTCTCTCTCTCTCGCTCTCTTTATCTTCTTTCTCTCCCTCTCTCTCCCCATATCTTTGCATCTGTCCTGCTCTCCTCTCTGTCTGTCTCTATCACCTCTATCATCTTTCTCTCCCTCCCTTTTGCCCTTCTCTCATTTTCTCGCTCCCCCTCTCTTCTCTCATCTTCTCTCTACCCGCTCTCCACTGCTTTCTCTGGAAGACTGGGGCTTAATTAAATATTAACCGGTGCTCTGCGCAGCGAGGTGGGGGCGTGAGGGAAGGCCTGAGTCGAGACTGGGGCTGAGGGATGGGGGTGTAGTGGGTGAGTAGGTGAGGGGAGAGCCTGCCTGCCTCCCTCCCTCCCTGAGCTGGGGCTAGACGCTGGCGCCTCATCAGCTGAGGACTCCTCTGGCTGGGCTGCGTGGGCAACAGCGGGAACACACGGGCTAGAATGAATCGGCTAACCCGAACACATACACACATAAACAGAAATACACGAGCGTGTACGTACGTATGCTGCACGCACGCGCACACACATGTACGCACACATGCACAAACACACAGACACACAGACACACACAACAGCAGCTAAGCTTGTAGTATTTATCATCTTTATTACTTTATTACTTTCTTCAGAGTTTTCCCTAAACTGATTTTATTACATTGCCATCAGATTATCTAGTCTCTGAGCTGCATGTACTTATCGGCCTTGGAAAGTGATTCATGACAGCCACAACATATATAGACAAGAGTTTGGCTTTGTTTTGCCTTGAAGCGGTTACAGTACAGAATCACTCAAGACACCTCTCCTGGACCAGCCTTTTACAATGTTTGTGACATTCACACATGACACTAATGGACACTCACTAAACTATTGCAACAAAATCAGTCTCGGAAAACCACAGTCACTCACAACCATTCGACTCTCAAGACATTTCAAAGTCCATTTTAGAACTATATATATATATATATATATATCTCTTCTCTCTCTATTTGGGCTATATCAGGGATGTTGTGCTGTGCCCGCTCTAGACCCATCCAAAATAATTGGACTCTCTACAGACATTTTATGATCCCTTTTAGAACTACATATCCCTCTCCCAGGGTCTCTCCAGGTACACTAAGTATTTAGACTTTGTTTGGGAGGCTGGCAGAGCCAGTCCTGGATCATCCATAATATATGACACACTCTAATGGGGGTAAACAGAAAGTTACCCCAAGGCGGGAAGGGAAACGCTGGGGAGAGAATCCAAACTATGGAGTGAAAATGTACTGTATACTGGGTGGTGGGTGCCAAATGGAACAACAACAGCTTGCGAGCAGAAGTTTTGTTTGTTGGGGGTTAAGGGGATGTGTGTGTGTGTGGACACGTGTGCTTATACTTACATGTGTGTGCATTGAAGTACCCCGAGGCCTACTGGTTTACATACAAGTCAGGCTTAGGTTAAATGTCTTCAAATCACATCCTGAATTGACTGCCTTCAATTCGAATTTAGCCCATATGACAACCTGGTCTCAGAACATTTTTTATTATTGTCACGGCCGTCAAAAGAAGTGGATGCTAATGCTAATGTTAGCTAGCTGGCTAACGTCAGCTAGGCTAGGGGTTAGGGTTAGGGTTAAGGTTAGGAGTTAGGTTAAATGGTTATGGTTAGGGTTAGGGTTAGCTAAAAGTGTTAAGGTTAGGGTTAGGAGAAGGGTTAGCTAACATGCTAAGTAGCTGCAAAGTAGCTAAAAGGTAGAAAGTATACTGAACAAAAATATAAACGCAACATACAACAATTTAAACTAATTTACTGAGTTACAGTTCATATAAGGAAATCCGTCAATTGAAAGAAATTAATTAGGTCCTAATCTATGGATTTAACATGACTGGGTAGGGGCGCATCCATGGGTGGGACTGGGAGGGCAAAGTCTGTGCCTGGGAGGGCACAGCCAATCAGAATTAGTTTTTCCCAACAACGGGGCTTTATTGTAGAAATAAATACTCCTCAGTTTCATCAGCTGTCTAGTTGGCTGGTCTCAGACGATCCCGCAGGTGAAGAAGCTGCAAAGTGGAGGTCCTGGACAGGTGTGGTTACACATGGTCGACTGATGTGAAGCCGGTTGGACATACTGCCAAATTCTCAAAACAACGTTGAAGGCGGCTTATGGTAGAGAAATTAACATAAAATTATCTGGCAACAGCTTTGGTGGACATCCCTAATGTCAACATGCCAATTGCACGCTCCCTCAAAACTTGAGACGTCTGTGGCATTGTGTTGTGTGAGTGACAAAACTGCACCTTTTACAGTGGCTTTTTTTGTCCCCGGCACAAGGTGCACCTATGTAATGATCATGCAGTTTAATCATCTTCTTGATATGCCACACCTGTCAAGTGGATGGATTATCTTGACACAGGAGAAATGCTCACTAACAAGGGAAGTAAACACATTTTTGAGAGAAATAAGCTATATGTGCGTATAGAAAGTTTTCTGGGATCTTTTATTACCGCTCATGAAACATGGGGTCTACACTTTACATGTTGCGCTTATTTTTTGTTCAGTAAATTTTTAAAGTTCCTAATTAGCTAAAAACTGATTTCATAATTTTATGAGTCTATGAGACCAGGCCGCATTGGCCATTTTACAGCATCCCTGGAGTCAAGACCAAGATCAACCTGATAGACAGACAGAAATAGTCATTATAAAGTGTAGTATTGTGATATCAATAGCCCTACATTGAGGGACATAAACGTGGACACATAGGCGTTACATTTATGGAATGTTCTGTGGATGGAAGGGAGAACACATTGGATATTGAACATGGTGCAGCAACCAATTTGAGCAGTTGTTCCACTACTTACTAACTCCAAATATAATATTCTTATGTAACATTAGTTATATTTTCATTAAGTTTACCTAGAGTTGTGCCCTCTTCAAAGGGTTGAAGTCTCACCCACGCACTTCTCTCCTGTTGGCCTACAGTAGGCCGAAATACACAATCATGGAATGTTTAACAATGAGCTTGCCTGCATAGCTCCAGTCAGCATCGGGCCGGGGGAAACATCGATTTCCTGTCACAGCCATCGAGGAGTCCCCGCTCCCTGGCTTGCTTTTGGGCTGGAACAGCCAGGGGGAACATCAGTAGCCCACAGGCTTTCTGGCAGCGTTTAGTGGCGGTTTGTTAATTCGACCTATTAGCTCCGTGAGTGGCAGAGAGTTTCCCGGAGTAGCCTATTGAGTAGGGGAGTCCGGGGTAACCCCGCAATTAGTCGGATAGGATAGTCCTGGCCCAGAGCCTCGTCAGCATCCGCTGGCCTCCGGTATCATTCATCAATGACAAAGAGGTAGGTAGAGAAAGCATTTTCCCAATCTTAAACAATTGCAGGGGATGGATAATAATGAGTGATGCGTAATTGACATGTCCATAGACGATCATGTCTCAACTCAATTTGCGGTATTCAATTATCTCTGCTGCTGGTCAAAGTAATCTCCGTACCATGCATGTTCATAATAGTAGCGTAATAACACTTTCAGAACCACTCAATGGCTCGAACCATTTCATTGCCAGGTAAGCAGCCCTGAATAGGCCTACGCCTACAACGCACTCATTAATAGGATTCCCAAAAACCAAGTTAAAGAAAACGGCTATATTCACATAGCTTATTGCTATATGCATTTTGACAGCAAAAACGAAAAAATATACAACAATAACACGCACTACTGGCATCTTTGCACAGGTTTCACGCGGCCATCCCGAAGGAATCAACTGTCTGGCCTCTCTCTTCTCTTCCTCTCACCTGTCAAACTGCTGATGTCTAACTAACTCATTCATTGATGAGGTAGACAATAATATTTGAAATTCAATTCTTCAAATTCTCCTCCGTGCACCTTTTTTTTGTGCGTCAACGGGATGGGTAGGCTGGCCATGAACGTATGCATAGATTGTGAACGCGTAAAACCAATGTCCTCTTTCAGATATTATAATGCAAGATTCATAACAATAGTATAATTGTTAAAATATATGAACACATTTCTGTGGCCTTTTTGTGCGCTCGTGTTGATGCAGAACTGCAATTTCATTGCGTAATATAACTGAGACCCATACTGAAACGAGCTGCTTAGTTCACTCTTCCGTTTAGATCATTTAAACGCTTGCAATGCAGCTGAAATGTATAAGCTTCTATCTAAAATAAAGGCACTGGTGTTTTCCTTGCTGGTTTGGGTGAGGGAGGAGTATGGTGCTGAGTGCTGACATTACTTATTGTACCGTGTACTGAGTAGAGCGCTGGACTTGAGCTGCGCTCTGCCTCTCATTCACTGCTGCCAAGCACTGATCAGCGCTACCTCAGGAAGCTCCAAATAAGGGCAAGGAAATGGAGACCCACCGGAATAGTTCCTTACTTAGACACAACCTTATATGGCATGGCGGAGCCGGGTTTTCCGGCAAGCGCGCAGCCTGCTGCACAGATGGGAAATCCGAATCTGAACTATGGGCCATCAGGGAGACAGCAAGAATTATGCCGCCTTCTCTAGCAGGGATTATCCTATGAAGATGCATCGATTCAGGGTTGAGGAAGAGCGGTTATCTTCCCGCGATTTATTGCACTGGTTCAGTATAAAGTGTCTCCTCTCTGCTTTCCCCCTGGCCAACGTCATGTGTCCTCCACTGCAGTGCCTAAATATGGGCTTCCTTCACTCCATATATGGACATCTACGTCACGGAGAAAGGGTATATAAAGGAGTGGGGATTCTCTGAGCATGAGAGTGCGCCCTCAGAGCTCAGAACAGCAAAACTTAGAGCAGAGATAGACAGATACACACGCACACATACAGCGCTATCTCCCTAACTAAGAACATTTTCACTCAAAAAGTAAAAGTGAATTCAAAGCAACAACAACAACACATTATCCAAAAGGGCAACACCCTTATTGGATTCAACTAGTGAAAAGAAAAAATATATTAATGATTATTTATCATTAATTTTAGGGAATGAGTAAAAGGGACATCTGATCTGAATACTCTTCTCTGAAAGAAAATTTAAAAAAGTGGATTTTTACTCATCTTGGACAAGAGGAGGAACAAGACAAGAATACTCTTGGAGAACCAGAGAAAAGAGGGAAAGAAGTCTGACCCTGCTCCCGAAAGTGGACTGGTGATTTCCTCCACCTCAGAGAGGAACATCACCACTCTGCCCAGCCTGCACCAAGCCTCGCTGCTCTCCTCTCCAGCGCAGCCTCAGCCCCTTACAGCACCACGTCCCTGGAGTATGGCTGCAACCAAGACAGAGATGCTCCATCCAGCCCTGCAGATCTCAGACCCCCTCAGCTTCCCCCATTCTCCCATGGATAACTATCCCAAGCTGGAGGAGATGATGATGCTGAGCTCCGCTGGGACCCCCTACCTCTCTGCCTCGGCGACCGAGGGAGCAGGTTTTGGATCGGGGGAGCCAGGAGAGCAGTATGACCACATTACTGGAGGTAAGAGTATATCCTTGGTCTATTGCTGTATGGAACTACTGTACTGTACTGTATTGTATTGTATTGTATTGTATGATAGACTGCATTCTGCAACTAGCAGAATGCATGGTATGAAACAGTTTATACATAATGCATAATAATGCATGATCATTATTTGTGATCAGCTGGCAACTATTAATTACATTTCAGCTTCAAGAGAAGACCCTTGATATATTGAATATGCTCTTTGAATGAGATATTTCTACTTCTGTTGATGTTTAGATATTTAAAAAAAAATAAAGTAATGAAATATAATAAAGCAATTGAATGAATGATGATTGGAAATACATAACCCCCAAAAAATCGAGAATTTGACAAATTAAATTGTAGCTCTTCATCACTATTGGATTGTATTTGAGCTTCAGCATTGCTCACTCATTGCATACCTTCAGACAGTCTAGAGCTAAATTCAAATTGCATTCCTAAAACCAGCTGAACTGCAGTTTGAGTAATCAATTGCCTTCGGCTATGTGGTGGACTTCAAGAGCTTGGCTCGTGTGTGTGTGCGTGACAGAAAGAAAAAAAATGCTTTAAAAAATATATCTTAAAAAAATGCATGCAGATGGCTTGGCTT
The DNA here is from genome assembly GCF_002021735.2 of Oncorhynchus kisutch. Classification (NCBI taxonomy): domain Eukaryota; kingdom Metazoa; phylum Chordata; class Actinopteri; order Salmoniformes; family Salmonidae; genus Oncorhynchus; species Oncorhynchus kisutch. The sequence goes on along the minus strand of NC_034192.2, from coordinate 29,193,055 downwards.
GACTTGCACGACAGCTCTTGTCCATCTTTTGGTTAGTGGAGGAAATGGCTGGTGTGGGAGTTTAGAGGTGGGAAAGTGCTGGGGTTGCTTGGCTGGGAGGGAGGGAGGCTGGTTCTCCTGCTTCGCGTAGGCACCTGCTGCTCTTAGAGGGGAGAGGGGCAACACTGTCCACCTCTCTGGCAGGATTCCCCTCCCTCCCTCCCTCCCTCCCTCCCTCCCTCCCTCCCTCCCTCCCTCCCTCCCTCCCTCCCTCCCTCCCTCCCTCCCTCCCTCCCTCCCTCCCTCCCTCCCTCCCTCCCTCCCTCCCTCCCTCCCTCCCTCCCTCCCTCCCTCCTCCCTCCCTCCCTCCCTCCCTCCCTCCCTCCTGCATATTAATTGCTTCATGTCTCCTTCCCTCTTTCTCTCTGCAGATACGTTACCTGATATCTCCATGAACTGTGAAAAGTCGATGGGCGAGCAGAGCTACTCCAGCCAGCGGCTGCCTCCTATCTCCTACACTGGCCGCTTCACCCTGGAGCCAGCCACCAACTGCAGTAACAGCCTGTGGGCCGAGCCCCTATTCAGTCTGGTCAGTGGGCTGGTGGGGATCAACACCCCCTCCACCTCCGCCCCGTCCTCCTCCGCCTCTCAGACCGGCACCTCTTCCTCGTTGTCCTCCTCTATCTCGTCCATCGCCATCTCCTCCCAGAGCTCCAGTCTGAGCTGCTCTGTCCACCACAGTGAGAATAACCCCATCTATTCAGCTGCTCCTACCTACTCCAGCGCCAGCCCTGACATCTTCTCCGACCAGGGCCAGGGCTTCCCCAGCCCAGCCGGAGGGTCGCTCCAGTACAACCCTCCAGCCTACCCCAACGGGAAGATGTGTGGCACCAGCTTCCCTGTACCCATGATCCCTGACTACCTCTTCCCCCAGCAGCAGGGGGAGATTAGCCTGCTACCTGACCAGAAGCCCTTCCAGAATGGGTCAGGCCAGCCCTCCCTCACCCCCCTGTCCACCATCAAAGCCTTCGCCACCCAGACGGGCTCCCAAGACCTGAAGAGTGTCTACCAGTCCCAGCTGATCAAGCCCAGCCGCATGCGCAAGTACCCCAATCGTCCCAGCAAGACGCCGCCCCACGAGAGGCCGTATGCCTGCCCCGTGGAGACGTGTGACCGCCGTTTCTCCCGCTCAGACGAGTTGACACGCCACATCCGCATCCACACGGGCCAGAAGCCCTTCCAGTGCCGTATCTGCATGCGCAACTTCAGCCGCAGTGACCACCTGACCACGCACATACGCACGCACACCGGTGAGAAGCCCTTCGCCTGCGAGATCTGTGGACGCAAGTTTGCCCGCAGCGACGAGAGGAAGAGGCACACCAAGATACATCTGAGGCAGAAGGACAAGAAGGCGGAGAAAGGTGGGATGGCTGGGGCGGTAGCTGTAGCAGCAGCTTCAGTATCAGCCCCCTCCCCTGTCTCTAGCTACCCTTCTCCCATCACCTCCTACCCCTCCCCGGTCTCCTCCTACCCCTCCCCAGTCACATCCTGCTACTCCTCTCCCATCCACACCTCGTACCCCTCTCCCTCCATCGCCACCACCTACCCCTCTGTCTCCATGTCCATGTCCAGTACCTTTCAGTCCTCCATGGCCTCCTCCTTCCCCTCCTCCGTAGCCTCCATCTACTCCTCTCCGGTTCCCACCCCGCTGTCAGACATGCAGTCCACACTCTCCCCAAGGACAATCGAGATCTGCTAAGTAAAGACAAAGAGAAAACACTTTTTATTCTCTCCTCCTCCTCACCACTCCTTACAATCTCTTTGAGGGGAGAAATCAACATCAAAAGACTTGTTATTCACCTTCTGAAAAGCACTTTTCTGCCTGCTCCCTCCGCAAGCTCTGTTCAGTGAATCCTCAGATTCACCTGAAGAAGAGATAAAAATAAACACACGTCAAGGACTGGGCAAAGACAATATAGTAGACAAAAAGGGATTTTTTTTCTTTCTCTCTCTCATTGTTGATAAAGCAAATGCAGTGCTTCAAACAAAGCATACAAGACTTTCTAGAGCCAGAGTTGAAACCGGCATCGTTCCTATTAGTGAGCGCACAGACGGAGACAAACAGACAGACAGACTGAACATTGCCTGGTACTAAGGCACGCTTTCCCTCCGAGGCTATCATTTACATTACAAAAGACATTGAATGATATACATAAGCTACATAATATGTATATTGTACTTGTGCCATGTTTTGCTCTTTTATCCCCCATTCTTTGGTACCATTGATGTGAAAAAACTTATTTGCATTGTATTATTTGAAGTGAGCAGGGCCATATTTTCTATTCTAGTACTTTCTCTATGATGTAGTGATGACGATGCTGTGATGCGTTTAAATTTATTTTTTTCTGCTTTTTAAAAAAACTTTGTTTGATGATGAAATAAGCACTTAAGTATTCAAGCATGTGTTAAGAGTGATGTTAGTTTCTATTGTTTTGTAAATATCCTCCACTGGTACTATCTTTCTCTTTCTCACATCATCTGACATATCAGTCTGTTATGTGGACAAAAAAAAGAGAGAAAAAAAGAAAAAAAACGTTACAAAAAAATAACTAAACAGCCAACGTTCCCGTTTTTGGTGCCTTTTTGTGAAGCCTTGCTGATGTTTTGACATGGCTGTGTGCGAGAGATGATGCGTTGCGTCTCGCCTTAAGGGTTGAAGGGATATTTTTGTTACAGAATGTACGTTATACTCAGACAAAGAGGAAGGAAAGAAAGGGATGAGACGATATGAGGGCACTGCTTCATTTCTTTAGAATGTAAGCAAAATGATCAACTCTATTTTTATAACAGAAAAAAAAAATGTCAATATCCACATCTTCTTGTTGGAACGTTGTACTTACCTACTGAGTAGGCATGGGATTCTTTTGTATGTTATATACATGCGGCTCATTATTTTGTGGTTTATCTTTATTTTGTATTTGTGTTTGTAAAATCAAGTGACTGTTTCTGGCTTCTCAACACATTGAATGCGCTTAACTGCCAATGGGATATTTGGTGTAAATGATATCCTCCCAGAAATGAAATATAAATAAAATATAAATATATATGTATAGAATTGCCTTCCATACTTTATTATTGACTGGTTTCAAATATTTCCATTGGTACATGACAAAAATCATATTGGAGCATCTCATCCTCACCCTCGACCCATCCATCCCATACATTACAGCCTATACATACGTGCACATCATAGGCTGTATCAAAGTCCGATATGTGCATGCTCAAAAGGTGGATTCCCCCACAGTTCCCACATCATGGGGACCTTTAGCCTAATTGAAGAGACATTTCCCAGCATGATTTCATGGTCACTGCATTGATCACTGTTCTCCTGTTGAACTCTCATTGAAATATTGACAATATATAGACTATGTGAAGATGGGGACTAGCAACTTAGATATGAAACTTAGATATGATTTCATCGACAGAACATGCTACTTTGAGATATTAGGCTAATTGATATGAATCTCGTCCCCTGCTATTTGTGCATGAGTGGAAGTGTTTAAACAAGATTCAAATCATTCAATCATATTGTTTTTAGATTTTGGACATTCAGGTCATTTTTACGTGGGCTAAGGGCTTTATTCAATCTGTAACGCTGAAGATCCGCTGTATAGTGCAATTTACGCAGACACTGCATTCACTGTAAACACTGCATATGCCGGCTCAATCGTAAATTACCGTGACATTTTTATGCAGATCTTTTGTGATACTTCGGCGATATGGCTTGAATCCAGCCCTTACTACACACGGTGCCTTCAGAAAGTATTCATACTCCTTGACTAATTCCACATTTTGTTGTGTTACAGCCTGAATTTAAAATGGATGAAATAGATTGTTTTCTCACCCATCTACACACAATACCCAATAATGAAAAAGTGAAAACATGTTTTTAGAAATGTTTTGCTAATGTAATGAAAATGAAATAGGTACATAGGTACATAGGTATTCACACCCCTGAGTAATACTTTGTGGAAGCACCTTTGGCAGTGAGTACAGCTGTGAGTATTTCTGGGTATGTCTGTAAGAGCTTTCTTCATCTGGATTGTGCAACATTTGCCCATTACTCTTTTCAAAATTCTTCAAGCTCTGTGGCAAGACCATTTTCAGGTCTTGCCATAGATTTTCAAGTAGATTTAAGTCAAAACTGTAACTCAATCACTCAGGACCACTCACTGTCTTCTTAATTCATCTCGCAGTGTCTGATGGTGTAAGGACCTATGCTGGAGATGAGAAGCAAGTACAGGGAGTGAACATTTAATGGAAAATGGACATCAAACAAAACAAGAACAGCATCTGGACAGGGGCAACAACATTACGACAATAATGATGACACGGGGAACAAAACTGAGGAACAGACAGATATAGAGGGGGCAATCAACAATGCAAAGGAGTCCAGGTGAGTCCAATGAGCGCTGAAATGTGCAATGATGGTGACAGGTGTACGTAATGAAGGGCAGCCTGGTGCCCTCGAGGGGGAGCAGGAGCATGAGTGACAGTATCCTCCCTCTAGGGGCGCCACCCGGATCTCACCTGGGCGAGCCTGAAGGGCCGGCCGACGCATGGACGCTGGACAAGCTGGATGAGGCGTGGGAGTCTGATGATCTGGCAGAAGAAGCGTGAAAGCCTGACGATCCTGTGATGCGTGGGAGCCCGACGAGCCGGTTGAGGCATGACGTGGGATGGGAGCCTGCTGAGCCAACCAAGGCAAGGAAACCTCTCGAGTCAACTAAAGCGTGGAAGCCCGACGAGCCAGCAGAGGCACCCCCGCTTCCATCGGCGGCGGCGGCGGCACCCGTCACCACCAAAAAACAAAAACAAGAACTCCTTGATGCTTCAAGTAGTGGTGTCAACATTCTGTAAGGACCGACGCTGGAGACGGGGTGCAAGTTCAGGGTCTGTACATTTAATGGAAAACGGACATCAATCAAAACAAGGAAATTCCACTATACAATAACGCTGACACGGGGAACAAAACTGAGGAACAGACAGATATAGAGGAGGCAATCAACAACATGAAGGAGTCCAATGAGCGCTGATGTGCGTAATGATGGTGACAGGTGTGTGTAATGAAGGGCAGCCTGGCACTCTTGAGCACCAGAGAGAGGGAGCGAGAGCAGGCGTGACAGGTGGATAGCAGACTGAACCAGGTTTTCCTATAGGATTTTGCCTGTGCTTAGCTCTTTTCCGTTTCTTTTTTATCCTGAAAATCTCTCCAGTCCTTAACGATTACAAGCATACCCATAACATGATGCAGCCACCACTATACTTGAAAATATGGAGAGTGGTAGTAATGTGTTGTAATGGATTTGCCCCAAACGTAATACTTTGTATTCAGGACAAAAAGTGAATTGCTTTGCCACATATTGCACAGTATTACTTTAGTGCCTTGTTGCAAACAGGATGTATGTTTAGGAATAATTTGATTCTATATGTATTGTTCTGAGACCGCGTGTGACTCTGTGAATTGAGCTGCGTGGCATTATTATCGAATGCACGAAGAAGATGAAAGCGTGGACAGTAACAAGTGCTTCTCCAGTATCTAAGAGAGGATTTTAACCGCCACCTATTTCAAAGGAGGTAAGTTACATTGCCATTTATATATTCATCATGATTATCACTGAAAATATAATCTGCCTAGTGCTCATTCTGATTACTAGACCACTCCACCGTCCCTCTCTTCCTTGTGGTGTTGATGCGACTGGGCTTAATTGTAGGCCTGTAAGCCACTGATTGATGTAAATGATCTGAGAACATTAATTTATGTACAAAAATGGAAGGCCTAATTGGCACATGTGATAATAGCTTATCAGTTTTAGTCCTATTTAGATGAATGAATCCAAATTCTGAAGATAAGGCCGATTTAAGAAGCACCAGGCTACACAGCCTTTCGTCATGGGGCAGCCATCAAATGTCGTTCTCCGACTTTTAAAAGTTGCCCCAACATCATTGAACCCAGAGCACTATATAACTGTACTGACATCCATATCCTGCAGACAAGTGGGCCTCATACACTCACCACCAAAATACGCACAAATGCAAACACAGCAAAAAAAAGGAAGAGGGAAAACAAGTAAAAGAGAGAGGCATAGAGGAAAAGGAAAATAATTAAAATAATTGGTCTCCTGATCCCAAATTGACTTTCTAAACTAGTTTTGATGAGGGGTGTGTGTGTGTGTGTGTGTGCGGGTGTGTGTGCGTGTGTGGGATTTTGCCATGTTAGCAGTGTTATCCTCCGTCCCAATGCTCCAGTGTATATCCCTTAGCTAACACTCAGAGTCCCCCCAATAGACATCCCCGACACACCCCTCTTCTCTTCCGCTGACTGAAAGTGTGTATGTGTGTGTGTGTATGTGTGTGTCCAAACACAACAAAACAATGCAGAGATAGAAACAGTAACAACAACAGCCGGCAATCAAACAATACAGCACTACTGGAAGATAAAGGGTGCCCCATTTTTCAGGCGGATACATTTACATAATTACTGTACAGTAATTGAATTATACACAACAATATGTTCAGGCATGGACACACACCCGAGCACACACACACAAGCACAAACCAGCACTGAAGTTCAATTCCTTAGGGGCAGTCGCGAGGATCGAGATTGCACCTATTCTTCAACTTAAAAGCATTTTAAATTTCACCACCCGTAGTGTTTTAAAAAGCTAAATGTTTTCCATCATTGTCTACAGTATTATTGTGGTCACAGAATCTATATGTGATTTGAAAATCTATTAGCTCTTGCTCTAATCTGAACGCACATTGTTGTCTTTGTGAGGTCTTGTTCACTGCCAGATTGCAGCATATGGAGGTACTCAGACTGCGGGAAGTTATTTTGGGCCAACTTTGTCACAACGTGTCCAACACACCAACTTCAGAGCCTGGGATGTGTGCATTACTGTTTCCCTTTGCTTCTGTTCTAAGGCTTTCAAGCACACATAGTATCAAAGCTCACTCGCAGGCATGTTCTGTTTGAGGAGGGGTGGTGGGGGCAGAATGGGGGCAAGGGAGGGAGTGTTGTGGCTTCACTGTGCCCTAACCCACAATGGAGCCAGCTCATGGCCCCCACAGGCCCCCACTTCAAGAGTCCTTTGTTAAAAAATATATTTGTTCTCTTATTCTTTTTGGGGAGCTGTGTATACAAAAAGCCTGATGAAAAGGGAGTCATTCCTTTCTCCCTTAGTCCCTTCTCCCTCTAATTTTCTCTCTTTCACTCTTTCTCTTTCTCTCTCTCCTTCGTTCTTTCTCTCTCTCCTTCACTCTTTCTCGCTCTCCTTCTACCTGCCTGTCTCTGCTTCGCTCTTTCTTTTTTTCTCTTCCCTTTCCCTCTCACTCCCCTTCTCTCTCCATCTTTATCTCTGTCTCTTTCCCTCTTCGTCTCTCCTTCTCTCTCTCTCTCTCTCTCTCTCTCTCTCTCTCTCTCTCTCTCTCTCTCTCTCCTCTCTCTCCTGTGAGCTGCTGATTTATCTGGCGATGCTAATGATCCGTCCCCTCTATTCTGATGCAAGGTCTGTTCCCTTTCATCCACATACAAATGTGATCTTATTGCCTCTTCACCCTCGGGCCTTTTAAGATGCTTTTTTGAAATATGCAGTTTGATAAGCATATCATTGGCTAAGTCCCCGCAGTGATTAGAGCAGGCTTTAATGTGAGCAGGGAGTGAGGCTGGAGGTTCTGAACTCCTGGCTCCTGGCTCCTCGGCCCTTGGCATATGTTGGGGCCACTGGGAGCTCACTGTAGTGGTGAAGAGGGCACACACACACACACGGCTGCCCCAGAACAGCTCTCTCTCATCCTTTCACCTCAGCAGGGAGATATTAAACAGTGGGAGGACACTGGGGGGGATGAGCCTCTCAGTCTCTAAGACTCTCTGACTGTGTGAATGAAGACCTTACTGGTACGGTATCCCACATCTCTATTCCAGGAGGAGGACAGGGACTGTGGGAGTAGGATTTGCTTGAAAGTATTTTTGTTGTGCTTCTTGTGGACATACAAAGTGACCTCATTTTGAGTAGGATGCCCAGGATGCCTTTTCATGTCACTGACCACTAGGGAGCACAGGATACATCTATTTACATCCATTTTCTTATTATAACTAATTGATTCCCAGACCCTGTTATTTGGACTTGTTATTACAAACAGAGTGAAATGTGTTTTGCTGGTCATGAAGACGAGGTCATTAAAGATGGTCAGATGCGGCCGTTCATCAATGGCATTGTTTATTATGACAGGTCTGGGCCTTGTGATTTAGGCGTGAAATCTGTTCCACCAAGCTGAGAAACCGTCTGTCTGCCAGCTCTGACGTCACCACTCAATTATCTCCCGACGCTGTCAGACCAGACCTGACCAGACCACTCTCACACCAAGCTAACCCAACAGATGCGCCTTTTTAACGTGTACCCACACACACACACATACGCACACACGCAGGATATCACCTGTTGCTCTCCCCAGCTGGGCTCGGTTGGGAGTGTGTGTGTCCCTGTGTGTGTGTGTGTGTGTGTGTGTGTGTGTGTGTGTGTGTGTGTGTGTGTGTGTGTGTGCGTGCGTGCGTGTGTGCGTTTGTGTGTGTGGCTCTACTTTGGCCTCAACACTCGCCATTATTCTGAACACGTTTACTCTTTCAGTAGCGTTAATTGCACTTCCAAGGACACACGCTTTTCCATCAAGTACAGTCCAATTGAAAAAGACAACAAAAATAACAACTCTCTCAAGTATCACCAAATTAAATGCCACTTCTACTCCACTTCAAGTAGCGCACTGCTTTAACAAAGGCACCTAGGTGGCAAGGAAACACAAACAGATCCCCCATGAGACTCCAGTGTTGTTTCTCTCTCTTTCCCAGCCTGGCTATCGGATACGCCTTTAAGCCTGGCTATGTACACCGCCTTTAAGCCTGGCTATGTACACCGCCTTTAAGCCTGGCTATGTACACCGCCTTTAAGCCTGGCTATGTACACCGCCTTTAAGACTAAAGTAAATAAATACAGTCAAGCCCTTCAGAGAGGCTTCGGCTCCTATCATGATAAAACTGATGCTTTGCTACACTCCACTTCCCACTGCCTAGTACACAGCAGGGTGCTAACTACTGTATTCTATGTTTAAAGTGGTGTACAGGAAATAGAGATGTAATGTATAGATCTGTCACAATGCCCTATTGTTCACAACAGAAAGCCATACTGCTGAAATACATGATATACAGTTCTATGTATGGGATATGATGGATATTGATCAGTGGGCTTCTCTGAGGAGGAAGGGGAGGACCATTCTACTACGTGAATTTCGTAAAAATAAATATAGTTAAACATAAAAAAAATTATCCTTTTAAGATAAAACGATAGAAAAGAATATTAACGTCAAGAAAATAACTGATTAAAACACGCTCATTTGCAATGAAGGTCTACAGTAGTCTCAACAGCACCATCTAGGGTAGCACCATGGTGTAGCCGGAGGACAACTATTTTCTGTCCTCTTCTGGGTACATTGACTTCAATACAAACCCTAGGAGGCTCATGGTTCTCACCGCCTTCCATAGATTTACACAGTAATTATGACAACTTCTGGAGGAGGTTCTCCAACCTATCAGAGGTCTTGCAGGATGAACTGACATATTATCTAAAGGATCAGAGAATGACTCTAGTACTGAAAGCATAAGCTACAGCTAGCTAGCAATGTAATTAAACAATTGTGGCGAGCCTCACCATCAGTGACTGCCTGGTGGTGACAGTGGTGTCAGGGAGCTAACGACAGATCAGGAGCATCCATAACTTTGCTTCAACTCTTCCAAGTCAATGTAAGCTTTTGATTTTATTAACTTATTGCTCCCAGGGCCCGCCGGTGTTACTGCTAAACTGCTTGCTGTACAATGTACTGCGTGATTGTACACATGGATTGGATTGTGGGTTTACTAACATGTTCTTTTTTGTTCTTTTACTATAATATTCATATAGTGACAAAGATATAGCGTTTATGGTATGAAGGTTTTGCTTGGAGAGCCCTGGTTTGGACTAATGATTACATCCCAGATCAGCTAGATGGCGGTATTGAATGTGTCACTGTCTGCAGGGGCGTCATGCACCCCAAAAATATGAGGGGACACAAATTAAGAGAGAATGGCTGCGGGTGGTTAACCCCCTGTCCATAAGTTGGATAATTTTGCTATAGCAAAAAAATATTTTTCCTGCAATCTAGACCCATAATCATTTTGCTTATTTCTATGTAAAAAAAATAAGCATACCTCTCGAGCTGAATGCATCCTCCTGACTGGTAGTTCTTTTTTATTATTATTAAGAAACTAAATATGCTTCTCTGCATCTCTGCTCAAATCTGCATAAAATATTGAAAGGAATGTTAGCCTTAATCAAATCAAATCAAATCAAATCAAATTTATTTATATAGCCCTTCGTACATCAGCTGATATCTCAAAGTGCTGTACAGAAACCCAGCCTAAAACCCCAAACAGCAAGCAATGCAGGTGTAGAAGCACGAATACATTTAGTTATTGCTTGCTTTTCAAAATTCTTCCAACCTTACCAGCAGGCATGCAAGTTATCATAGCTAGACAAACTAGCTACTCTAACTTGATTGATAGCCTGAAATTGCACTTGGTAGCTAATTATGAGGTTGGGATATCTGGAAACTATCTGGGCTAGCTAAAGCCAAATTCAATATATTTTTTAATTGTTATTATCATTATTATTACTAAACAGGACAAATCTGAGGGGGCAAATCTGTGCCCCCTTTGTGCATGATGCCTCTGACTGTCTGTCCCGTTGGTTCATTCAATTTGTCTCTCGATCTGTGCACATATGGTACGCTATAAACTTTCATTTGTAGGCTAGGTTGTAGCAGCCTCATGATGGGTACTTTGTACGGCAAATTCAAGTATCACGTAGTAGCCTAAACCTATCGATGTCACATTGAGCTGGGTGAATTGAATATGAATGACAGTCATCCTAAATGCTGTAACAGAAATAAGGTCCTGCTCATAATTTTTTTTTTTTACTGCCCTCCCTAATCTTGAATGGCACGAACCGCCACTGAGAAGAAAATCCTTCCTGAAGACTGTTGCATTTAGTCACGACGGCTAGCGAGGAGACCAACGGGTACGAGGTTTGGCGAGCAAAACTGATCAGTATCTATATTCATTCTACTTCATCCCCATGCTTAAGCCTCCCTTGGATGGACGAGTTCCCAGACCTCAACGTGTGTCATGAGGATTCACTGTGTCACTGACAGGTCAGTGGTTTCACTGGAAGGTCAAAGGATAACGAGAGTCATAGTGGTTTCACAAGAACCAAGACAATAGTACAGTATACAGTAAGTTCCCAGTGTTGCCACACTAATTCAAAAGTCATGGGGTTTGGTGGTTGGGGTCAGATAGCGATTTGTCAGCTTAGCAGAAACTATTGTCCAAAGGTACCGCAGGATCGCTGTTGGTACGCTGTAACTTATTTCTGTAAAGCTAAATATTTTCCTAGAATATTTGTTGATGTTGAGGGTAGAACAATGCTTTAGTCACAGAAAGACTCTGGTTGTCAGTCCTATTGCTCAATTATAGCTGGTTCCCATGATGTGTTTAAAACTTACAATGTTTTTGCTGAAAGAAAGAAGGAGTGCTGATGGGAATTCTCTCCTGTCCAGATGTCCAATTAGGTGACATCATCAACTGTCAATCAAAACAGAGAGCAGTTCTCACAGCAGTGCGAAGTAGGGGTGCTGAGGCTGTAGCACCCCCGGAAAAATCTTTACAAAACAAAGAAAATAAAAAGTTACAATTGTTTAATAAAGTTCTGCCCTGGGCCTTACTAGTCATGTATTAGTGGAGTGATATAGCTGTCTGTAGCACAGGCAACAACAACAACAAATATGTGCATACAGAAAACTGCTAGAGTATTAGAATATTATCCATGTCCTCGTTCAGCCGCAACTATGAGAAACATCAATATAACAGTTTTTCAGATCACGTTTTATTGTTTTTTATTTCCCCACAAAAGTTGTGCACTGGGCCTTTACTAGTTATGTGTTAGTGGACTGATACAGCCATCTGTAGCGCGAAAAAATTGCAGCACCCCCACCCCCAAAGAGCTATGGCAATTGTCCTACTCCTACCCGGCACACTACAGCCAGCCACCTGCTACGAGCTGTAGTGAGAGAACATGCGGTTCACACACACACACACACACACACACACACACACACACACACACACACACACACACACACACACACACACACACACACACACACACACACACACACACACACACACACACACACACACACACACACACAATCTATTTACTCCCTTCTTTTCCCATATCTGTCCCTTTCTCCCTGCGTAGCGCCGACAGACCTCATCACAATTTAATCTTTTACCATAAAGTCCCCTTCACAGCCAAGGGCCATTCAGAATCCATTGACTCAGTCATTAGGTAATGCCTTCATGCGTGCGAAATAAATTCATGATAAATAACATAACGTGCCACATGAAGAAAGCTTCAGTCACGCAACCAAAACAGTGGCAAATGTAATACACTGGGATAACTAATAGCGCTTGTCACAGGGAGAGGGAAGCACTTTGTCCTGCTAGCTACACTGACTGACTTGTAAGCCTTCTGTAGTTGTGTGTGTGCGCGTGTGTGTGCGCACGGACACACACCTCTTCGTGCTTGCATTCCCTTGTGCCCTGTGTTAGGTGTTACAGGTATTACAAAAGAAACACACCTACAAGAGGTGATGTAAGAGCACTCTCCATCCTGCCAGCATTAAGCTCCTTTTATAATGGCGTAGTCACCCCCTCTGGAAAAACACTGTAGCAGTAAAACTAGGCAAACAGGTGTAGGGAGTTGTTAGACGGTGTGTGTATGTGTGTTTGTGTGTGTGTGTGTGACTGTGCATGCGTGTGAACAGTATGTGTGTGTGTTTGTGTGTGTGTGTGTGTGTGTGTATGTGTGTGTGTGTGTGTGTGTGTGTGTGTGTGTGTGTGTGTGTGTGTGTGTGTGTGTGTGTGTGTGTGTGTGTGTGTGTGTGTGTGCGCATCTGACAGTGTGTGTATCTGTTTCTTTGACAGAACCCTGGAGGTGTTGTCAGTCTCGGGGGTGGCAGCATGGGCACTGCCTGGGGAGTGGGAGAAATTGGGAGTAGGGATACGACAAATGTGTGATCATCTGGCCCGATCTTTTTTTCCCACCCACTCACTACAGCTGTCCTCTCCGGTCCCATGGAACCATTCTAAGTCTATTTATAGTTCCTCTGTGATGAGGTGGAACTGATCGCCACTTACACTCTGAGTGATGTCACCGGGGTGGCGAGCCAGGGGACGAGGAGAACGAGGCGGGCTGGGGTACCTGCTGTGAGCTTCTGCTGCTCGTACGTATGCATGCAGGAAGCCACAGACGGACGGACTCTCACACACACACGTACGGACGCATGGACACACACGTTTGTATGGTGTTTTTTCAGGACTTTTCTTTCCGTTTCTAAATGTCAAACAGTTGACGGTTTGCTACATTTTACGTGAAGTCAAGGCCTAAATCCTAAACCACTACATCTTCAATCGCAGCCCCTCGTCACAAACCTGTGAACATACTTGCCTCTACAGTTCCTCCCCTCCCTCCTTTCTGTACATCTATCTATCCATCAATCTATCTCTATCATAACATACAGTATATGATCAGATCATGCATGCGTTCAATGTTCAATAGCTTCAACCGTTAGACTATAGCTAAATCAGGCAGATTGCTCAAGATTTGACTTAGAAATTCGACATCTGTTCTTGTCCAGAGGATGTCAGGAAATCCATTCAAATCTGGCCACTGGGGACAACAGTGAGCGCTATTAGGCTTGGGTTTTGCTAGGGCGTTGTGGACGGGCGTAATCCAACGACTCCGGATCTGAAAGTCGTGCGTTCAATCCCAGTGGTAGACAATCATTTTTGTATTGTTGCTTGTTAAAACCCTATCCAAAACCTTAACCCTCAACTTCGAATTTGGAGCAACTTTGACATTTGGAGAAATGTGGATGAACGTCAGAATCGGAAGTCATATTGGTAAACCTGGGATATCTTGTTGAGCTAAATACCCAAATGCCTAAATGCCCCACATCACTAAAATTACCCATTCAACTACCCCCTCTTCCTCCTCTCCTCCTCTCCCCGACCATTTCCAGACTCTAATGTACGTGAAGCAGTCAGTAATGATGTTGGATTACAACAAGAGCACCTTGCTGCTAAATGTCTGTTTTTTTCACGGGCCGGAAATATCCACACACAGTTAAGTGTAATTCACATAGGGATGCATACACGCATGCACACACACCCACACGCACACACACACACGCACACACGCACACACACACACACACACACACACACACACACACACACACACACACACACACACACACACACACACACACACACACACACACACACACACACACACACACACACACTATTTCTACAAATAGGGCCCCTCCATTGTGAGTAATGACCCCAGCTTTGTGCAGTTATTCTATCCTGGCCAGCAGGCTAAAAGCTGCAGTGAGAATGGAGATGAGAATGATGCTATTACCTTTAGCTCTATTCTCTCTCTCTTCCACGTTAGCTTTAAAAGCTGAGGGAGATAGCAGAGCAGGAGCTGTCTGGTTTAAGTGTGTAAGTGATGAAAGTAGCCTCCTACTCTCCTTTCTCGTGGAATGTCTAGCCTTTTGCTGTTTGTACTTTTTTTCTTGTGGCTACTTATCTTCATCTCCTTTTTCTCTCCAAAACAGCAACAGCCTTCCCTTGTATGCCCCCCCCCCTCTCTCCCCCCACCCCCATAACATTATTTATCACAAAAACACATCACCCCACTTCATCTTCATCGGAACAGTACATAATACTCTTTGTTCTGGCCAGAACAGTCCTTCCTCCATACACTTCCAGGCTGGAAATCCTGTCCTGCAGTCACTCCATCCTGGTCCAGCAGAGCACAGCTCCTCCCCTGGGTCTAACCTGGCAGCCAGAGGAATGCCTGCTATGCTGTCCTATGCCAGCTATGCCAGCAATGCTAGTTAAACCCCATTTCCATTGAGACTGGGTACTTCCCTGTTGCCCGACTAAATGATGTTACTTTATGCAGAGACATGACACCAAGCCGTGTGTGTGTGTGTGTCTGTCTGAGGCTTATCTTCACCCAGACCCACCATCTCACCCCTTCCATTGCAGAAAGAGAGAGCGGGAGAGCAAGGGAGCAGGTGCACGGCATTAGTAAATGTCCCTTTTTAGATGTATGCGTCTGATACACCGAGTCACTGTATATCTACATTTGAAGTCGGACGTTTACATACACCTTAGCCAAATACATTTAAACTCAGTTTTTCACAATTCCTGACACTTAATCCTAGTAAAAATTCCCTGTTTTAGGTCAGTTAGGATTAGCACTTTATTTTAAGAATGTGAAATGTCAGAATAAGAGTAGAGAGCATTAATTATTTCAGCTTCTATTTCTTTCATCACATTCCCAGTGGGTCAGAAGTTTACATACACTCAATTAGTATTTGGTAGCGTTGCCTTTAAACTGTTTAACTTGGGTCAAATTGTTCGGGTAGCCTTCCACAAGCTTCCCACAATAAGTTTCCTCCTGACAGAGCTGGTGTAACTGAGTCAGGTTTGTAGACCTCCTTGCTCGCACACAAGTTTTCAGTTCTGCCCACAAATTTTCAATAGGACTGAGGTCAGGGCTTTGTGATGTTCACTCCAATACCTTGACTTTGTTGTCCTTAAGCCATTGTGCCACAACTGGAAGTATGCTTGGGATCATTGTCCATTCGGAAGACCCATTAGCGACCAAGCTTTAACTTCCTGACTGATTTCTTGAGATGTTGCTTCAATGTATCCACATCATTTCCCATCCTTATGATGCCATCTATTTGATCAAGTGCACCAGTCCCTCCTGCAGCAAAGCACCCCCCACAACATGATGCTGCCACCCCTGTGCTTCACGGTTGGGATGGTGTTCTTCGGCTTGCAAGCCTCCCCCTTTTCCCTCCAAACATAACGATGGTCATTATGGCCAAACATTTATATTTTTGCCTCATCAGACCAGAGGACTCTAAAAAGTGTGATCTTTGTCCCCATGTGCAGTTGCAAACCATAGTCTGGCTTTTGTATGGCGGTTTTGTGGCAGTGGCTTTTTCCTTGCTGAGTAGCTTTTCAGTTTATGTCGATATAGGACTTGTTTTTACTGTGGATATAGTCCTTTGCTGTTGTTCTGGGATTGAAGTACATTCATCTCTAGGAGACAGAACTTGTCTCCTTCCTGAGCGGCTGTGTGGTCCCATGGTGTTTATACTTGCGTACTATTGTTTGTACAGATGAACATGGCACCTACAGGCGTTTGGAAATTGCTCCCAAAGATGAACCAGAAGTGTGGACGTCTACAATTGTTTTCTCTGGTCTAGGCTGATTTCTTTCGATTTTCCCATGATGTCAAGCAAAGAAGCACTGAGTTTGAAGGTAGGCCTTGAAATACATCCACAGGTACACCTCCAATTGACTCAAATGATGTCAATTAGCCTATCAGCCATGACATAATTTCTAGAATTCCAAGCTGTTTAAAGGCACAGTCAGCTTAGTGTTTGTAAACTTCTAACCCACTGGAATTGTGGTACAGTAAATTATAAGTGAAATAATCTGTCTGTAAACAATTGTTGGAAAAATGACTTGTGTCATGGACATAGTAGATGTCCTAACTGACTTGACTCCAAGCTAAGTGTATGTAAACTTCCGACTTCAACTGTATCTACCTAGTGTGTAATGTGACTGTGTGTCTGTTGGTGGGTACGCCTGTCAGTCTGAAAGGGGGATTTGTCTTTCTGTCTGTCTGTCACATTTGACACACATACCGTAATATGAGCCTGCTGTGTTGTAGCCTGTTGAACAAGTAAGATAACAACAAATTACTACATTGATTAATCTCTATGCATCATTGTGTTGGAAAAAGGTGTGGAATACAGGAAGATAGTAGACACAAAACATGTTCAAAGCTGCTTTCTGGCCCAGTCAGATTAGTTAGTAGCAAGAGGAGGGCCGCTACAGTAAAGTACAGGAGCAGGCTGCAGTCAACATGCTACAGTAGGTTTACAGTAGAGAGAAAGGGAGTGGAGCTGAGAGCCTAGAGCTGATTCCTGGCCCAGCCATCCAGCAGCTGGCTGCTGCCCGCTCCTGCAGTCTCCCAGGAGCCTTGTGGTCATGTGATCTCTGCTCTGGGAGCCAACCAGCAGAGGAAATGTCACTCTCCCAGCCGCCAAGAAACCCATACAAGGAGCTTCCTGCCTGACACAGCTCTTCCTGCTGGCTATGTATGGACTTTCCTGCCCTTTCTCTGAGAGGGCTCCCTCCCTCCCTCCCTTCCTCTCTCTCTCTCTCTCCCTTCCTCTCTCTCTCTCTCTCTCTCAGCTCACTCGTTTTCTCTCTGTTGGCCGGCCGCCCCAGCTGGCTCTGAGTGATCCTTTTTCTCCATGTGTGTGTTTTTGGCTCTGACAGTGTGTGAGGGCAATTCATTTTATGAATGCTGTCGTGTCCATGAATGACATTATATTAGTGTTCTACAATGTATCAAACAGTATTGCAACTGATTAGTAATTCATTACTATGGTATGAATTGGAACAACAACACTGAACTCAAGAGTATGGTTGCTAGAGCATGTGTATTCTCTATTACCTGGCTATCTCTGTACACCGCACTCCCTTTCAAAACTACGTGTTTCAACTCCCATTGATGTCTATCCACATGAAAACAGGCTGACCCTCTGTGTTGCTAGTCTCACAAGGGGTTATTGTGTTGATAGAGTAATTTTCTCCATCCTGCTGTTTCCACAGTCCAAGTCCCTTCAGTCAGAGCAGCTTCCTGTCTCTCTACACTGGGCCTATCACAGCCTATCACAAGCCAAACACCTCCTTATTGTTTTCACACTATCAGGACCTGGACTGCACCCCAATACTCTTAAATAGTTTCTTCTCCTCATCTCAATGCAATTTTTTTATGGCATAGATCCTAGGATATACAGTAATTGTGTCTATTGGCTAAGCTACTGTAACTCAATCTATTTTACAGCACAGTGGGCTACCCTAGAAATATAATCATATATATATATATATATATTTTTTTTTAACCTTTATTTTACTAGGCAAGTCAGTTAAGAACAAATTCTTATTTTCAATGACGTCCTAGGAATAGTGGGTTAACTGCCTGTTCAGGGGCAGAACGACAGATTTGTACCTTGTCAGCTTGGGGATTCGAACTTGCAACCTTTCGGTTACTAGTCCAATGCTCTAACCACTAGGCTACCCTGCCTTGCACATTCAAGTCAATGAATGGACTCTATTTCTGTGGGGCTACCTCAGTGTGATATCCTACTGAAACTGTATTACTGTATGTATAGTAGATCGGCTGGTGGGGGTGAGAGCTGGGTAGTGAGCTCAGGCCTCAGCAGGGAAGTAATGGGCTGAGCCTGTGAGAGGGGGAATCCCCATCGCTATTCTCCTGCCTCACTCACAGAGGATCAGGGGACAGCGGGGGAGTGGCCCCAGCCTACAGACTGACTCCCACAGAGAGACTGAACTGGAACACGAGGAGAAGAGGAGGGGAGGGCGGGAGGAGAGAAAGGGGAGGAGTTGGGGGGTTAGGGGGAGGAGAAGGATGCACGGGGCAGTTAGTGTGAGGAAAGGAGGTAGGTTGAGGAGAGGAAAAGGGGTAAGGAAAGGGAGGAAAAGTGGTTTGGAAGAGTAGAAGCCCCCCTGATCCTCAGTATATAAACATTCTGTCCGTGTTTGTGAAACTCCATCTTAATCAAGGACAGGCAAAAACTTTAGTTTAAATAGAAGTACAATTCTATAGACCTTCACCTTCTTTCATCTGGAATGATTGAGACCTTGGTCAAAACTGTTTATATTATATGTTGAGACCTTGGCCAATACTCTTTCTTTTACATGTGTTGAACATGCATTTCATGATGTTTTTGAGATAGCCTTAAGTACACAGTAACCATACCTGGTCACACCTTTGTGTACAGTCAAGATTCTCAGTATGACTGAGGGGGGGGGGGGTCACATTGGGGTCACATTGCTTTACAAAAATGTTTTTGACCAATACAGTACTGTAATATATGTCATTTACATAACAAACACTTTTATACTAAGTGACAACAGTGAGTTCATACATTTTCACATGTGAAAACACCCCTGGTGTTGCAAGGGCCATGCTCTTACAAACTGAGTCACACAGGTCAACTCCAATCCAGATGGAAGGTGTATGATTGCCATTGCCATGTATGATGGGCCATACTCGTTCAGGTCATGGATGAGTCATGCAATGACATCGATCCAGACCAATGTCAGGCTCAGATTCGCTATGCCCAAATGTTTTTTCCTAGGTGCATGGACAGTGAGGACATTTACTGCGATGTCAATGAAAACATTTGGCCAAATGCTGAAGACAGGCTTGATCCCAATTAGTGCCTGCTAAACGTTTCTTTAATTAATTTACTATAGTTGATTTAATTTGATTACAGTACACCTACATTGTAATATATCTCAGCATTCCGTTAATTTTTTGCATCAATGATTGTGAAATACGTCTACAAAGCTCACACCTTTGATCACACCTGGTATAGAAATTATGCAAATTATATTTTCAGTCAATTTTGATGGGTAGCACAAGCATATTGCCTAATATGAAAGCAGTTTAATGTACTGTAATTTTCCAACGCTGTAGCTAGCATATTACAATCAAAGGGCAATTTTTAAACATGTATCTTTTGGCAATTGGATTAACTGGTTGTTAATACAACTAAGGCCATATATTGCTGATTTACTGTTTACCAGATTACATTTTTGTGCAAAGTGAGGTGAGTGAGAGTATAAAAAAAAATATCTGAAAAAAACAAGATAACATTTGAACCCTTTGTAAAAAATACTCAACAACACCTAGTAACCTTAGCAAGAAATGTTAGCCTTTTGGTATAATAGTTTTGAAATGACAGTCAAAGAGACCACATTTTGAGTCCTGGTCAGGGTACAGCTCTAATGAACTAAACGGCACCATTGAAAGCCTGTCCTGGCATAGTTCTGCTATTTTAATAGTTGATTAATTAGCTGAAATTTACAGTGCCTTCAGAATGTATTCAAACCCCTTGACTTATTCCACATTCTGTTTTGTGACAGCCTGAATTCAACATGGATTAAATGTATATTGTTTTTCTCACCAATCGACACACAATACCCTTTAATGACAAAGTGAAAACATGTTTTTAGAAATGTTTGCAAATTTACAGAAGTATTCACGAACCAATACTTTTCTACTGGCAGCGATTACGGCTTTGAGTATTTCTGGGTAAGTCTCTAAGAGCTTTCCACACCTGGATTGTGCAAAATTTGCCCATTATTCTCTAAATTCTTCAAGCTCTGTCAAACGGGTTGTTGATCACTGTTAGACAACCATTTCCAGGTCTTGCCATATACAGTGCATTTGGAAAGTATTCAGACCCCTTCCCCTTTTCCACATTTTGTTACGTTACAGCCTTAATCCAAAATGGATTGAATATATGTTTTTCTAATCATTCTACACACGATACACACAATGACAAAGTGAAAACAGGTTTTATGATTATTTTTTAAAATGTATAAAACATAATTTTTTAAATATTTTTTTTTGTACCAAAACATTTCTGCAGCATTGAAGGTCCCGAAGAACACAGTGACCTCCATCTTTTTTAAATGAGACTCGAAACTGAGCTCGGGTGGATCCTGTTTCCATTGATCATCAATCAAATTTCAATCAAATTTATTTATAAAGCCCTTCTTACATCAGCTGATGTCACAAAGTGCTGTACAGAAACCCAGCCTAAAACCCCGAACAGCAAGCAATGCAGGTGTATGAAGCACAGGGCTAGGAAAAACTCCCTAGAAATGCCAGAACCTAGGAAGAAACCTAGAGAATAACCGTTTTATGCGGTGTGGCCAGTCCTCTTCTGGTTGTGCCGGGTGGAGATTATAACAGAGCATGGCCAAGATGTTCAAATGTTCAAAGATGACCAGCAGGGTCAAATAATAATAATCACAGTGGTTGTCGAGGGTGCAACAGGTCAGCACCTCAGGAGTAAATGTCAGTTGGCTTTTTATAGCCGATCATTCAAAGTATCTCTACCGCTCCTGCTGTCTCTAGACAGTTGAAAACAGCAGGTCTGTAACATCCTTGGGATGTTTCTACAACTTGATTGGAGTCAACCTGTGGTAAATTCACATGACTTTGAAAGGCACACACCTGTCTATATAAGGTCCCACAGTTAACAGTGCATGTCAGAGCAAATCCCAAGCCACGAGGTCGAAGGAACTGTCTTTAGAGCTCCGAGACAGGATTGTGTCGAGGCACAGATCTGTGGAAAGGTACCAAAACATTTCTGCAGCATTGAAGGTCCCGAAGAACACAGTGACCTCCATCTTTTTTAAATGGAAGACGTTTGAATCCACCAAGACTCTTCCTAGAGCTGGCAGCCCGGCCAAACTGAGCAATTGGGGGATAAGTTTTGCAGGGACTGGGAGACCAGTCAGGATCGAGGGAGTGATGAAAAGAGCAAAGTACATACATTTCCTTGATGAAAACCTGCTCTGGAGCACTCAGGACCTCGGACTGGGGCAAAGCTTCACCCTCTAACAGGACAACAACCCTAAGCACAGCCAAGACAATGCAAGTGAAGCTTCAGGACAAGTCTCTGAATGTACTTGAGTGGACCAGCCAGAGCCCGAACTTGAACACGATAGAACATCTCTGGAGAGACCTGAAAATAGCTGTGCAGCGACACTCCCCATCCAACCTGACAGAGCTTGTGAGGATTTGCAGAGAAGAATGGGAAACACTCCCCAAAAACAGGTGTGCCAGGCTTGTGACATCATACCAGAGAAGATTTGAGACTGTAATTGTTGCCAACGGTGGTTCAACAAAGTACTGAGTAAAGGGTATAGATACTTAGGTAAATGTTTATTTGTAATACATTTGCCAAAATGTATAAAAACCTGTTTTTTTCTTTGTCATTATGGTGTATTGTCTGTAGATTGATAAGGGGAAAAATTTATTTAATTAATTTAATCCATTTCAGAATAAGACTGTAATGTAACAAAATGTGGAAAAAGTCCAGGGGTTTGAATACTTTCCTGAATGCCCTGTATTTTCAAGTAGATTTAAGTAAAAACTGTAACTCGGCCACTCAGGAACATTCACTGTCTTCTTGGTAAACATCTCTAGATTTGGCCTTGTGTTTTAGGTTATTGTCCTGTTGAAAGGTGAATTAATCTCCCAGTGTCTGGTGGAAAGCAGGTTTTCCTCTAGGATTTTGTCTGTGCTAAGCTCCATTCTGTAGATTTTTCATCCTGAAAAACTCTCCAGTCCTTAACTATAACAAGCATACCCACAACATGATGCAACCACCACTATGCTTAAAAAAATATGTGGAGTGGTACTCTGATATGTGTTGTATTGGATTAGCCCCTAACATAACACTTTGTATTCGGGACAAAAAGGGATTTTCTTAGCCAATTATTTTTCAGAATTACTTTAGAACCTTGTTGCAAACAGGCATGTTTTGGAATATTTGTATTGAATCTGTGTTTGAAATTTACTTCTCGACTGAGGGACCTTATAGATATTTGCACAGTATGCTGAGCACTTGTTGGCTGCTTTTCCTTCCCTCTGCGGTCCAACTCATCCCAAACCATCTCTCCAGGTCATCTGATGCATAACTCCATCTCTATCCTTCTTGGTAAAAAAGCTGTTACACAGCCTGAGGTGTGTTGGGTCATTGTCTTGTTGAAAAACAAATGATAGTCCCACTAAGCACAAGCCAGATGAGATGGTGTATTGCTGCTGGATGCTGTGGTAGCCATGCTGGTTAAGTGTGCCTTGAATTCTAAATAAATTACTGACAGTGTCACCAGCAAAGCACCCCCACATCATCACACCTCCAAGCTTCATGGTGAGAACCACACATGCAGAGATCAAATCAAATCAAATCTAATTTTATTTGTCACATACACATGGTTAGCAGATGTTAATGCGAGTGTAGCGAAATGCTTGTGCTTCTAGTTCCGACAATGCAGTAATAACCAACAAGTATAGGCATGATACAGTAGATGGTATCGAGTACAGTATACACATATGAGATGAGTATGTAAACAAAGTGGCATAGTTAAGTGGCTAGTGATACATGTATTACACAAGGATGCAGTCGATGATATAGAGTACAGTATATACGTATGCATATGAGATGAATAATGTAGGGTAAGTAACATTATATAAGGTAGCATTGTTTAAAGTGGCTAGTGATATATTTACATCATTTCCCATCAATTCCCATTATTAAAGTGGCTGGAGTTGAGTCAGTGTCAGTGTGTTGGCAGCAGCCACTCAATGTTAGTGGTGGCTGTTTAACAGTCTGATGGCCTTGAGATAGAAGCTGTTTTTCAGTCTCTCGGTCCCAGCTTTGATGCACCTGTACTGACCTCCTCTTCTGGATGATAGCGGGTGAACAGGCAGTGGCTCGGGTGGTTGATGTCCTTGATGATCTTTATGGCCTTCCTGTAACATCGGGTGGTGTAGGTGTCCTGGAGGGCAGGTAGTTTGCCCCCGGTGATGCGTTGTGCAGACCTCACTACCCTCTGGAGAGCCTTACGGTTGTGGGCGGAGCAGTTGCCGTACCAGGCGGTGATACAGCCTGCCAGGATGCTCTCGATTGTGCATCTGTAGAAGTTTGTGAGTGCTTTTGGTGACAAGCCGAATTTCTTCAGCCTCCTGAGGTTGAAGAGGCGCTGCTGCGCCTTCTTCACGATGCTGTCTGTGTGAGTGGACCAATTCAGTTTGTCTGTGATGTGTATGCCGAGGAACTTAAAACTTGCTACCCTCTCCACTACTGTTCCATCGATGTGGATAGGGGGGTGTTCCCTCTGCTGTTTCCTGAAGTCCAGATCATCTGTTCACCTACTCTGCGTCTCATAAAGACACAGCGGTTGGAACCAAAAATCAAACATTTGGACCGATCAGACCAAAGGACAGATTTCCACCGGTCTAATGTCCATTGCTCGTGTTCCTTGGCGCAAGCAAGTCTCTTCTTCTTATTGGTGTCCATTAGAAGTGGTTTCTTTGCAGCAATTCGACCATGAATGCCTGGTTCACGTAGTCTCCTCTGAACAGTTGATGTTGAGATGTGTCTGTTACTTGAAGTCTGTGAAACGTTTATTTGGGCTGAAATATGAGGTTCAGTTAACTCTAATGAACTTATCCCTCTGCAGCAGAGGTAATTCTGGGTCTTCCTTTCCTGTAGCAGTCCTTATGAGAGCCTGTTTCATCATAGCGCTTGATGTTTTTTTGAGAATGCACTTGAAGAAACTTTCAACGTTTTTTAAATGTCCAGAATGACTGACTTTGATGACTTAAAGAAATGATGGACTGTCATTTCTCTTTGCTTATTTGAGCTGTTCTTGCCATAATATTAACTTCTTGTAACTAGGGGGCATTTTTGTCAGGACAAGATGCTAGAATATGCATATAATTGACAGCTTAGGATAGAAAACACTCTAAAGTTTCCAAAACTGTAAAAATCTGGTCTGTGAGTATAACAGAACTGATATTGCAGGCGAAAGCCTGAGAAAAATCCAATCCGGAAGTGACTCATGTTTTGAAAGCTCTGCGTTCCGATGCCTCCCTATTGAGCAGTGAACGGGCCGTCAACCAGATTCCTTTTTCTACGTATTCCCCAAGGTGTCTACAGTATTTTGACTAGTTTCACGCATTTATGTTGAAGAATGAGCGTAAGCGACTATATTGCGTAAGTGGTCACCTAATGGCTCTCAGAGTGATTCTTGCGTAAAATACAGAGGTAGCCATTTTTCCTCTCGGTTCTACTGAAAAGCCAACTGTTTCAGTTGATATATTATCGAATAGATATTTGAAAAACACCTTGAGGTTTGATTATAAACAACGTTTGCCATGTTTCTGTCGATATTATGGGGCTAATTTGGAATATTTTTAGGTGTTTTCGTGACCGCAATTTCCGGTCGATTTCTCAGCCAAACGTGAAGAACAAACGGAGCTATTTCGCATACAAAAATAATCTTTATGGAAAAAAAGGAACATTTGCTATCTAATTGGGAGTCTCATGAGTGAAAACATCCGAAGCTCATCAAAGGTAAATGATTTAATTTGAATGCTTTTCTGATTTTCGTGACCAAGTTGCCTACTGCTAGCTGGACATAATGCTATGCTAGGCTATCGATAAACTTACACAAATGCTTGTCTTGCTTTGGCTGTAAAGCATATTTTCTAAATCTGAGATGACTGGTTGATTAACAAAAGGCTAAGCTGTGTTTCAATATATTTCACTTGTGATTTCATGAATAGGAATATTTTCTAGTAATATTTATGTCCGTTGTGTTATGCTAATTAGTGTCAGATGATGACAACGATCCCGGACACGGGATGGGAAATTACAACAGTTTTTAACTTGGTCTTTTACCAAATAGGGATATTTTCTGTATACCACCCCTACCTTGTCACAGCACAACTGATTGGCTCAAACACATTAAGAAGGAAAGAAATTCCACAAAGTAAACCTTCTTCGGGATCGGTCTCCCTTCTACGGGACGGTTGAGCTAATGTAGGCTAATGTGATTAGCATCAAGTTGTAAGTAACAAGAACATTTCCCAGGACATAGACATATCTGATATTAGCAGAAAGCTTAAATTCTTGTTAATCTAACTGCACTGTCCAATTTTCAGTTTCTATTATAGTGAAAGAATGCCATGCTATTGTTTGAGGAGAGTGCACAATTTTGAACATGAAAAGTTATTAACCTGTGGGTACTAGGGGGCAGTATTTTCATTTTTGGAAAAATAACGTTCCCAAATTAAACGGGATATTTTGTCAGGACAAGATGCTAGAATATGCATATAATTGACCGCTTAGGTTAGAAAACACTCTAAAGTTTCAAAAACTGTAAAAATATTGTCTGTGAGTATAACAGAACTGATGTTACAGGCGAAAGCCTGAGAAAAATCCAATCCGGAAGTGACTCATCTTTTGAAAGCCCTGCATTCCGATGCGTCCCTATTGAGCTGTGAATGCCCTATCAACCAGATTACGCTTTCTACGTATTCCCCAATGTGTCTACAGCATTGTGACGTAGTTTTACGCATTTATGTTGAAGAATACCCGTAGGCGGCTTCATTGCGCAAGTGGTCACCTGATGCTCCCAGAGAAATTCTTGCATAAAATTCTGAGGTAGCCATTATTCCAATCGCTTCTACTGAGAAACCAATTGTCCTGGTTGATATATTATCGAATAGATATTTGAAAAACACATTGAGGATTGATTATAAACAACGTTTGCCATGTTTCTGTCGATATTATGGAGCTAATTTGGAATATTTTTCGGCATTGTCGTGACCGCAATTTCTGGTCGATTTCTCAGCCAAACGTGAAGAACAAACGGAGCTATTTCCCCCTACAAAAATAATATTTTGGGAAAAAATGAACTTTGGCTATCTACCTGGGAGTCTCGTGAGTGAAAACATCCGAAGTTCATTAAAGGTAAATGATTTAATTTGATTGCTTTTCTGATTTTCGTGACAAGTTTGCCTGCTGCTAGCAAGGCATAATGCTATGCTAGGCTATCGATAAACTTAGACAAATGCTTGTCTAGCTTTGGCTGTAAAGCATATTTAGAAAATCTGAGATGACAGGGTGATTAACAAAAAGCTAAGCTGTGTTCCAATATATTTCACTTGTCATTTTCATGAATAGGAATATATTCTAGGAAGATTTATGTCCGTTGCGTTATGCTAATTAGTGTCAGATGATGACAACGGTCCGGTTCACGGGATGGGGTGTCACTAGAGGTTAATAAACAAATGAGGCACATTTGGGCAGTCTTGACACACATTTTCTTTAACAGAAATGCAATAGTTCATTTGATCAGTCTAAAACGTTGCCCATACACTGCTGCCCTCTAGTGGCCAAGATCTAAATTGCACCTGGGCTTGAATAGTACATTATGGCCTTTCTCTTGCCTTTCAAAGATGGTACCAAAAATAAATACTGCATGTTTTTTCTTTGTATTATCTTTTACCAAATCTATTGTGTATTATATTCTCCTACATTCCTTTCACATTTCCACAAACTTCAAAGTGTTTCCTTTCAAATGGTACCAAGGATATGCATATCCTTGATTCAGGGCCTGAGCCACAGGCAGTTAGATTTTGGTCATTTTAGGCGAAAGTTAAAAAAAGGGACGGATACATATTAACAAGGCACACCTGTTAATTGAAATGCATTCCAGGTGACTACCTCATGAAGATGGTTGAGAGAATGCCAAGAGTGTGCAAAGCTGTCATCAAGGCAAGGGGTGGCTACTTTGAAGAATCTCAAATGTAAAATACATTTTGATTTGTTGAATTCTTTTTTGGTTACTACATGATTCCATATGTGTTATTTCATAGTTTGTGATGTGATGTCTTCGCTATTATTCTACAATGTAGAAACTAGTAAAAACAAAGAAAAACCCTTGAATGAGTAGGTGTCCAAACTTTTGAGTGGTACTGTAGATACATTACATACAAAAAATATACAAAAAATATAAATGCAACATGTAAAGAGTTGGTCCCATGTTTCATGAGCTGAAATAAAATATCCCAGAAATGTTCCATACACACAAAAATATTATTTTCCTAAATGTGTTTACATCCATGTTAGTGAGCATTTCTCCTTTGCCAAGATAATCCATCCACCTGACAGGTGTGGCATATCAATAATCTGATTAAACAGTATGATCATTACACAGGTGCACCTTGTGATGGGGACAACAAAAGGCCACTCTAAAATGTTTTGTCACTCAACACAATTCCACAGATGTCTCAGGTTTTGAGGTAGCGTGCAACTGGCATGCTGACTGCAGGAATGTAAACTAAAGGTGTTGCCAGTGAACTGAATGTTCATTTCTCTACCATACCGCCTCCAGCGTTGTTTTAGAGAATTTGGCAGTACGTCCAACTGGCCTCACAAGCGCAGATACTTGTGTGGGCGAGTGGTTTGTTGATGTCAACGTTGTGAACAGAGTGCCCCGTGGTGGCAGTGTGGTTATGTTATAGGCAATCATAAACTATGGACAACAATCACAATTGCATTTTATCATGACGAGATACCGTGACGAGATCCAGAGGCCCATTGTCGTGCCATTCATCCACCTCCATCACCTCATGTTTTAGCATGATAATGCACGGCCCCAAGTCGCAATGATCTATACACAATTCCTAGAAGCTGAAAATGTAAAAAAAAAACATGGCCTGCATACTCACCAGACTTGTCACCCATTAAGCATGTTTGGGATGCTCTGGATCGACTTGTACAACAACAGTGTGTTCCAGTTCCCGCAAATAGCAACTTCGCACAGCCATTGAAGATGGAGTTAGACCTCATTCCACATGCTAAAATCAACATCCTGATAAACTCTAAGCGAATGAGATGTGACACGCTGCATGAGGCAAATGTTGGCCCCACCAGATACGGACTGGTTTTCTGATCCACACCCCTACCTATTTGTTAAGTTCTCTGTGACCAACAGATGCATATCTGTATTCCCAGTCATATGAAATCCATAGATTAGGGCCTAATGAATTCATTTCAATTGACTGATTTCCTTATATGAACTGTAACTCAGTCAAATCTTTCAAATTGTTTCATGTTCCATTTGTATTTTTGTTCAGTATATCTATATATTTTATTTTGAAATTGCATTCTTTTTTATTATTATACATCCGCTAAACAGTAAATTGACTTTGTTAGGCCGATTGAGAAGATCTCCGGCGTTACAGCCCGATTCAAATTTAAAGGCAATGTCCCTGCGTTTAGTGGAGACTGCATTCACAGTAAAGACTGCAGACGTCGGGCTCAGCAGGAAATGACCTTTCAATTTCTGCCACGCCATCTGTAACACTTCAGCGGTACCAATTGAATAAAGCCTTCAATCGATGTTCTAATGATATTTCTCACAGTAAAACTTCCATTTTGAATCGATGATTGTGTGGTGAAAGATGTCTCCAAACAAAATGAATGCACAATAAAAGGTTTTGATATAAGACTTGCTGCATTACAAGTGTTACCCGTTTGGAGTTTGGTACTAAGAGTTTTGTGAAACCAGCACCAAAGTGACTGAACATCAATGCCGTCACATGTTCATAAGATGTATTTGGTTAGAACCGGTAAGTAAACATTTCACTGTAAGGTCTACTTACACCTGTTGTATTCGGCGCACGTGACAAACAAACTTTAATTTGATTAGATTTTTGTCTGATGCATGTTTGTCATATACCTCAACCGATTACAGAATCTCAGGAGAACTTGTAGGAAGCCATCACCTAGGCGCACACACACATACTGTACATTGATACATTAGCATTCACTGATGCACTCGCATACACACACACACCCCGAAACACGAGTTCTCTCATATGGCTGCCTGTCTTGCAGCAATTACATGATGTGCGGTAATTGCCGGTCTCTGAAGCGGGCTCTTCAGACACACTTCAAAGAGAGAGGAGCGCATCCACGGACGCAATTAACAAGATCAACGAAGCCCAGATGAGCTGGCGGGCCCCAGTGCTCCTCTCCCCATTGTTCTCATTTTCACTCTCATTAGCGAGCACAGGGATGAGGGGGACACCTGCAGAAACACTGGAGCTGGATGGAGAGATGGTGTAGGGACGGATGGAGGGAGAGTATGCGTGTGACATAGTATGGATGCAGCTTATTATAACACCACCACAGCAGAAGGACATACGTGTTAATGATGCTCACCTAACCTGCACAAGGACACAGCCAGCTATCCAAGGATGTCAAGGCATGTAGAGAAGTGATGTAATGTGTGTGTTTGTGCGTGCGTGCGTGTGCTTGTGTGTGTGCGACACCGCTCCTTCCTCCAGATTGTGGGGACCAGTGTGCGATGCACCTGGGAGAGGATATCACCACGGCAACTGGAGCGAGGCTTTCAGTGCGCTGGGGAAAGCTGTGCTTCACAAACACACACACACGCCCGCATGCATGCACGCGGACATGCACGCGCACGCACACACAACACTTAAAACACACCAAACTTAGTGATACAACATGATACTCGCTACACATGGATATCCTGAAAACTTGATGACACACACATGCGCATCTCATTCACATAGGCACAGACACATGCACTCACAGGGACGGACGCCCACGGACGGGTAGCTCAGCCAAGCCCTGCATAATAAAAATTCTGCTGACACCTAGAGGAGAGAGAGAGAGAGAGTGGGGGGGAGACAGAGAGAGAGAGACAGAGAGAGACAGAGAGAGAGAGTGGGGGGGAGACAGAGAGAGAGAGACAGAGAGAGACAGAGAGAGAGAGACAGAGAGAGACAGAGAGAGAGAGAGAGAGACAGAGACAGAGAGAGAGAGAGAGAGAGGAGAGAGAGAGAGAGAGTGGGGGGGAGACAGAGAGAGAGAGACAGAGAGAGACAGAGAGAGAGAGACAGAGAGAGACAGAGAGAGAGAGAGAGAGACAGAGACAGAGAGAGAGAGAGAGAGAGGAGAGAGAGAGAGAGAGTGGGGGGAGACAGAGAGAGAGAGACAGAGAGAGACAGAGAGAGAGAGACAGAGAGAGACAGAGAGAGAGAGAGAGAGACAGAGACAGAGACAGAGAGAGAGACAGAGACAGAGAGAGAGAGAGAGAGAGAGAGAGAGGAGAGAGAGAGAGAGAGTGGGGGGAGACAGAGAGAGAGAGACAGAGAGAGACAGAGAGAGAGAGACAGAGAGAGAGAGAGAGAGAGAGAGAGAGAGAGAGAGAGAGAGAGAGAGAGAGACAGAGACAGAGAGAGAGAGAGAGAGAGGAGAGAGAGAGAGAGAGTGGGGGGGAGACAGAGAGAGAGAGACAGAGAGAGACAGAGAGAGAGAGACAGAGAGAGACAGAGAGAGAGAGAGAGAGACAGAGACAGAGAGAGAGAGAGAGAGAGAGAGAGAGAGAGAGAGAGAGAGAGAGAGAGAGAGACAGAGACGGACAGACAGATAGTGTACACAGACATACATACACACAGACAAAGATGCGCAGAGACAGAGAGAGACGGGTTCCATCCTGTTCTAAAATTCAACAATAATATCATTCCTAAGCTGAAAAACCAGTGGATAGATAGACTTTTCATTTCTCCTTTTCCCTCATGAAAACCCTCATTGCCTCTTTCTATGTTAAATGGAGTTGATCCTTATGGTTGAAGACAGGTTAGATCCATGATGATGTATCACCATTCAACCAGCTCCACTAAGTTTCCCTACGTTTCGAAAGCCCAGACAATGAACCCGCTACCGGTGCTCTGCAGGGACACATTAGATCTGCATATTGCATCGCTGCACCATCAATTCAATTTCGGCTCCCAATAAAACAAATGAAGATGTATACAATATAGGGTGTAATGCATTCACCACAACCGCCTTCACCAAAGGGGAAAACATTTAACTTATGTTGTCGTATTCTTACAAAACGTGGATTTCCTGCAGTCTAGACGCCATTATTTTAGGTTTTATACAGATGCAGTAGGGCTAGTAAAAACGTATTGCTTGGTGATTTTAAGAGTGCCTTTCATTTGCCTCTACTGAAAGTTTAATGCTGTGTGGCTCTGTGGTGTGTTGGGGTGTGCTGACTTGTGTGGCACTCAGCCAGAGTACAAATTACGGAGGGGGGGTGATCAGCTCCCCTGAATGAGACATGAGCTCCAATGAAGGCAACCAAATGAAAACTTTTGAGGGCTCTGAATAATGATCGTTTGAGCAAGATGCGCGGCGACAGCAAACCGGAGAAAGCATCCGAGCGAAACACTGCCCCTCTGTCTCAGTATGTGTAGCCAATGTGTTTGATGCTGGCTGGCCAAAAGGAGTATGACAGGCTGCTGTTTCGCTCGCTCAAACACTTTCTCCGTTGAGATAGATTCAGTAGCCATTTGAAAAATGGAAGAACAATTCTGAAACTAAAATTTTTGGGGAAGCCTCGCTTCATTTGGCACCCATGGAATACATGCCACTGTGTAGGCCTAATGACAATCGACGAATTTCAATACACTTATGGTGTCTGTAACAGATGTCTCTTTCCATTCATCCAAAATGGATGCTGGAATTATCTTGGAGTGGATGAACTTGTGCAGGTAGCCTACTTTTTAAAGTGATTTGTTTGACAGTCAGATGAAAACATCATGACTGGTTGTGTTCATGCCCCATTAAAATGTAATCCATGTTAACTGTTAAATTACATTCGGCCTATTAAGTCTATATAGAGGCTGTCCCAATGTGATGGTGTGAGTACACCAGCGACTCTTTTCTTCCTGAGAGCGAGGTTAACATAGGTGAATAGTCCTCCAACGGGGGACAATGAGGACAACGAGAGTTCACTCGCCCTAGCCCCCGCCCCCGCCCCCGCCCCCGCCCTTGCCCCCGCCCCCGCCCCCACCCCTTCTGAGATGGCCAGCACGACTGCTCAACCTGTCAAGCAATGTCTAACAGGTAATGCAAAAAGACAATATGTGAAACCTAGTCACACATACTATAGCATGTCAGCCTATATTTTGGGGATGAGGACACCTCAAATGATCATCCTGAAGCATGATCAACGTGGCTTTTAGGTGAGCAGAAATAGGAAGGAGAAAATCAAAAAAAAAATTAAAGCCAAGGCTGATATTATTTTTGTACATGAACTCTGCCTGAAAGATCTACCAGACGTTGACCCATTTTAAAATGTAGGCTATAAGTATAAGGAATGTCTGTGGTGGAACTTTTCTGCGAAGGGTGTACATACAGGCATTACAACGTAGGTGGTGATCTTAATCCTGTAAGAGAAGCTAACGACAAGTTCGAGAGTAACTAAAAGGGAGAAGAGCCATTTAAATTAAACTTGGAAAGGGGTGAACAATGGGATATATATATATAATTTGTATTCCTTAAAATCAATTCCCAATCCTTTGTGTATTATGAAATGTAAATGTGATGTAACGTATTGATGTCAATAACCTCTTTTGATCACAAAAACCAGCGAATTATAAACACCCCCCCCCCCAAATCTAAAGCCTATTAAATATGTCATAAATATATTTTCGACACACAAAAAAAAAGCTACAAAACGAGACGTGATGCAAAACAACTGTCTGAATCTCATGAAAGAGAAATCAATTAGAGAGCTATGGTTTTAAAGCCGATCTGGTACAGAATGATGTGGAGCTGATAAGGTAGATACTGTAGTAGGCTAGGGGGGGGGGGGTATTGGGTATGTTCTCTAACCCTCAGAACGACATTTTGATCATTTCATTTCTCCCCCTCACAAATCTTTCCAATTACTTAAATGTCAAGCTCAAGCGGTGAATGTCCAAAAAACCATTCAACTGCATTCCAATGCATGTCTGTGTGATTTATTATAGAACAATCCAGTCTTAAATAAGGGCATGAATGAACCAATATTCTGAGAATATGTCTCTCTTTCTGTTGTGTTCAAAACAGCAAAACAGAAGAGGTGCCAGTGTCTGGCCCTGATCCTGTTCTCTCTCTGTGCCATACCCAGGCCTGACCACAGAGGTCTCCCAGCCAAACCCACAGGGGCCAGGGGGGCCAGGGGGGGCCTGGGGCAAAACAGCAGGCCTTGTGAAATAACACTATCTTAAAAGAGACTTCTGTGATCTATCAAATTAAGGCTGGGTCACTAGTGCTGTTGTAGTATTCTGGGTTTTGCAAGTCACAATGGAGACAAGGTGTTAAAAGTGGGTTTGGATGAGTTTCTTCTCCTGTCTAATACATTCTGCCGGTTGGGATTTTGGTTGTCGGGTTTTGGATCAGAACTTTGTGATACAGTCTAATGGTGAATAGAGTTTCTATATACAGTACCAGTCAAAGGTTTGGACACACCTACTCATTCAAGGATTTACATTTTTTTCATTTTTTTTTTTACTAATGCTGTCGTCAAGGCAAAGGGTGGCTACTTTGAAGAATCTAAAATCTAAAATATATTTTGATTTGTTTAACACTTTTTTGGTTACTAAATGATTCCATATGTGTTATTCCATAGTTTTTTTTCATAGTTATTCTACAATGTAGAAAACAGTAAAATAAAGAAAAACCCTTGAATGAATAGGTGTGTCCAAACTTTTGACTGGTACTCTACATGCAAATAATCTGCTTTCAGCAATTCTGGTTGATGTTTAAAAAGGAAGTATTTATGATGGTTGTGACACATGAAACATTGCCTGTAGATATGGCACATATATGACACAGTACACTCTTAGTTTCAAGGGTTCCAAAGGGGTACTCTGGCTGTCACCATAGGAGAACTGTTTTTGATTCAAGGAAGAACCGTTTTTGGTTCCAGTTAGAACTCTGTTGCTTTCCATATAGAACCCTGTGTGGAAAGGTTTTTTACGTGGAACCCGAAAGGGTTCTACCTAGAACCAAAAAGGCCTCTTCAAAGGGTTCTCCTAAGAGGACAAATGAAGAACAGCTTTATATTCGAGGTAGCACCGTTTTTCTAAGAGTGTACAGTGGATCTGGACTGACTCGTCTTCAACACAGCTGAGAGAGAGGGAAAGAACACTGTGAAGGAACAGCATGAACAAGTAGGTTTTCATCACATATCCAATACTGTTATGCTTCTCTATTATCATGGCCAGAGGTTATAAGGATTTAATCATGTCAACATGAGTGCTATTAGATGAAAATACACAGGGAACAGAACAGTGTCTAAAAATGCTCCGTCTCACCACTCCAATCAGCCTGATTAAGTGTGGCTATTGGTGGGAATGCGGAGATGTTTGGGTCACTGAACAAGGCTCTGAAAGGCTCATGGAACAAGGCTGGAAACCCACATATCTAGTCAGCATCAATCATACACACACAGAACATACAGGACCTACAGTTCACACAATCAGAAAAATATATTGCACAACAACACAAATATACAAAAACACAATCTCACTTGTTAAGTCTCGGTCATCATAAAACTAACAGCCAACGCGTAATGACTTTCCTCCTCTTCTGACGAGGAGTACGAAGGATCGGACCAATGCGCAGCGTGGTAAGTGTTCATGTTATTTATTAGGAACAGAAACACTAAACAAAATAACACAGAGAGTGAAACGAAACAGTCCTGTAAGGTGCAGCAACACAAAACAGAAAACAACTACCCACAAGCCATAGTGGGAAAACAGGCCTCCTTAAGTATGGTTGTCAATCAGAGACAACGATAAACAGCTGCCTCTGATTGGGAACCATACCAGGCCAAACACAGAAATACAAAAACATAGAACAACACATGGAATGCCCACCCCAACTTACGCCCTGACCAAACTAAAATAGAGACATAAAAAGGAACTAAGGTCAGAACGTGACACAATGTTTTTAGGCTATTTGAATAACTTTAAACATTTTTATTCATATATAACATCTTCTTTTTTTTTACATCTGTGTCCGTAGTTTCTAGTAGATAGACCATATGGTTCAAGAGAAAATGTCCTAATTAAGGAAAAAAGCATCTAATCAGCAATGGCATTACTTTCAATTTGCTCTGCAACTCATCCAACTATTGACTTTTTTCAAAACTGCCTTCAGTTTGACGCCAAAACATTGACCCCAAATTACAAATTGACATAGTAAAATAAATAAAAGTGTGTAAAAACAATGAAGGATATTTCATGCTGAAACCCTAATATTAATATTAAACACCAATGGTATTCACTAA
Organism: Oncorhynchus kisutch; assembly: GCF_002021735.2. Taxonomy (NCBI): domain Eukaryota; kingdom Metazoa; phylum Chordata; class Actinopteri; order Salmoniformes; family Salmonidae; genus Oncorhynchus; species Oncorhynchus kisutch. Next base: position 29,157,204 of record NC_034192.2, on the reverse strand, counting down.
GTTGATGGTTTATATTCAGGATAATGTTTTACAGCTCTGTCATTCTATGTTTAATGTTACAATCATGTTATTTAATTATTTCATATATTTTACATGTGGTAAGGCTAGAGAGACGGCCGGAGATAGTTACAAACGTGATCATCTGAAGTACCCCAAATGGCCACTAGATGTCTTGTGATGGATTTACATAAAATCCTTGAAAGATACCAACATCTTGGTAGTTTACTGATAACCTTCTAAAGTTTCCAGTAATATACCCTCCCTTTGAAACCCTAGTCCAGACAGATGTAGAAAAACAGTCCAACCCACAGGACAGATGTGTGTGAATGTGTGTGCTTTTGTCCATTTGTGTTTGTGTGTGTTACGTGTATGTGCTTATGTGTGTTTTTGTATGTGTGTGTTAGGGAGTGTACTGGAGCAGAGTTGAGTGGTAACGGGGCCAGCAGACAGACAGACAGCGCGCCCAGGCTTTAAAAGGGCCTAGGTAATTATGGTCAACCACACTCTCCACCACCCCTAGTATTTATAGTCCTACGACACACACTGGGGCCATTGGGTGCAGTTCCCCCTCAAATTCCAACACATAGGGAATATTTTTTACGTAAACAAATTATATTTAAAAAAAAAACTGTGTTAGTGTGTTGTACGTGTGTGTGCAAGCTTGTGTGTCTTTGTCTGACTTTCAAAGCAGTGTACTCAATGTACCAGTCCAGTGACATTTCACGACAACAACATCAGCAGCAGCAGTCTTCATCGGCAGCAGCGGTCTTCGTCACAGCTGCTGCTCTTTTGAGGACACCATTGATCGTCCCAGAGTGTCGCTCACGCTAACTAGGGTCGACAGAACTCATCAAAGAAACATGGCGGTCACAGCGGGTCTAAGTCAATGGGCAGGCAGTAGTCCACAAGCCACAAACCCCTGTAGCTCTATTGGTCCAGACCTGCAACCTGCAGCCCTGGAGCCCTGGAGCCCTGGAGCCTATAGGGCTGCGTCACATCACCTCAACCCGCAGTCACTATAAGGACCCACTGGAGTGGAAAGGGAAAAGACAGGTGGAGTTCATTTGAAGTGAAAAGAGGGACAGGGATGAAAGATGGAAGTGGACCGGTTTCCGAAGCCTTTTGACAAGCGTTTCGGTGTCAGGATGTGGCCCGTGTCTCTCTGTCTCGCTCCTGTGCGGTAGGGAAGAGGCAGGCAGTTAGGCAACACGTGCGGCACAAATGACGGAAGTATAAAATGTACAGGATATCCTGTCCCTAATGAAAATCGACCACAGAGGAAAGACGTGTGTGTGTGTGTAGGGTGGGAATCAATGTGAGGGGATGTTGGCAAGGAATCGGGGTTCATGAGGGGGGTAATATGACGGAGTGGGGACCTCACATGTGAACGAGGGGTGTTTAGGGAAGGGTGGGGGGGCTCATATGTGAGCAGGATGTGAAGGATGGGGGACACAGTAGCTTTGGGGACTGAACATGTGAACAAGGGTATAGGACCTGGGCAAGGATAGGTGAGGTGGAGCGGTTGCAGGGCTGGATAGGGGGACTCGATCTCTCTCTCCCGCCATCTGTTGAGTGTTGAGGAGGGGGAGGTATTTGGGTCTTTGATAAATACAGTGGCAGCTGTGATCAAGATGTAAACGTATGTACAGTATACATGTGCCCACCACATGCTGGCCAGCATTGGCCACAGGTGTTTGACATAAATGTCACAGCCAAATGGGATATTATACCTCCTGCTCACAAAGGGTTCTAGTAAATGATCTATGATATAGCCAATTTAACATTTTACAAAGCATTTATGTGCTCTAACAATGCACTAAAAGGGCTGAAATGTTAGATAAATGCGCTGTAGCAAATACAGAGGTCTGTCTTAAAGACGTTCATTCCAACACAGACAGCAGGAAGAAAATGATAGCCTCTGACAATAAGGGTTCTGAGCCTCCTCTGCTGGTGCTGTTTACACTCTGTGAGTCCTGCAGGGTAATTTGGGGAGAGGGAGAGAGACAGAGAGATACACAGAGAAAGCAAAACTAGCAAATAACTGTCAGGGAGGCAGCCTGTCTCCTTCAATGTTAGGTGTTGTGCTGACAAACACACACACACACACACAAAGGTGCAAACGCATTGCATGCACAGACACGTCACCCCATTCACGGTGATTTGGGCAATACATGTCAAATTGGCTCCTGGCACCACAAAGTTGTATAGATCTGAGAGAGCATGGCAATAGCTGCCCCTTGCCCTCGGATAAGCTAGCTTAACCCTGAAATGACCCCGGATTCGGGGCAGAGGGACACATTTGAATTAGGCATGGTCAAAGTGTAGCCTGTATGAGGATCTCTCACTCCATCCATCACCCAGGCAGAGAAGGACTCATCCAGGGGTCAGGGCCACCACAAGGTGTTCCGCTCCCTGCCTGTCTGCCAGGGGGATGTGCCACACTGGTTCCATACTGGTGCTTAGGACTGGCTCTGGTTCAGTTCCTCAGGTCCACACTAAAACACTGAGACACTGAGACAGCCTGGGGTCAATATTTACTGTCAACCAGGCGTGAGTTTGGCTCGACATCCCTTTACTTTATACTTGATGTCATTTTTTTTTTATTGGGGAAAGGGGGAGGGAGGTTATGGAATAAAACCAGTTTATTCCCTCAGTGTGTACACACACACACACACACACACACACACACACACACACACACACACACACACACACACACACACACACACACACACACACACACACACACACACACACACACACACACACACACACACCTCAGGCTCCAACCCGGGACAGTGTCTGGGGAACAGCCTGATGTGAGAGGGGTGTAAGAGGAACTGTGGGGAGTGGGGTTAAGGTGGGGGTGGTGGTCACTGGAAGGGGTTGAGGATAATCATCCAGTCTCCTTCTGTTTGTTTTCCTGGACACGGCAGGATCGTCTCGGCTGCCCGTTCGTCTTTTGGACCGGCACTCAAGCCTGACCCGGTCTGCTCTAACACCCACTCCTGCTCCCACCTCACCTCACTTCACCACCCATGTACACACACACACACACACACACACACACACACACACACACACACACACACACACACACACACACACACACACACACACACACACACACACACACACACGCACACACGCGCGCACACACACACACCTCTCTACACGCTCCTGCTTCCACATCACAGCCTGGGCTGACTAGCACTCACATCACAGTCTACTGGTCTCAGTCAACACCACAGTGATGCGCTTCAGCTACTGTATTACCACTAACTGACTTCAGGCAGGAGGAATACCAGCCCCGTGTACCAGGGCTTGCGTCCCAAATGGCAACCTATTCCCTACATAGGCCACTACTTTTGTCTGGGGTCCATAGGGCATGGGCTAAAAGTAGTGCACTATGTAGAGAATAGGGTGCCATTTGGGACACAGCCCAGGTCTGTATCAATACCACAGGAAAACAGAATAACACCTCCGAGAAGACCACAGAGTAATGTCAGTCATGTGGAACTCGTGCTATGTCTGTGGCTATACCATCACAGGGCTAGCCTGACTATGGCTCTACCATAGTATATTTTAAACAGACATATCCTCTGATCTGACCGAATGGCTGGTTGTTGACACTAAACTTCTCCGGAACTCTTGTCATAAACACACTAAAATAGGATGGTCGTAGTCGTTTTCCCCTAACGTCTCTCTCTTGTCCTCTTCCCTCACCGCTCCTTCTCTCCTGTCCTCTCCTCTCATCTTTATCTCAGGCCTGGTTTGGAGAGCAAGCATCTTGACCATTCTTCACTCTCACACCAATGCTACTCTGTAAGTAAGGGAAGCAGGCAGGACAAGAAGACTTGGTCCTGATTCATTTTGGATACTGCTTCAAGTCAGGGCTTGTGAATGCAGAGAAAGCCGCCCCCCAAAAAACATAAATAAGGCCCGAAAGACCCAGCACGCTGCCACGATTATTCCTCAGGCTGTTTGCTATGTTTCCAACCGTCTCTCTCTCTCTCTCTCTCTCTCTCTCTCTCTCTCTCATTCTCTCTCTCTCAGCAGAGACAAGTGTCACTGCACGCCTCATCACGTCCCATCAGCCCATTCCCCGACAGAGGAGAGGAAACGACAAACAGCCTTCATCAACCATCCTCCCCTGTGCCATCCCTCTACCCCCCCCGTGTCATCCTTCCATCCCCCCTCTGACATTAAGGCTCTGTGTTTTACTTGTTTTATCATTCGTTCTTTCTTTCCCGTCATTGTTCCCCTGCTTTTATCCCTCCTCTCCTCCTCTAATTAGCCCCTCGTTCCTTTCATTTCTCCCTGCTCCTTTCTTCCACCTGTGAGAGCGACGAGAAGAAGTAGAGAAAAAGAGGAAGGAAAGATGAAGAAGGATGGAATAGGGAGGGGGAAAAAAATGAAAGATGAAAACGGCAACGGCGCGAGTGGCGGAGCGTTCTGGAATGCTGCGTCTGAGGGGAGGATGAAGGCACATGTCACGTCTCATCTCTTCTCTCGACACACACACACCCCCCGACCGCAGCGCAGAGACACACAGTCCCCTGCACCCCGCCACGGCACTGCTGAGCTCCATCTTTGAAGAGAAGAAAGTGCAGGGGAAATAAAAGAGAAAAGAGAAGAACAAGCAAGAAGAAGCCACCGTGTTGGATGTTTCATTTTGACCCATATTTGTCCCAACGCATAATTCAAACAGACAGTGATGAGCCCACCATAGCTGACATTAGGCAGAAACGCCTGTGTGTGTGTGTGTGTGTGTGTGTGTGTGTGTGTGTGTGTGTCTGAATCCCGTTAAGTGACGATACCTAAGAGCATGCATGCACTTTAAACACAGCATGCAGGTGGCATGAACTGAATATACTGTATAGATATATGAAATATATGAACTGGCAAAAGAGTAGCGATATAGTATGTGAACATAAGGTTCAAAGGTATGTTCTTCTTTCCCCTCTACATTCTTAGGTTCCAAGTGGAACCCTTTTTGGTTCCAGGAAGAACCCTTTTGGGTTCCATGTATAACCCTCTGTGGAAAGGGTTGTATATGGAACAGATTTTTTTTTTACCAGTAACGAAAAGGGTTCTACCTGGAAGAAAAAAGTGTTCTTCAAGGGGACAACTGAAGAACCCTTTTAGGTTCTAGAAAGCACCTTCATCTCTCTACCCTTATCTCCTCTTTCCTTCCCTCTCCTTCTCATTCCGTCTCCTTCATTCCATTATACTCTTCTCTATCTCTATGTCTGTCTTTCACTTCCTTTCGCTCTGTCTGCTCCCTCTCTCCCCCCATTTCCAGCCTGGCCATGGTCTGCCTTAGGTCAGCACCCAGACTTGGCCGGCTGTCGTTGCGCCATCATTCCAGGGATGTTTTTGTGCGTCGGGAGGGGGAGGTTGGCTCCGAGCCCAAGTGTGTGGTCAGGGTATGTTTACTTCTGTCTGTCTGTCTGGGCCTGGAGCCCTGGAGGCTGCAAGGTGGAGCCTGAGGCCTGGAACGCTTTGGAACTGCATCCTGGACTGGCCCCAGCCCACGGGGGCAGAATCTTTAGCCTGGCATGGGACCATGCATGCAGCACAGAGCGGGACAGAGGGAGACAGGGATGGGGAGGAGGGGAATTTAGGAGAGAGAGAGAGAGAGCAGGACAAGGGCAGGACCTGCAGACCTCTTAGTCAAGACCTGCCATTGGCATCCGCAACTCTCTCTAACTTTTGATTTGTTTAAGCCCAACGCAACCTATCCACTCATCTCACCCGCTGTGCAGTAGTTACCATTCTCACAAGATGCACTGTCAATACTTTTTTTATGTTTTCAGTGAAACAAGGCCATTTTGCCACTTCAGAAACGGTTGTCTCCCCTAGTCTGATTGAATGTCTATACGTTGGAATTTAATCTTGTCGTGTGTGAGATATGTTCAACACAAGATAATCCACCCACCAAGAGGAAGAGAGTTGAATAGCGCTCGGTGCAGAACATGACAAACAAAGTGATCTGCCTTTTGTTTCCCACACACCATGAATATACATGAGGGCCTGGGAGAGGAGAGGGCCCTTCTCAACGGAACATGTTGAACAATGGAGTTACATCTCTGACACATCCACCGCAAGGCTGGGATTAAAGATATGATGGAGAAAAGGGAGAGGAAGAGAGGGGAAGAGAGGGGAATAGGGGAAGAGACAAGTTAAAAAGAACAGATTCTCTGCTTATCTATGGAGAAGCCAAGGCTTCAGGGTGAGAAAGGGGGGAGAGGGGAGGGAGGAGGGGAGGGAGGAAGCTGGTCGTCAATCTGATATATTTAATTTATTTTGCTGTTAGTGAATCATCAAGGGGATGATCCAACAGTGGATCAAAAGAACGAGCAAAGAAATGAAGAAAATAGAGATTAACACTGCAGAACAAAGGAGACTCTCTCTTTCTCACTCTCTCTCTCTCTCCCTTTCTCTCGTTCACGTTCTCTCTCTCTGTCTCTCTCTCTCTCTCCCGCTCTGTCCCTCTGCCCCCTCTCTTTTTCTTTCTTTCTTTCTTTCTTTCTTTCTTTCTTTCTTTCTTTCTTTCTTTCTTTCTTTCTTTCTTTCTTTCTTTCTTTCTTTCTTTCTTTCTTTCTTTCTTTCTTTCTTTCTTTCTTTCTTTCTTTCTCTCTCTCTCTCTCTCTCTCTCTCTCTCTCTCTCTCTCTCTCTATCCCTATTTCTCTCTCCATCCCTGTTTCTCTCTCTCTCTCTGTCCCTCTCCCCCTTTTTCCTCTTACCCTCACTCCCTCTCTGTCCCTCTCACTCTCACAGAGAAGAAAGGTCTATGTCAATACGAAAAACATTTGGGTCTCTATGAGTCCAGGGGCCAAACACGTCAAGCTATTGCATAAGCCAACAGAGACGAAGCTTCAGGTGTACAAGGGCTGAAGAGCCTTAACTTGCCTCTTTTGGAGTCCTTGAGAATATTGTGACTGACCAAGGACAGTACTATAAAAGTTTACTAGTGTTCGGTTTTTACGGTCATAGAGAAAGGCAGCGGAGGGGAAACATCAAGTCCTTTATGTGAAGTGTGTAAAGTGTGCTGCGTCTCACTGCTTGGGAAGAGAATGGCTGACTGCCTTTCCAAACTCTTTCCACCCCTCCCTCCGTCTGCCTAGCTTAGTCGATTCCTTCCATTTGCTTATTCTCCACCGCTTCTTAGCTGCACCTCCAGGGTCCTTGGGCGGAATGGTAAGCCTGGTGACTTCAATAACTTCAGTATCCCTGCCACTGCTGTGAAACTCCATTCGGATGATGAAACTGCAGTGTGACTGTGTCTGTGGTTCACTGTGGGAAACGTGTCTATCTGTGGCTCTCTCCCAGGCTGAGGCGGAGAGAGAGAGGCCGTTGCTGCGTTACCACGGTGATGAAACCGTCTGTAAAAGTGCCTTTTTAGCCCCTTACATCTCCTCATAGGGATGCTATTGTCATCGCCACTGTGTGAGCCTGACACATACCCTTCTCTGTATGTGTGTGTGTGTGTGTGTGTGTGTCATGCACACACTCCTCACTTCTCCAAACATTATGAACACGTCGCTAATATTGAGTTGCACTCCCCCCTTTTCCCCTCAGAACAGACTATATTCGTCGGTCCATGGACTCTACAAGGTGTCAAAAGCTGGCTGGATGTCCTTTGGGTGGTGGACCAATGTCTCAAATTCCTCAAGCCTTAAAAATATTTCTTATAGTATAGTAGCAGGTGTATTTCCCCTATGTGTGTACAATGTGTGTGTGACAGGTGTCAAAGCTCAGTGGCACTATTGTCGTAGTGACAGACAGGTGTCAAAATAGATTTAGTATGTTCCCTTACATTGGAATTAGGTTTAGTAATCTGAATTTGCAGGTAAACAGAGCACACAACCAAGCGAGAAAGGGTTTAGCAGTTTAGCACCCAAGACCAGGCTGACTTCCACAGATCCATCCTTGTCTGAGGTGATGCAAGACTTGAGACACATGTTTTGTTTGTTCAACAATGGATGGCTATCTTTCAGCTTGCTGCCTGCCAACACACGCACATGTGCACACAAACGCATACACTCACACACAAGCATGCATGGGTCATGCAGGCGCACACACATACACACACACACACACACACACACACACACACACACACACACACACACACACACACACACACACACACACACACACACACACACACACACACACACACACACACACGCACACACACGCACACACGCGCGCACACATTTGCTTTATTATCCTTGTGGGTAATACTCGGACAAAACTCGGACAAAACAAGTATAATAAACGATATTGCAAATTTTCCGAATACGATTATGACACATGTATTTTTTGTCATTATCTGGTGATGGAAAAAATATATATTTTCAGCTGCCAGTACTCTTCTCTCACTCAAACAGGGAAGTGCTGTGTGCTCCCTACAACTATTGGCTAGTTCTTCAGTCTGTAAAGAAACGGGTGGGGTATCGGTTTAGCCTACTGCAATGATTGGATTAGAACAAGCACATCTCCGTCTGCTGTCATTTCCTCAGACAGACACACAAGTGGCTGTTTCACTCAGTCACTCGTCTCAGGGCACAAGTCTCCCCTTCTCCAAAAATGATGCATAAATCAGAATCCGTAGCTAGTCATTGTTGTTCAATCTAGTTATTTCCTGTCGACTTTGCTAATGATGTTTTTGTCTGTCTACTTGGCGTTGTTTTGTAGACCTACTTCGTCTGTCCATATACACTGAACAAAATATGAACGCAACATGTAAAGTGTTGGTCCCATGTTTCCTGAGATTAAATAAAAGATCCCAGAAATGTTCCGTACTCGCAAAAATCTTATTTCTCTCAAAGTTTTTGCACACATTTGTTTACATGTACATCCTTATTAGTGAGCATTTCTCTTTTGTCAAGATAATCCATCCACCTGACAGTTAGCGGCATTGTCATGCCCTGGCCTTAGTTATCTTTGTTTTCTTTATTATTTTGGTTAGGTCAGGGTGTGACATGGGGGATTTATGTGTTTTGCCTGGTCTAGGGGTTTTTGTATGTCTATGGGGGTGTTTCCTTTCTAGGTAGTTTGTAGGTCTATGGTTGCCTAGATTGGTTCTCAATTAGAGGCAGCTGTCTATTGTTGTCTCTGATTGGGAACCATATTTAGGCAGCCATATTCTGTGGGTATTTTGTGGGTGATTGTCTTCTGTCTTTGTGTCATTGCACCAGATAGGACTGTTTTGGTTTTCACATTTGTTGTTTTGTATTTTGTAGTGTTCTCGGTTATCGTCTATATTAAAGATGTTGAACACTAACCACGCTGCATTTGGGTCCTTCTCTCCTTCAGCGGAAGAAAACCGTTACAGGCATATCAAGAAGCTTATTAAATGGCTTGATCATTACACAGGTGTACCTTGTGCTCGGACAATAAAAGGCCACACTAAAATGTGCAGTTTTGTCACAAATGTGCAGTTTTGTCACAAACTCATTCTAATTTGCTGGGCCTGGCTCCCTAGTGCGCCCCCGCCCAGTCATGTGAAATCCATAGATTAGGGCCCAATGAATTAATTTCAATTGTCTGATGTCCTTATATGAACTGTAACTCTGTAAATTTGTTGAAATTGTTGCATGTTGTGTTTATATTGTTCAGTATAATAATTCCATTGCTTATTTCTGTCATTACGTCGTGATCCAAGCCCATGCTTCCAAGCCCATGCTTCCAAGCCCATGCTTCTTGCCACTATTATTTATTATGGCCCATGCATGTTTACTGAGGGACAGCGCATTAAAAAATGTAATTACGAATGTAGATAGTTTACTCTGATCATACTCATTTGGTGGTATTAAGTGTCTGGAGAGAAAAGTTTTGCTGCTCTCAAAACAATATATGGGGCAAGCAAATTAGCCTACCTTCATCTAGATCTGTGTCTCGAATAAATACAGGCTGCATTAGTCAACCTTCATCTAGATCTGTGTCTGGAATAAATACAGGCTGCATTAGTCAACCTTCATCTAGATCTGTGTCTGGAATAAATACAGGCTGCATTAGTCGACCTTCATCTAGATCTGTGTCTGGAATAAATACAGGCTGCATTAGTCGACCTTCATCTAGATCTGTGTCTGGCATAAATACAGGCTGCATTAGTCGACCTTCATCTAGATCTGTGTCTGGAATAAATACAGGCTGCATTAGTCGACCTTCATCTAGATCTGTGTCTGGAATAAATACAGGCTGCATTAGTCGACCTTCATCTAGATCTGTGTCTGGAATAAATACAGGCTGCATTAGTCGACCTTCATCTAGATCTGTGTCTGGAATAAATACAGGCTGCATTAGTCGACCTTCCTCTAGATCTGTGTGTGGAATAAATACAGGCTGCATTAGTCGACCTTCATCTAGATCTGTGTCTGGAATAAACACAGGCTGCATTAGTCGACCTTCATCTAGATCAGTGTCTGGAATAAATACAGGCTGCATTAGTCGACCTTCATCTAGATCAGTGTCTGGAATAAATACAGGCTGCATTAGTCGACCTTCATCTAGATCTGTGTCTGGCATAAATACAGGCTGCATTAGTGTATATATTTGCCTATTTCATTGATAACTGAATAAGACTAAGTAAGTAAATAGCCCTAATGTGCATTTTCATCTGTTGGGGTCATTTACTTTTGAACAATGTGTGTGAAGGAGCATAATGACGCAATCTGAGGGATAGCGCAGTAATGCACACTTGATGTATAGGCTTTACCGGCATGTATAGCGCACTTTTGCGTTTTCCGATCACAAGTAAAACCGAATACGAGTAGCCTATCAAGTGTGATAAAATGCATACGATTATAAATATGAGTATGATGAGATTGATTACCATTAAAAATCCTATTTTCCCTAACTTAACCCCAAACCCCTAACCGTAAACCTAACCCTAAGCCTAAGCATAACCCAAAGCATAATTCTAACCCTAACTCTAAACCTAACTCCTAAGCCTAAAATAGCATTTTTCCTTGTGTGGACCAGCGAAATATCCCCACTTGTATGACTTTTTCTTGTTTTACTATCCTTGTGAGTACTTCTGGTCCCCACAAGGATAGTAAAACCAAACACACACACACACACTGCACAGAGGATCATTTGCGGATCATTTTTTCCCTCCCAAAAAAGGTGTCAAGAATATTACAAAAAGAACTCATAATGCAGCACCGTGGGCCAATTTCCTTCTGCATGAGGAGGAGATTGAGAACAGAAGAAGCTGTGTAGCAGCATTACCATCTGAGAGAGAGAGAGAGAGAGAGAGAGAGAGAGAGAGAGAGAGAGAGAGAGAGAGAGAGAGAGAAAGAGAAAGAGAGAGGGGAGAGGGGGAAGGGAGGGATGGATGGATGGATGGATGAAGAGAGAGACAGAAAAGGGAAGTGAGAAAGAGGGTGAGGATGTGGAACAGAGAGGGAGCGAGAGAGAGAGAGAGAGAGAGAGGGAGATAAGCAGGGAGGACCAAAGGACCAAAAGAAATAGAGGAAGAGGGAAGAATGAAGAGAGGAAAATGATGGAGGATGATGGGAATAAAACAATAAAAGACGGAAGAGAGAGAGGTGCATGGGCCTCGTTAATAACACTGACTAATCCTGTAATGAGATTACCACCCCCCTACCCCCCCCCCCTCTCTCTCTGTCCCTCTCTTTCTCTCTCCATCTCTCTATCAAGAAAGCCATACCAGGCAGTTCAGCTGATCGCTTATCCAATCTCCACTTCCTCTCATCTCAAAGCCTTATCCTCCCTGTCAGTCTATACAGGTCTTCCATCCAGACAACCCTTTTCTCAATGCTCCCAACACTGCCTGGAGGGCAGGTGAGGAGAAACACTAAGCAGTGGATGTGATGGTGGGGGAAACACATCTAACCAGATTTACACCAGATGTAATGCTATTTGAATTAGACGAGGCATGTGATAGGAATGGTTTGAGATATGGTTTATAAAAATGCATGTCAGGATTATGTCTGCACAAAGGGAAGTAAGTAGCATGTCGGTATCTCTATTTCTGTCTTCAGTGATTGCCAAAATGATTTTTTAAAAACTATTTGACAAACGACATCAATAAAAACTCGCAACTGTTTCTATGGAAACTTGAGCCTTGAAAAGGTTCAGATTTTCACTGACTATCAGCCAAGTAAAACTATAAAGCTACGAGTTCATACACGCACGCTTGTTCGCTCACTCGCTTGCATGTGTAAGCACGCATGCACACACACACACACACACACACACACACACACACACACACACACACACACACACACACACACACACACACACACACACACACACACACACACACACACACACACACACACACACACACACACACACACACACACACACTTCATGTCCGTATCTCTTTCCCGGATGGTTTATCCACAACACACAGCAGAGCCTATTTTGAGATTTTACCCCCCCAACACGATTCTCACTTAGCCCACTGTAGAAAAGCAGAAGTGTTTTGGGGCTTTTGAAGTGTGAAGTTACCCAAAAGCATGGCCTTCTTTTGAACTGTAACTTGCTGAATTTTCATTAATGCTTGTGTGTGTGTATGTGTGTGTGTGTGTGTGTGCATGTGTGTGTGTGTGTGTGTGTGTGTGTGTGTGTGTGTGTGTGTGTGTATGTGTAGTTGGCTCTCAAAAAAGCACTATTCAATCAAACTTGGAATGCAAGTCCACTGTGTGCTAGACTAGTTTGGTAACAGAACTACAGACGACAGAGTGTCTTCTGTCAATAGTGAAACATTAGTCTGTACATTTCTCCCCCAGTCACGACCGCACGCATAAACAGACACACTGAACACCCAAACCATTTTGCGGTTAAAAGTGGATGAGTTCATATGTTCCCGTGTGAATGCTGCATTCCACGTTTAATTGAATAGAGCTTTTTTCAGAGCAAACACACACACACACACACACACACACACACACACACACACACACACACACACACACACACACACACACACACACACACACACACACACACACACACACACACACACACACATATACTGTACACATACACAACACTCACACATATACTACACACACACACACACACACACACACACACACACACACACACACACACACACACACACACACACACACACACACACACACACACCCTTCGAGATGGCGGTCCGTAGGGGGAGAAGATAGAGGAGAACCACCCCATTTAGTCTAACTTGGCAATGTCTCCATGGTAACTGTTATGTCTGACCTTCAATCATGTGCAAAGCGTTCCATCTGGCTAAGATTGGTTAATCACAACAACACACACACACACACACACACACACACACACACACACACACACACACACACACACACACACACACACACAATTATACACAGAAACATGTTTTGCACTTCTGCGATATAGACAACTAAGTAAAGCCCCTAATGATCAATCCATCAAAGAGCAAGCAAAGCAATTATTATTTTGTTTTTATCCATGTAGTCTATCATTTCCCTTTTTTCTCATCTCAAACAGCATCTAAAAGGTTCATTCCCAATCCATTGAGTGCATTATTCTGAAAAATAGAATTATTCACCGCTCTATCCCACCAGTCTGTCTTATTCCTATCCTGAGTGTATCCATGTATTTCTGCTGTTCATTGGCACAAGTTGTACTGCTACTACAATTTGAAAAGTTAGTATGCCCCTCCTTTGTGTTTAGGGGTCTACCTTATGTTGAATCTATTAAGGTTTCTTTCATCACGGAAAAGCCAGCCCCTTCTCCCCCCAAAACCACCAGTGTTACCCCCTATCCCCCACCCTCCCTACAGCCACCTCCCCTCTTTCTTCTTCTGCCCACGCCCCCCTCATCTTTCACTTTCCTTCCGTTTCTTGCTCTCATCTGCTCCTTCCTCAGGACTTTATAGGGAGCTCCAGAAGGGGCAACATCTGGCTCTCCTCAGGCCCAGGGACATTCACCCGAGCTGGGACAGTCAGACCTGTAGACCAGCCCCCCCCCCCCCATGGATGGAGCTCAGGCTTTGGTGTGTGTGGTACAGTACATAGCTTCCCCTTCCTGAACCATAGAGCCTTGATGTGGCCATACTATTGCCATACTAACTCCATCCCCACCACTACACCCATTATCCACTCCACCCACCTGCATGCAAAAGCTGAGGCCTTGAACTACCAACTACCACTGGATTCTATTAGGTAGGGGAGGGAGGTTGAAGGGGATGGGGTGTGAGACAGTGTTGCGGATGGAGAAAGAGTAGCTCATGCTTGAGTTGTTGTTGAAATAAAGGGCGTTTGTATTGATCTCATCCTTCTGTTTCCTCATCTCTAGTTTGGTTGGGTGCCAGGCAGTGGCCTAGGAGGGCCATGGGGACCAGGCAAGGATAAGTGGGGCCAAGACTCCATCAGCTGGTGGCTCCATGACCGATCAAAGCTCTCTCTAATCAATCTGAATGTGCGTTCAACTGCATCAAAGACACCCCGCCACTCCTCCTTCCCGCCATTCCTCGACCCGTCTTGCCCCCACCATCCCTCGGTTTGTTTATCTACCCTTCATCTGAGTAATCAGTGGGGTTGGGATGGGGGGATGGAAGGAAGGAAGTAGGGCCCCAGGACTGAGGGATCAATGTTGTATGTTTTTATAGGACAGGACAGAGAATGCGAGAGAAAGAGAGAGAGAGAGAGAGAAATAGAGAAAAAGAAAGAGAGAGAACACTACAGAGAGACAGACCGAGGCAGAGATAGATGGAAGTCCTCAGGCAGAGAGGAGGGATGTGGCACCAGTGTGTTTAGGCCATAGTCACAGCGTGGCATGGAGAGTGGAGGGGTATAGCATACTGCTATGGGTAACAAACAAACTCCTGGCACCAGCCGTACAACATGTGCTTCTTTGAATGCCATGGTTCATGCTCTAGCTGGAATACAGGGGTAGGAAGAGGTGAAGAATTTTGAAGACAGGGATTTTCCCCCATGGCCTGGAGTGGCAACCTATAACTTGTTGATTATTTTCATATTCAGAAACTGGTCTACAAGGAGGGCTTGAGTAAAGAAAGTATTTGGATGATGCTTGAGAAGCTTTAGCCTATTATCTGTCACTGAGTACATTCATCTGTCCATCCATCAGTTCATCTTTTCATCCATCCCTCTATCCTAACTCCACTGTGGGCCCTGCATGGGGGGGGGGGCTAAGGGAGTGGGGAGAGGCCTGGGTGGGTATCCCCCTCCGCTCTCCCGTTGTGGGGAACTCCCTCAGTAACAGCTGCTGCCTGGGCCTGGCTCCACAGAGGTAACACATCTCCACATTCAGCACATTAATTAGACCAATTGCGAGATTTACAGGACAGATGGGTGGAAATCCAGCGGGCTACAGCGCCTCAGAGAGTCTCAGAGCCGGCCCCTGGAGAAATGCATGCAGGCTCTGAGAGATAGAGGGCTGAGTGAACACTGGAATGTAATCGAAGTCCCCTCTTATACAACCATGTGTCTCTACCCCCCTGGTGGCTATAGTTAGGACAGACTGGATGTTGTATTGAAGTGTTGCTGTAAATGTGCTGTAGTGTTTCCTAAATTGTTGATAGCAACTGGAACCGTGACATTTTTGATAGCAACTGGACCCATGAAATTGTTGATAGCAACTGGACCCATGAAATTGTTGATAGCAACTGGACCCATGAAATCGCTGATAGCGACTGGACCCATGAAATTGTTGACAGCAACTAGACCCATGAAATTGTTGACAGCGACTGGACCCATGAAATTGTTTATAGTGACTGTATCCGTGCGTGAGCCCATAAAAAAAAGAGTCAGGCGAGCTATAAGCAAGCATTTATTAACATGTGCACACAAACGTCACATCGTGTACATTGCAGTTGATCTCATTGTAAGATAAGTACTCTTTCAATATCAGTTCAGTGGGAGGCCCCGGTCAATTAGTAACACTTCCTATCACTATGGCATAGTTGAAATCATATATATCATCTTACTCTTTATGTTAACCCCACAGTGACCACTGCATGATCTTGATTGGAATTCTAACATCCCAGAGGTCTCTACAGTGCTGGCTCGGAGTCCCCGAAGGACAGAAAGTCGTTGTTCTTCCATAATCTGAATGAGGGAGAGATGAGAAAATGTAATACCGGGGAGGGACGTGTAGAACTATATGTAGATCAAATGACAAAGTGGGATATCGGTATTTATTACTTTAGGCTTACATTTTCCAGTTGCCTTTTTTCAATGTGGTACCTAAAAGAGAGGGGGATAGATTAGGAGAGAATCAAAAATATCTGAAAAGGGATCCATATGATAATCTATAATTCTGTAGGCTTACTCACGCCTAAATTGCCATATGATCGCCATGACAACAAGCAGCCCCAGCACCAGCACTGGCACTAGGATGGCAACAAGATGACCGCTCTGTTCCTCAGTAATAAAAACACAAGTTATTAGTTTGGTACTAATAATATTGTCAACAATGCACATTTTAAGTATCCATGTACAGAATACAGAAATGTGAACACACTTTTTTACTCAATGCTGGGTCAGTCGTAGAGTTACTTAGTGCTCTAGTAGTTGAGAAGTCGTCTACCCTCTGTCCTATATGGTACAGGAAACAAGACAAAGAGATGAGAAGCTGGTCAGTCTGTTGTTAGGGGGAAGTGAATATGTGCTTACTATTTTGAGGAATTGAAGAGTTGTGCTCTGGGTTGTATAATTATGCACCGTGAAAAGCAACACGATAGCCTACCTTGAGTGGGACTGTCAGTGACAAGCAGCCATGTCTCAGTTGAAGATGTTGTTGTCGCAATGGTTGAGGTTGAATGTTCTTGAAAGACATTACATGTTAACATGATCAATAGCACCTAGTGGAAAGGAGCCTATATTCAACTGCAGTTTCATTTTCTCATAGTTAAAATCTCTCCCAATAAATTGTTGGAGTCAGGTTATCACCTGTCTGAAGTGCTGTTGTTGCTTGAGTTGTTGTCATATGCTGCTGATCATCTGACAAAGAAGACATGTATAATAGTAGTTGAATACATGCACATAACCAATTCATGTGTGCATTTTCTTTACTCTAATAACTATGGGGCAAGTCGTAATTCCACTTCACTTCACAAAAGCTAACCATTGAAAACCTCTCCTCACCATTAGTCAGAGTGGAGCAGACAAGCTCCTGTGAAGACGGCCCCAGGCCTGCTCTGTTGATGGTGTGCAGCGTCACACTGTACTTTGTCGCCTCCTGCAGGCTGTTCATGGTGAAGCTCTCTGATCCGTCCATCAGATGCACCACCCTGACAGGAAGCCGTTCTTGGGGACTGTACTCACCGTAGCGGAGCTGGTAGCCCCGGATCAGCCCGTTCTGGAGGGACAACTCAGGGGCCTGCACGGGGAAGAGGGACAAGACAATTGAATCACAAAAAATACAAATACAAATACAAAAAAATTGGTAAAAAGAGTAAGGTACCCTCCATGTGACTCTGATGCTGTGGGAGGAAAGGGCTTCAAGCTTTACATCCTGTGGGGGACCATCAGGGGCTAGAGGGAGGACATCTTTTTCAGATACTTTACAAATGATGACATTTACTTAGCTCGAAGTGACAGAGAGATGACAGAGATAGTGACAGAGGCGGTCAATCTCATTTGAGATTTAGCCCCAGGTTGTTTGATCAGGGGATATACCTGCTTCCTTAGTGGTGATGGTGAGCTCGTTGCTGGGTTTACTCAAGCCCATGTCGTTCTTGGTGAACATGCGGATGTTGTAGGTATAAAAGGGTCGCAGATCGTTGACAGCGGTCTCTCTCTTCCAAGACAGAATATTGCTGCCTCGTACTCCATCTACCCAGGAGTCTGTTTCAGCAAAGAATTACAAAGAGTGAGTAAACATTCAAATTGTACTATTGGTAGCACCCATTCATTCAAGCTATTATGAAGTGCAAGTCTGGTTATTTCTGTTATTTTACCTGATTGGCTCTTGCATTCCAGGTGGAAACCTGTGATGGGGGTGTTTCCATCGATGCCAGCGCTCCACCATACAGAGATGGACCTAGCTGATATTTCTCGGATTGCCACTCTGGGAGGGTCTGGAGGTACTGGAGACAACACAGTTATCCGAGTTATTAAAAAGGGCCATTAAGCAGGATTAATTCCCTTTATTAGATCTTTCTAGATGGTACCTTGTAAAGTGATACAGGATGTAATATAATAGAGTAGGTGATTTGATTTTACCTGACAAACCCATTGTTGTCTGCATTGTTGTGGTTTGCTCTGACAAGTAGATGAGACAGCAGTTATTGGAAGTGTTTCTGATACAGTCGTTAAATAATCCCGCCACACATAAACTGGTTGGACATTGGACATTGTTTCCTAGTTACTTCGACTTATGGTAATGTATCAACATAATCCAATTGCATCAACATGGTATCCAGGCTGTATCACAACCGGCCTTGATTGGGAGTCCCATAGGGTGGCGCACAATTGGCCGGTGTAGGCCGTCATTGTAAATAAGAATTTGTTCTTAACTGACTTGCCTAGTTAAATAAAGATTCAATGTAAAAAAAATATATATATATATTTGCGTAACGATTTTAACAGCGATCAACAGTGCATTCAACCAGTGGTGTAAAGTACTTAAGTAAAAAATACTTGAAAGAGCTGCTTAAGTCTGAGTGTTGGAGCATGCTGCTGGCTATCCTTAATGTTTTTTTCAATTTTCGCCTAAAATGACATTCCCAAATCTAACTGCCTATAGCTCAGGCCCTGAAGCAAGGATATGCATTTTCTTGGTACCATTTGAAAGGAAACACTTTGAAGTGTGTGGAAATGTGAATGGAATGTAGGAGAATATAACACATTAGATCTGGTAAAAGATAATAAAAAGAAAACAACTTTTTTTTATTTTTTTGCACCATCATCTTTGAAATGCAAGAGAAAAGCCATAATGTATTATTCCAGCACAGGTGCAATTTAGATATTGGCCACCAGCAGCAGTGTATGCGCAAAGTTTTAGTCTGATCCAATGAACCATTGCATTTCTGTTCAAACTGTTGTATCAATACTGCCCAAATTGTGCACTCTCCTCAAACAATAGCATGGCATTCTTTCACTGTAATAGCTACTGTAAATTGGACAGTGGAGTTAGATTAACAAGAATTTAAGCTTTCTGCCAATATCAGATATGTTTATGTCCTGGGAAATGTTCTTGTTATTTACAACCTCATGCTAATCGCATTAGCCTACGTTAGCTCAACCGTCCCGCAGGAGACCCATCAATCCTGAAGAAGTTTTAAGGTATCTTTACTTTTACTCAAGTATGAAAATTGGGTACTTTTTCCACCACTGCATTTAACACAAACTAATAGCGATTGTAAACATAGTACCTTTAGGGTAGCCAACTGTTGTGCTCTCTCTAGGGATCCACGGTTCAGGTGTTGTTTCAGGAGCTGAAATAGGTTCAAATGGACTGATTGAATTTGACGTAGAGAAGAGTGGGGGTAAGTTGAGCATTTTTTTTTACATTCAGCATCACCCCGTCAAGGGAAATATATATATAAAATAATAACAAAGATATCATGAAACCTCTTACACAATAAATTCATTTGGTGAAAATGTGTTTTTTTGGACCTATCTTTTTCCATGTGGTTTCTTCAATCACATACTCCATGAAATGATGCCAACTTCCTAAATATTTGGTCACATGATTCATTTTGTGTATGCTTTCCAAGAAACAAGGATAGCTCAGCTTAACCCCCAGTGTCCCCTATAGATAAGTATAGACAATGGTCAAGATTGCATAGATAGCCTTCCCTGCTCTACAGAAAGTTTTCAGTAAACCTTTTAACTAATCTTCATTTGATCTAATGAACCATTGCATTTCTGTTCAAACTGTTGTATGAACACTGCCCAAATTGTGCACTCTCCTCAAACAATATCATGGTATTCTTTCACTGTAATAGCTACTGAAAATTGGACAGTGCAGTTAGATCAACAAGAATTTAAGCTTTCTGACAATATCAGATATGTTTATGTCCTGGGAAATGTTCTTGTTATTTACAACCTCATGCTAATCGCATTAGCCTACGTTAGCTCAACCGTCCCGCAGGAGACCCATCAATCCTGAAGAAGTTTTAAGGTATCTTTACTTTTACTCAAGTATGAACATTGGGTACTTTTCCACCACTGTATTTAACACAAACTAATAGCGATTGTAAACATAGTACCTTTAGGGTAGCCAACTGTTGTGCTCTCTCTAGGGATCCGCGGTTCAGGTGTTGTTTCAGGAGCTGAAATAGGTTAAAATGGAATGATTTTAGCTTTTTTTTTTACATTCAGCATCACTCCGTCAAGGGAAATATATATATAAAATAATAACAAAGATATCATGAAACCTTTAACACAATTAATTAATTTGGTGAAAATTTGTTTTTTGGACTTATCCTTATCCATGTGTTTTTTTCAATCACATACTCCATGAAATGATGACCTCTGCCTAAATATTTGATACATTTTGTGTATGGTTTCCAAGAAACAAGGGGAGCTCAGCTTACCCCCACTAGATAAGTATAGATGATGGTCAAGTTAGTCTTGTTGACATTGCATAGATAACCTTCCCTGCTCTACAGAAAGTTTTCAGCAAACCTTGTAACTAATCTTAATTTGATCTAATGAAATGACTGTCTAAATGACTAAATGGCTTAAACACACAATTGTTCGCTCACCGGGCTTGATGACGAGTGCCAGATGGTGTTTCTGGTCATTGAACCATCCAGGTATATCCACACGGCAGCCATATAACCCAGAATCCTTCACCTGTGCTTGGGTGATGGTCAGAGAGACATCCCCTGCCCTCAGATCACCCTGGAGATTGTACCGGACCGAAGCCCTGTGGGTCACTTTGACTCCCTCCGTCCTGAGGACCTCATTGCCACAGCCGCTGTTGGGGATGTGACCACGACCCCAGCAGACAGAGAGTGTACCATAATGCCGGGCGTCATACTTACATGTTAGGGTCACAACGTCACCGACATAGCCTTGGATGGTTACTGTAGAACCACCGCCTACAACGGAGAAAGAGATGATATCAAAGGAGTCTTACCAAAAATTTGCTTTTTTTCGGTTGGTTTGATTTGACTGTTTATCAGACTACTAAGATGATGATCTCACCAAAGAAAAGGTAGAGCACTAGCCAGCAACAGGAGATGTATGAGTCCATGAGCGTGTCTATACCTTCAACAGGCTCTGCTCAACAATTGAAACGCACAACACATGACTGCACTGTTGTCTCACAATTAAACCCCTACTGCACTGTCACACACACAAGCACACACACACACACCACACCACACACACACACCCACACATACATAAATCAGGTGACCCAGTGTACTTAATCTGCACACATCATCAGTTGTGTTGGTTGCAGCAGGGTCGCGTTCCGGGCCTGTTTCCTTTTCAGTGGTTTTGGTTCCTCGTGAAACACGGTTGACACCACAAAATTGTTTACTCCAATGTTTAGGAGCAAAGACGCTGCATCGACAGATGTCATTTCAAAATTTGAACAGTGGATGTTACTCAAGGACATGCTGCAAGCAAGTTTAGGGTAGGGTTAGGGTTGGGGTATAGTGAAGGTGTAGATCTGAAGGTGTGTTACTGGGGGGAGCCTAGATGCCTAGAAGACACCCCATCCAGACAACTCAATGTACCAAGGTGCTACCCACTGTTTGAGCAAGCCACTTAGCCCCTAACCCGCTTTAGGGGCCTTGCTCTGCAGCAAACGTTGTGCTGCAAATGGATATACATTTTCTATTATATTCTACTGAAGCCCTTGGAGAAATACCGTTTTTTTACAATCACTTTGGCACTAATCTAAGAACCTTGTGGTAATTTTTCAAAACTCTAGACACAAAACGGTCGTCACTTGTAACACAGGCTTGTCTTTAACGAAACCTTGCACTTGCAGAATCATTGGTTCAAATAACTAACTTATCAAGAAATACCATAGGAACATTCATTTAGATAACCCACACACAAGATACCGATAGTGTCACTGTGCAGTTGTTTGTACAATCATTAAATATTGTCGTACAAAATATGTGACACATGTTTCATTATGGTACTACACGTAAATACGTCACTGTAAAATTACTAGTAGAGAGAATACTACAGACACAGTGGAATCATTGAACAAAATATGAAATTGATTGATGAAATACAATAAAATCACAACGTAGGTTTCTTTGAATCAAAGCAAAAATAATTAGCTAAATGTCTTTCTTTTTTAACTACAGTAAAACCTCAACTGCAGTGTTCCTTACCTGACTTACTGTAAAAAGCAAAACAAAGGATTGATTCCTGTACTTCAATATTTCCATCAACCCTGTCTTGTGGATTTGGCCACAGGTTCTCATCCACATCACAATGGATGTTTTCATTAGCCAAACATCTTGGGAAGAATCTTTGGGCGAATCCAGGCCTGACACTGGTCTGCCGTGATGTCATTGCATGCGACATCCATGGCCAGGAGAAGGGTGGCTTGTTTGTGAGGGCGTCTATCATATACCTTCCACCTCCATGGGCAGAAAAATTCCTCAGTCGAGTTTTAGGAAAGGAGAGTATGGGGATAAGTACAGGGTGGTAAATTGTGGATGGGCCTGAAACCATGCTTGCACTATTTGAGCATGTTTGAATCTGACATTATCCCACACAATGGCATAGGTCACGCCATCAGCTCTACAGACCTGATTTAGCTCATCAAGGAAGGTTACAAGGAGAGCTGCATTATATGATCCAATACGAGGTCTGTGTCCCACCACACCATCTTCTGATATAGCTGCACACATGGTGATGTTGGCCCCAAGTCGTCCAGGTACTTGGATGGCCAATGAAATTCCGACCTCTCCTCCTTGTCTTGGCCAGGTTGAAGCCTGCCTCATCCAAAAAGAGGAATTTGTGATGGTTTTCGTCAGCATTCAGCTCCATCACCCTTTAAAAATACATTTTGGAAAGAGAATTACAATGATGTAGAATTTTTCACAACAGGCATCTGAACATACTCAGTTCTCAGCTGCTTCATTCTGTCTGCATTTCTTTCAAAAGGCACATGGTATAGCTGTTTTAGAGACACCTGGTGCCTTTCCAGCATGCGTGTAATAGTCGGCTAACTTATGGCTTCCACATTGTTGAACATGTCGTCATTGTCCAAGATGTGCTGCCAAATTTCTGTAAAGTGAATATCATTTCTGGCATGAACCAAATTGACCACATCCCACTCTTGTTGGTCAGTTAGAATTTTGCCTCTGCCTCCCCTATTTGGCCTAGTCTCAATTCTGATGGGAAAATTACATTTAGAGCACATTTAGTCACTTCTGTGGTACACATTAGCATGCAGTATACTGTCATTTGACAATTGAGAGTAGCCTAATGTTTAGTGCATGCTGAAGACTTCAAGACCGTGCATGCAATGACCGTTTCTCATTGCGGAAAGTTCTGATGATTGAGGCCACGGTTGATCTTCTGAGGTTTGCTTGAATCATTGTAGCTGCCTCAGTCATTGTCATGCCATGATTTACGACATGGTCTACAAATGTTGCTCGGATTTGATTGGACACCCTTTTCTGTTGCTGCCGCTGTCTTGGTCCTTGGCCTTGTCCTCTACCATGTTCCCCCACATCTCTCAAACGAGGCCCACACCTCTCAGAAGGGGTGCTTGTCCCCTGCCATTCCTTTGACCAGCACGTCTTCCTCCTCCCACAGCTTGACCTCTTGTGACCTGGATCACCTGCCGGCTCCATGTTATCGCTATCGTCGTAGGTGGATACCACTCATTTCACTATGTACTCGTACCACAATGTGAAATCAATCATCAGTAACAAGTTGGCAGTAGAAAAGCAATTACAAGGGCCTGCATACGTACGCTCACCGGCCACTTTATTAGGTACACCTGCGTGTTAACGCAAATAGCCTGCTCCTTCGAACAGCGAATCCCGCGGCTGCCTGCAACTCAATATGTATATATAGTATATAGAGTAGAGAGCTTTAGTTGTTGTTCGACCAAACATTAGAACGGGCAAGATGCGTAATCTAAGCAACCGTGGTATGATTGTTGATGCCACACATGGTGGTTCCAGCATCTCAGAAACAGCTGCCCTCCTGGGATTATTACGCACTACAGTCTCTACAGTTTACAGAGAATGGTGCGATAAACAAAACACATTCAGTGAGCGGGAGTTCTGTGGGCAAAAACACCTTGTTAATAAGAGAGGTCAGAGGACAATGTCCAGACTCATTCAAGCTAACAGAAAGGCCACAGATGCTCAAATAACAGCCGTTTAAAACAGTGGTGTGCAGAAGGGCATCTCTTAACATACAACACCGTGAATAATTCAGGCTGTTGTGGAGGCAAAATGGGGTCCTACCCATTGTACCTAATAAAGTGGCCGGTGAGTGTACAGTAAATGTCATATCTGAAAACATGGTCTGGAAAAGTGGTACATGGGACCATAGAAACAGTGTCTGATAAAGAATGATGATGAAATATTACATCCATAGATAATGTAGTCCAATAATGTAGTTAATGTAGTAATGTAGTAATAATGATAATGTAGTCCAATAATGTAGTTAATGTAGTAATAATGATAATGTAGTCCAATAATGTAGTTAATGTAGTAATAATGTAATCATGATAGTGTAGTTGGTTCATGTTTCACGGTCAATGGGTCTCTTTATCCTGAAACTTTCATGATGTAAACATGGTAAATTGTTTGTCAGTTTCCATAGAACTATGCATTAAGAGTAATGCAATATTTACTTCTCATTTTGAGCAGTTGTATCAATTGTTAGTTAGATCATTGTAATGAAAGTAATCGACAGATTCATTTTCTTTTAGACAGACAGAAAAGCAAGGCACACAGTCAACAATATGCATTTTCTAACTAAATAACAAAACCAACAAAAACAACATTATCCTGGTGGAGCAACTGCTGTCCTCGTCTTTCTCAGGAGTCAGGTGCTTTGAGAGATGAACTATAGTCGAGTGAAATAAAACAGAATCACATTGCATTTTGAAATGGTAAAACTTTGATGTTGTGTCATTTTGAACAGGTGATTTTAGTTCCATGAACAAATGATCTTAGCTTTATGTGTATTGTGTATCCAAGCAATTGTTATGAAAAAATGTGCATTTTGATCATCGGTTGTGTTTTGTGTCGAGAATTTTTTTAAATGACATCAAGGCTCTGAAATGAGTGTCAACGTGATTCTAAAAAAACTGTAACCAAAGATCCAAATACTTCAAATATCAGAAGTGAAAGTTTTTACATACAAAATTCCCTCTATTTCTTCTCTCTTGTTTACCTTTGGTTTCTTCTTTCACATGTGTGGGAAACTTTGCCACATAGCAACACCATACAGTTAATCAGGTGCCGCTCCATGACGTGGTCAAGTTCTCCTAGAACATCTCTGAGAGAAAATACGGGTTGAATCAAAGTTGTTTCCACATCCTTTGTCAACGTATTGTTGAGGAATCTATGAGGAAAATACCGACATCAGATTTGCAAAAAGTCATTAACGTAAATTGTTGTTATGAAGGTAAAATTTCAACCACAGGATTATGCCATCATCGTGGTAACCAAATTTAACATAGGTAAGACCTTTAAAACAACATCACATCTTTGATGTTATATTCCTCAATGTTATATTCAATATTATATTAGATTTTTTTTTAAACTATAGGCTGGGCAGCACCTCCTACTGAAGAATTGATCTATCCACAGCTACCCTTCATATATCTACAGCTACCTTTCGGGTCTCACATCCAGGGTTTTAACTAAGCCCACTGATTATTTCCAATGTGCTATCAGGAGAATGACTGTTGAGTGTCATTTCAACGGGTAGGTTTAACAGAGAATATGAAATGTGACCATACTTTATCACTTGTACATCATCGATGATACTCTTTAGGCCCATTTAGCATTTGAAAAGTCATCAACAGCTACTGTTTCAATTCAGCCCAGGATTCTACTAAAAATAGACAATACACATAGGCCCAGGAGAAAATATATTCTGAGAAGTATATTCTGCTTGGGTTAAAGAATAGGACTAAATCAAATCAAACTTTATTAACAGTGCATTTAGTCTTATTCTTTAACTTAGATTTTTTGGGGGTTCAGACTCCAACATATGAATTATTATTTTGTAGACAAACTGGAATTAAACCCAGAATACGTCAACGGTACGGATGTAAATATCCCTATCTCTTTCAAATGTTGATATTTGGTTGTGTTGACAACCAAACAACAATTTAATATCACTTTTGAAATACAATAGATAGCTATATTAACTTGTCGACAATCAAATAAATGATATCCCCAACTCAACTAAAAATAGAGATTGAAAGAACGGGATTAAGCCAGTCTCTCAGATGGAACTATCCAAGCAGTAGACACATCTCCTTTAAATATTGATATTTAGTTGCGTTGTCAAACAAACACAAGTCAATATTACTTTTGTAATACAGTAAATACACTGTACAAAACAATCCTGTTGTTTTTATGATAACTTACTGGCAGCCAGATACCTGTAAATTACTGTTAAAAAAAATATGTTACCGTAAATGCCCCCCCCAAAATTGGTTTAATAAGAGTACATTGCTGTAAAGTTTACATTACAAAAGTCTTACAAACTAATGTAACATTCAACCTTAAAATGAGTAACACATCCATGGTTACATTTTGAGGTTATGGTAACAATGTCTTCTTAAGTATCAGTATCACTTTCAAGATTGCATGCATAGGTTATCGCAGGTCTGTGGCGATATTCACAATTGCCCTAACAATATGAGCAGAATCTGGAACGGCATTGATCACTTGCACTATGTACTTTTAATGTCATCTCAACTGCAATCCAGATCACCTGGTTCTGCTATTAGATAAAGCACTGTGATAAAACATGAATCTGTTGTTTAAATAAACAAAATATCTACAATTGTATTCCCATTTGAACTTTGATGAGCTTTTAAATGGTTGAAAGTGCAGTGATAAGACATTTGGGTGACAACTAAACCAAATATCTGACATTGTTTTTTCCATTGGAACTTGGTTGTGCTTTTAGAAGGTTGAAGGCATAGTGAGAACACATTGGAAATTCAACTAACTTTTGGCTGTCTTTTTGAGTGGGTCAATATAGGCTGTAATCTCATTGATCGATGCCTCAACTATCCAAGTTGGAATGACGTGGTGTGCCCAATAGTTTTTCTCTTCATACTGTAGTTTGGCCTAGTTGCTGCTGCCACCTTTATTACCACTTATAACCACTAGATGGCGGTATATCCAAAGCACCATAGAAGGAGCGAGATGAGGGGAAGACAGAAGATCTCTTAACAAAAACCTTTGTTTGTGCTAGAAGTACCATTGCAGTACCTTGTTGGCAAACATGATGGCAAACAAGAACATCTTATGAGAGAGACTGTAAAAGAGCCTAACTGACTCTGTGATGACTCAGAGGAGTTAAATCCGTCACATTTGTAAACAGACCAGCACCTACGCCACACGGCTCTATATCGGCTTTTCTTTAATTCCGTTTAAAAAAGTACACATTTTCATGCTTCTTTAGTAAAGGGACTAGAATGGTGTTGTTAACTGGCTAGTAAACCCATTCACTGGTCTCCTATTGAACTTCTATGGAATGTCTTCATTTCC
This sequence comes from Oncorhynchus kisutch, assembly GCF_002021735.2. Lineage (NCBI taxonomy): Eukaryota > Metazoa > Chordata > Actinopteri > Salmoniformes > Salmonidae > Oncorhynchus > Oncorhynchus kisutch. The sequence continues at coordinate 29,129,533 of NC_034192.2, read as the reverse complement.
CATGGTAATGGATGAAAAATAGACGTAATCACACTGAGGAGGTACATTGGCAAAAAATAAAACAAACATGTACCTGTGTGAAAGATAGGCTATGACAGAGTAGCAGAGGCCCATATAAGGTCTTATCTGATGACATGGACTTGCTAAACTTATCAAGAAAGTGCGGACCAGTTTAATGGGCTCAGTAGCCTCAAATGCAGAGAGAAACGGAGCAACTAGTGGTAGGGAGAGATATGTAACCCTAGGAAATGGGACATCGCTAAATCATCCGAGTCCACAACAGAAGCCGTCAAAAGATATCCTACCAAGCAATTCATTGACAACGAGCCTGGTGTTTTTCCCGATGCCCATATTGACTGCTGTAATAGCTTGCCTTATATCCCCCAACTAATACATACATAACATATGAGCATATAACATATGAGCAACAAAGGAGAACTACAAAACAACAATGTGTCCGTAATGTACCCATCCTCTGACTGTGGTTCAACGTGGAGTAGTCGTGAAGCAGGATTAATTCCATAACAGCAGTTTCAAATGCAACAGTCGCATTTCCTATTTTCCTCAATTTCTTGGGGTTTAATGATCAACCAGTGGAAGCAATTAAAACCAGTGTTCTGAACTAATATTTAAACCAAACATTTTAGGGTCCATACACAGATTGGCTACATAGCTCAAATCCATAGGCACACAGGTCTTTTTTTAAATCTTCCACTACACTATAGAGTACCACAGTATGAGTCATAATACCCATAACACCTAGCAGTCAAACACGGAAAGGGTTTCAATCCTTTTTCCACCATTCATTTTTCCCACAGGGTATTTTAGAACATCGAAATAAGGGCAGTGTTTTGTGTAGGCTTATCCTGGTGTGCCATTTTGATATCTGTGTGAATCTCTCTCGGACAAGGTGCCTTTTATCAATATATTCGCCTGAAATGCTAATTAGCTGCTATTGTGGCTATTGTAAAGAACTACAAATGCCATGATGATCTGGACGAGACCGCCGAATCGAGGCAGAGGTACGAATCCAAATGTTGTGAAGATAATGGGTATAATGCCAACCCAGAGATGGCGTTAGTAGGGCACCTATCTAGGATATATAAACAGGTGCATTATGAGTATCTGATTAGGATGTCGTGTTATACCTTGGGTAAAGGATTATGCTTGAACTTTACCAAACTTTCCGACGTGAGTTATGCACATACACATAAAAACAAAGGTATTAATGAACAAATGGGTCTACATTTCATAAAACGGACAGTTCTGTGAAATGTCTTGTGCAAGTTTTAAATTGACACAATACCTGTTAGCAATGGTGTCAGCTTTTGATGACGTGCAGGATCTTGCACGGATTTGTAGTTTTGCATGATGTTTACTTTGATAATAATTCACATTTTGTAATCGGAGATTAAATAGAGCAGAATATATATTGATAAAAGTCACCTTGTCCGAGAGAGTTTTACAAGGTTATCAAAACGTCACGCCAGGCTAAGCCTACATGAAACACAGTCCATTTAAAAAAAAAATGTATGGTGGGAAAAATGATTGGAACCATTTCCCTGTTTGACAGCTAGGTTGTATGGCTATTATGACACTTCCACTGTGGAGCTCTATAAGTAAGAAAATAGTTAACTACATTACTTCAGCTGCATTTAATGGCAAATGTCTTCAATCTCTAATGTTAATGTTACTACAATAAAGAAAAATGACAAGTGAATGACTGAAATATTTTTCACTGACCATCATGGTAAGCTTACAAAATGGTACATTCAATTTGCAGTAAATGCTTCAGCTACAGTAGATTCTTTATATTCCTGGGTTTTTCAAGATCACAGCCTTGCTGGTTTGCTCAGGACTCCCTAAAACATGAAATAATAAGAATTTACAATTCATACAAATGTCAGAATGATCATAAACTAGCTTAAGATCTCTAGCTGGCTAATGTTAAGCAATAAGGCCCCTCAGGGGTTTGTGGTATAAAGCCATTTGGCCTAAAGCACCTCTGGGGTTTGTGGTAGATTGCCAATATACCACGTCTAAGGGCTGTATCCAGGCACTCAGCGTTGCATCGTGCTTAAGAACAGCACTTAGCCGTGGTATATTGGCCATATAGCACACCCCTCAGGCTTTACTGCTTAATTATAAACTGGGTGGTTTTGGCCCTGAATTCTGATTGGCTAACATCCATGGTATATCAGACTGTATACCACGGGTATGACAAAACATTTCGTTTCACTGCTCTAATTACGTTGGTAACCAGTTTAGAATAGCAATAAGGCTCCCCAATGCGGAGTGCCTGAATGTCCAGGCACTCCGCATTGCGTTGTGCATAAGAACAGCCCTTAGCCGTGGTATATTGGTCATATACCATACCCCCTTGGGCCTTATTGTTTAATAACACCTTTTTGTAGAATAACCACGCTTCCATGCATTCGACACGTGAGCACGGGGGCAGTATAGTCTTTGGGCTTCTAAGCGCAGACTAGTAACATAGTAAAACATCAAATATGCTATTCTGTTACTTTGCAATACATTTTCTTAGTTTCATAATGCTTATGTAAAATAATAATGGATTTCGGGTGATGGTGTATATTAAATACATTTATTAGACTGTTAAAAAGACTCACCAATGGCGTCATTTGGCATCTGTTGACACACGGCTATTCCAGTTAATTGAAATATGTTTTGTTTGACTTGCTATACTGTGCCCCCATGATGACATACATACAGTAATTGAGCCAATCCAAAACAGAACAATACAAAACAGCCTTCTATTCTACATTTCTAGCCTATCTATTGTACACCCTGAGGCCATTAAACTCTCAACACTGCCGTAACTCTGCTGTTATAAATATAATGAGTATGTGAAAGCCTCCCGAACATCTTTTTGGTCTCTTCCCTGACTTTGACTAACAAACGCAGGAGGCAGCTACTTCTGCCATCCATATGGGGCAACAGTACTCCTCCTGAGGAAGAAGACAAGCCTTTCAATGCACTCTCATTCCAGTCACATCTTCCTGTGTGACCCATAGAGTTCTGTCATTTAATGGTAGCCTATAGTATCATCTCGAAAATTGGAAAAAAAGGGTCGAATCCTTAAGAGGTTTGGTAGACTATAGTATCATCTATATATTTTATAGCACCTTTAAGGTAGAGTGGGATTACCCATTTGAGCTCCCTCTGCTGCCATTAAGGTAATTGTGTGTAATTGTGTCTGTGTGTGTGTGTGTGTGTGTTTAGGCGTGTGTATATGTGTGTGTCTGTTTGCATGTGTGTGTGTGTGTCCGTGCCAGTGTTTATTTTTACAGTATATGTGTTCGTGTGTGCATTGATGTGTGCGTGCATACACACGTACAGGCATGGGTGTGTGACATACCAGCTCAAACAAAGACTACACTTTGGGCTTTGTGCCCAAAGAAGGAGCAGCATAGCCAGCAGCATACCAACCTGCATCCCACTGCTAGCTTACCTCTGAAGCTAACCAGGGTTGGTCCTGCTCAGTCCCAGACCAGATGCTACAGAGTAGGGGTGTTAACCCCGGTGTCCTAGCTAAATTCCCATTCTGGCCCTCATATCATCATGGCTTCCAATTGGTTGCATTCATTCCATTCCTCTCCAATGTAACTATTCCTCAGATTGTTGCTGTAAATAACAATCTGTTCTCAGTCAACTTACCTGGTAAAAAAAAAGGAGAGATTGACTGGGTGTGCCTCAAGTCTTTGCGGGCTCTTTCTAAGGTAAAGGTTTTGCTGTATCACTGGTTATCTGCCCTGTGCTCTTCCTGCTGAAAGGCCTCACTCCTCTCTCCACTTCCCCCTTCCACACGTCAACGCTGTCCACTAGAGAGGATATCAAAGACAACCCATGGGGGACCTTACCTTACCTTACCTTACCACTCCCACTACACTCTGAAGCAGAAACCTATTCCCATAATACATCATCGCTTAGTCAGGTTTAGCCCTCCGACCTGACAAATATTTTAATAAAATAATGTGTTATGAAAAGGTGGTCTCAAGTGGGACGTAGCTGCATGGAATTGTTTGTGGAGTACAGCAGGTCCGTCAGTCTGTGTGTGTGTACACTCTTAGAAACAAGGGTTCCAAAATGGTTCTTCGGCTGTCCCTATAGGATAACTTTTTTTGGTTCCAGATATAACCCTTTTTGGTTCCAGGTACTGTAGAACTATTTTTGGTTCCCTGAAGAACCCACTACATGGAACTCAAAATGGTTCTACCTGGAACCAAAAAGGGTTCTTCAAAGGTTTATCCTATGGGGACAGCCAAATAACTCTTTTAGGTTCTAGATAGCACCTTTTTTTCAAAGAGTGTATCTGTGCATGTGTGTTTGTGTTTGTGTGTGCGTGTGTGTTTGTATTAGAGTGCGTGTCTGTGTGTGTCTGTGTGTGTGTACACTCAGTCCTATGTGGATTTACAGTGTCTTCTCCCAGTGTGGACAGGACAGGGTCCTCCAGAGACATAGTCGGAATGTCCCTCCCCCTCCTAATAATAACTCATCATCAGGGATCAGGGGGACTAGGAGCACACGGGTTTGGGAGCGGAAACGCCTCAGAGGACTGGTCCAGTATTCACAAAGCGTCTCAGAGTAGGAGTGATGATCTAGGATCAGTTTAGCCTTTTTTATTCACTATGAATGAGATCATGTGGACAGGGGTGACCTGATTCTACATCAGTATGCTTTGTGAATATGTGCCCTGGTCAGAGAGAGAGAGAGAGAGAGAGAGAGAGAGAGAGAGAGAGAGAGAGAGAAGCACTAAGATACAGATATCCAGACTAGGTTGATCTTGGAGGAAGTTAGTCTAGAGCTATGGACATTTTAAAATGTTGGCCTTCCAACATCAAATGTTATCTTCCACCTCAGACACACACAGACACCCACACAGTCTTCGGTATACTCAAGTTGATGCAGATGTTTTGCAAGGATTCATTACAGACACTAAACAATAGACATTAAAGTACAGTGCATTCTGAAATTATTCAGACCCCTTGACTTTTTCCACATTTTGTTGCCTCATTCTAAAATTGAATTCAATTGCATTTTTTCGTCATCAATCTACAACACACAATACCCCATAACGACGAAGAAAATACAGTTTTTTAAAAACCTTTTTTGCAAATGTATATATATATATATACGTATATAAAACCTGAAAAATCACATTTACATAAGTATTCAGACCCTTTACTCAGTACTTTGTTGAAGCACTTTTGGCAGAGATTACAACCTCGAGCCTTCTTGGGCATGATGCTACAAGCTTGGCACAAATGTATTTGGGGAGTTTCACCCATTCTTCTTTGCAGATCTTCTCAAGCTCTGTCAAGTTGGATGGGGAGCTTCACTACACAGCTATTTTCAGGTCTCTGCAGAGGTGTTTGATCGGGTTCAAGTCTGGGTTCTGGCTGGGCCACTCAAGGGGATTCAGAGACTTGTCCGGAAGCCTCTCCTGCGTTGTCTTGGCTGGGTGCTTAGGGTCGTTGTCCTGTTGGAAGGTGAATCTTCACTCCAGTCTGAGGTCCTGAGTGCTCGATCCTGACTAGTCTCCCAGTCCCTGCCTCTGATAAACATCCCCACAGCACGATGCTGCCAACACCATGCTTCACCGTAACGATAGTGCCAGGTTTCCTCCATACAGGAAGCTTGGCATTCAGGCCAAAGAGTTCTATCATCAAAGAGTTCTATATCATGGTCTGAGAGTGTTTTAGGTGCCTTTTGGCAAACTCCAAGCAGACTGTCATGTGCCTTTTACTGAGGAGTGGCTTTCATCTCTACTAAAAAAGCCTGATTGGTGGAGTGCTGCAGAGATGGTTGTCCTTCTGGAATGTTCTTCCATCTCCACAGACGAACTCTGGAGCTCTGTCAGAGTGACTATCGGGTTCTTGGTCAGCTCCTATTACTCAGTTTTGCCAGGTGGCCAGCATCTTCCATTTAAAAATGATGGAGGCCACTGTGTTCTTGAGGACCTTCAATGCTACAGAATTGTTTGACACCCTTCCCCAGACCTGTGTTTTGACACAATCCTGTCTCGGAACTCTACGGACAATTCTTTCAACCTCATGGCTTGGTTTTTGCTCTGACATGCACTGTCAATTGTGAGACTTTATATAGACACGTGTGCCTTTCCAAATCATGTCCAATCAATTGAATTTACCACAGAGCATGCTCAGACCTGCTGGCTGGTGTGCTTACGGACATATTCAATCAATCCTTATCCCAGTCTGCTGTGCCCACATGCTTCAAGATGGCCACCACTGTTCCTGTTCCCAAGAAAGCTAAGGTAACTGAACTAAATGACTATCGCCCCGTAGCACTCACTCATGTCATCATGAAGTGCTTTGAGAGACTAGTCAAGGATCATATCACCTCCACCCTACCTGATACCCTAGACCCACTCCAATTTGCTTATCGCCCCAATAGGTCAACGACGAGACGGCCGACAGGGAGGAAGTGAGGGCTCTCAGAGTGTGGTGTCAGGAAAATAACCTCTCACTCAATGTCAACAAAACAAAGCAGATGATGTGGACTTCATTCCCCCATCCACATCAACGGGACAGTAGTGGACAAGGTGGAAAGTTTTAAGTTCCTCAGCGTACAAATCACGGACAAACTGAAATGATCCACCCACACAGACAGCGTGGTGAAGAAGGCACAACAGCGCAAGAAGGCGCTCAGGAGGCTGAAGAAATTTGGCTTGTCACCTAAAACACTCACAATTTTTAACAGATGCGCAATCAAGAGCAGGCTGTATCACCACCTGGTACGGCATCTGCTCCGCCCACAACCGCAAGGCTCTCCAGAGGATAGTGCGGCCTGCACAACGCATCACAGAGGGCAATCTACCTGCCCTCCAGGACAACAACCACCCGAGCCACTGCCTGTTCACCCCGCTATCATCCAGAAGGCGAGGTCAGTACAGGTGCATCAAAGCTGGGACCGAGAGACTGAAAAACAGCTTCTATCTCAAGACCATCAGACTGTTCAACAGCCACCACTAACATAGAGAGGCTGCTGCCAACATACAGACTCAAATCTCCGGCCATCGCTCATCCATATATTTATATGTACATATTCATATTCATCCCTTTACATTTGGGTGTATACGGTAGTTGTTACTTGTTAGATATTACTGCACTGTTGGAACTAGAAGCACAAGCATTTCGCTTGACTCGCATTAACATCTGCTAACCATGTGTATGTGACCAACAGAATTGAATTTGATTTGATTTGAGGTAGACTCTAATCAAGTTGTAGAAACATCTCAAGGATGTTCAATGGAAACAGGATGCACCTGAGCTACATTTCGAGTCTCATAGCAAAGGGTACTTATGTAAATAAAGTATTGATGTTTTTTATTTTGAATACATTTGCAAAAATGTCTAAAAACCTGTTTTCGCTTCGTCATTATGGGGTATTTGTGCATAGATTGATGCGATTTTTGTTTTTGAAATCAATTTTAGAATAAGGCTGTAATTAACAACATTTAGAAAAAGTCAAGGGGTCTGAATACTTTCTGAATGCACTGTACATGTCTATGGGATACGTAATATCCCTGATCACTATTGATGATGAATAAACACTACAGCCATACATGACTAAGGGAAGAACAGCTGTGGCGGTGGCTGGTCCACAGTTTCAATAGTTTATCCATATTAAAACCAAATAACCCATAAGAGTCTAAGCCTGTCTAAGCCGGGGGAGAAATAAAGAAGCAATAAAACTGGCCTTCTTTAGACTAGTTGAGTCTCTGGAGAATCAGCATTTGTGGGTTTGATTACAGGCTCAAAATGGCCAGAAACAAAGACCTTTCTTCTGAAACTCGTCAGTCTATTCTTATTCTGAGAAATTATGGCTATTCCATGCGAGAAATTGCCAATAAACTGAAGATCTCGTACAACGCTGTGTACTACTCCTTCACAGAACAGTGTTAACTGGCTCTAACCAGAATAGAAAGAGGAGTGGGAGGCTCCGGTGCACAACTGAGCAAGAGGACAAGTACATTAGAGTGTGTAGTTTGAGAAACAGACTTCTCACAAGTCCTCAATTGGCAGCTTCATTAAATAGTACCCGCAAAACACCAGTCTCAACGGCAACAGTGAAGAGGTGACTCTGACTCCATTACTTGAATTATTCACATATCAACCAACTGTAGGTGTACAAGCCATGGACATGTACTGTAGGGTATGTACTATAGACATGTACTGTAGGTTGTGTACTATAGACATGTACTTCAGGGTATGTACTATAGACATGTACTTTAGGGTATGTACTATAGACATGTACTGTAGGGTATGTACTGTAGACATGTACTGTAGGGTATGTACTATAGACATGTACTGTAGGGTATGTACTATAGACATGTACTTCAGGGTATGTACTATAGACATGTACTGTAGGGTATGTACTATAGACATGTACTGTCGGGTATGTACCATAGACATGTACTGTAGGGTATGTACTATAGACATGTACTTCAGGGTATGTACTATAGACATGTACTGTAGGGTATGTACTATAGACATGTACTGTAGGGTATGTACTATAGACATGTACTTCAGGGTATGTACTATAGACATGTACTGTAGGGTATGTACTATAGACATGTACTGTAGGGTATGTACTATAGACATGTACTGTAGGGTATGTACTATAGACATGTACTGTAGGGTATGTACTATAGACATGTACTTCAGGGTATGTACTATAGACATGTACTGTAGGGTATGTACTATAGACATGTACTGTAGGGTATGTACTATAGACATGTACTTCAGGGTATGTACTATAGACATGTACTGTAGGGTATGTACTATAGACATGTACTGTAGGGTATGTACTATAGACATGTACTGTAGGGTATGTACTATAGACATGTACTGTAGGGTATGTACTATAGACATGTACTGTAGGGTATGTACTATAGACATGTACTTCAGGGTATGTACTATAGACATGTACTGTAGGGTATGTACTATAGACATGTACTGTAGGGTATGTACTATAGACATGTACTTCAAGGTATGTACTATAGACATGTACTTCAGGGTATGTACTATAGATATGTACTGTAGGGTATGTACTATAGACATGTACTTCAGGGTATGTACTATAGACATGTACTTCAGGGTATGTACTATAGATATGTACTGTAGGGTATGTACTATAGACATGTACTGTAGGGTATGTACTATAGACATGTACTTCAGGGTATGTACTATAGACATGTACTGTAGGGTATGTACTATAGACATGTACTTCAGGGTATGTACTATAGACATGTACTTCAGGGTATGTACTATAGATATGTACTGTAGGGTATGTACTATAGACATGTACTTCAGGGTATGTACTATAGATATGTACTGTAGGGTATGTACTATAGACATGTACTTCAGGGTATGTACTATAGACATGTACTTCAGGGTATGTACTATAGACATGTACTGTAGGGTATGTACTATAGACATGTACTGTAGGGTATGTACTATAGACATGTATTGCCGGGTATGCTGTAGGCTTCTGTCCTTTGACCTCTGGCTTGTCCCCCTGCAGTTTTATCTGGATGTTTTTTCCTGTTTCTGCAGCTTCAAAAAGACCCTGATTCAGTCACAATACTGTGAATCAAATCAAGGAAATGAACCCTCTCACTGCTTAACGTAGCATGAGTCAAGGTTCATGAGAAAAAGTTCTGGAAAGTGTGTGTGTGTCTGTGTGCATGTGTGTGTGTCTGTGTGCATGTGTGTGCGTACGTGTGCCATGTTCCTTTATTTATGAATATGCATCCTGTCCATGGTATACATGTAGTCGTACATTCCTCCCAACAACCCACAGGAAAAGGAGGCTTCCCTGACCAGAACTGTCTGTGCAGTCACCACTAAGCCAAGGTCCTCTCCTCTGTTTGTGAGACGAGGGTGGATCCCAGTAACGGTTCTCCTTACAAAAACGTCTGGAACGGTTTGCGCTTATAACTATTACCCGACTATGAAAAGCTGAGACTCTCACGAACACACACATGCATTTTGTACACCTGTTTTGCTGTATGACTCTCACAAGCCACTTAAGAGTTGTTAAACGGTAAGGGTTTATTCTACATAGAAGAACATAGGAAATCCCAGGACATAGCGTATTTAAGCTCACAAAGTTACTTAAAAGTTTACTTGGTGGATACTTTTGTTTGTTGACCTTTGTCAGTAAAACTCATGAATGCAACCGTTTATGTCAATTTGTTTTGTGTTCTACTTATAGCCCTGGTTGTCCTGAAAAAAAGAATTGTAAAGCACTTCAATGTGAGGCTAAATATGATGGCAGAGCAAACAGATTAATGAAAGCACTGAAGTTCTTATTTTTTACTGGGGGATTTCCTGGTTTCAACAGAGTTTTTAAACCCTGTTGAACCCTCTCCAATCCACTCCTACGCCACCTTTCCCTCTGACCTGTATGTGAGTTCTGATCAGTCCAGGAAAAGAGGTAGCACACAGCAACCAAACCAAGGAGGACAGGCCAGGGAGAGATCTGGTACAAACTGAACCGTAGAGAAGGAGAGAGACAGACCAACAGCCAGGGAATATACACACAGACTAAACAGGGAGGTGTGAGACTCCTAGAGTGTTGGAGATTGAGAGAGACAGAGAGATAAAGATGAAGAGAGAGGGAGAGAGAGAAATGGAGAATGACCAGGAAAGATAGGGAGAAGATGGATGGTCGCTTTGAACTCAGCCGAGTGCTTCTACTCTCCAGCAGGTTCAGAGGAGAGCACAGGGCAGCAAGGCCATCATAATTCAGAGCAACAAGCCTCTGTTAAAGCCATACAGGAATTCAGTGGGGGACCGGATTTATTGTGATTCCCCACAGGTCACATGCAGAGCAAGGGAGGCTACTGATTATTCCAGAGGCACCATACATTTGGCAAGGCTAACTCATAGTTCAAAACAACATGGGAGGGAGGCTTCTGATGAAAGTGGTGGGGAGGGGATTTACCGTGACAACACCTAGCAGGTCAAATTACAGGATCTTTTGTGGAGGTACTTCATGTATTTCTGGTTTCACTGTTTTAAAAGTGGAGGTGAACCATCCAATTTGATGAATTCCATACATTGCTATTATTCCGTCATTGCAAAGTTACGGTATTTCACATATCACCTGTCTGAATTACTGTTTGTCAACTGGTGTTCCTAGTGTCTCTTCAATTTGAACCAACGATTGACAGTCCGATTGTTAGAAATTAAAGTTGAACAACGGCAGTCTCCCAGAGGATCAGACACAATTCTCCACACAGATGTCCCATTCAAGGCACTGCATCTGGTAGCTAATGAAACATACATCTTCTGTCTCTACTCCGTGACAGCTGCTTATTGGAATCAGCCGGAGGATAGAATACAATGGTGGGAAGGAAATACACTGTCTGCGAAGTTGGATCCCATGGAAATTGTGGGATTTTCTGATATATTACAAACATACTGTCAATCAATAACTAAGACTCCTGCTCCTGTGGGGAGAGAGAGCTCTTTTGTTGCAGTTTGTGAAACATTGAGATGAAATATACATTTGCAACGATCGAGGACAGTGATGGTGGGAGTGTTTTTGTTTATTTAACCTTTATTTAAGAGTAGGTCATTCCGTTAAGATCAAATTCTTATTTAAAATGATTGCCTACACTGCACCACTCGGGAGGCCTAGTGTGTGGTGAAACTCCTAATGTGTCTTTAAGATAATAGTCTATAGAACTTGACCTGCCAAACTAATGATACAAAATGTATCTGAACTGTTCTGCTGATATTTATTAGGGCACAATAACAAAGGGCAGTAGTAATCAGCTGTTTGTCAAAACTTCAACAGCTGTAATACAAATGTATCTCACTTAATATAAGGCTTAGAAAAGGCTTAAAAGACGACTTCTTATTTTTCCAAATCACGTAATATTTTGTTTCTCTGCCAAGAACACTGCTCTAAGATAGCCTCCAATACAGGAGCAGATTACATAGTTTCTCCCTCCCTTTCTCTCGGTTTCTATTTTTCACTCTCTCTCTTCCTCTGGCTCTCTCTCTCTCTCTCTCTCTCTGAACACGCTGATGGCTTTCTTGCACAATCCATCAGCTCCTCCAGCCAAGAGGGGTGACCAATCAACACAATTACTCCAGAGTTGCGCAATCCGCTCAGTCTCTGTTACATTGTTGATTAAAAAAAAAACGCCCCCCCCCCATCTCACTGCGAGCACCCTGGAAACACAGTACCATCACGCAGCCCCATTTGGTCCCATGCGGGTCTGGCGGGTTGGCCATTGAGTTCTCACAGACCCCTGCAGCATTTCAATTAGGCTCAAAAGTGGCTGGTTTTGTACTTTTAATAGTTTCCTGTCTCTTAGGGCCACCAAGCTCTTGTTGGTAGCAACTATACCCATCCTCTCGTGGAGCTAATAATCCATTGGATACTTCTTTACTTGAGTAAATACAACCAAACAAAGAGAGTATCTGAAGTGTTACAATCGGGTTTGCAGGGAAATAGCTGTTTATAAACACAGGAAATGTAAAAACTATTATGAAAAAAAGGAGAGGAACACATTTCTGACCGCCCCCACCCACAAAAACATTGCAGTTTATTTCATAAGCACGAATTCCCGAAGATATAAACAACTTCTGCTCAAAATGTATTTCGTATGTCAAAACTGCACTTTTTAAATAACTTGTTTATTCTTCTACTCCCTAGCAGTAAGCACAGTTGGAATGGAAGACAGGACTGGTGGAAGTGAGGGAACAGTATCGTATAGTCTTATTTTAATTACTATTTAAACCAGTGGTGGAAAAAATACCCAATTGTCAAACTTGAGTAAAAGTAAAGATACCCTAATAGAAAATGAATCAAGTAAAAGTGAAAGTCACCCAGTAAAATACTACTTGAGTAAAAGTCTAAAAGTATTTGGTTTTAAATATACTTAAGTATCAAAAGTAAAAGTATAAATCATTTCACAAATGCAATTGAACCATTTGACATTGTTTTCATTTTTTTAAGGATAGCCAGGGGCATGCTCCAACACCCATTTACAAATTAAGGATTTGTGTTTAGTGACCCCACCAGATCAGAGGGAGTAGGGATGACCAGGGATGTTCTCTTGAGAAGTGCATGAATTGGACCATTTTTCCTGTCCTGCTAAGCATTTGAAATGTAACAAGTACTTTTCAGTGTCAGGGAAAATGTATGGAGTAAAAAGTAAAATTTGTCAAAAATATAAATAGTAAAGTACAGATACCCTCCAAAAAAACTTAAGTAGTACTTCAGTATTTTTACTTACAGTGCCTTTGGAAAGTATTCAGACCTCTTTACTTTTTCCACATTTTTTTAGGTTACAGACTTATTCTAAAATTGATTACATACATTTTTTCCTCATCAATCTACACACAATACCCCATAATGACAGAGCAAAAACTGGTTTTTAGAAATTCTGCTAATTTATAAAAAATTAAAAATAAACGGAATTATAACATTTACATACGTTTTCAGACCCTTTACTCAGTACTTTGTTGAAGCACCTTTGGCAGCGATTACAGGCTTGAGTCTTCTTGGGTATGACACTACAAGCTTGGCATACCTGTATTTGGGGAGTTTCTCCCATTCTTCTCTGCAGATCCTCTCAAGCTCTGTCATGTTTAATGGTGTCGTGACTTTACTTTCATTAAATCTGATGACTGTTATTTTTCTCATCAAATAAGTATGTTTAATTGTTACCATTAACTCATTACAAATTGGGGCACCACGAGAGCGGTTCTTTAAAGAGTTACCATTACCCAAATTAAATTCTAAAGGTCTTTCCCATTACATCCATAAACAGTCATCTGATTAATCGTAACCTCGTATCATATCATCATTCTGAAGAGTCGTAACCTCCTGCATCTGCAAAAAACCCAGCCTTGCTTCTGACTCAGAACCACACAAATTAGTGTAATTATTTATTTACAAGCTAGGTAAATGGTAACAAAGGATAACAATACACACTTAATACATTAGAAACAAGTCCCTAGTGAACTTGTATTTTTATCTTTATTTATTTCACCTTTTTTTAACCAGGTAGGCAAGTTGAGAACAAGTTCTCATTTACAATTGCGACCTGGCCAAGATAAAGCAAAGCAGTTCAACACATACAACGACACAGAGTTACACATGGAGTAAAACAAACATACAGTCAATAATACAGTATAAACAAGTCTATATACGATGTGAGCAAATGAGGTGAGATAAGGGAGGTAAAGGCAAAAAAAGGCCATGGTGGCAAAGTAAATACAATATAACAAGTAAAACACTGGAATGGTAGATTTGCAGTGGAAGAATGTGCAAAGTAGAAATAAAAATAATGGGGTGCAAAGGAGCAAAATAAATAAATAAATAAAATAAATACAGTAGGGAAAGAGGTAGTTGTTTAGGCTAAATTATAGGTGGGCTATGTACAGGTGCAGTAATCTGTGAGCTGCTCTGACAGTTGGTGCTTAAAGCTAGTGAGGGAGATAAGTGTTTCCAGTTTCAGAGATTTTTGTAGTTCGTTCCAGTCATTGGCAGCAGAGAACTGGAAGGAGAGGCGGCCAAAGAAAGAATTGGTTTTGGGGGTGACCAGAGGGATATACCTGCTGGAGCGCGTGCTACAGGTGGGTGATGCTATGGTGATCAGCGAGCTGAGAAAAGGGGGGACTTTACCTAGCAGGGTCTTGTAGATGACATGGAGCCAGTGGGTTTGGCGACGAGTATGAAGCGAGGACCAGCCAACGAGAGCGTACAGGTCGCAATGGTGGGTAGTATATGGGGCTTTGGTGACAAAATGGATTGCACTGTGATAGACTGCATCCAATTTGTTATGTAGGGTATTGGAGGCTATTTTGTAAATGACATCGCCGAAGTCGAGGATTGGTAGGATGGTCAGTTTTACAAGGGTATGTTTGGCAGCATGAGTGAAGGCTGCTTTGTTGCAAAATAGGAAGCAAATTCTAGATTTATATTTGCATTGGAGATGTTTGATGTGGGTCTGGAAGGAGAGTTTACAGTCTAACCAGACACTTAGGTATTTGTAGTTGTCCACGTATTCTAAGTCAGAGCCATCCAGAGTAGTAATGTTGGACAGGCGGGCAGGTGCAGACAGTGATCGGTTGAAGAGCATGCATTTAGTTTTACTTGTATTTAAGAGCAATTGGAGGCCACAGAAGGAGAGTTGTATGGCATTGAAGCTGGCCTGGAGGGTTGTTAACACAGTGTCCAAAGAAGGGCCGGAAGTATACAGAATGGTGTCGTCTGCGTAGAGGTGGATCAGAGATTCACCAGCAGCAAGAGCGACATCATTGATGTATACAGAGAAGAGAGTCGGTCCAAGAATTGAACCCTGTGGCACCCCCATAGAGACTGCCAGAGGTCCGGACAGCAGACCCTCCGATTTGACACTTCTCTATCGGAGAAGTAGTTGGTGAACCAAGCGAGGCAATCATTTGAGAAACCAAGACTGACACAATATAGTCGCTTGTTACAAAAGACATGGGGAGAGAGAGAGAGAGAGAGAGAGAGAGAGAGAGAGACTTAACGTTGGTACATTTTAGAAACTACTCTCACAGTAATCAAATACTCGGCCCACGAACCCTCACCCGTTTGCTGTAAGAAATCATGAATGTATTTACGTGTAAATGTCTTGATTCTTCATGCATTTCTGTCTGAAAGGTTTTTGCAGCATGCTTGTAAGGCTCTGATTGTCCAAAAGGGGTTCACACCCATCTTCTACTGTTGCTCTCCTCTGCCATCGCCCGGCATTACGCGACCTGTCGTGTCGTCCTGAACAGAACTACAGAGCGAGCTCACGCTACTTTCGCTCTAGAAGACCTTTAAGTCTTTTTTGAAGACTCATCTCTTCAGTAGGTCCTATGATTAAGTGTAGTTTGGCCCAGGGGTGTGAAGGTGAACGGAAATGCACTGGAGCGACGAACCGCCCTTGCTGTCTCTGCATGGCCGGCTCTGCATGACCGGTTCCTCTCTCCACCGGGATTCTCTTCCTCTAACCCTATTATGGGGCTGAGTCACTGGCCTACTGGTGCTCTTCCATCTCGTCCCTAGGAGGGGTGCGTCACTCAAGTGACTCAACCCACTCAAGTTGGTGGTTTGAAGGTGTGGGGGCTGTGCTTTGGCAAAGTGTGTGGGGTTATATCCTGCCTGGTTGTCCCTGTCCGGGGATATCGTCGGACAGGGCCACAGTGTCTCCCAACCCCTCCTGTCTCAGCTTCCAGTATTTATGCTGCAATAGTTTATGTGTCGGGGGCTAGGGTCAGTCTGTTATATCTTGAGTATTTCTCCTGTCTTATCCAGCGTCCTGTGTGAATTTAAGTATGCTCCCTCTAATTCTCTCTCTTTCCCTCTCCCT
Source organism: Oncorhynchus kisutch (assembly GCF_002021735.2). Classification (NCBI taxonomy): domain Eukaryota; kingdom Metazoa; phylum Chordata; class Actinopteri; order Salmoniformes; family Salmonidae; genus Oncorhynchus; species Oncorhynchus kisutch. The sequence continues at coordinate 29,113,140 of NC_034192.2, read as the reverse complement.
CCTCTCCCGGTGGACCTGAGCCCTGGGACCATGCCTCAGGACTCCTGGCCTGATGACTCCATGCTGTCCCCAGTCCACCTAGTTGTGCTGCTGTTCCAGTTACCACTGTTGAGTAAGGGCTTTACCTAGCGGCTATGGAACCCTGACCTGTTCACCAGACATGGTACCTTGCTGCTCTCTCTCTCTACCGCACCTGCTGTCTCTAACTCTGAATGCTCGGCTATGAAAAGCCAACTGACATTTACTCCTGAGGTGCTGACCTGTTGCACCCTCTATAACCACTGTTGTTATTATTATTATTTGACACTGCTGGTCATCTTTGAATGTATGAACATCTTGGCCATGTTCTGTTATAATCTCCACCAGCCAGAAGAGGACTGGCCACCCCTCAGAGCCTAGTTCCTCTCTAGATTTCTTCCTAGGTTCCTGCCTTTCTAGGGAGTTTTTCCTAGCCACCGTGCTTCTACATCTGTATTGCTTGCTGTTTGGGGTTTTAGGCTGGGTTTCTGTATAGCACTTTGTGACATCAGCTGATATAAGACGGGCTTTATAAATACATTTGATTGATTGATTCGTTGAAGATAGGCTAGCCAGCCATGTCGAAGTTTCTCAGTGGGGGGATGAGAGTAGCGTACTATGGTTAAAGAATAGTAGTAGAATGGACCCACTTAAATGTGCTTTTCTAGATACTTTACTTAGGACAGCTAATCAGCCATACCAGCGATAGGTAACTTTATCGTCTCTACCTCGTGTTGAGATTCAAAGTTTAAACCACTTAAAATGTGAGCTGCAGCTCGAAGTCTTTCTGGTCTGATATGTTAATTCTTAACCCATCGTTTTATACAGTTAGTTCAAAAGGGGCAGTTCGTGAGGCTGATACGCTCTCTGACCTCACTCAATGGGGCGGTGACTATCTACTTGTACAAAGTTAGAGAAACAATTTCCTCTTATAGTTTCTAAAATAACGTCCCTCTCTTGAGGTTAACAAAAACACTTACATCATTTTTGGACACTTCACTCACATAGTTGGTATACTTTCCAAGTTACAGTATTTCCTTCGTAACATTTTTAATAACTTCATAAAATAACACCTGAAATGTAATTAGTGTTCTTTTAGGTCACCTCTGCCCATGTTCTATGCTAGAAATATTGTTCCAGTATTCGCTTTAGAACGTGTTAGAGTTTCGGCTGGAAAATGTCTGTGTAGACAAAGGCACATTCCTTCAGTGAATTTGGAGAGGAAGACAGCTGAATATTCTGTCCTTGATTTATGTACGAGCTTCAATGCCATACAACTCTCCTTCCGTGGCCTCCAACTGCTCTTAAATGCAAGTAAAACTAAATGCATGCTCTTCAACCGATCTCTGGCCGCACCTGTCAGCCCGTCCAGCATCACTACTCTGGACGGTTCTGACTTAGAATATGTGGACAACTACAAATACCTAGCTGTCTGGCTAGACTGTAAACTCTCCTTCCAGACTCACATTAAGCATCTCCAATCCAAAATTAAATCTAGAATCGACTTCCTATTTCGCAACAAAGCAGCCTTCACTCATGCTGCCAAACATACCCTCATAAAACTGACCATCCTACCGATCCTCGACTTCGGCGATGTCATTTACAAAATAGTCTCCAACACTCTACTCAACAAATTGGATGCAGTCTATCACAGTACCATCCGTTTTGTCCCCAAAGCCCCATATACTACCCATAACTGCGACCTGTACACTCTCATTGGCTGGCCCTCACTTAATACTCATCGCCAAACCCACTGGCTCCAGGTCATCTACAAGTCTTTGCTAGGTAAAGCTCCGCCTTATCTCAGCTCAGTGGTTACCATAGCAGCACCCACCCGTAGCACGCGCTCCAGCAGGTATATCTCACTGGTCACCCCCAAAGCCAATTCCTTGCCGCGTTTCCTTCCAGTTCTCTACTTCTAATGACTGGAACGAACTGCAAAAATCACTGAAGCTGGAGACTCATTTCTCCCTCACAAGCTTTTACCTGTTGAGTGTAGGGGGCAGTATTTTGATGTTTGGATGATAAACGTACCCAAATTAAACTGCCTATTTCTCAGTCCCAGAAGATAGAATATGCATATAATTGTCAGATTAGGATAAAAAACACTCTAAAGTTTCCAAAACTGTCAAAATATTGTCTGTGAGTATAACAGAACTGATATTGCAGGCGAAAAACCTGAGGAAAATCCAACTAGGAAGTGCCTCTTATTTTGAAAGCTCCCTGTTTCATTGCCTGCCTTACCTCCATTTAAAGGGATTTCAACCAGATTCCTTTCCCTATGGCTTCCACATGGTGTGAACAGTCTTTAGACATAGTTTCAGCCTTTTATGCTGAAAAATGAGCAAGAACGATCACATCGCGTCAGTGGATGGCTGGGTGCCAGCAGAGTTTTGCATGCTCAACAGCTTGGAGCAGACATTTTCTATCTCTCTCCTATTGAAAAAGCTACGGTCCGGTTTAAATATGATCTATTATTTATTGTAAAAACAACCTGAGGATTGATTATAAAAAACGTTTGACATGTTACTACGAACTTTAAGGATTTTATTTGGAATTTTCGTCTGCCCCGTCGTGACCGCTCGAGCCCGTGGATTACTGAACATAACGCGCCAAACAAATGGAGGTATTTTGGATATAAAAATAATCTTTATGGAACAAAAGGAACATTTATTGTGTAACTGGGAGTCTCGTGAGTGCAAACATCCGAAGATCTTCAAAGGTAAGCTATTCATTTTATTGCTTTTCTGACTTTCGTGACCAATCTACTTTGCTGCTAGCTGTTTGTAATGTTTTGTCTGCTGAGAGAGATGTCCTTACATATACACTTGGTTTTCTTTAGCTGTAAAGCTTTTTTTTAATCTGACACGCCAGGTGGATTAACAACAACCTAAGTTGTGTTTTGCTATATTGCACTTGTGATCTCATGAAAATATATTTTTTTCAGTAATTTAATTTGAATTTGGCGCTCTGCAATTCAGCGGATGTTGACGAGAATTATCCCGCTAACGGGATGTGTGCACCAAGAAGTTAAGCACCAGCTGTCAGAGCAGCTCACAGATCACTGCACCTGTACATAGCCCATCTGTAAATAACCCATCCAACTACCTCATCCCCATACTGTATTTATTTATTTATCTTGCTCCTTTGCATCCCAGTATCTCTACTTGCACATGCATCTTCTGCACATCAATCACTCCAGTGTTTAATTGGTATATTGTAATTACTTAGCCACCATGGCCTATATATTGCCTTACCTCATTTGCACACACTGTATATAGTCTTTTTCAACTGTATTATTGACTGTATGTTTGTTTATTCCATGTGTAGCTCTGTGTTGTTGTATGTGTCGAACTGGTTTGCTTCATCTTGGCCAGGTCGCTACTCAACTAGCCTACCTGGTTAAATAAAGATGAAATACATTTTTTTAAACCACAGGGCACGAGCTGTCAACCCACACCAGTTCCCTTCTCCCCTTTCTGTGGGTAAGAGGTGAACTGGCTGAAGTTATTTATTGCAAAGTTGATCTGACCTATTTGGATCATTAGAGGACAGTCATGACAATGGGGAGAGTTGCTGCACATATATTTTCAGGTGTCTCCAGAGATGTTTGATCAGGTTTAAGTCCGGGCTCTGGCTGTGCCACTCAAGGACATTCAGAGACTTGTCCCGAAGCCACTCCTGCGTCGTCTTGGCTGTGTGCTTAGAGTCGTTGTCCTGTTGGAAGGTGAACCTTCACCCCAGTCTGAGGTCCTGAGGGCTCTGGAGCAGGTTTTCATCAAGGATCTCTCTGTACTTAGCTCTGTTGATCTTTATCTTGATCCCGACTAGTCTCCCAGTCCCTGCCGCTGAAAAACATCCCCACAGCATAATTCTGCCACCACAGTGCTTCACCATAGTGATGGTGCCAGGTTTCCTCCAGACGTGATGCTTGGCTTCCAAGCGGGCAGTCATGTGCCTTTTACTGATGAGTGGTTTCTGTCTGGCCACTCAACCATAAATGCCTCACCTCACCTCCCTGACCAAGGCCCGTCTCCCCCGATTGATTAGTTTGGCCAGGTGGCCAGCTCTCTTGGTGGTTCCAAACTTTTTAAATTTAAGAATAATGGAGGTCACTGTGTTCTTGGGGACCTTCAATGCTGCAGACATGTTTTGGTAATCTTCCCCAGATCTGTGCCTTGACACAATCCTGTCTCAGCGCTCCACGGACAATTCCTTCGACCTCATGGCTTGTTTTTTTCTCTGAGATGCACTGTCAACTGTGGGACCTTATCTAGTCAGGTGTGTGCCTTTCCAAATCATGCCCTTCCAAATTGAATTTACCAGAGGTGGACTCCAATCAAGTTGTAGAAACATCTCAAGGATGGTCAATGGAAACAGGAGGTACCTGAGCTCAATTTCGAGTCTCAGAAAACTAATGTAAATAAGATATTTCTGGTTTTAATTTGAATACATTTGCAAACATTTCTAAAAACCTGTTTTCGCTTTGTTATTATTGGGTATTGTGTGTAGATTGCTGAGGATTTATTTTTTGAAATGCATTTTAGAATAAGGCTGTAACGTAACAAGATGTGGAAAAGATCAAGGGGTCTGAATACTTTCCGAAGGCACTGTAAGTACTTTACACCTCTGATTTATACTATGCATTGCAGTATCTGTACCTTTGATACGCATATCAAACAGCAATTGTCCGATTTTAGCATGCAAATATTGGTGTTGCAAACAACCAAAAATGTGTTTTCGATGCATGTCAGGAGAGCCACTACACAGCACAACACAACACAAAAAAATATATAAATTACACTATAACGGTGACAAACGGTGCCGACACACTGTTTGGGCCTACTTAAAGCTGTCCCAACAGCAGAGCTTTCTTTTCAGCACCATGGAGTGAGTCCTTACCACTGCTACACCTGGCATCAGCGGAGCCTTGTCTGGCAGCGAAACAGTTAATTCAGCCTCATTTACTACCTTTAAAAAAAACATAGCTGATATGGCTGACTTACTCTAGTGACTCCCCATCCCGGATCCGGGAGCGTAATCATCGACTGACACTAATTTGCATAATGCAAAGGACATAAATATTACTAGAAAATATTCCTATTCCAAATCACAAGTGAAATATACTGAGACACATCTTAGCCTTTTGTTAATCATCCTGTCATCTCAGATTTTACTTTACAGCCAAAGCTAGACAATCATTTGTGTAAGTTTATCGATAGCCTAGCATAGCATTTTGTCCAGCTAGCAGCAGGTAACTTGGTCACAGAAATCAGAAAAGCAATCAAATTAAATCGTTTACCTTTGATGAGCTTCGGATGTTTTCACTCACAAGACTCCCAGTTAGATAGCCAATGTTCATTTTTTCCAAGAATATTCTTTTTGTAGGCGAAATAGCTCCGTTTGTTCTTCACGTTTGGCTGAGAAATCGGCCGAAAAATATTCCAAATTAGCTCCATAATATCGACAGAAACATGGCAAACGTTGTTTATAATCAATCTTCATGGTGTTTTTCAAATATCTATTCGATAATATATCCACTGGGACAATTGGTTTTTCAGTAGGACCGATTGGAATAATGGCTACCTCTGTATTTTACGCGAGAGTCACTCTGAGAGCCATCAGGTGACCACTTACACAATGTAGCCGCTTACGGGTATTCTTCAACATAAATGCGTAAAACTACGTCACAATGCTGTAGACACCTTGGGGAATACGTAGAAAAAGTAATCTGGTTGATAGCCCATTCACAGCTCAATAGGGACGTATTGGAACGCAGAGCTTTCAAAACACGAGGTACTTCCGGATTGGAATTTTCTCAGGCTTTCGCCTGTAATATCAGTTCTGTTATACTCACAGACAATATTTTAACATGTTTGGAAACTTTAGAGTGTTTTCTAACCTAAACTGTCAATTATATGCATATTCTAGCATCTTGTCCTAACAAAATATCCCGTTTACTTTGGGTACGTTATTTTTCCAAAAATGCTGCCCCCTAGTCACAATTAATTAAACAAATGTGGTGTCTACTGACAATTGAGATGTAGAAACTATGGCATAAGGGGACGATGAGCAGATAAGAGGCAATCTGTAATTTCGATTAAGACATTAATGAGTGAGCTCTGACGGAAGTAGTCAATATAACTATTTGTTCAGCACTTTTGAAATGTACAGCGACAGAATTCAGAACATGTGCCGTTTCTACCGTATTCTCCCTGTACACCAAGTCAGAACTGTAGGATAAATAAAGGGGGCATATAAGCAGACAATGAAAGCTCTTACAATATTTGATGATCACAATTTTGTCATGAAACTTTGTCATCAAAGTCTGGCATTCTCTGTGTTTATGTTATTTCAAGACAACTGGGAACTTGGGAAAAAAACAGGGTCGAATCATGAAGTCAGTGATATTCAGGTCGACACTCTAGAAAGAGACCTGAGTTCCCAACTTGGAATTCCGAGTTGGATGACTGTTCAAAATGTATTTTCCCAGTCAGAGCACATTTTTTTCTGAGTTCCCAGTCTTGACCTCCCTGAAGTCTGAGATTTCCCAGTTCTGAGTTTCTAGTTGTTTCGAACATGGCAGAAGTCCTGCTGAATAGCAGGCTAGTGAATGCTTTGCAACTCTTGCAGTTAGCCACTGATTCCTTCCAAACCACTCATTGTTGAATTATCGATTTCCAACTTGTTGTGTAATGTTTATGTCCAATGGGCGATAAGCACCAGTACATTTTACCTATAATTTCTCTTTATATTACAATGATTGAAAAGGATTTGCCAGTAGATTGTCTACGTCATTCATGATGAAGACTGCTTGTCTAGCTAAGATTTTGAAAGTATGATGTTGACATGATCAGTCCATTCAAAGCTACTGTAGATATAATGTGATTTGACGTCATTTCATTTGTGGCCAATGACCGTGAGCCTTCTTGGATGCGCACTTCTAATATAACTCTATGGAGCTTGAATTTTTGAGCTCTCCCCATAGATTTTGCGGTGACGTAGTGTCCCCATGAGTGACAGAAAACTGAGCCAATCACGGCGGAACTAGAGAACATTTCAACTCCTATTCTTCACTGGCTGCCCCACCACCACAGAAAGCACTGAGCTAGGCTGAAACACCTGCATTTTGGAGCTGCCTTACTCGAGAAAGCAAAAAAGAGACCATGCATATATGTGTCTTTATTAACTCAAAGTTTTTTTTCTTTTTTTCTTTACATTGTTTACAAACTTATATAATGTACATATACATACTATATATATATATATAATGTGTATATATACTGTATGTATATATTTAGCTAAACAGGCTCTGCCCCACCTGCCCTGAGTGACGGAACTCATGGGCCTACACATTTACACCAGCATTAAGATGTCCTTTCACTGAAACTAAGGGGCCTAGCCCAAACCATGAAAAATTGCATGGTGGTGTGTTCAATTTTATACACCTGTCAGCAATGGGTTTGGCTGAAATAGACAAATACACTAATTTGAAGGGTTGTCCACATATTTTTACATATATAGAGTATGTATTGTATTTTTTAAATAAATATTCACATAGGATCTCACTTGGTGAAGGCCACAGGACTGAAAATGAATGAATGCAACAACCAATGTCACTGGCAAACACAGTCATGGTTGGTACTAGTAACTCTAAAATTCACAAAAAGGCAATATGCAAATAAGTCTTAAAACCCTGCAGCAGAGCTATTCATTTCTGATCCTGGAAGGACAAAACATTTCTGGTTTTAGAGTTTTGTATGGTTCGTCAAAGAACCATCCCATTTATGGTTCTTCAGAGACCCTAAAATGGTTCCCACTATGGCATCGCTCTCAATAACATTATTTGGTTCCAACTTGCACCTTTATTTTTAAAAGTGTACTTTGGCTGATTTATGGTTCTTCAGAGACCCTAAAATGGTTCCCCTATGGCATTGCTATCAATAACATTATTTGGTTCCAACTTGCACCTTTATTTTTAAGGGTGTACCTCGCTGCAGGCCTTAGGCTACTATGACTTTAAGACATTGGGGTCAATTAAGTTATTTTTTCAACATGTTTTTTTCCTGCCATGGAAATATTGTACTCAATGTATAGGAAGGTTGTGGAACAAGTACTTGAATATGTGTCAGTAGATACAGTACTCTACCATAAGCACACAGGAGGAAGGGAGGAAACCTGTGTGGAAATGAATGCACATTTCATAGGTCAACCAGCAAAAATGCATGCAAAGGTTTTAGTAGTTGTCCTCTTGTTCGGGTCAACAGCTGTATTTTCCTATGAAGTAGCACTGTTGACACTGGTGGTTGACGGACCATAAAAACAATACAAACTAGTAGTCCTGAGATTTACATTACCTATTGAGTTTGGAAAGCACAATAATATCAATAACTCCCTGAGGAATGAAACAACAGTTGAGAAACAGTCAGGCTGTTTGGTAGAAACCAGCCTGACTGTTTCTCAAAGAATGGGATGGTCCTTTGACTGATGATTTATAGAGTCAGAGAGAGGAGAGCCCAGCACTTGGAATTGTTCCTTCTTCTTCTGCCTTAAAACGTTAAAAGTCTGATAGAAAAAAACATAAATGGACCATCTCCACTAATGACAGTAAATGACAGTTAATAAAACCCAGAGATGACTGAAGTAGATTGGTCCGACACATTGGAACATCACTGTGAATGTGTGTGTGTGTGTGTGTGTGTGTGTGTGTGTGTGTGTGTGTGTGTGTGTGTGTGTGTGTGTGTGTGTGTGTGTGTGTGTGTGTGTGTGTGTGTGTGTGTGTGTGTGTGTGTATGTGTGTTTGTGCGTGTGTGCATGTGTTTATATATATATGTGTATATACACCCATTGCCACCCTAAAAAGGGATATTAATATAAAATTATGGTGTGGCATGGTGTCCCAGTAAGCAAGTTGTCTAAAATTGAATGGGGAAAATGAAAGGATAGAATAGGAACTGAGTGAAAGGACAGATAGTTTCTACTTAATTTCTATTAAAAAAACAAGTTCGTGGATTGGGACTACCCCCCAAGCTATAAAACTGCTGAGGATTACTGACATAGACACCCCCCCCCCCACTTTGTTTTTACACTGCTGCTACTCAACAGTTTTGTGTCTATTCATTGTCATTTTACCCCAACCTACATGTACAAACTACCTCAACTAACATAAAGACTAATATTCCACAATTAAAGTGAAAGTGAAATTATCAACTATTTTTTAAACTGATTAATAAATGCACTCCATCATAACTTACTCTAATCACATTATACCTCATTTAATGTAACATTTATTGACTTTCCTTCATTCTCCCTTTTTTTTGGATACTGTAATATCTGACATTTGAAACACAAAGTACAAAGGAAGAAGTTCATTGGGTTTATGGATTAGAGACATGTTCAGTGCGTTTCAGGAGGGGTGTGTGGGTGCTTAGCAATTAGATAAAAGGTTGTAACGTCTACTCATTAAATATCAGTGGCTCCCAGGGGATAGCTCTCTCATTTTCCCCATTTAGTCCTTGTCTTCTGAGTTTAAGTGTACACACATTCCTCAATAATGATACCAGTGCTATATGTTGCTCTCTCACAAAATTGAAGTTAGCAAAGTAATGAAAGAGTTTCGTGGCACAATTATGCTTAGGGGGCGTCAAGAGTTCACTACTAAGTGAGCTCCTAAAAAATGGATGTACCAATCCCGGATTTCCCCCTTCTTTTTTTTTATTCAGCCAAACGCTTAGTTCCTCTATTTGTTGTCATACAGTAGGTTGTCATTTACACTATATATCGTGAAATATGTGGACACCCATTAAAATGTGTGGATTTGTCTATTTCAGCCACATGTACAAAATCAAGCACACAGCCATGCAATCTCCATAGACAAACATTGGCAGTATAATGGCCTAACTGAAGAGCTCAGTGACTTTGAACTTGGCACCTTCATAGGATGCCACCTTTCCAACAAGTAGGTTTGTCAAATTTCTGCCCTGCTAGATCTACCCCGGTCAACTGTAAGTGCTGTTATTGTGAAGTGGAAACGTCTCGGAGCAACAACAGCTCAGTCGCTAAGTGGTAGGCCACACAAGCTTACAGAACGGGACCGGTAAGTGCGTAAGCGCATAGAGCGTAAAAATCATCTGTCCTCGGTTGCAACACTCACTACCGAGTTCCAAAGCTGCCTCTGGAAGCAACGTCAGCACAGGAGCTGTTCATTGGGAGCTTCAAGAAATGGGTTTTCATGGCCGAGCATAAGCCTAAGCTCACCATGTGCAATGCCAAGCGTCAGCTGGATTGGTGTAAAGCTCGCCGCCATTCGATTCTGGAGCAGCGGAAACGCGTTCTCTGAAGTGATCATGAAAGATGGCGCCGGAGCGGATGGCTGCCGTTTTATGGGCTCTTAACAAACCCTGCTATTTTGTTAGTTTCTGGCATTGTTTGTAACTTATTTCGTACGTAATGCTATGGTCTATTATGATCGAAAAGAGCTTCCGGACATCAGAACAGCAATTACTCACCTTGAACTGGACAAATAATTTTTCTTTAACGAGTTGGACGAGAGGGATTTACTCCAAACACCCGAACAGGCCCTCATCCCCGTCATTCGCAGGAGAAGGAGACGGCGGTATTGCGGAAGGAGATCGGGGTGCCTTGTGAAGATCCAGCAACGAGTAGCTTATCTGCCATTGCCATCGGAACTGTTGGCCAACGTACAATTGCTGACAATAAAGTGAACGAACTACAACCACGTATATCCTACCAACTGGATATTAAAAACTGTCATATCTTATGTTTCACCGAGTCGTGGCTGAATGACGAAATTAATAACATACAGCTGGTGGGTTATACACTGTATCGGCAGGATAGAACAGCAGCCTCTGGTAAGACAAGGGGTGGAGGTCTATGTATATTTGTAAACAACAGCTGGTGCACAATATCTAAGGAAGTCTCGAGGTTTTGCTCACCTGAGGTAGAGTATCTCATGATAAACTGTAGACCACACTATCTACCTAGAGAGTTTTCATCTATATTCTTCGTAGCTGTCTATTTACCACCACAAACCGATGCTGGCACTAAGACCGCACTCAATGAGCTGTATACAGCCATCAGGGTGGCAGGGTAGCCTAGTGGTTAGAGTGTTGGACTAGTAACCGAAAGGTTGCAAGTTCAAATCCCCGAGCTGACAAGGTACAAATCTGTCATTCTGCCCTGTTCCTAGGCCGTCATAGAAAATTAGAATTTATTCTTAACTGTCTTGCCTAGTAAAATAATAAATATACAGCCATAAGCAAACAGGAAAATGCTCACCCGGAGGCAGTGCTCCTAGTGCCTGGGGAATTTAATGCAAGGAAACTTAAATCTGTTCTACCTCATTTCTACCAACATGTTAAATGTCCAACCAGAGGGAAAAAACTTGTGACCACCTATACTCCACACACAGAAACGTGTACAAAGTTCTCCCTCACTGTCCATTTGGAAAATCTGACCATAATTCTATCCTCCTGATTCATGCTTACCAGCAAAAATTTAAGCAGGAAGCACAAGTGACTCGGTCAGATGAAGCAGATGCTAAGCTACAGGACTGTTTTGCTATCACAGGAATATGTTTCGGGATTCTTCCAATGGCATTGAGGAGTACACCACATCAGTCAATAAGTGCATCGATGACGTCATCCCGTCAGTAACTGTACAGTGATAGGCCTGATTACCGACAACGACAAGACGGCCTATTTGGAGGAGGTCAGAGACTTGGCCGTGATCAAGACAAAGGAGATGATTGTGGACTACAGGAAAAGGAGGGCCGAGCACTCCCCCATTCTCATCAACGGGGCTGCTGAGGCTGAGCCCTTCAAGCTCCTTGGTGTCAACATCACCAACAAACTAATATTGTCTAAGCACACCAATGCAGTTGTGAAGAGGGCACAGCAAAACATATTCTCCCTCGAGACAGAAAAGATTTGGCATGGGTCATCAGATCCCCAAAAGGTTCTACAGCTGCACCATCGAGAGCATCCCGACTGGTTGCATCACTGCCTGGTATGGCAACTTCTCGGCCTCCAACCACAAGGCACTACAGAGGGTAGTGTGTATGGCCCAGTACATCACTGGGGCCAAGTTCCCTGCCATCCAGGACCTCTATACCACATATACCATATGCACCAGTATAGGCTCCGCAGAGGAGGAAGGGGAAGACCATCCTCAGTGACCATCCTCATGAAAATTTAAATTGTAAAACATTTAAAAAGTTAGATAAAACTATAGTAAATATATTCACGTCACCAAATCATTTATTAAATAATTATTATTACCAAATAATTTATTAAAACACACTGTTTTGCAATGAAGGTCTATAGTAGCCTCAACAGCACTTTGTAGGGTAGCACCATGGTGTAGCCGGAGGACAGCTACAGTAGCTTCCGTCCTCCTCTGGGTACAGTGACTTCAATACAAAACCTAGCAGGCGAATGGTTCTCACCGAATGGTTCTCACCCCTTTCCATAGACTTACACAGTAATTATGATAACTTCTGGACGACGTCCTCCAACCTACCAGAGCTCTTGCAGCATGAACTGACATGTTGTCCACCCAATCAAAGGATCAAAGAATGAATCTAGTACTGAAAGCAAAATACACAGCTAGCTAGCACTGCATTACATAAAATGTGATGAGAAGTTGACTCAAAGTGAGAGAAAGACAGTAGTTTTACAGTTTTGAACAAATCCATTTCTTCCAAAATGAAGGAGAAGCAAGAGAAATAGAGAGAGATTGTCATTGTTTTTCACTTTCAGTTTCACTTTCTTACCTAGCAAATACAGAACTAGTTTAGCCTACTCAAAAACCCTGCTAAAACAGAGGGATGCTATGTTAGCTAGCTGGCTATGACTTTCCAACACAACACTGGAACTCTTCTAAGTCAAGGTAAGCTTTTGGTTTTACTAATTTATTGCCAAGGGGCCCGCCGGTGTAAGTGCTAAACTGCTTACTGAATGTACACTGTAACGTTACTGCATGATTGTAGCGGGTTTAAGAACTTCTATTAGCTATGTTGACTATGACGTTACTTTAGCTAATATGGTGACAACGATGTAGGCTGTGGTTATTATATGGTTTGGCTTGGAAAGGTTTTTTCACCTGGTCACATACAGCTGATGTGTTATGCATTGAAATCCACAAGCCAAGGGAAAAGGTGAGAGGAGGAGAGCGCATAGATGCGAGAAGGAATACAACGTGGCTGCTATGAAAGAGAACTGTGTTTACACTTGATCAGGGGTGTATTCATTCCGCCGATTCTGTTGAAAACCTTTTCTTAATTGGAACCAAACAGAACGAAACGGGCATAAACACACCTGAATTTTTGTGTTTATGTTAGACTAATAATTACAACCTAGATCAACTAGATGCAGGCAAGAGTGTGAAGGTGGTATGAATGTGTCACTGTCTGTCCATTTGCCACTGTCTGTCACCTCAAATGTTTCTCTCGACCTCTGTGCACCTACAATGTAAACTTTCCTTCATAGGCTAGGTTGTAGCAAACTCATGATGCATATATGGAACATTTGAGTATTATGTAGTAGCCTAAACGTATCGCTGTTACATTGAACTGGGTGAATAGAATATTAATGACAGTCATTCAATATGCTGTAATAGAAATAAGGCCATGCTCATAAAATAATTGTCCTCCCTCATATTAAATGGTGTAGACCTCCTTATTGTGGTTAGACATGACAGCAATAGTAGTTGAACATAGCTCAAACCTGTTTCTGGACTTCTAAGACAAAATTGCAGTAGATTGTGCATATAATTACAAGGTACAGGCATGTAGAGGATGATAACAGTGATTATATGGAAATTATTAGCTTGGTGTATTTGGCTGTAATAGAGTGAAGTAATGTTTATACAGTATGTTGTGTGTTCATGCTACAATGCTATGTGGCCTGTAATCCAAGAGATTGTTGTAAGTACAAGATGTTTTGGAAAGATTCCACACAAGATTTCACTTGAAAATGTATACAAATTAACATTCATGACACATTCGAGTGAGTCTGTAACGGCAGATCTCCTCTTCGTCTGAAGAGGAGTAAGGATCGGACCAAGATGCAGCGTGGTAAGTGTCCATAATGTTTTTAATAAAGACAAATGAACACTGAATAGAAAAAAAACAAAAGAAACTAAACTGAACCAGTACCGCGACAAACACTAACACGGAAACAAACACCCACAAACCAACAGTGAAACCCAGGCTACCTAAGTATGATTCTCAATCAGAGACAACTAACGACACCTGCCTCTGATTGAGAACCATACTAGGCCGAAACAGAATCCAAACATAGAAAAACAAACATAGACTGCCCACCCCAACTCACACCGTGACCATACTAAATGAAGAAAAAACAAAGGAAATAAAGGTCAGAACGTGACAGAGTCATATATGTTCTGGGAGATATTCACACACGGACCTCCCTCATGAGACCCAAGTTAATCACAGTATGCAATATAATATTACTTTTATGATTGGTCTTCAGAAAGAAAATGAAGGCAACATGAGTAGATCTGCTCCACTGGCCAAAATCAGGTAAATAATAGAGAGTGAATAAATAAGCAAGACATTTTCAGCACATTCTGGAAACCTGAAACATCAGGTCTGGCTAAAACAGGCAAGAAATATGATTCAAATCCTAGTATTATCATGATGTGGCTTAATACTTTATGATTAGCTGTTTAGTGGATAACAGAGAATTAAAGAGTGATATAAAGAACAGGATTGGAATTTATATGTATTCATTTTCTCCTCTAGGCAATATACTGTGATTTGTTTTTCTTCTCAAATCACCATTACATTTATTAGCCTTTCTATTTTGCTTAGTAGGTGCTTGCATTGAACATAACAAGTAGTAGGTGCTTTGTATGAACATAACAAGATTCAACAACTGAGACATAAACTGAACAAGTTCCACAGACATGTGACCTTCAGAAATGGAATAATGTGTCCCTGAACAAAGGGGGGGGGGGCAAAATCAAAAGTAACAGTCAGTATCTGGTGTGGCCACCAGCTGCATAAAGTACTGCAGTGCATCTCCTCCTCATGGACTGCACCCGATTTGCCAGGTCTTGCTGTGTTATACCACTCTTCCACCAAGGCACCTGCAAGTTCCCTGACATTTCTGTGGGGGAATGGCCCTAGCCCTCACCCTCCGATCCAACAGGTCCCAGACGTGCTCAATGGGATTGAGATCCGGGCTCTTCGCTGGCCATGGCAGAACACTGACATTCCAGTCTTGCAGGAAATCACACACAAAAAAAAGTATGGTTGGTGGCATTGTCATGTTGGATGTCAGGATGAGCGTGCAGGAAGGGTACCTCACAGCATTGAGATTGCCTGCAATGACAACAAGCTCAGTCCGATGATGCTGTGCCACACCGCCCCAGACCATGACGGACCCTCTACCTCCAAATTGATCCCGCTCCAGAGTACAGGCCTCGGTGTAATGCTCATTCCTTCAATGATAAACGCAAATCTGACCATCACCCCTAGTAAGACAAAACCGTGACTCGGTTTTTGCCAGTCCTGTCTGGTCCAGCGGTGGTGGGTTTGTGCCCATAGGCGACGTTCTTGCCGGTGATATCTGGTGAGGACCTGCCTTACAACAGGCTTACAACTCTCAGTCCAGCCTCTCTCAGCCTATTGCGGAAGGTCTGAGCACTGATGGAGGGATTTTGCGTTCCTGGTCTAACTCGGGCAGTTGTTGTTGCCATCCTGTACCTATCATGCAGATGTGTTGTTCGGATGTACCAATCCTGTGCAGGTGTTGTTACACGTGGTCTGCCACTGTAGCGCTGTCTTAGGCGTCTCACAGTACGGACATTGCAATTTATTGCCCTGGCCACATCTGGAGTCCTCATGCCTCCTTGCAGCATGCCTAAGGCACGTTCACGCAGGGACCCTGGGCATCTTTCTTTTGGTGTTTTTCAGAGTCAGTAGAAAGGCCTCTTTAGTGTCCTAAGTTTTCATAACTGTGACCTTAATTGCCTACCGTCTGCAAGCTGTTAGTGTCCAAACGACCGTTCCACAGGTGCATGTTCATTAATTGTTTATGGTTCATTGAACAAGCATGGGAAACCGTGTTTAAACCCTTTACGATGAAGATCTATGAGGTTATTTGGATTTTTACTAATTATCTTTGAAAGACGAGGTCCTGAAAAAGGAGAGTTGTCTTACTCACAGGTTGAAGCATGTGGGTAATATTAGCCTTTAGAGAGAAAAAAAAGATCAAATGAATTCCTTGAGCTCCGACACAGAGATATTTAGAAAACACGCTGGAGTGCCATCAGTTTACAGCTTTTATAATCTTAACACAAGACATTGAGCATGACTTCCATGAAGGCTATGTTTGCATGAGTGTGGCATGTTCTCTTGACCATATTGGGTCACAAATACACTGCAGTTCTCTTGACCATATTGTGTCACAAATACACTGCAGTTCTCTTAATGCACGGGAAGCGTGTTACTGTTATTTTACAACAAACAATCATCAACAAACAATCATTGTTTAATGTACAGTCTGGGCCTGCTATGACTCAATGTGTTGTGCGTTAACTGAGGACAATACACTAACACAACAACATAGCATTGAGTGTACTTTGTTCTGATCTCACATTTCCCAATTGCACTCTATTGGGGATAACTCAGAACACAAAGGGTCAGAACTAAACCACAAAAGTGCACCACCATAGGGAATACTGAGGAGACTAAATGTATGTCAGGAAAATCACAGATAATATGTTTTGAATGAAAATAATCATCAGATGTTTTATTACAACATGGCCAAGTGTAAAACCAGTGGAATTTGTGAAATTGCTTTATCCGACATTGGTTACATGTTGGGGTTGCTTGAGACAGTTAGAGCTCACGGAATCAAACAGACACATAAAAACAGCCAACAGAAGCAGCATCTGTCTCATTTCTAAAGATTTACAGTTTTATGGATGTTTTACAAACCCAGAGTCCACAAACAGTTGTTGATTATATTCAAGTTGTGTTTTCCCCTCTACTCACATTTCATAGACAAGGCGAGGGCTTTCCCTCTCTCCTCACTCTGCTCGCTGCCGCCTCTGCCGTGTGTAAATTAATAGCCTACTGGTGAACTCTCTCGCAAAATAGCAACATGGTCTAGGGAAAGATGAAGCCGTTTTAAATCTGGCTTTTCTTTTTTGGTTCGGGCTCATTACATTTCTGTGACGTCGGACCGGGGCTTGGGTCATACCGGACTCGAATTTTCAGGCCCAGAACTCTAAATTGCCACCCCCCCCAAAATCGCCTCTTAATAGAAAAGATGCAGATATTCAAAATCAAATAGTTGTCTGCACGTGGCTTAATTTTGATCAGATTTAGGTAAATAAAATCACATGAGCCTAATGAGGGATCAGAATTGTTTGAATACCAACTTGTCTACCTAGCTACCGTCTTACATAAATCGTATGCAGACAGACCAATAGATAGGGTCTATACAATGGTTAATTTCCCTTACCTATGTAAAACTATATAAGGAAATATATACCATGAGATTCCATCTATAGTATGGTTAAGGAAAACATTTAAGGGGCCATGAGTCTTTGATGTGCCCAAAACCTCGACAAATGGCCAACGGATACTCGGCAGAGTCTCATCACAGACCATTATTATAATACTATATGATGTTACTACAGAGATGCCATAGTAATACCTTGAATCAAAACCATCCCCACAAGACCAGCTGGTCTTTATTCTCTGATGAGACACATGGCAGCAATGGTGATTTAATTCCAGTCCCATTCTTTCAAACTCAGCAGTACCATTGGAGAGGAATGTCTAGAAAGTTCAGTTAATGGCAATCTTTCCAGACAATGGGAGAGTTTCCAGGATATATTTGATATCTGACATTTGTTTATTTCACATGAAAATTCATTAATAAGAACTCCAGATTAATGAAATTTAATATCCACTTAATTTATCCCGTACGCATGCAGCTCCCTAAAGCCAATGTTCCTTGTAATTAGCTGTTCCTCTGTCTATCACACAGAGCATTGATCCATTACCTGCTTTCAAATTGAGCGGCAACATTTTATTTTAATTAGGAGAAACAGCTTAATAAGCACACGGAGAGAGAGAGTACAGGTGAGAGATAGGGAGACAGAAATTGAGCGAGAGAGAGAGAGCAAGAGAGAGAGAAAGAGAGAGGAAATGAGATGAAATTAAATGAAGCTCAGCTGTTTATCCGCGTTAGTTGCTAACAAAGTGAGTCGGTTAATTGCTTTCAGAAAGTCACCAAGCCGGAGATAGGAGGCAGAACATTCAGCAGTCCTCAGGACTCAGTCACCGAGTGTCCCTTCATAAATGACTGTGAAAGAAAACATTGAACATCAATTGCTCTGAGCAGACGCGAAATATGAAATGCTTTACAACAACACAACTATAACTCCTCTCATGTTTAAGTGGAATACTTGTAACCATGTCTCCACCATTATTAGGAAAGGGGATACCTAGTCAGTTGTTCAACTGAAATGTGTCTTCCACATTTAACCCAACCCATCTGAATCAGCAAGGTGTGGGGGGGGCTGCCATAATCAACATCCACAGAACAGTGAGTTAACTGCCTCGCTCAGAGATTTGATACAGCAACCTTTCAGTTACTGACCCAGTGCTCTAACCACTAGACTGCCTGCCGCCCCTCGTTAGACCACGTAGCCTGGGCCGATGCCCCCTCTTCTACTCAACACCACTCAGCAGCGAGAGTATTCTGTTGACTAAACACAAGTCCATGCTAACAACGAGGTGCATAATACCTTCATAAGGAAAAAAATTTGAGGCATAAAAACTTCATAGGGAAATAAGGAGAGGCATAATAACTTCATAGGGAAATAAGGAGAGGCATAATAACTTCATAGGGAAATAAGGAGAGGCATAATAACTTCATAGGGAAATAAGGAGAGGCATAATAACTTCATAGGGAAATAAGGAGAGGCATAATAACTTCATAGGGAAATAAGGAGAGGCATAAAAACTTCATAGGGAAATAAGGAGAGGCATAAAAACTTCATAGGGAAATAAGGAGAGGCATAATAACTTCATTTTAAAAGAATAATTTGGAGTCATACCATGATGCTTTAATTATATCTGACAGGTTTGATAATGCCAGTGTTCAATATATACCGTACATTCACGCACACACAACGGTTTGCAAATGCATACACACATAGTATATACAAACACTCATATTTGTCTTCATGCAACAGGAGTAAACTCTGAAATTCCTACTTATGGGTCCTTTTCCAACAATGCACAGTTAAACAGAAAAATACTAAGAACTAAATCAAATACAAAATAGAAATAGTGGAATAGTAGGAATAAATACACAGTGAATAATGAATTTCAATAACGAGTAAAAATAACATGGCTATGTACAGGGAGTACTAGGGGTACGAGCAATTGAAGTTTACATACACTCAATTAGTATTTGGTAGCATTGCCTTTAAATTTTTAACTTGGGTCAAACGTTTCGGGTAGCCTTCCACAAGCTTCCCACAATAAGTTGGGTGAATTTTGGCCCATTCCTCCTGACAGAGCTGGTGTAACTGAGTCTGGTTTGTAGGCCTCCTTGCTCGCACACGCTTTTTCAGTTCTGCCCAAAATTTTCTATAGGATTGAGGTCAGGGTTTTGTGATGGCCACTCCAATACCTTGACTTTGTTGTCCTTAAGCCATTTTGCCACAACTTTGGAAGACCCATTTGCAACCAAGCTTTAAGGTCTTGAAAAGTTGCTTCAATTTATCCACATAATTTCCCCCCCTCATGATGTCATCTATTTTGTGAAGTGCACCAGTCCTTCCTGCAGCAAAGCACCCCCACAACATGATGCTGCCACCCCCGTGCTTCACGGTTGGGATGGTGTTCTTCGGCTTGCAAGCGTCCCCCTTTTTCCTGCAAACATAACGATGGTCATCTTTGTCCCCATGTGCAGTTGAAAACCATGGTCTGGCTTTTTTTATGGCGGTTTTGGAGCAGTGGCTTCTTCCTTGCTAAGTGGACTTTCAGGTTATGTCGATATAGGAGTCGTTTTACAGTGGATATAGATACTTTTGTACTCGTTTCCTCCAGCATCTTCACAAGGTCCTTTGCTGTTGTTCTGGGATTGATTTGTATTTTTCGCACCAAAGTACGTTCATCCATAGGAGACAGAACTAGTCTCCTTCCTGAGGGGTATGATGGCTGCGTGGTCCCATGGTGTTTATACTTGCGTACTATTGTTTGTACAGATGAACATGGTACTTTCAGGAGTTTGGAAATTGCTCCCAAGGATGAACCAGACTTGTGGAGGTCAAAATCTTTCCGAGGTCTTGGCTGAATTGTTTTCTCTGGTCTAGGCTGATTTCTTTCGATTTCCCCATGATGTCAAGCAAAGAGGCACTGAGTTTGAAGGTAGGCCTTGAAATACATCCACAGGTACACCTCCAATTGACTCAAATGATGTCAATTAGCCTATCAGAAGCTTCTAAAGCCATGACATCGTTTTCTGGAATTTTCCAAGCTGTTTAAAGGCACAGTCAATTTAGTGCATGTAAACTTCTGACCCACTGGAAATGTGATACAGTGAATTATAAATTAAATTATCTGCCTGTAAACAATTGTTGGAAAAATTACTTGTGTCATGCACAAAGTAGATGTCCTAACCGACTTGCCAAAACTATAGTTTGTTAACAATAAATTTGTGGAGTGGTTGAAAAACGAGCTTTAATGACTCCAACCTAAGTGTATGTAAACCTCCGACTTGAGCTGTAGCTGCAGCGTATGTGGTATGTGCCTGGAGTCTTTGACTTTGTTTTAGGCCTTCCTCTGACACCGCCTAGTATGGAGAGCCTGGATGACAGGGTGGCCAGTCAGGAATTCCAGGATCCAGTTGCAGAGGGAGGTGTTCAGACCTAGGGTCCTGAGCTTGTTGATAAGCTTGGAGAGGACTATGGTGTTGAATGCTGAGTTGTAGTCAATGAACAGCATTCGTACAGCATTTTACCTGCTGTAAGTAGAGAGCCTGATCCAGAGTAAGCAGAACGTCCAGAGCTGCCGACTTGTATTTTTTTCCAAATCGAGGTTAGTGATCGCTGTTCTGATGTCCAGAAGCTGTTTTTGGTCATAGTAAATGATGGCGGAGACATTATGTCCAAAAAAAAGTTAAGATCAGCGAAAACACAACATCATTGATTTTTTATTTCCTCTGGTGGAGATGCAGAATTGAGATCTGAAAAAAATATCCATAATAATTGGTCCGGTTTGACAAACACAGACACACACATACACATACACGGCTGCCCTCCACTGCAGCGCCATCTCATTCGGCCTTCTTTCTCTTTATGTCTCTGTTCCTCCTCTCGGTTCCTCTTCTCTCTTCCATCATCTCTTTTCCTCCCCTGTTCCTCCTCCTCCTCTGTTCCTCCCAGCTGAAGGATCTCAGGACGCTTAACATTTCTCAGGATGAAAATATCTCCCTACTCACTGAGGCTTGGCGACGGACGATGTCTAGAGAGCTATCTGCTGACTGCTGCTCCACTTTATTTGGGGATTTATTTACAAACTTCCATAAAAAGTCTTCTTCTTCTTTTGAGAGTTGTCCATGATGCCGTTTCTCAAATCAATGCCATGGAGAGTCATTGCTCTTTGTGTGACGACCAGGAACGATCCAAGAAACACAGAGGTCACATCCATGGAAAGTTACAACAAACTTGTTTTGCGTCCAAAATGGCACCCTTTTCCCTACAAAGTGAACTACTTTTTAAGAAAGCCATTTGGTATAATAGGATGCCCAACAGAGAATAGTGTGTAATTCCGGTCTCACCCTTAGTTCTCTGATCTGGAGAATCCACAGATCAGCTCCAACCCCATGACCCCTACAGCAGCAGCAATCAGGGATAAGGGCTGCAGGTGTGTCTCCTGACCTATAAGTCTTGAAGCCATACTGTATGTGTGACGTCTCTCAAGGATTATGACTTATCATGGTATCTGCAGAGTTGTTTGAGTTTGAACACAACAATACTTCTAGAACAGCAGTAAGTCAATCACAGCCATCCAGGTTTATGATTATCTACAGTCCAGTCAGACCAGCAGCCTCAGCAGATGGATGGAATCTATTACTGATTATTGACTGTCCGGTAAAGATATGGTTGATGCCCACACTCTGTTACAGCACCCTGTGGTTGTGATTAACTACGGCAGCTAAAACATATGGCCTATAAATACAATCTCCACCTTGGGGACCAATAACTCTGTGCTATGGGTAGAATCTATGCTCTCAAACTTAATCTCTTCTTGCCAGTCAGCGACTGTGAGTCTAATAACCAATATGCCAACACAGCACACCATAACCTGCGTGATCATCATTATTGATCCCTCCCTCTGCAGGTGTACCATTAAAGATTGTTGTTTTCTAGACCATGTCCTATGTATTGGGGCAGGACAAAGTAGAGCTGCCAGGGTGGGGTGTGGCACTCAATGTGTGTGTCCCAAATTAAGTACATTACTTTTGACCCTATGGGTCCTGGTCAAAAGTAATGCAATAGGGTCAAAAGTAATGCACTACAAAGTGAATAGGGTGATATTTGGACCAATGAGAGATTCTGAACAGAAGCTTGCACAACGCTTTCGAGTGTGCCAAAATTCAGCAACAAGACAGCCAAAAAAGACTCACATCTGCCAAATAGCCCTGTTTCTTTGTCCAGCATTGCGGCAATGTCTTTTTGGAAGAATCTGCACTTGGGGAATGACGGTGTTTTAGTTGGGGGGGCTTAAGGCAGGGTTTCACAACCCTCTCCTTTGGGACTACCATATATTTCACACTGTAATTATTGGGACAGTATAGAGCATTTTCTCTTTTTTTGGCTCTATACTCGAAAAATGACATATGGAAATGTTTTAAGATGATCATACTATGAATCATTTTTGGGGAATAGGGTGTTATTTGGGACACAGGCAAAGACCCCACTCTTTTACACGCATTTTTGCTACTAAAGCCCATAGAAACGCAATGAATAACACATCATTAAATGGCAAAAAGGACAGTAAAACAAGTTTAACGTAGTAAAAAGTTAAGTATTTGGTCCCATATTCATACCACGCAATGACAACATCAAGCTTTTGACTCTACAAATTTGTTGGATTCATTTACTGTTTGTTTTGTTTGTGATTCAGATGATTTTGTGCCCAATAGAAATTGGTAATGGTAAATAAGGTATTGTGTCATTTCGGAGTCACTTTTATTGTAAGTAGGAATATGATTACAAATAATCCTGAAATAATTGTGAATAATGATGAGTGAGAAAGTTAAAGACGCACAAATATAGAGTATAAAGCCAAAAGAAGAAACAATGCTTCACTGTCCCAATAATTCATGTAGTTGTTACAGCCCTGACCTGGCACACCTGATTCAATTAGTCAACTAATCATCAGGGCCTTGGCCAGTTGAATCAGGTGTGCCAGTTTAAGGCTACAACAAATACATGTCATGTGAAATCTCTGGTGGTTCTCGGGGAGAAGGTTGGGAAGTACTGGACTAAGGCTTGCTTGTAAAAGAGTGGGGTCTTTTGTCTGTGTCCCAAATTACACCCTATTCCCTATATAGTACGGCCTCTGGTCAAAAAGAATGCACAATATAAGGAATAGGGTACCATTTGGGACTTAGAACCTTGTGTTGACAGTTTATCTATCTATGTGGGCCCTAACTCTGCTGTGAGGCCTGCACAGGCCCCCGGAGGCTCCATCAGAGGGATCTAACTCCTTTCAAAGACACTGCTCTTCATCAATGTCAGATGTTTAGGTTCACTAAACAGGCCTGAATCTCTGGGAGAAATGCAGGCTTCCCATCGAAACATGCATGCTAGCATCTATAAATATAATTTCTATATTCATGAAAGATGCCATGTTGATTCCAGAGCCTGTGGGTCTTGTGTGTTAAACAGTATGGCCATTTAGTGTGTGTGTTTAGGTTTTGGTCTGCATAAGATGATGCTGAACATACTTTTTGGCGCAGATGTGTCATTAAAGAGGAAAAGGCTTCCAGAGATTGGCACATTTGAGATGAGAGATTAATGATTAGAGATGATTTGTGGACAGGCAGGCAGGCAAGTGTGTGTGTGTGTGTGTGTGTGTGTGTGTGTGTGTGTGTGTGTGTGTGTGTGTGTGTGTGTGTGTGTGTGTGTGTGTGTGTGTGTGTGTGTGTGTGTGTGTGTGTGTGTGTGTGTGTGTGCGCGCGCGCGCGTGCGTGCGTGCATCCGTGTTTGCGCAAAACGGCCCAACTTTTTTGTTACAGATCTCAATTCCGGCATCTCTACCAGAGGAAGTGAAAAGTAAATGATGTTGACCACTTCAGCAGGTGATCCCTGTAATTGCATGGATGCCTCATGGGTACCTCTGCCTCTACCTCTCCTCCTGATTCTGCCAGTTGTTTACCAGGGTTTGACAGAATGCCCCAGGCAGAAGGATGTGTTTACTAGTTTATACCAACTGCAGAGAATTTGGGAAGCTTTCTGGGAAACTAAGGGCAACTGACTCTGTCATGTTGCCATTTTGGTTCTTTGAAACTTCGTGAGAGTTCTGTTCCACTAGCTGGCTAGTGGTTCAGTTCTAGTGTGTGTTTCTTGTTACTCAGGGCCTATTGAACACCATCAAGTGTTATTTTGCATTGTTTGTTCTGTCTGGGTTTTTGTAGTTTTAATGACTTTTATTTGAAGTTATTAACTTTTGTCTCAGATCCATATTAATCTCGAATGATGGAAAAGATGAACGTGCACATGAAACTAAATACAAACAGTATTAGAGTATTCAGGAATTATTTTAGTTTCTTTTGTTGTTTGCTTTGAATTTACAACAGTATACAAACCCTGGAGTAGAAAATTACAGATTGCGATTCTGTGGAGAAATGATCAATTCATAATGGATATTATGAGTAGCTTTTTGCTGAAAGCAATCCATTACGTAGTGAAGGCCCAATGACAAATCTAATGTCACTTTATAGCACCTCATTGACAAACACACAAAAAGTCCTCCTTTTCAAATGCTGCCCCTTTTCTAAAGGTCCTTCTCCTCTCCTGCTAAAGCTACCATTCATCTAAATTCCTTGATGGACAAAGCAAATGGATTACATAAGCAGCAGAATTGAATATGTTTTTAGTTTCTCAGACTCTGAGACTAACGATGACAGAGTGAATCCCCTGTTCTGCTGTAACCATTCACTGTTTGAGATGTAAGAGTAAAATAGGGGGAAATGGATTTAAATGAATTGTGATCTGTCCTCAAACATGTAATCTCCAGTTTGTTGGCTCCAAGTCAAAATCAAGTACAAGTACATGCCTCTCTTCTCATGTCCTCTCCTGTTCTCTCCTCTCATGCCCTGTCTCCTATCTTTCCTCTCATGCCCTCTCCTCTCATGTCCTCTCCTCTTATTCTCTCCGGTCCTTTCTTGTCCTCTCCAGTCCTCTCTCTCGTCCTCTCCTGTCCTCCCTCCTCTCCTCCGACAGTAGATCAAAGGAGACCATCAGACTGCAACTCTAGCACAGCCACCTTCACCATCTCCACCCCCAATCAATGGAGAATTCCCTTTCTGCGCGGTGCAAATTGTTCTCCAATCTCAGAGATGAAGCAGTCAGCATGTTGATGGTGGCGTGAAGCATTGTTATTGTAGAGTACATGGTAAGATGCCTAGTCACTTGTGTTGTGATTGTTGGGTAAAAATGCTAGATGTTTTTTTTGCAGTATGAAACAGTCTAACTGCTCTCTAGCACTCTGTTGGAATCGTCCAATTCATGTGTACATTTTGTACCTGTTTCCTCCAGCATCTTCACAAGGTCCTTTGCTGTTGTTCTGGGTTGATTTGCACTTGACTAGGGTAGCTCTAGGAGACAGAACGTGTCTCCTTCCTGAGCGTTATGACGGCTGTGTGGTCCCATGGTGTTTATACTTGCGTACTATTGTTTGTACAGATGAACGTGGAACCTTCAGGTATTTGGAAATTGCTCCCAAGGATGAACCAGACTTGTGGAGGTCAAAAACAATATTCTGACGTCTTTGCTGATTTCTTTTGATTTTCCCATGATGTCAAGCAAAGAGGCACTGGTTTGAAGGTAGGCCTTGAAATACATCCACAGGTACACCTCCAATTGACTCAAATTATCAGAAGCTTCTAAAGCCATGACATATATTTCTGGAAGTTTCCAAGCTGTTTAAAGGCACAGTCAACTTAGTGTATGTACACTTCTGACCCACTGGAATTGTGATACAGTGAATTATAACTGAAATAATCTGTCTGTAAACAATTGTTGGGAAAATGACTTGTGTCATGCACAAAGTAGATGTTCTAACCGACTTGCCAAAACTATAGTTGATTCACAAGAAATTTGTGGAGTGGTTGAAACTAGTTTTAATGACACCTAAGTGTATGTAAACTTCCGACTTCAACTGTAGGTATTCTTCTTGTCCAGATGGGATAGGGCAGTGTGCAGTGTGATGGCATCATCTGTGGATCTATTGGGGTGTTACGCAAATTGAAGTGGGTCTAGGGTGACCGGTAAGGTGGAGGTGATATGATCCTTGACTTGTCTCTCAAAGCACTTCATGATGACAGAAGTGAGTGCTACGGGGTGATAGTCATTTAGTTCAGTTACCTTTGACTTCTTGGGTACAGGAACAATGGTGGCCATCTTGAAGCATGTGGGGACAGCAGACTGGGATAGGGAAGCTCTGAGGACGCTCTGAGGATGTGGCAGGCAGCCTTGCGAGGGTTAACACATTTAAATGTCTTACTCACGTTGGCCATGGAGAAGGAGAGCCCACAGTCCTCTGTAGAGGGCCGCTTCAGTGGCACAGTATTATCATCAAAGTGTGCAAAGAAGTTGTTTAGTTTGTCTTGAAGAAAGACGTCTTTGTCCGTGACGTGACTGGTTTTCCTTTTGTAGTCTGTGATTGTCTGCGGACCCTGCCACATGTATCATACATGTAATTTAGATGTTTATACTTTACAAACACATGTTTTATTTCTATAGTTCTCAAAATCCATAGAATTTATAGTAGACAAACCAGTTTAAAATCTATAGGTTTACCAAAATGTTAAGTAATTAACCATTAAGTTGGATTAACTTTAGGATAGGGGATGGTTGCGTGATATAAAAATCAAACTTTCATTAAATCACACGTCAGATACTCAATTAAAGCTACACTCATTGTGAATCCAGGCAACATGTCAGATTTTTAAAAGGCTTTGCTGCGAAAGCATAAGAAGCTATTATCTGATGATAGCACAATAGTAAACAAAGAGGGTAGCATATTTCAACCCTGCAGGCGCTACACAAAACGCAGAAATAAAATATAAAACATGCATTACCTTTGACGAGCTTCTTTTGTTGGCACTCCAATATGTCCCATAAACATCACAATTGGTCCTTTTGTTCGATTAATTCTGTCCATATATATCCAAATGTCAATTTATTTGACACGTTTGATCCAGAAAAAACAGCTTCCAAAAAACGCAACATCACTACAAAATATTTCAAAAGTTGCCTTTAAACTTTGCCAAAATATTTAAAACTACTTTTGTAATACAACTCTAGGTATTTTTAAACATTAATAATCGATCAAATTGTAGACGGGTCTATCTGTGTTCAATACAGGAAGACAACAAACCATGCTACTTTTCACGTCTTGCTCACTTTCAACAGTGTTACCTAGTTCCTAGATGGCCTACTTCTTCATTGCACAAATGAATAAGCTCAACCAAATTCCAAAGACTGGTGACATCCAGTGGAAGCGGTAGGAACTGAAAACAGGTTCCTAAGAAATATAATTTTCCAATGAGAACAGGGTGAAAAGACAGAGACCAAAAACAATTCTGAACAGTTAGTCCTCGGGGGTTTTGCCTGCTACATAAGTTATATTATTCTCACCGACATGATTCAAACAGTTTTAGAAACTTCAGAGTGTTTTCTATCCAAATCTACTAATAATATGCATATCTTATATTCCTGGCATGAGTAGCAGGAAGTTGAAATTGGGCACGCTATTTATCCAAAAGTGAAAATGCTGCCCCCTATACCTTAAGAAGTTTTAAGTGACGGTCAAATATATTTAAGCAAATGACAAGAGAATCATATGAAAAGTATTGTGAGCAGTGCATTGTGAAAGGCAATTACTTTATATGAAAGGTATTTCTAGATTAATCACTAATTAGGTTTGGTGAAAAAGTTACTCTGTTATTTTGGGTGTTGTACTTATTAGTCAGTTGAAAATGTGCTCAACGTTATGAGTTTGTTCTGAGAGTTGTGAAATTTGACCACACACTTGTGAAAATAATACCAAAGCGATAAAGAAATGTGAATGCAAACAAAGCTGTTACAATAACATCATATCAGTTTTTTTGCAGGCAGTATGCCACGCTGCATCTCACTGCTGGCGCATGTTTGGTGCCTGGGTGGGAGACCCGATGCTGCTGGATGTGGTGTTGGAGGCCCAGTAGGAAGCACTCTTTCCTCTGATCAAAACAAAATCCCAATTCCCCAGAGCAGTAATTGGGGTCATTGCCCTGTGTAGTGTACTGTCATCAGTTCAAAGAATTACCACATGGTTTCTCAAAAATATGTCTGAACCAAGAAAATATATGTTATTAGATCTTGTGTTGCATTACCTGTAGGTTCTAAAGAAAAACCCGCTGTTTGAACCCCATTGGTTCTGAATGACAGATTGTCTGTATCTATATCCACAGTAAAACGAGTCCATTATTGACATAAACTGAAAGGCCACCCAGCAAGGAAGAAGCCACTGCTACAAAACCGCCATAAAAAATACAGACTACGGTTTGCAACTGCATATGGGGACAAAGATAGTACTTTTTGGAGAAATGTCCTCTGGCCTGATGAAACAAAAATAGAACTGTTTGGCCATAATGACCATCGTTATGTTTGGAGGAAAAAGGGGGAGGCTTGCAAGCCAAAGAACACCAAAGAACACCCAACCATGAGGCACAGGGGTGGCAGCATCATGTTGTGGGGGTGCTTTGCTGCAGGAAGGACTGGTGCACTTCACAAAAAATAGATGGCATCATGAGGATGGAATATTATGTGGATATATTGAAGCAACATCTCAAGACATCAGTCAGGATGTTAAAGCTTGGTGGCAAATGGGTCTTCCAAACGGACAATGACGCCAAGCATACTTCCAAAGTTGTGGCAAAATTGCTTAGGGACAACAAAGTCAAGGTATTGGAGTGGCCATCACAAAGCCCTGACCTCAATCCTATAGAAAATGTGTGGGCAGAACTGAAAAAGCGTGTGCGAGCAAGGAGGCCGACAAACCTGACTCAGTTACACCAGCTCTGTCAGGAGGAATGGGCCGAAATTCACCCAACTTATTGTGGGAAGCTTGTGGAAGGCTACCCAAAATGTTTGACCCAAGTTAATTAAACAATTGAAAGGCAATGCTACCAAATACTAATTGAGTGTATGTAAACTTCTGACCCACTGGGAATGTGATGAAAGAAATAATTGCTGCAATAAATCATTCTCTCTACTGTTATTCTGACATTTCACATTCTTAAAATAAGGTGGTGATCCTAGCTGACAGGGAATTTTTACCAGGATTAAATGTCAGGAATTGTGAAAAACTGAGTATAAATGTATTTGGCTAAGGTGTATGTAAACTTCCGACTTCAACTGTAGATACTGTATTTTATACCATCTATTGCATCTTGACTATGACGCTCGGTCATTGCTCATCCATATTTTCATATGTATATGTTCTTATTCCATTCCTTTACTTAGACTTGTGTGTATTAGGTAGTTGTTGTAGAATTGTTAGATTACTTGTTAGATATTGCTGCACTGTCGGAACTAGAAGCACAAGCATTTCACTACGCTCGTAATAACATCTGCTAACCATGTGACCGATAACATTTGATTTGAACCATACATAAATATTGCTAATTGATTGCACATAGTGGTAATCACAATTGGTCACCATGGAAAAGGGTGTGTGAAGACAGGCAATTTCTTTCAACATGGAGCAGGACAGACAACAAGGGAGAGGAAGAAATCAAAGAGCTCGTGTACAAGGGGCCCATCAGAGATCAAAGAGGTCAAAGAGGTGGGCATGGGCTCCATGAAAACGGTAGACATCAGAGAGAGGGGGGCAGACAACAGGGAACTCTTGTGTCCAATGAAGTCCGGGCCATCGTCATTGACCATGCGGCAAACAGAGGCCTTTACCATGGCAGAGGCTGCCAGATTAGTTCACCCCAATCTGAAAAGATCAACTGTCAATATGAACATGAGAACATTTTGACAAGAAAACCGGTCTGCAGGATATGCACAATGCTTTACCATTACATTTACAGTAAATTACATATTTTTTAAGTATAATAATATTCATATAAATTAACAAAACATGTCACAGTATTCTTACAGTATGATCTATTGACAATACACTCTGTTCTACCCTCAGAATTGACAGAAGACGGTGGTGGCAGTGGCCGTGTGCCATGTGCCGTGTGCTGACCGACCAGCAGGAGTGGGCAGTGGTGGAAATGGAGAGGGGACAGGAATGACATATGGCTGTCCAAAATAAAGCAGGCCATTGAGGAGAAAGATTACACTTTTGCCAATGTGGCATCCATCAGCCTACCAACAATCACCCGCCTTTTACCTGGTGCCTTTTGAGAGAAACAGCGACCGGGTGAAACATCTGCGGGCCGAGTATGTTCAGGTACAGTACTATATACTTTATTGCTGTAACTATTTGATGCACAAGCTACTATCATATTGGAACTATACCGTAAAAATAACAAACCAAAATATATTTTTAGAGGGTGATGGTGGTTGATGCTGCTGTGAACCATCACAAGTCTATCTTTGTTGATAAAGCGGGCTTCGACCTCGCCAAAACTCGGCGCCGTGGGCAGAACATCATCGGCCAACGGGGGACTGGCCAAGTGCCTCGACAACGTATGTGGACACCCTTTCAAATGAGTGGATTTAGCTACTTCAGCCACACCCATTGCTGACAGGTGTACAAAATCGAGCACACAGCCAAGCAATCTCCTGAGACAAACATTGGCAGTAGACTGGCCCGTACTGAAGAGCTCAATGACTTTCAACATGGCACCGTCATAGGATGCCACCTTTCCAACAAGTGAGTTCGTCCAATTTCTGCCCTGCTAGAGTTGCCCGGTCAACTGTAAGTGCTGTTATTGTGAAGTGGTAGGCCACACAAGCTCACAGAATGGGTCCGCCAAGTGCTGAAGCGTGTAGCGCTTCCAAATTGCATCTGGAAGCAACGTCAGCACAAGAACTGTTCGTTAGGAGTTTCATGAAATGGGTTTCTATGGCCGAGCAGCTGCACACAAGCCTAAGACCCCATGTGCAATGTCAAGCGTCAGCTGGAGTGGTGGAAATCGCAACGCCATTGCACTCTGCAGCAGTGGAAACACGTTCTCTGGAGTAATGAATCATGCTTCACAATCTGGCAGTCCTACGGACAGATCTGGGTTTGGTGGATTGCAAGAGAATAGTGCCAACTGTAAAGTTTGGTGGAGGAGGAATAATGGTCTAGGACTGTTTTTCATGGTTCTGGTTAGGCCCCTACTTCCAGTGAAGGGAAATCTTAACGATACAGCATACAATGACATTCTAGATGATTCTGTGCTTCCAACATTGTGGCAACAGTTTGGGGATGGCCCTTTCCTCTTTCAGCATGACAATGCCCCCGTGCACAAAGCGTGGTCCATACAGAAATGGTTTTTCGAGTTCAGTGTGGAAGAACTTGCCTGGCCTGCACAGATCCCTGATCTCAACCCCATCGAACACCTTTGGGATGAATTGGAACGCTGACTGTGTGCCAGGCCTAATGGCCCAACATAAGTGCCTGACCTCACTAATGTGCTTGTGGCTGAATGGAAGCAAGTCCCCGAAGCAAATTTCCCAGAAGAGGGGAAGCTGTTATAGTAGAAAAGTGGGGACCAACTCCATATTAATGCCCGTGATATTGAAATTAGGTTTTCGACGAGCAGGTGTCCACATACTTTCGGCCATGTAGTGTATCTCTGAAGATGGTGGGGTAGAACGTAGGTCATTACTTGGATCTTACAACTCTGCACACCTCATTGTGTTTCTCAATCAAATTGAGCAGGCCTGTCATGGTGAAGAGGTCATTTATGTCATTGTGTGGGACAATGTCAGATTCCAACATGCAGAGGTGGATCAGGCTTGGTTTCGGGTCCATCCCCGATTCGTGACCCTATTCCAACCTGCCCCCATACTCTCCTTTCCTCAACCATATTGAGGACTTTTGTTCAGCATGGAGGTCCGAGGTGTACGATCGTCATCCCCATGAGCGTGCCACCCACCTTCTGGCCATGTGTAAGGCATGCGACGACATGAATGCAGACCAATGTCAAGCTTGGATTCCCCATGCCAAAAGGTTTTTCCCGCAGTGCATGAACAATGACAACATTCACTGTGAAATGGATGATAATTTAAGGCCAAATGCTCAAGACAGCATATAGTACTGCAGCATATTACTTTAAGCACTTCTCAGGGTGATTTGAAACACGTATCTTGCACTGGATTAATAACTGATAAGTTGAAATGACTCAATTGAAAAGATATCATTAGGTTGTGTCTTGGCGGGTTAAACCAATGTTCTCATTACGTTTCACAATAAACAAATATTTTTTGAATCAATGGTTGTGTGGTGAGAGATGTTTAAATCCAAATGAATACACAATGACAGGTTTTGAATGAAAGACTGGCTGCATTACAAATGTGACCAGTTTGGAGTTTTGTACTGAGAGTTGTGAAAATGTACCACGTACTTGTGAAAATGTACCACGTACTTGTGAAAATGTACCACGTACTTGTGAAAATGTACCACGTACTTGTGAAAATGTACTACGTACTTGTGAAAATGTACCACGTACTTGTGACAATGTACCACGTACTTGTGAAAATGTACCACGTACTTGTGAAAATGTACCGCGGACTTGTGAAAATGTACCACGTACTTGTGAAAATGTACCACGTACTTGTGAAAATAATACCAAAGCACAAAAAAAATAATACAAGCCACAAAAAATGTGCTGTAATCTCTGGAGGAAAGAAGAGGGTGTGTGTGTGTGTGTGCCTGTCTGAGTGTATGATTCTGTGTGTGTGCGTGAAGGGTTATTTTCTACTGCTCTTTTTAGTTCTGTGCCTTTTAATATTTTAAGAAGAAATGATGCTTGAATATAGAATTTTAAAAGCATCTTATTTTAAATGAAGTGCACTTTAATATAGACCACATGGAGAATTCAATAAATCTTATTTTAATATGAATAAAGTCTTGCTCAAGTGCCAAAATGCAGCATTTTCATGTCCCTCCATCAAGCCTGTGTCACTTCTGGGAAGAGCAACCCGCATCAACCCACTTCATCTCAAAAAATGTCCAAGTTTTACCATCATTTATATTATTAATCACATTATTATTTATATTCATGTGATTAGTGGTGCATTTTCTATCAGTCATTTTAAGGTCAACCCTGTTATGCAAACAATTGACCCATTTCAAATAATGGACCACTTCATAAAGTGAAATGATTGACAGCAGGTGACATCGTTTGGGTCCTCCGAACAGCATGGTGGAAAAAGGAAGTTAGACTTCTCTCTCTTTTGGTCTATTTATACTTGTTTTTATCATCTTTGACTGAGGTGGTCGAGCTCAACACCAACCCTGTTCACTCAATTAATGTCAGGAAAACTTGAATTTGATTTCACTTTCATTATCTATGGAACATATCTATAATTCCTAATTTCATGAACACCATGTGGTCCCATGCTCTTAACCGCATGAGGAGTAATAGCCGATCTTCACCTAAAACCTCAACCCTGTTATCGTCAACCCTGTTAGAGGCCCAATGGTAACTTTATCAGTTTGATATTATATGTGAGTGTATTTGTACAAGGGATACTTGATCAATCAGTAAATGTTGGATTTATCTCATATAATAGTTAGGCAGTTACATAAGTGAGATGTTCGACGAGCAGTTGTCCACGTGCTTTTGATCATGTAGTGTATCTAGTAATTAATGTATCTTAAATGTACATACTGTTGTTCTTTTGCCATTTGCATGGGTATTTACTGTGCTCAAGCATAATTATGTCTAATTATGTCTAGAGGAAATGGAAATGCTCCACTGACGAGAAAGAAGTTAGTTTTTTTCCATATTGTAATTTGTCATGTGTTTTGAAGTTTGTGTCTCAGAGCTTCATGTTTTGTGTGTCATGTCCGTGTGTAAATGGGAATCCACATGGATTCTGCTTATGTTCTGTTTTTACATGTCTAATGGTTAACTCTATGTTGATCCAGCTCTGTACATTCACATGGGCTCAGACTTCATTCGTCTTACACATGTCTAATAATTAACCCCATGTTGATTCTGTTTCACTACTTCTGGGAAAACAGTATAGATACTGGAAATTCACCAGCTGACTGGAAATTCTCTAACAATGTTTGTCCTTCTTGAAGGTTCTCCCATCTCCACAGAGGAACTCTGGACCTCTGTCAGAGTGACCATCGGGTTCTTGGTCACCACCCTGACCAAGGCCCTCCTCCTCCGATTGCTCAGTTTGGCCGGGCGACCAGCTCTAGGAATAGTCTTGGTGGTTCTAAACTTCTTCCACTTAAGAATGATGGAGGCCACTGTGTTATTGGGTATTTCAATGCTCTAGACATGTTTTGGTACCCTTCCCCAGATCTGTGCCTCGACACAATCCTGTCTCGGAGCTCTACGGACCATTTCTTCGACCTCATGACTTGGTTTTTGTTCTGACATGCACTGTCAACTGTGGGATCTTATATAGACAGGTGTGTGCCTTTCCAAATCATGTCCAATAAATTGAATTTACCACAGGTGGACTAGAATCAAGTTGTAGAAACATCTCAAGGGGGATCAATGGAAACTAGATGCACATGAGCTCAATTTCGAGTTTTATAGCAAAGGATCCGAATACTTACGTAAATAAGGTATTTCTGTTTTTTATTTGTAATGAAAAAAACAACTGTTTTCACTTTTTCATTATGGGGTATTGTGTGTAGATTGATGAGGGACATTCTTTGTTTAATCCATTTTAGAATAAGGCTGTAACGTAACAAAATGTGGAAGAACGAAAGGGTCTGAATACTTTCCGAAAGCATTGAATATTCAAACCTGTATTTTGAGAGTCTGTAACCAGTAACTGAAAGGTTGGTGGATCGAATCCCTGAGGTGATAAGGTAAAAAAAATCTGGCGTTCTGCTCCTGAACAAGGCAGTTAACCCCACTGTTCCTAGGCCTTCATTGTAAATAAGAATTTGTTCTTAACTGACTTGCCTAGTTAAATAAAAATTCACCGGGAACCACCTTTCACTATTAATAAACTGGACACTATTTTGCACCTACTACTTACTGCCCTTAAGGCTGCTCCAACATCCGTTCCCTGCGACACAGATCCAATAACAGGGAATGGTGCTTGTTGTCTTCATCCGCTCTTTTTGTTTCTGGAGGCTGCAAGTGACTTTCACTTCCTCTCCATCTCTGGGGCAGCAGGGTCAATCAAGTAGGCGTGATTAGCACAAAGACACACCTGGCCCAGAAGGCCAGCCCAAGGCGGTTCAGGGTTCAACCTCCTTTTTTGTTGTCTTCATCCGCTCTTTTTATTTCTGGAGGCTGCAAGTGACTTTCACTTCCTCTCCATCTCTGGGGCAGCAGGGTCAATCAAGTAGGCGTGATTAGCACAAAGACACACCTGGCCCAGAAGGCCAGCCCAAGGCAGTTCAGGGCTCAACTTCCTTGTTTTTGTTCTAAGTGAAAACACTACACAAGAAGTGGGACGGCATAGGCTCGCCCAAGACCTGCGGATTTCTACTTTATTATTATGCTTTAATAGTTGTATTGTTCTTAGTTTAAATTTGTGTTGCTGTTCCTGTCCATTAGTTCTGTATTTTGACATGTTCTCTGTTTTATGTGGACACCAGGAAGAGTAGCTGCTGCATCTTCAACGGCTAATGGGGTTCAGAATAAAAATCACAAATTCATGGTAGAGATTGTTAATCATAGTTAACAAAATATTAAATGTACTACCACCTTACCATGACTCTGTTCTCTGTCTATGGAAAATGACCTCTTCATCTTAGACAAACTTTATATTGGTTTATAGCGGTCAATATGCTACATTCTTGATGTGTGTCTATGAGAAAGGGGAAAGGGATAAACCTAGTCAATTGTACAACTAAATGCATTCTCCAGAAATGTGTCTTGCGCATTTAACCTAACCCCCATTCCAGAAGGAATGTAGCTGCAGTATGGTATGGGGATGTTTTCAGTAAACACAGTGTCATTGAACCTGGCCTATTTTATAGAGCACATAGCACACAGTTATGGACCATGAAGTCAGAACTCTAATCACCATGACCCAACAGATAATAGATAAAAGCCCCACTCTCAGAAAGCCATGAAGTCAATAATCTAATGACTTCGAGCTAAAGCATTCAGCTCAGCAGCCTGCTGTGAGCGGATTGTGTGCCTGCCAGACGTAGCCCTTCGTCCATCAACCCCTCTTCTCCAGCCATGAGCCAGCCCAGGCACATGCAGGCATTCACCCTGATAGGCATGCAAACCTGTACCCCCTGATGGCTGTGGTCCATCACATTTACAACACACAGAGAGGCTTACTCTCAGGGAGCAAACTGGGCCTTTAGCAAATTTGAGTGGCTGGGCCTCCCTTTCACTCCTGCCCCCCCCCCCCCCCCCCCCCCCCCCCCCCCCCTCAAGTATAAATGGTGCTTCAGAAAGTGCCAGCCTTGCATTCTGATTCTGGAGCAGAAAGAGGCAGAAATCTCCCAGTGGCCAGAGTGTTTCATGTTGATGTTGGGTAGTGAATAGCCGGTGGCATGATATACATATATAACATATGTACGTATATAACTGTATGGGCTGTGACTGTCACCGCGTGGGCTGCCGTGATACCTTATCCCCGATGGACAGAGAGAAGGCGGGAGAGGAGGAGAGAGGAACATTGCGTGTGTGTTTGTGTGTATCAGCGAGACACAGAAGGACAGTCAGGCAGAAGAATAGGCAGGGAGACCAGGGTTTCACAGTATCTCTCTTTCTCTTTTGGTCATCGGAGCTGAATGTTATCCAAGCCCCATTACCAATAACAAAGCTATTCATCCATATTCCTCAGCAGCCAAAACACTACGGAGTCCTTTCAGCCCTCTCTGGCACAGTGGCAAGAAAACAACATGATTTAACTTATTTCCCTGGTCAACCTCCCTACATTATTCTTAGCCTCAGATTCCCTAAAGCCATGATGAAATCAATAGGACAAGGCTGTCTTTAATTTCATCCAAGGCACTGGTCCCAGCTAACCCTCCACTCAGCAGCAGGTCCCACAGTTGTTTTCAACACATCTTCACAGCGGTCATCAACAGTTCAGTACTAGTGGACTCTTGGAAACCAAAAACCAAAAATTCAAGTAGTTCTAATTGTTAAATAGCCATATAATCTTAGATAAACTCTGTGAAAGACAAAATGAGCAAATGAGAGAGTTGGAAAAAGGGACAAAGAGAGCGAGACAGACAGACAGACAGACGGGAGTAATTATTGTCTCCCTGAAGTGTGCATGCTGAGCAGACAGAGAAGTCAGAGATGATGGTATTCCCTCTGTTCTGAAAAGTGGCAACAACAGGGCCTCTGGGAGGAAGTTCATGTGGAGCTGTTAAGGTGATGAGAACATCCTGTCTGCACCCAAATGGTACCGCATTCCCTTTATAGTGCACTACTTTTGACTGAGGCGTATAGGGCTTTGGTCAAAAGTAATGCACTATAAAGGGTGCCATTTGGAACGTAGCCTCTGTTAATGTGAGAAGGTCTTAACTGCTAATCTTGGAACAGAAACCTGAGACGCCTCTCTGGACTTTAAAACGCATAAAACACCTGTGATTGACAGGTCCAGAATCGATATTAAACTGGCGAACTAGGGAAAGATTAACGTCAATACGTTAAGAGAGCATTGGCTTGGTGCCTATTGTCATAGCCGTTTTTCTTTCCTTATCTCCTTTCCTACATGACCACCGATCCTGTCGGGGATAGGTTAGGATAAGTAGAAAGCCCCGATAATCCCTGAAGACGTTTTAGATCTCTAATCAGGAAACAAAAGAGTACAAGGTTAAAGAACTACAGTATATAATACTGCTGACATACACTGCTGTTCAAAAGTTGAAGGCAATATAATACCAGAATGGTAAACCAACCCAGCAGAGATAGAAACTCTGTAATGGTATTATTATATAGTATCTCCAGGGGTACTTACACATTCATCAGAATAGCCATGAAAATGCAATAGCAGTGTTGACTAAGCTGAACACCTACAGACCGACCACATTAACCAAATGAAATATCAGCATTCTAGCATTATGAAGAGGGGAAATGTGTTCTATTCAGTGAGGACCATAACATTTTAGCTGAAATACATATTGTATAACTGTCTCTGTAAATGGTGTTACAGCTATTCCATCTCATACCAGTGCTCTATTGCTAGGGAGGTACAGTTGAGGTTGGAAGTTTACATACACTTAGGTTGGAGTCATTAAAACTTGTTTATCAACCACTCCACCAATTTCTTGTCAACCAACTATAGTTTTGGCAAGTCGGTTAGGACATCTACTTTGTGCATGACACAAGTCATTTTTCCAACAATTGTTTACAGACAGATTATTTCACTTATAATTCACTGTATCACAATTCCAGTGGGTCAGAAGTTGACTGTGTCTTTAAACAGCTTGGAAAATTCCAGAAAATGATGTCATGGCTTTAGAAGCTTCTGATAGGCTAATTGACATCATTTGAGTCAATTAGAGGTGTACCTGTGGATGTATTTCAAGGCCTACCTCCAAACTCTGCCTCTTTGCTTGACATCAAGTGAAAATCAAAAGAATCATCCAAGACCTCAGAAAGAAAATGGTGGATCTCCACAAGTTCACAAGTCTGATTCATCCTTTCGATTAATCCTGGAAGAAACAGGCACAAAAGTATCTATATCCACAGTAAAACGAGTCCTATATCGACATAACTTGAAAGTCCGCTCAGCAAGGAAGAAGCCCCTGCTCCAAAACCGCCATAAAAAAGCCAGACTACGGTTTGCAACTGCACATGGAGACAATGATAGTACTTTTTGGATAAATGTCCTCTGGCCTGATGAAACAAAATTAGAACTGTTTGGCCATAATGACCATCGTTATGTTTGGAGGAAAAAGGGGGAGGCTTGCAAGCCGAAGAACACCATCCCAACTGTGAAGCACGGGGGTGGCAGCATCATGTTGTGGGGGTGCTTTGCTGCAGGAGGCACTGGTACACTTCACAAAATAGATGGCATCATGAGGACGAAAGATGATGTGGATATATTGAAGCAACATCTCAAGATATCAGTCAGGAAGTTAAAGCTTGGTTGCAAATGGGTCTTCCAAATGGACAATGACCCAAAGGGTACTTCCAAAATTGTGGCAAAATGGCTTAAGGACAACAAAGTCAAGGTATTGGAATGTCCATCACAAAGCCCTGGCCTCAATCCAAAATAAAATTTGGGAGCAGAACTGAAAAAGCGTGTGCGAGCAAGGAGGCCTACACACCTGACTCAGTTACAAATCAAATCAAATCAAATGTATTTATTTATATAGCCCTTCGTACATCAGCTGATATCTCAAAGTGCTGTACAGAAACCCAGCCTAAAACCCCAAACAGCAAGCAATGCAGGTGTAGAAGCACGGTGGCTAGGAAAAACTCCCTAGAAAGGCCAAAACCTAGGAAGAAACCTAGAGAGGAACCAGGCTATGTGGGGTGGCCAGTCCTCTTCTGGCTGTGCCGGGTGGAGATTATAACAGAACATGGCCAAGATGTTCGAATGTTCATAAATGACCAGCATGGTCGTATAATAATAATAAGGCAGAACAGTTGAAACTGGAGCAGCAGCACGGTCAGATGGACTGGGGACAGCAAGGAGTCATCATGTCAGGTAGTCCTGGGGCATGGTCCTAGGGCTCAGGTCCTCCGAGAGAGAGAAAAAAAGAGAGAATTAGAGAGAGCATATGTGGGGTGGCCAGTCCTCTTCTGGCTGTGCCAGGTGGAGATTATAACAGAACATGGCCAAGATGTTCAAATGTTCATAAATGATCAGCATGTTCGAATAATAAGAAGGCAGAACAGTTGAAACTGGAGCAGCAGCACGGCCAGGTGGACTGGGGACAGCAAGGAGTCATCATGTCAGGTAATCCTGGGGCATGGTCCTAGGGCTCAGGTCCTCCGAGAGAGAGAAGGAGAGAATTAGAGAACGCACACTTAGATTCACACAGGACACCGAATAGGACAGGAGAAGTACTCCAGATATAACAAACTGACCCTAGCCCCCCGACACATAAACTACTGCAGCATAAATACTGGAGGCTGAGACCAGTTACACCAGCTCTGTCAGGAGGAATGGGCCAAAATTCACCCAACTTTTTGTGGGAAGCTTATGGAAGGCTACCAAAACGTTTGACCCAAGTTAAACAATTTAAAGGCAATGCTACCAAATACTAATTGAGTGCATGTAAACTTCTGACCCACTGGGAATGTGATGAAAGAAATAAAAGCTGAAAAAAATAATTCTCTCTACTATTATTCTGACATTTCACATTCTTAAAATAATGTGGTGATCCTAACTGACCTAAAACATGGATAATTTACTAGGATTAAATGTCAGGAATTGTGAAAAACAGAGTTTAAATGTATTTGGCTAAGGTGTATGTAAACTTCCGACCTCAACTGTATCTGATATTGGCAGAACGCTTAAATTCTTGTTCATCTAACTGCAATGTCCAATTTACAGTAGCTATTACAGTGAAAGAATACCATGCTATTGTTTGAGGAGAGTGCACAATTTTTAAAATGAAAAGTTATTAATAAACAAATTAGGCACATTTGGGCAGTCTTGATCGAAAATTTTGAACATAAATGCAATGGTTCATCGGATCAGTCTAAAGCTTCGCACATACACTGCTGCCGTTTAGTGGCCAAAATCTAAATTGCACCTGGGCTGGAATAATGCATTATGGCCATTCTCTTGTATTTCAAAGATGATGGTTCCTAAAAAAATACAAAAGAACAGTTGTTTTTTTCTTTGTATTATCTTTTACCAGATCTGTTGTGTTAGATTATCCTACATTCCGTTCACATTTCCACAAACCTCAAAGTGTTTCCTTTAAAATGTTACCAAGAATATGCATATCCTTGCATTATGCCACCCTAGAGCCTAATGCATCACCAGTTTGAAAAATAAATGTAGCTTCTGTTACTGATGAGCAAGGATACCAATCAGTCTTGATGGGATTAATTTTTACATCTATGCATTGCATACATGTATTCTATGGTTTCAAACACAGGCCAAATTCCGAAACTGATCCTCTTCAACTCTTGACAATGTTTCCGCTCCATTTAACTAAATGACAGATCAAGAGGCACATGCAGTGCTCTATTAAACCCTTATTAAAAAGTTCATCTTTGGAGGAAATATGTGACATTTTCCTCCCTTGTTCTCACCTGAGGCACTTTCCACTTGGCAACGCTCAGTGTTCTAAAGCAGACAAACCTTCACTTTTTTTAATGCCCAAAATATTAAATCTAGCGTGATGCCAAGTGGAAAGTCTACCAACCACTAAAATCCAGTTTAGGATATGTAGTGATAGACTTTTAGATGATTTATTTCTGAACATTGTTCATATTACCTGAATATTGTGGAGTTTCTTGGCAGATAGAGATATTGAGGGAATAATCCCTACTGAAAACATAGATGGATCCCAAGACAAATTTGAACTAAACCATTTTTAGATCAGAAAGCTATTCCCCACAAAATGGTCTGTCGACAACACATAAGACGCATGGACATGATAATGTCCTGAGTGATTTGTTCGAAAAAACTATTTGACAAAAATAGGGATTTGTTGCATAACAGTATCTCCTCTCATTAACGCCCATTCTGGACATAAAGGCATAATTGGTTGTTTTTAGGTTGACCCTTGAATGAAAGCTTACTCGTGTTTTATATCCTCTACTCATATTGGGCCAAATTTGTGAATGAATTTAAGCCTACCCACCCAAAAGGAAATTAAAAAGTATGTGTTAATACTGAGAGGGAACCGCCAGAGCAGAGCTTGAACCAGCAACCCTGTAATTATGGTGCAAATGCACTGCCACCTGCCATGAAACTTCAGACGTCTTGGCAGAGGCAGTAAGTACACAGTCACATAAGGAGGTTGCTGTATATATAGCATCTCTCTCTATATTTTTACCAGGTCATTTGGTCATTATCCGAAGTGGTGGAGGTCAACCCTGAAAAGTTTAATGCATAAACCTTGCCACAAAACCAACAAAGAAATCCATGCGTTTTCTGCGGTGCCAGAGCCATTTTCCTAGTGCGTTATTCTTGAGCTATACATTTTTGTTTGCCAGTATATCTGCCAATTCATACAGTCAAACTGTGTTTAGGAGAGAGCCTCTGTAGCCTATACAGCATTGCGCGCAGATCAGTGAGGTTTGACAGGAGCAAAAAGAGGGACGACTGCCCGCCCCCTCCGTACTTTTCAAGCAGACAGTTAAGGGGGAAAACAGAGAAACAAAGAGAAAGCGAGACTGTACTGCAAGTGGACGGATGTGACAAAACCATTATCATACAATTTCATCCAATTGGTTTCATAATTGAAAACGCACCGGTTTGCAAATGGAATTTTAATCCTTGATAACTTCTCCACTAATCATGTAGCCTAACAACACATGGCCGAATTTAGTAAATGTATTTTGGCATGGTGTTGCTCGTTTTCGTGTGCTACAGCTCCATGTGATTAGAAACCTGCTATGGAGGACCTCTTTAGTCAAAATGAATCTGACCACTGACGATGCGACTCATTTATGGGGAAATTATTCCTTATTGGAACAATACGACGCGACAGTGGGGACACCGTGGTTGTCAGAGTCGCCTGGTGAGGTGGACCTTACCCGTGCCATCCCGCTCGGCTTCGTCCTGGGGGCTTTCATCGTGTTCGCCATTGTGGGCAACATCCTCGTCATTCTGGCGGTGATGACCAATAGGCACCTGCGGACCCCGACCAACTACTTCATTATAAACCTGGCCATCGCTGACCTGCTGCTGGGCACCACAGTGCTGCCGGTGTCTGCCACCCTGGAGATTCTTAACTACTGGGTGTTCGGCCGGATCTTCTGTGACATCTGGGCGGCAGTGGATGTTTTGTGCTGCACGGCGTCCATCATGAGCCTGTGCGTAATTTCTATCGACCGTTACATCGGGGTGAGCCATCCGCTGCAGTACCCGAGCATAGTGACCGAGAAGCGGGCACTGCTGGCCATGCTTGGGGTGTGGGTGCTCTCGGTGGTCATATCCATTGGACCCCTTCTCGGGTGGAAGCAGCCGCCGTTGCCGGACAACACTGTGTGCCTCATCACCGAGGAACCGTTTTACGCACTATTTTCCTCCCTCGGTTCCTTCTATATACCACTGGTGGTTATCTTGTCCATGTATTTTAGGGTTTATGTAGTCGCCAAACGGACCACCAAGAACTTGGAGGCCGGGGTGATGAGGGAGAGGATGAACACGAGTGAGCTCACGCTCAGGATCCACAAGGGATCTCAGGTGCAGGATGACAGTAGCAGCACTGGGAAGGGCCGTGCAAATCAGGCAAGGAGCTCCCTGACGGTGAAACTTCTGAAATTCTCCCGGGAGAAGAAAGCAGCTAAAACGTTGGGAGTCGTGGTTGGCATGTTTACGCTTTGTTGGCTGCCGTTCTTCCTTGCGTTACCCATTGGTAGGTATATATATATTATATATTTTAAACATATTTTATTGACACCTTTCCAAACGAATATCCAATACACAGCAGGCCAGCAGTTTTAATGAAATACTATAATAAACCTAATAATATGCTAATATAGCCAACAATTAAAACAACGCTCAATA
This sequence comes from Oncorhynchus kisutch, assembly GCF_002021735.2. NCBI lineage: Eukaryota > Metazoa > Chordata > Actinopteri > Salmoniformes > Salmonidae > Oncorhynchus > Oncorhynchus kisutch. The sequence goes on along the minus strand of NC_034192.2, from coordinate 29,069,061 downwards.
TGTGATAAGACACATTATAAAATATTATGGTAAATTATTGTACATGTTGGTGCCATATCCAATTTAACAAGCCATAATAGGCACAAACCATAATCTACCCACACCCAAAACAGAATAGTGGTGCAGGGGGTGCTGGAGGCAAAATGCAAAACTGGAGAAAGTCTCAGTGCACTTTCAGTCAGATGCAAATGTATTTTATTTACCAACTGTTGAAAAGTGTCTGAGAAGCTTTTTCATTAATATCTGGAAGTAAATCTAAGTGGTCCTTCAGTTCCATAAATTCCATCTCCAGACAGTGGCATATATATGATAATATTCACCCACTGAATTACTGCCCTGATTTATCAGCATGATGCTGTGTGTTAGGTGGGGTCCAGTAGGGGCTGGTGGAGGCCTGTAGGGGCTTGTTGGGGCTGGTGGAGTCTGGTAGGGTCTATGGGGGCCTGTAGGGGCCAAAACCAGACTTCACTGACTGATAGCAGTAAAGAGCCCACTACCACCGTCACGGCTGTAGAGAAAACATCTCAGAGGAAATTAAACAAAATATGTTGTGGAGAGGGGACTCGTGCTGCTGGGCACGTTGTGGTGAGGGACAGAGCAGTGCAGACCGACGAGGGAGGCTAAGAAAACATGCCTCTTTATTTACTGCTGTTGTTTTCAGAGTAGAGCTCGCTGTCAATCCCGTTCTCTTGGGCCTCTCTCTAAGAGGTCTGGTCCAGTATGGTACTGTATTAGTTACCTCTTATAACCCACGATAAACCAAAAAGCACTTCAATTCCGTATAGATGCATTGGCTTGGGACAGTTGTGAAGGCATGCACTAAACCAAATCATGCAGATCTTCCTTAGAAAGTATGTAGAGCACCTGAATTGTGAATGAGTTTGTACTTATCCATAGTGTTTTTTTTTTTAAATCAAATTGAATGATATTTGGTGGAAACCAGTTCAAAGTAGAGTGACCCAAAGTTGAAAAAGGACTGTAGTTGGTACTGTACATTGAGAAAGTTTGATCATAAAGTTACTGATCCCCTCCCCCCCGTGTCAAAGACTTGGATTTAGGAGGCAAGCCATTGTCAAGGATTTACTTCCGGCTTTATGCAACATCACATAAAGCCGGAAATGTAATACGGCAATGGTAGCTTCTTATCTGAACTGATTTCAATATGTACCACCTTAAAACCGTCATCTCATGTGCCCCTACCCCTTGCTTTGGCTTTGTTTACAAACCTTAAGCTAGCTACTAGTAGCTAGCTCAAGCAGAAGGTACGACCAAAGATACTGCTAACCTTTCATCTGTGGTATGACTGTTAGCTACAGTAGCAAGCTACTTACCAGCATGCTGGCAAAAGCACACTGTGTCGTAACTAGTGTAAAATGAGTGTAAAATGAACCTTACATAGTGTAACATTAACCTTAAACTATTTCCCAAAGAGTGAAGACATCCAACAGCAGTGGTTGCTTTTCATTTCTTATCTTAGCGAGATGACTGAAAATTACGGTCATGGCACGCGTGTGCAGTGCACATTTCGAGTGAAGTTGCTTTATCAATTTGGGGAGAACATTCGATGGGTCTTGCCAGGAAGCTAATCCTGAAGACAGATGCATCATTGACAGTGGATCTGGCAAGCACGGACCATAATGTAAGTATCAGAGTTTGATGAGTGTGACACAGTAGCCAACATTTTGGGTGGGTTCACGTTAGATAATGCAACTGTGGCTGTGACTGCTTTGACTTGTGAACTGTATATTTTCTGTAACAAACCTGATAGTCACCATATGATTTTTGTTCCTTCATCCCTAATACTCCAACATTGAGTCTTAGAGCTGCCAGCACACAGCTGACACAAAAGAATGTTGTCCACAAAAGGGGTTGTGTGTGTGTCTTTGTGTACTATTTGTAATTTACCCCTGAAAATCATATTTTGCCATTCCATTGTGTTTAATTTTTATTTTTTAATTACAGTTGATGTAGCTTGTGTCATTGGGACTAATCATGATGATGAGGGGGAATATTATTTCCCTTTCCATCTCCTTTTGTCTTTCCAATTTCATCAAGCTGTAATGATAGACATTTTAGAAAAATCAACATCTCTCTGTCTGCACAGCTTCCCAGGCAACTGCAGCAGGAATGATGTGATACAAAATCATCTTTCCCAAGGCAAAGAAGGGGGGAAATTCTGTGAAGCCTGTGAAGACAGACCCAATATACTGTAAGTCATAGTTATTCATTTCAATTCTGCATCAATTGAGCATTTCAGGCACAAAAAAAGTCAAATTAGAAACATTGAAAAGTTTCACAAAAAGGTACAGAGCCAAATATTGCATATTTAAAATGGAATACATCAAAAATTCCAGGAAACACATTGTAGAATGACTAGATCACTACATCACTGAATTGAAGCATAATCTCAGAACAGTAAATAAAAGGAATTAAATTCACTTCCCACTTAACTAACATTTCCCCTTTCAAAAATATTACAGGCTATGTTGACAGGCTCCTGGATCTCCTCTTCAACGAGATCACCCTTGATAAAAACACAACAAAACACTCTCGCTCACGGCCAGTTGTGATACAGCCCGGGATCAAACCAGGGTCTGTAATGACGCCTCTGGCACTGCAATGCAGTGCCTTAGATCACTGCGCCACTTGGGATTTACTTTGTTTATTTTTTTTATTCAAGCATTCAGACGGGAGATGAGTGTTACAAATTGTATAAATAAATGGGTCCTGGGACACTGTATTGCGGCCGGGTGACAATATTAGGCTTATGGCTGAAGTTTTGTATTTTTATGTCAAATTATTTCTCACCTTTATTTCTCATGATTGTTCATGTTGCTCAATATTTTGGCCATGCTGGCCTATCGTAAAATATTTAAATAAATGTCTGATGAATATACTCAATTACGAACATATTGTCATTTCTAATGCTAATTGTCCGGTACACTTATTGTATGCTGTTTTCGTGTACATTCCGTTATATCTAAGCTTCTAAGGTGATTCAGGCTTTACAACATCTTGTGAAGAAGTGTATCAGTTAACTGTATTCTGTAATTAGTTACAAAATAATCCAAATGTTTGTCTGATATCCAACAGTCCATGAACAGCTCTGTTTACCATGAGAGCATTTTGCAGATAAAATGGGTTGAGGCATGCTATTTAGGCTCAGAATGACATGTGGCCCGTTGTTTACCTTCTTACCTGGCAATGACCACAAGGGCATTTCACAGAGCTCAGTTAAGGTGAGCTCATAAATATAAGCTCCCCGCTAACTCAGCCTGTTCTTTCAGGCTTCCTGATAGTTAGAGATGAGAAAAAAGGTCAAATGTATTTTAATAGCATAAAAATATTATGGGTGATGTTTTGGTCATTCAAAGGCTATTTTTACTTGGGAAATAGGATGACTGTGTGGGACCTTTAAGTTGTTTACAGCAGCCATGTGGGAACGTGCTTGGTGACAGGCCAAGTTCTTAGGCCTCCCCTCGCCACTACACACACACGCGTGCACCATATACAAACACACACACAGGAACATACTGTACGCAGGCAGGCGCAACCTCACACACACACATTCTCTATCTCTATAAGTCCAGGATATTATTATGAATTTGCATAGTATGTATTCCTATCTGGGATGAGGTCGCTGGTCACCGAGCAAGGTCGGACAGCAGGAGATTCCTCCAATCGCTCCATGGAACGTTAAATTAGACAGCAGAAGCATGGAACTCTAGGAACATTCTGGGGTTGTATTCCGTTGATCGTCAGGGCTCTTCGGAGAGGGAGGAGGGGGATGTGAGAATTTGGATGACTCTGGACTCTGTTTATTCAAGACCAATCAACAGAAAACCAAGGGTTCATTTTTGCAAACGTTGTCTCAAAATCTTCATCAGCCAATTAAAATCATCTACGTAGTTGCAAGTGATATAACGCTACAAGTAAGCTTTTCCCATGAGATAACCTGACACACTTAGCCCTATGCTAACAAGACCAGCTGGCCATGATTATTTCCTATAACAAATTCTACATCAGTCAATCTTAGACTATATATCCACGATCCAATGTCATAAAAAAAAAGTTAACTTGGCCTCCAGAGGGATATGTTAAACCTCCAAATTCAAAGTATAATTTTTGTTGTTGTTGTAACAAGTCAAATGTCCCAATGTTGCATGATGCATCCTTGACTACGCTACTACTAACATTAGACAATATTCAAAAGGCACGTTGTCGCACATAAAAAAAGTGTACTACACTGTTTATTAAGGGACAATACAATACAGCGCATCATGCTACTTAACAGTACAACCTTATCCCACCTTACTGCTTACTTTAAGCTGAACTGCAAGAGGTGTGAATCCAAGCATAACTGTGGCCCGTTTCAGGAAGCTAGGTGTATATCGCATGTCACTACTTCACAGGAGAGGCATTTGAAAATACTAATACAATTGTTAAATTACAAATATAGTTGGTTTAACCACGGAAAAAGAAAGGAACCTTCCCGCCATGATTGGCTGAGATAATGGCTGGGCCGGACATGCTGAGAGATAAATTCTGATTGGTCTGTCATGTGGCATGCATCTGTCTATAACTTGAGCTGCTCAGTATGTGTAGATAATCCTTACAACCATGGCTTTTGTTAACGATAACTTTAGCCATGGAGGACTGCAAAAGTTTTGCTACAGCTCTCAACAACATTGCTGCCCTGAATCTAGCAGGTGCTATCGACAAAGACCAGTGGGAAAAAGTTGTGAGGGATTACTTTCTGCACACAGTCAGTGTGAAAACAAACAAGCTGTACAAACAAAACAGAAATGACACAGGACGTCTTAGTTAAACGGGTTCCAGTCTGCCGTGAAGCGTTCATTCATCTATATGGGTAAGAGACTAGCTATATTTTCAGATATTATAAGTTTATAATTTTGTCAGAAATTAATGTATGGTGGTTAGCTATAACAATCTGTTTGTGATGCTAGCTAGTGCTGTATGGGTTGGGATTATGGTTAATTGTTTAGCTAGCTAGCTACATGTCTAAGAAAACACTCCACTTCACCAGATGATTACATGACCCATCAAGTTAGCCAGGTGTGTCTGGGGGTGATTACGGCCGTCTATTGTATTTCATGAACATGTGTACATGTCTATACAATAGTGACCCATCCACTTAGCTAGATGTGTCTGGGGGGTGGTTATAGCATTTCTTTCACATGACTCATCAATTTAGACGTGTGTCTGGGTAAGCGTCATCTAATAAAATATTTTTGTCTGGAGACAATTCCATTTTTGATATTGCTACTATGCAAGTAACCTTTTCACTGTACCGTTTACACATTCTGTATCCTGTGCATGTGACAAATACATTTTGATTTGATTTGATATAGTTTGTGTTTACCAGATAAGGCAATGTGAAGAACAACATGACCTGCACCACATTCAGATTAGGGTATAGGCGAAGGACTAGATAGTGTATTTTTACCTGGAGTTTTTCTTTTGTAGGCTACTACTTTCACTACTTTTAGTCTTGAACTCTTGTTTACTACACTACCTTATTCACTCTGTTTAGCACATGGCCTCACGTGAATCCTTAAAGAGATGGGTGGGGCTAAGGCTTAAGAGGGTGTGAACAATGCTTGGATAGGTGTAGACAAAGAAGAGCTCTCCACTAGGTGTACCAAAACATTCAAAGGCAATTTTCTCAAAAGTGGTGTTACAAGTTTATCAACTTTAAAAGCAGAATTACTTTCCCATTGTTCCTCGACTGCAGTGCATGATATACCATTTTGTAGCTTTAAATCTCTACTTTTATCCAATGTAAAAAAACAAATGTTGCAATATAAGACGGAATAGAGGTGGTCATATGCATCCATATTGATGACATACCCACACCATTTTTTTTTAAATATCCAGTATATTATGACAATCCCATAGGCTTTTCCTCACCCATGCTTCCTCTATTCTTCCTATCCCATAGTTTGAAAATGGAGGGTTAAGGGTTGTCGTTCAAAAAAGAAAATAAGCTCCTGATCCTAATAAGCTCCTGCTTCTTTTCTGAGCCCTGCTTAAATGTCTTGCTCATTGGCTCAATGTCTAAGCCCCAGTAATAGGAGCCTGATAGGAGCAGACAGACAGACACGCACGCACACACCACACTCACACACACATCCTCTCCCTCCCAGCCCTGCTCCCACAGCCTTCTTCAGCCTCGGTCAACCCACTGTGGGGGATTTCCTGTGAGCCGCTCATTTCACCCAACCGTCCCCCCAACGCATACAATATCTGCCCAATGTTATGTCTGAGTACATTCAGCTGGATAACTTATAACAAAGCAAACACTATCATGTAGGAACTATTTTCCTTTATTTGCAATCAGTGAAAGCCTTACCATGTTGATTTAAATTAGTTGATACACTCTACGTTAGCATTCCAGAACACGTCAATACACTCTAGCAGCTGTTATACGCTGACTGCACTGACTGCTTTCTAATTTTACAGAATAAAATATTGACTTTTCACTACGTTCAGACCACATAACAGGGCAACAATATGTGATTATACAGATATACTAATCACAATATTTCACATTGTTTGTCTGCATAATTTAAATCTAACATTAATTTCAATTAAGTCTACTTGATTAATAGTTACGTTGCGCTCTTATTAAAGGGATACTTCGGGATTTTGGCAATGAGGCCCTTTATATACTTCCTCAGCATTTTTATGACACTTTGTGCAGTTTGAAGGAAGTTGCTAACTAGTGCTAGCGCAATTGCTAACTAGCGTTAATGCTATTACTTCCAGTCATTGCGCTAAAGCTAGTTAGCATTGGCTTGCGAAACTACATCTAACTTCCTTCATACTGGACACAGAGACAAAACAATGGTATCCATTACTTCTTCTGACTCTGAGGAAGTAGTTAAATGGCCTCAATTTCTAAATCCCGAAGTATCTCTTTAACCAAATGGGAATTTACAACATACAACTTGGACAAATCTACTTGAACTTCTCTCCAAAGGGAATTACTAGTGGGAACGTCGTACAGAGATTGAGGGTAAATGAAGATGGTTCACTCAGGCTGTTTACCATTGAAAATGGTTCCAGTCTACTTAACGGGGTGGGCCTCCCATAGACACCAATGCAATAGCAGCTGGGTCTGGTCTACTTAGTTCATTGACTTTCATTGAACCAGAAAAAAACAGCGAGTGGAGTGTCTGGCTTCCATTTCTGACGGATGGGTAGCCTAGTGGTTAGAGCGTTTGACTAGTATCCGGAAGGTTGCAAGTTCAAATCCACTGAGCTGACAAGGTACAAATCTGGCATTCTGCTCCTGAACAAGCAGTTAACCCACTGTTCCTAGGCTGTAATTGGCAGTTAAATGCAACAACAAATCTCTTAAACTGAGTTTAAGTTGGTTTTACTAGAAAAACATTTGCCTAAAGCATGGCTGTAGCTAGCTACTGTCTACCTACCTAGGTAAATTTGTACGGTCTGGTCACTGAAAACATTGAGGTTTGTGCCATATTTATATTAGGCTAAATGTAATATCTGTGCCTGTGCACATGTATGCATATTCAATTAGCCTACACTAATGTTGACGTTATGCTGGCACAGTTCAACTGTAGTTCAAACTGTACAATCAAGTATAATTTAGTATATGTTTTGTCTTAGAGCCAATACCATGTGGAGCCTGAGGTTCTTCCTGCAGTGGATTCTAGTTGGAAAGAAACATAATTCCTTTGCCTGCATGCGTCATTGAAGCAGAACTGTATCCATCTCGATGAATTGGACATTATGCTGGAACAAGCAGCAGGCCTAGATGACTCAAGAGGAGCTGCATGGCAGTTTGATCATGACAACACCCCTCCCATAATTTGCTGATCAACAGATGTCTGTACTTTACATCTCAGACGCACACAATGTAATCCCTGAACTTTAAAACACGGATCACACTATTTTCTTACTGTATGTTTCTTTGTCAATGGCAATCTCATCATGACCACTTCTCTCATCGTCTGCTGATCACTAGTTCTCTGCACTTTACTACTCCTGAGACACACTGAACTGTACTATATTGTTCATACTGTATTTGTTTTGTATGTTACTTTTACCATATAACATTCTTGTTGAATATGTAGTTCTGGTTTTGAATCAACATTAAATAGTTTACACTCCCCTGTATGTTAGAATGACGAATAAACATTATTTGAATATATCTGAATTTCTAACATCTGTTTGATGCTACAGAGCCTTGTACAGCATACTTGCATATCTTCTGTGGGTACATAAAGGGAGACAAATGTAGAAGTTTGATAGAAAATATCCCTATATATTTTAAGGTGGTTCTGCATTGGTCTTATGTTCAGCCACACTGTCCTTTATCTGGCTTCGGTAGACTGGCAATGGTGTTTGGTATGGTGGGCAGGGGAAGCTGAGACTCTTTGTGCTTGTGGCGAATGGTCTTGTCCTGTCTGCGGTGTACCGGCCAGCTGGATAAGACTCTGAAGGAAGTGGTGAGTGCAGGGCTCGTAGACCTTCTTAACCACCAACTTCCTTAAGCTCTTTCAGAAGATTTGCTGATGGAAAGACATAGTTCTGGTGTTAAAATGTTACACTCAGTTGGGGAAGGAGCATAGTGAAACACTCTTTTGTTGGTGAAGGCAGTCAACAAAGTAAATTGGGGGAATGCAGAAGGTGTGGAAAGTCTTAGGAGGACAATTCTTACACAGTATGTATTGGTGTGTATGGGAAATTGAGGAGAAATGGCACCTCAATCACTATCATATACAACAATACATTTCCTGTCTTTAAGCACAAACCTGCACAACCAAAACTCCCTTCATCATCTCAAAGACCTGTCTGTAAACCTCACCCAGCTCATTGACTTTGAAAGATCATTCTTATCAATAGTAACCCTTGGCGGGGGATTTCTGTACACGTCTTTGTATTACACTACTGTTCAAAAGTTTGGGGTCACTTAGAAATGTCCTTGTTTTTGAAAGAAAAGCACATTTTGTCCATTAAAATAACATCAAATTGATCAGAAATACAGTGTAGACATTGTCAATGTTGTAAATGACCGATAAATAGTACCCGTAAACACCAGTCTCAATGTCAACCGTGAAGAGGCGTCTCCGGGATGCTGGGCTTCTAGGCAGAGTTCCTCTGTCCAGTGTCTGTGTTATTTTGCCCATCTTAATCTTTAATTTTTATTGGCCAGTCTGAGATATGGCTTCGTCTTTGCAACTCTTTTTTAATTTTATTTCACCTTTATTTAACCAGGTAGGCTAGTTGAGAACAAGTTCTCATTTGCAACTGCGACCTGGCCAAGATAAAGCATAGCAGTGTGAGCATACAACAAAGAGTTACACATGGAGTAAACAATTAACAAGTCAATAACACAGTAGAAAACAAAGGGGGGGTCTATATACAATGTGTGCAAAAGGCATGAGGAGGTAGGCAAATAATTACAATTTTGCAGATTAACACTGGAGTGATAAATGATCAGATGGTCATGTACAGGTAGAGATATTGGTGTGCAAAAGGGCAGAAAAGTAAATAAATAAAAACATTATGGGGATGAGGTAGGTAAAATTGGGTGGGCTATTTACCGATAGACTATGTACAGCTGCAGCGATCGGTTAGCTGCTCAGATAGCAGATGTTTGAAGTTGGTGAGGGAGATAAAAGTCTCCAACTTCAGCGATTTTTGCAATTCGTTCCAGTCACAGGCAGCAGAGTACTGGAACGAAAGGCGGCCAAATGAGGTGTTGGCTTTAGGGATGATCAGTGAGATACACCTGCTGGAGCGCGTGCTACGGATGGGTGTTGCCATCGTGACCAGTGAGCTGAGATAAGGCGGAGCTTTACCTAGCATAGACTTGTAGATGACCTGGAGCCAGTGGGTCTGGCGACGAATATGTAGCGAGGGCCAGCCGACTAGAGCATACAAGTCGCAGTGGTGGGTGGTATAAGGTGCTTTAGTGACAAAACAGATGGCACTGTGATAGACTGCATCCAGTTTGCTGAGTAGAGTGTTGGAAGCCATTTTGTAGATGACATCGCCGAAGTCGAGGATCGGTAGGATAGTCAGTTTTACTAGGGTAAGCTTGGCGGCTTGAGTGAAGTAGGCTTTGTTGCGGAATAGAAAGCCGACTCTTGATTTGATTTTCGATTGGAGATGTTTGATATGAGTCTGGAAGGAGAGTTTGCAGTCTAGCCAGACACCTAGGTACTTATAGACGTCCACATATTCTAGGTCGGAACCATCCAGGGTGGTGATGCTAGTCGGGCATGCAGGTGCAGGCAGCGACCGGTTGAAAAGCATGCATTTGGTTTTACTAGCGTTTAAGAGCAGTTGGAGGCCACGGAAGGAGTGTTGTATGGCATTGAAGCTTGTTTGGAGGTTAGATAGCACAGTGTCCAAAGACGGGCCGAAAGTATATAGAATGGTGTCGTCTGCGTAGAGGTGGATCAGGGAATCGCCCGCAGCAAGAGCAACATCATTGATATACACAGAGAAAAGAGTCGGCCCGAGAATTGAACCCTGTGGCACCCCCATAGAGACTGCCAGAGGACCGGACAGCATGCCCTCCGATTTGACACACTGAACTCTGTCTGCAAAGTAATTGGTGAACCAGGCAAGGCAGTCATCCGAAAAACCGAGGCTACTGAGTCTGCCGATAAGAATATGGTGATTGACAGAGTCGAAAGCCTTGGCAAGGTCGATGAAGACGGCTGCACAGTACTGTCTTTTATCGATGGCGGTTATGATATCGTTTAGTACCTTGAGTGTGGCTGAGGTGCACCCATGACCGGCTCGGAAACCAGATTGCACAGCGGAGAAGGTACGGTGGGATTCGAGATGGTCAGTGACCTGTTTGTTGACTTGGCTTTCGAAGACCTTATATAGGCAGGGCAGGATGGATATAGGTCTGTAACAGTTTGGGTCCAGGGTGTCTCCCCCTTTGAAGAGGGGGATGACTGCGGCAGCTTTCCAATCCTTGGGGATCTCAGACGAGATGAAAGAGAGGTTGAACAGGCTGGTAATAGGGGTTGCGACAATGGTGGCAGATAGTTTCAGAAATAGAGGGTCCAGATTGTCAAGCCCAGCTGATTTGTACAGGTCCAGGTTTTGCAGCTCTTTCAGAACATCTGCTATCTGGATTTGGGTAAAGGAGAACCTGGAGAGACTTGGGCGAGGAGCTGCGGGGGGGGGCGGAGCTGTTGGCCGAGGTTGAAGTAGCCAGGCGGAAGGCATGGCCAGCCGTTAAGAAATGCTTATTGAAGTTTTCGATAATCATGGATTTATCAGTGGTGACCGTGTTACCTAGCCTCAGTGCAGTGGGCAGCTGGGAGGAGGTGCTCTTGTTCTCCATGGACTTCACAGTGTCCCAGAACTTTTTGGAGTTGGAGCTACAGGATGCAAACTTCTGCCTGAAGAAGCTGGCCTTAGCTTTCCTGACTGACTGCGTGTATTGGTTCCGGACTTCCCTGAACAGTTGCATATCACGGGGACTATTCGATGCTATTGCAGTCCGCCACAGGATGTTTTTGTGCTGGTCGAGGGCAGTCAGGTCTGGGGTGAACCAAGGGCTGTATCTGTTCTTAGTTCTGCATTTTTTGAACGGAGCATGCTTATCTAAAATGGTGAGGAAGTTACTTTTAAAGAATGACCAGGCATCCTCAACTGACGGGATGAGGTCAATGTCCTTCCAGGATACCCGGGCCAGGTCGATTAGAAAGGCCTGCTCACAGAAGTGTTTTAGGGAGCGTTTGACAGTGATGAGGGGTGGTCGTTTGACTGCGGCTCCGTAGCGGATACAGGCAATGAGGCAGTGATCGCTGAGATCCTGGTTGAAGACAGCGGAGGTGTATTTGGAGGGCCAGTTGGTCAGGATGACGTCTATGAGGGTGCCCTTGTTTACAGAGTTAGGGTTGTACCTGGTGGGTTCCTTGATGATTTGTGTGAGATTGAGGGCATCTAGCTTAGATTGTAGGACTGGCGGGGTGTTAAGCATATCCCTGTTTAGGTAACAACTCTGAAGCTAGATGGGGGGGCGATCAATTCACAAATGGTGTCCAGGGCACAGCTGGGAGCTGAGGGGGGTCGGTAGCAGGCGGCAACCGTGAGAGACTTATTTCTGGAGAGAGTAATTTTCAAAATTAGTAGTTCGAACTGTTTGGGTATGGACCTGGAAAGTATGACATTACTTTGCAGGCTATCTCTGCAGTAAACTGCAACTCCTCCCCCTTTGGCAGTTCTATTTTGACGGAAGATGTTATAGTTGGGTATGGAAATCTCTGAATTTTTGGTGGCCTTCCTGAGCCAGGATTCAGACACAGCAAGGACATCAGGGTTAGCAGAGTGTGCTAAAGCAGTGAGTAAGACAAACTTAGGGAGGAGGCTTCTGATGTTGACATGCATGAAACCAAGGCTTTTTCGATCACAGAAGTCAACAAATGAGGGTGCCTGGGGACATGCAGGGCCTGGGTTTACCTCCACATCACCCGCGGAACAGAGAAGGAGTAGTATGAGGTGCGGCTAAAGGCTATCAAAACTGGTCGCCTAGAGCGTTGGGGACAGAGAATAAGAGGAGCAGGTTTCTGGGCATGGTAGAATATATTCAGGGCATAATGCGCAGACAGGGGTATGGTGGGGTGCGGGTACAGCGGAGGTAAGCCCAGGCACTGGGTGATGATGAGAGAGGTTGTATCTCTGGACATGCTGGTAGTAATGGGTGAGGTCACCGCATGTGTGGGAGGTGGGACAAAGGAGTTATCAGGGGTATGAAGAGTGGAACTAGGGGCTCCATTGTGAACTAAAACAATGATAACTAACCTGAACAACAGTATACAAGGCATATTGACATTTGAGAGAGACATACAGCGAGGCATACAGTAATCACAGGTGTTGAATTGGGAAAGCTAGCTAAAACAGTAGGTGAGACAACAGCTAATCAGCTAGCACAACAACAGCAGGTAAAATGGCGTAGACTAGGCAACGGGGCCAACAGATAAAACAAACAAGCAGAATGGAGTACCGTGATTAATGGACAGTCCAGCGTGCATCAGCTATGTAGCCAAGAGATCAGTGTCCAGGGGGCAGCGGTGGATGGGGCAGGGAAGCTGGACTGGCGAGTGTTATCCAGGTTAAAAAAAACTAACAATGACTAAATAGCTTGTAGCTAGTTAGCTGGTTAGCTTCTGGAGGTTCTTGAGTGTGTTCAAACTCTGCCTAGAAGGCCAGATCCCAGAGTCGCCTCTTCACTGTTGACATTGAGACTGGTGTTTTGCAGGTACTATTTAAAGAATCTGTGACTTGTGAGGCGTCTGTTTCTCAAACTGTACTCGTCCTCTTGCTCAGTTGTGCACCAGGGCCTCCCAGTCCTCTTTCTATTCTGGTTAGAGCCACTTTGAGCTGTTCTGTGAAAGGAGTTGTACACGGCGTTGTACGAGATCTTCAGTTCATTGGCAATTTTTCATATGGAATAGTCTTCATTTCTCAGAACAAGTATAGACTGACGAGTTTCAGAAGAAAGTGCTTTGCTTCTGGCCATTTTGAGCCTGTAATCGAACCCACAAATGCTGATGCTCCAGATACTCAAATAGTCTAAAGAAGGCCAGTTTTATTGCTTTTTTAAACAGAACACCAGTTTTCAGCTATGCTAACATAATTGCAAAAAGGTTTTCTAATGATCAAATAGCCTTTTAAAATAATAACCTTGGATTAACCAACACAACATGCCATTGGAACACAGGAGTGATGGTTGCGGTCAATGGGCCTCTGTACGCCTATGTAGATATTCCATTAAATAAATCAGCCGTTTCCAGCTACAATAGTCATTTACAACATGAACAATGTCGACACTGTATTTCTGATCAATTTGATATTATTTTAATGGACAATAAATGTGATTTTCTTTCAAAAACAAGGACATTTCTAAGTGATTCGGTAGTGTATGTTTTGAGACTGCAGAGAGAAGAATTAGGTGGTTGTGTCAAAACTGTTGTAGTCTTGATGTTATACCTTTCAGTGTCCCTTGCTGGTTTCTGACCCACAACTACAAGGTGTGTCCGCTCGCTCATGCTTGTGTATTTCTACGAGGAGAAAATGTAAAAAGAGAAAAAGGGGTAGACTAAATTGATTACATGGTCTGGAAAGCACATTGTGATCCACAGGCTACCTCTAACCACTTGGAACCTCATAACACAGACACAAACCCGTACAAACACTAGCCAATTCATGTTAATACTATGCTTACTGTAAATAGAGCTTGCAAATATTTTTGCCAATTTACCTTCACCTTGTGCAGAGCTAGGGGTTGGAAGCACATGCTGGTGGACTCAGATTCTGTACCACCTACAACAAAATACACAATTTAACCAATTGATCTCTATTTGACTGGCTACCTTAGCACACCTAACATGGAAATTTCAATGTTGTCACCATGCTTTTAGCTAGCTAGCATCACTAAATTGTCAGTAAGATTCCTAGCCAGCTGATAACTAACCAACCATAGATGATTTATATACATTCATTATTGCTACCAACACACAGACTTAGCTGTTAGCTGTATCGGCAAATATATGTTTCAGTAATGGTGTGATTTTCAGACAAGAGTCGAATAGATGGCTACCACATTGAGCTACTCTTATTTGCTAATGTTAGCTAGCTTACGTTAGCTAACATTTGTCAAAGATAAAACAAATATGTTTGCTATGCTGAAGGTAGCTACCAGACTATAAGTGACCATGACATAGGCGAAATTGATTGACTGTCTGTATCCCAAAGACTTTCAGAATTCCACTCAGGACTGTAAGCTAGCTAACTTAGTCCAGCTAGGCTAGCAAGCTAGCTAACTTTAGGTTATCTCTAATAGCAAATCTTCTGTTTTATTGTGAAGAAAAAAATGTATGGTATCTCTTCTCAGCTGGCATCAAAATGGATTCTCCATCAGTTCAGCCTGAAAATCCCTCTAGTAATCTTTGGTCACATCGGGGTAAATCTCTGGTATGTAGAACGGTGAAAGATAACTCCTTTTTGCACTTGTTTGAAATTAACACAGCCAGGCAAAGAACAGCACACAGGCATGATGAGAAACATTAAAAGAAATGTTAAAAAAAAAAAAAATTAAATCCCTAGAGAAGTTCTGAGATTACTGTGTGTTGTTCAGCCGAAGTAAACAATGCCATCTAAATCCAAGTTTGTGGGCACGCCTCATCTACCTAGCAGGGCGGTATCTGCATTTACTATCAATGCTGAACTTTGTGGTTTATTATGAGCATACAAATACACAGGCAGTCTGTTCTCGCTCTGCACTCGTTCTAGCTTGTAGTGTGGATAATTGTTATGTTTATGACAAAAAGGTAACATTGTTAATATTGTCATGACCACATGCAGGGGGAAATGTCATGTCTCATCGTGGTACTGTCTTTGATGACCCTAAAACTTTTCAAGTTGATAGGCCATTGTGAAGTGGATTTACAACTCGGCCATTATAACTGGACCATCTCTTAACTAATCCCTTAGATTTTCTAAAACGGTAAATTAAGAGCTGTACTATGGGCCTACATACCAAATGTTGCGTTATCTGTAGTTATGTTTCATGATAATAGGTTTTGCAAAGGTTTTCCAAAATGAAAATCTATCCTGGCAGACCATATGGTTCATTGATGCATATGTGTTCAGCATAAAGTAAGAAAGACACCTACTTACAAAGTCTAGGTCAAATGGGGCGGCAGATATGAGGGTTTAAGTGAGACTGCTATAACAGCGCCACCTATAGGCCAATCTCTGCCATTCTTTTTGACCAAGTTACTCATGGCCTCTAGTTTCTGTGTGCCAAATTAGAAGAAAAGTGACCAATCTATGCTTCAGTTATTTGGCTTCGCTGTGAACCCCAAATAAATTCAACAGTCGGACAATGGATGAAGACACTCCAAGTATTATTTTTTTTTAATCATTCAGATATTGACTGAATTGTAGCAGATATGATTGTACTGGCAAGGACAAATAGTGAATTGAGTTCAGGCATTTGTGGAAATTCAGGTATTCAATTTATTGTACATTTTTACTTTTTTTCTTATGAAAATGTTCTTAATATATCAGGTATTTTTTGTATACATTAATGAAATAAAGAAAAGAAGAAAATAATATGTGCTGACCTTAGTTCCTTTGTTTTAGTCTTAGTATGGTCAGGGCGTGAGTTGGGGTGGGCAGTCTGTTTGTTTTTCTATGTTTGTTTTTGAGTTCGGCAGTATGGTTCTCAATCAGAGGCAGCTGTCAATTGTTGTCCCTGATTGAGAATCATACTTAGGTAGCCTGGGTTTTACTTTTGGTTTGTGGGTGTTTGTTTCCGTGTGAGTGTTTGGGCCACATGGTACTGTTTCGTTTTGTTCACATCGTTTATTGTTTTGTTCCAGTGTTCAGTTTGTTTATTAAAAAGACATGAACACTTACCACGCTGCACCTTGGTCCTCCTCTCTATCTCCAGACGACATCCGTTACAGCTGGGTGTATTTGCATACATTATACATTAATATATTAAGGGTAGAACAGGGCTACAACTGCGCTCGATCTAGGCCTATCTGCGCTCAACTACGGTGTCTAGACTGCATAATTAATTATTCATTACTGTTGTCATGTCATCTTGCATAATTCAACAAGTGTGTCAAGCGAAGTATAACCATGTGATTTCATATCAAAATCCTTGGCTCTAGATTACACCTATCTGTACATATCGTTTGTGAGATTAGACATATCACCGCAATCCAAGTGTTCATTTTCAGGAAGTTGCTTTCACTTCAGCTAATCTAATTTGTAAATTTATCAACTATATTAAATCAGACTTTTTTTCAATTGTACACAAAAAAATCAACACCCGTCAAAAGAATTTTTAATCTCTTTCTTGTGATGAAACTGTCGAGACGGTGCGTTAAATCCCTGACACAGCATTGGTGTTTTTATAGATGCAATGGAACGCCAATGTATTCCACTGTTTGCCAGGCCATTACAAACGTTTCAGCGGTCGTTACGTTAACAGGAAAAAACGAATGGCACAAGCAGGGGTTGGAATATAAATAATTTTCCAATCGTTTCTTTCTGAACGGAACCATCATTTTTTCTTTCCATTCCACTGTTCCAAACAGCTAAATAATTCTCTGAACCGTTTCGAACCCCCCAAAAACAAATGGTTTATATCGTTCCTTTCCGTTCTTTTTTAAACCTCTGAAATTAAAGTTGTTCGTAACACATAGCTTGACATTAAATTACTTCACCAGTATCCGTGTGGATAGAGAAGCTTGCTTTGGAGTGGGTGAGCGATTTAATCTGTATAGGAAAGTCATTAAGAGCACATTGTATTTTACCGTAACAGCATGGTTTAATCATTATGAAAGAAACAAACTGTGCTGCCAGTCAAAACAAATCAAATTGTGTTGGTCGCATTCACATGTTTAGCAGATGTTATTGTGGGTGTAGCGAAATGATTGTGTTCCTAGCTCCAACAGTGCAGTAATATATAACAATGCGCAGCAATAAACATACATCTAAAAGTAAAAGAATGTAATTCTAGGACAGGCAATGTCGGAGTCCGGAGTATAAATATATTTATATATATATATATATATACGAACAAAAATATAAACGCAACATGCAGCAATTTCATTGATTTTACTGAGTTACAGTTCATACAAAGACATCTGTCAATTGAAATAAATTCATTAGGACTTAATCTATGGATTACACATCCGTCAGTCTTTTACATGCCTTTTTACAAACACCAGTCGTGTTGTCAAGTGCCTTTTTCTCAAGAGTGGCTTTCGTCTGACCACTCTCCCATAAAGCCCATATTGGTGAAGTGCTGTAGAGACTGTTGTCCTCTGGCAGGTTCTTCCACCTCAGCCAATCAACTCTTTAGCTCTGTACAATATTTTCACACTATCTTTTTAAAAATCTGCAAGCTCTGTTAAGTTGGTTGTTGATCATCAGTCATTTTCAAGTCTTGCCATAGATTCAAGCCAATTTAAGTCAGAACTGTAACTAGGCACTCAGGAACATTCAATGTTGTCTTGGTAAGCAACTCCAGTGTATATTTGGCCTTGTGTTTTAAGTCATTGTCCTGCTGAAAGGTGAAATTTTCTTCCAGTGTCTGTTTTGAAAGCCGACTGAACCAGGTTTTCCCCAAAATTTTGCTTGTGCTTAGCTCTATTCCATTTATTTTTATACAAAGAAAACTCCCTAGTCCTTGCTGATGACAAGCATACCCATAACATGATGCAGCCACCAACATGCTTGAAAATATGAAGAGTGGTACTCAGTGATGTGTTGTGTTTGCCCCAAACATAACATTCTGTGTTCTGGATATAAAGTTAATTTCTTTGCAACATTTTTTGCAGCTTTACTTTAGTGCCTTATTGAAAACAGGATGAATGTTTTGGAATATATATTTTTCTATACAGGCTTCCTTTTTTCACTATTTTCCCACCTTTTTTCACTAATTTAGGTTAGTATTGTGGAGTAACTACAATGTTGTTGATGCATCCTCAAATTTTCTCCTATCACAGCCATTAAACTATGTTTTAAAGTCACCATTTGATCTCATGGTGAAATCCCTGAGCGGTTTCCTTCCTCTCCAGCAACTGAGTTAAGAAGGATGCCTGTATCTTTGTAGTGACTGGGTGTATTGATACACCATCCAAAGTGTAATTAATATCTTCACCATGCTCAAGGGTACATTCAATGTCTACTTTTTATTTTACCCATCTACCAAAAGGTGCCCTTCTTTGCGAAGCATTGGAAAACCTCCCTGGTCTTTGTGGTTTAATCTTTGTTTGAAATTCACTGATCGATTGAGTGACCTTACAGATAATTGTAAGCATGTGTGGGATACAGTCATTCAAAAATCACGTTAAACACTTTTATTCCATGCAACTTATGTGACTTGTTAAGCAAATGTTTACTACTGAACATACTTAGGCCTGCCATAACAAATACTTATTGACTCAAGACATTTCAGCTTTTCATTTTTTATTAATTTGTACTCATTTCTAAAAACATAATTCCATATTGGCATTGTGGGGTATTGTGTGTAGGCCAGTGATGCAATAATACATTCGTATACATTCGTTACTGTTGTAGTCTTGATGCCATACCTTTCAGTATCCCTTTCCGGTTTTTGTCCCACAATGTTGTTGTGCTCCATAATGGCAAGTTGTGTCCACTCCCTCATGCGTGTGTACCTAAAATACATCCGCTTTAGGGTATATTTCAGCAGGGCACTGTGGAAGGACTCCAGGTAAACCAAGTTTTACAAAGAGAAAAGGGGGTAGACTAAATTGATGACATGGTCTGGAAGGTACTCTATGGTTCACAGGCTACCTCTAACCCCATATCACAAACCCATACAAACACTACCCAATTCATGTAAAATTGAGCTCTCTTAGCTGTCAGGTCATACATATTTTTGCCAATTTACCTTCACCTTGTGCAGAGCTAGGGGTTGGAAGCACATTCTGATGGAATAAGATTCTGTATGACCTACAACAAAATACACAACAATATACAATTGAACCAATTGATCTCTATTAGACTGGCTAGTTTAGCACACCTAAGATGGACATTTCAATATTGCCAGCTTGCTGTTAGCAAGATTGCTAGCCAACTGAGAACCAACTAACCAATCATAGACGATTTAAACAAATTCCTCATTGCTACCAACACACAAACAGAGTGAGTTAGCTTTCTCGGCCATTCTATTTTTAGTAGCAGTGTTTTCAAGGTAAGAGTGAAATAGATGACTACCAGATTGCGCTACTCTTATTTGCTAACATTAGCTAGCTTATGTGAGCTAACGTTAGAATGAACAAACTAAAAATGTTTACTCTGCTGAAGTTAGCATTGGCGAAAATGATTGACAGTGTGCATACAAAAGACCGCTATATGATTTTGTTGACGTCTTTCAGAGTTCAATACAGGACTGTATCTAGTTGGTCCAGCTAGGCTAGCTAACGTTAGGTTACATCTAATAGAAAATATTTAATTTTGTTATGAAATAAAAAATAGATGGTTTCGCATCACTTCTCAGCTGGCGTCGAAATGGATTCCTCATCAGTTCAGATTAAAAATCCCTCTGATCATTTTTAGTCACTGTAAGCATAATTCTTGATAGCAGCAAGCAGGTTAGCTTTTTTAGTCATGAATCTTGTTCTGGACGCCGCTCTGCATAGTGGTCACTAGTTAGCACAGCCACAAAGACAAAACATCAGATTTTTAACATAACCTTAACCACCCTAACCATAACGCCTAACCCTAACCTTATATAAAGACCAAAAAGCTATATATTTTTTCATGAATTTGTACAATATAGACTTTTGAATTAGCTGCTGCCTTATTTAGGGGGGACTCATTCAGTTCTACGGGCAGCATCATGGGAAATATCAGCTCGGTAGAATGGTGAATCATAACTCCTTTTGCACTTGTTTGTAATGAGCACAGCCAGGCACAGAACATCACACGGGCATGATGACAAACGTTAATGAAAAACAAATGTAAAACAAATATATATTGCCTAGAGAAATTCTGAGATTTCTGTGTGTTGTTCGTTTGAAGTAAACAATGCCATATAAATCTACGTTTGTGGGTACACCCCATCTACCTAGTGGGGCGGTATCTGGATTCGCTATGAATGCCAGACTTTGTGGTTCACTATGAGCAGGTGAATACACAGAAAGTCAAAACTTCCTGATTCTACCAGTTAAATTAAAATGCACTCTTTCCAACTTATGGTTTGGGTAACTTTTATGTATGACAAAAATGCAATGTTGTTAATATAGTAATGACTATGTGCAGTGGCAGAGCCAGGGTGAATTTTCCTTTAAAGCTAAAGATCACAAATTCCTGAAACCTAGATTAATCAATTACAAATATTTAATTTTCTATGCATTCCAACACCTAGCTGGACAGCAAGATTAGCATGGATTCTCAAACACTTTTATTATATAAGCTAATGAGTGCAGCTGGTTTGTGTTCTGTTGTGTCACACTCCCCACTGTGCACTCACTCCTGTTACCGTCAAACATCGCAGGTGAGAGGGAATCTAATAGGCTAATGAGGTGAGAGTGGACGCTAGGAGCTACGCCTTAGGAATGAAAACACTGAAAATTACAGACAGGATGTATGGAATAAGTGGGCTGTGTGTGCATGTGTGTGCGTATGCCTGTGTGTGTGTGCACTCGCATACATGCATGCATGCTTGTCTGTATTGTGTGTGTGTGTGTGTGTGTGTTGGGTTTACACAGTGGCTGTGTGTATTGGTCCAGGCACTGACCCATGGTCATGGCCCCCAGGGGCCTCTCTCTGTGTGTAGGGCCCAGTCCTGAGGGAGAGGCAGACAGGCACACAGCTGTGTTGGCCCGGGCAAATGCCAGCTTTACGGCCCCTCTGAGGCTTTGTGCAGGAAGCAAAGCTTCCCAGTACACACTGGTCCCCCTCTCAGTCCCAGTACACTGCTCCTTTCATTTGGCACAAAATCTTTAGCTCAGGCCAAGGTGGCACAGAGAGAGAGGGCTGGAGAGAATGAGAGGAAGAGATAGACCAGCCACCAGCAATTCTCTCTGTGTGGCAAGGAAGACATGGCTGCAGTGTTTACAGTGAGGCTTGAGTAGCAGGTGGCACAATGCTTTGCAATTAAGGTAATGTGTGTTTTGGTCTGACAGACTGAGATTGAGAGTGAGAAAGAGAGATGGGGGAGAGAGAGGGATAATGTTATCTGTACGTGTCTTGGCCTCCTGTACAGTAGATGAATGGCCCAGTGCTTAGTGGTTGGTATTTTCACATGCTATTTTCTCCCCTCGACATCAACCCTAAATGGTATTACGTAACCTAGAATTGATGCAGAGTAGGACTGCTTGAGATGCAGAATAGGTTGGGATTTAATATCTCTCCTCTTCTCTCTCCTGCTCCCAGGAGCCCTGCTTCCAGACAGGCAGATTAATACCACTCAGAGCTAATTGTCTAGTGGATGCCATGTATCTGGGACTGGGAGCATACAGTACTATGGAAACAGACATTATGTCTGGGCCCAAAGTTGGATCTGGGGTAAGAGTTGGACTGGATTCCCTTGATAGGGTCCAGTCCGGGCTAAAATATGAATTGGGTCCTACCACTGTACACTTTCTCAGAGTCCAGATCCTACAGTAGCTATTACAGTGAAATAATACCATGCTATTGTTTGAGGAGAGTGCACAGTTTTGAACTTGAAAAGTTATTAATAAACCAATTAGACACATTTGGGCAGTCTTGAAACAACATTTTGAACAGAAATGCAATGGTTCATTGGCTCAGTCTAAAACGTTGCACCTGCACTGCTGCCATCTAGTGGCCAAAATCTAAATTGTACCAAGGCTGGAATAATACATTATGTCCTTTCTCTTGCACTTGAAAGACTTGCACTTTCTTTCAAATGGTATCAAGAATATGTGTATCCTTGCTTCAGGCCCTGAGCTAGAGGCAGTTAGATTTGGGTTTATAATTTTAGGCGAAAATTGAAAAAATGGGTCCGATCCTTAAATGTTTGGTAACACAATCTATAAACCACCTGCTTATTTTTTCATAGCTTTGTAGAATTTTGTGTAACTATATACTCTAAATGCTTCACTCAGTTGTAGTTCGAAGACAATTGTTACCACTAACAGATGCCCTTGCCTTGATATTGCACTGTAAAAAATATCTAGTCGTTTGAACTAATTATTATTAAGTAAGCGGTTCCACAGCCATTGATTTTTTTACTGAACTTTTTGGTCCAAGTGTTACCTGAACTCAAAACAATTTGTGCCCAAACTTAGTTCCAACTTGAGAAAACATAAAATGTGTTTGCTGGAATTGTCTCATATGTTTAACTAGAAATTAATATTTTCTAGGCTGTGGAACTAGTTACACACACATTCACACAAAGTGCTTTTAACGTACAACGTTTTCAACTTACATATGACACATGTTGACATAAACTGATTAAACAAAACATTAAGAACACCTTTTCTTTCAATGACATGGAAAGGTGAATCCAGGTGAAAGCTATGATCCATTATTGATGTCACTTGTTAAATCCACTTCAATCAGAATGAGACAGGTTAAAGAAGGATTTGTAAGCCTTGAGACAGTTGAGACGTGGATTGTGTATGTGTGCCATTCAGAGGGTTAATGGGCAAGACAAAAGATTGAAATGCCTTTGAATGGAGTATGGTAGTAGGTGCCAGGCGCACCAGTTTGTGTCAAGAACTGCAACGCTACTGGGTTTTTCATGCTTAACAGTTTACCGTGTGTATCAAGAATGGTCCACCACCCTAAGGACATCCAGCCAACTTGACACAACTGTGGGAACCATTGGAGTCAACATCCCTGTGGAACGCTTTCGAGGTTGCAACTCAATTTTAGGAAGGTGTTCCTAATGTTTGATATAACCAGTGGACATGATAGCATTGTGCATTGTTCATGTATATAGCACTTAATGTTTATCTTAGCCCTGTTAAAAGTACTCCCAAGAAAAACAATTTTTGTCATTTTAAGGAGGAACATTAAAACAGAGTAATATGCCCCACCAACATTGGACAACTACACAGAAAATCCTCAAATTGCTAAAATAAGTAAATGAAATCAATGATAAGAGAATAGTCAGATTAACTGGTAAATGACAGACATGGTGACATGGCAGGAAGGTCAGAATTCCATAAACCAAGAGGTTGTGAGATAAAACCATGTTCAATAATTACTGTATAAATGAAGATGCACAAAGTAAACGTGTCAAATACAGTGCCTTGCGAAAGTATTCGGCCCCCTTGAACTTTGCGACCTTTTGCCACATTTCAGGCTTCAAACACAAAGATATAAAACAGTATTTTTTGGGGAAGAATCAACAACAAGTGGGACACAATCATGAAGTGGAACGACATTTATTGGATATTTCAAACTTTTTTAACAAATCAAAAACGGAAAAATTGGGCGTGCAAAATTATTCAGCCCCCTTAAGTTAATACTTTGTAGCGCCACTTTTGGCTGCGATTACAGCTGTAAGTCGCTTGGGGGATGTCTCTATCAGTTTTGCACATCGAGAGACTGAAAATTTTTCCCATTCCACCTTGCAAAACAGCTCGAGCTCAGTGAGGTTGGATGGAGAGCATTTGTGAACAGCAGTTTTCAGTTCTTTCCACAGATTCTCGATTGGATTCAGGTCTGGACTTTGACTTTGACTTTGAGCATTTGTGAACAGCAGTTTTCAGTTCTTTCCACAGATTCTCGATTGGATTCAGGTCTGGACTTTGACTTTGACATTCTAACACCTGGATATGTTTACCATTCCATTGTAGATTTTGCTTTATGTTTTGGATCATTGTCTTGTTGGAAGACAAATCTCCGTCCCAGTCTCAGGTCTTTTGCAGACTCCATCAGGTCTTCTTCCAGAATGGTCCTGTATTTGGCTCCATCCATCTTCCCATCAATTTTAACCATCTTCCCTGTCCCTGCTGAAGAAAAGCAGGCCCAAACCATGATGCTGCCACCACCATGTTTGACAGTGCTGATGGTGTGTTCAGGGTGATGAGCTGTGTTGCTTTTACGTTTTGCATTGTTGCCAAAAAGTTCAATTTTGGTTTCATCTGACCAGAGCACCTTCTTCCACATGTTTGGTGTGTCTCCCAGGTGGCTTGTGGCAAACTTTAAACAACACTGTTTATGTATATCTTTAAGAAATGGCTTTCTTCTTGCCACTCTTCCATAAAGGCCAGATTTGTGCAATATATGACTGATTGTTGTCCTATGGACAGAGTCTCCCACCTCAGCTGTAGATCTCTGCAGTTCATCCAGAGTGATCATGGGCCTCTTGGCTGCATCTCTGATCAGTCTTCTCCTTGTATGAGCTGAAAGTTTAGAGGGACGGCCAGGTCTTGGTAGATTTGCAGTGGTCTGATACTCCTTCCATTTCAATATTATCGCTTGCACAGTGCTCCTTGGGATGTTTAAAGCTTGGGAAATCTTTTTGTATCCAAATCCGGCTTTAAACTTCTTCACAACAGTATCTCGGACCTGCCTGGTGTGTTCCTTGTTCTTCATGATGCTCTCTGCGCTTTTAACGGACCTCTGAGACTATCACAGTGCAGGTGCATTTATACGGAGACTTGATTACACACAGGTGGATTGTATTTATCATCATTAGTCATTTAGGTCAACATTGGATCATTCAGAGATCCTCACTGAACTTCTGGAGAGAGTTTGCTGCACTGAAAGTAAAGGGGCTGAATAATTTTGCACGCCCAATTTTTCAGTTTTTGATTTGTTAAAAAAGTTTGAAATATCCAATAAATGTCGTTCCAGTTCATGATTGTGTCCCACTTGTTGTTGATTCTTCACAAAAAAATACAGTTTTATATCTTTATGTTTGAAGCCTGAAATGTGGCAAAAGGTCGGAAAGTTCAAGGGGGCCGAATACTTTCGCAAGGCACTGTATGTACAGTACCAGTCAAAAGTTTGGACACACCTATTCATTCAAGGGTTTTTCTTTGTTTTTACTATTTTCTACATTGTAGAATAATAGTGAAGACATCAAAACTATGAAATAACACATATGGAATCATGTAGTAACCAATTTTTTTTTAAACAAATCAAAATATATTTTAGATTCTTTGAAGTAGCCACCCTTTCCCTTGATGACAGCTTTGCAAACTCTTGGCATTCTTTCAACCAGCTTCACCTGGATTGCTTTTTCAACAGTCTTGAAGGAGTTCCCACGTATGCTGTGCACTTGTTGGCTGCTTTTCCTTCACTCTGCGGTCCAATTCATCCCAAACTATCTCAATTGGGTTGAGGTTGGGTGATTGTGGAGGCCAGATCATCGGATGCAGCACTCCATCACTCTCCTTCTTGGTCAAATAGCTCTTACACAGCCTGGAGGTGTGTTGGGTCATTGTCCTGTTGATTAACAAATGATAGTCCCACTAAGTACAAACCAGATGGGAAGGAGTGTCGCTGTAGAATGCTGAGGTAGCCATGCTGGTTAAGTGTGCCTTGAATTCTAAATAAATCAGACCAGCAAAGCAACCCCACACCATCACACCACCTCCTCCATGCTTCACGGTACCAAAGGACATACCAAAGGACAGATTTCCACCAGTCTAATGTCCATTGCTCATGTTTCTTGGCCCAAGCAAGTCTCTTCTTCTTATTGGAGTCGTTTAGTAGTGGTTTCTTTACAGCAATTCAACCGTGAAGGCCTGATTCGCGCAGTCTTCTCTGAACAGTTGATGTTGATGTGTCTGTTACTTGAACTCTGTGAAGCATTTATTTGGGCTTTAATTTCTGAGGGTCGTAACTAATGAACTTATCCTCTGCAGCAGAGGTAACTCCGGGTCTTCCTTTCCTGTGGTGGTCCTCATGAGAGCCAGTTTCATCATAGTGCTTGATCGTTTTTGAAACTGCACTCAAGAAACGTTCAAAATTCTTGAAATGTTCTGCATTGACTGATTTTCATGTCTTAAAGTAATGGACTGTCGTTTCTCTTTGCTTATTTGAGCTGTTCTTGCCATAGTATGGACTGGTGTTTTACCAAATAGGGCGTAATTGAGATGCATTCCAGGTGACTAATTCATGAAGCTGGTTGAGAGAATGCCAAGAGTGTGCAAAGCTGTCATCAAGGTAAACGGTGGCTACTTTGAACAATCTCAAATGTAAAATATGTTGAACACTTTTTTGGTTGCTTTTTGGTTGCTACATGATTCCATGTGTTATTTCATAGTGTTGATGTCTTCACTATTATTCTACAATGTAGAAAATAGGAAAAAATACATAAAAACCCTGGAATGAATAGGTGTCCAAACTTTTGACTGGTGCTGAATGTTGAAAACATTGTATGTTAAAAGCGCCGTTGTTGTGTGTAGCCAGTTGCCTTTTTTCTTAAGATGCCCAAATAATAATTTAAGTTGAATGAACATATGATACAAGTTGAGCAAACATACTTGTAAGTTTGGGCCAGCAATGTTATATTGTTCAGGGAACACATGGCCCGATAAATTGAATTAACATAAAAAGGCTGTGGAACCAGTTACTTAATAATAATTAGTTGAAACGACTAGATGATTTGTTTTACAGTGTGGTGTCCTGGAAGAGGTTATCCTAAATCTTTCTCTAGGAGCAGAGGTCTCCATCTGGCCTGGCAGATATTATGTCCTAACAGAGGTAATTTCACTCACGATTGCCTTGGATTATAGAGCATCCACAATCTCGCCAGGAATGTGTTACTAATTTGGGCCATTCTTCTCTTTAGAGACCAAGTGTGGCTTACATACAAACACACATGTTCACACACACACACACACACAGAAATACACAGCACAGCTATTCCATACCTTCCAGTTTGTGATTCATAACTCAGTGTTATCATTCCTAAGGCGTAGCTCCTTGCGCATAGCCGTGTGAAATATGGGTGCTAAGGGGGCTGCAGCACTGCCTGAAAAATCGGAATAAATGTTTTTATTGAAAAATATACATTTTAAAAAAATTGTACAAAATTAGTGCACTGGGCCTTTACTAGTCCTGTATTAGCGGACCAATATAGTCGTCTGTAGCACGCCATTGCACAGTGGGGAGTGTGACACAACATAACACAGACCAGCTGCACTCATTAGCTTACATAAAAAAGTGTTTGATGAGAATCCATGCTATTTAGTAAGGAAATGCATGTGGTCTCTCTTTCGCACTTCTTCTCCCACACCCTCTCTCCTATCCCTTAATCCCTCTCCCATTCTATTTCTATCTGTTTCCTTCCCACCAGTGCTGGAATCTTCTAGGTTTAGTGTACTGGTACTGACATCAACTTGAGACTGCAGATTTGCTATCTCAAGTGGAAAGCACTCTTTGGGCAGAGAGAGCCACCCCTGGTAGGCATGACTGGGTCCAAGAGCAAGGCTAAGACGTTTATTAGGTTATGTAGCCTAGGGCACATACCAATTACTATTTTTGAAGAGTTGCATCTCGTCCGGAACGCATCTGTCTTTCATCGGAATGTTGGGTCATCCCACGCCCTCGTAGTGCTGTTGTGTCTGTTCCAAGTGGCTAGGACGATGTCCACCAGCCAGGGCTGCTAGTCACATACCTGGAACTAGTGTGGGGTTATTGTCAGGATAAATGAAAATCAAGCATTACCCCAACCTTACGGGGTGGTAAGTAATTGGAAACGAATAATTTAATTCAATACAATTCTACTCTCTTGCAAATCAAAAAGGTGTTCATCTGTGCAGTTTTTTGGTCTTTTAGATATACTAATATTCTCAATTCCAGAGCATTTAAAAAACTCCCATAGGCCGTTTTCCCATGATATCATGGCACTTATTTCTTTAAAATATGCAATGTTATGATTGGCCTAACATGAACCCATGTCATCCATTAAACTGTATATGTGGGCTCCAGACTAACTTTTTCCCCTGGTGGCACTGGTGCCATTAACATTTTCAGATGGTGGCACCAGCCCATGATTCGGTTACACCAACATTTTGTCACAGCGTCACACAATAGAAAATGTTTGTAATAATGTTACACCCTCTTAGAAAAAAGGGTTCTTCAGCTGTCCCCATAAGATAAGCCTTTTGTGTTCCATGTAGAACCCTTTGAGGAAAGGTTTCTAAATGGAATCCAAAAAGGTTCTAACTGGAACCAAAAAGGGATTTACTTGGAACCAAAAAGGGTTATTTTATGGGGACAGATAAAGAACCATTTTAGGTTCTAGATAGCACCTTGTTTTTTAAATGTAAAGTCATTCCCAGTGCTATTGGTATGGTATGATTCAATAAATAAGTTGTTTCAGCTAACATTTCCAAGCAGGAATGCATGATAAAGATATTTTGATGTGCAACATCTAAACCAGTACATTTTGGGTTGACAATTAGGCCATTGTGTCACACCCTGATCTGTTTCACCTGTCTTTGTGCTTGTCTCCACCCCTCTACAGGTGTCACCTATCTTTCTCATTATCCCCAGTATATTTATACATGTGTTCTCCGTTTGCCTGTTGCCAGTTTGTCTGGTCAGGTCTTACCAGTGTGTTTCCCCTCTCCCTGCTTTCTCATGTTCTGTTTCCCCGGTTCTGACCATTCTGCCTGCCCTGACCCTGTTCTGTACCTGCCTGACTCTGACCCATTGTGCACAAATATCAATAGGCTAATTCACTTGGGGCTAATAACTGTGGAAAGGGAAACTCGAAACCAAAACAGGCAACTGTTTTTTTTGTGTGTGATTGAATTAGGAAATTTGCGCAATAAGTATGCATTTTTCTTTACCTCCCCTTCTCTCCATCTAGGCTACTCAGAGCACACAGGGTCAAACAGGGGCAGGGCAAACACTTTCATGCAGGATCAGGATGCTACTGTTTGACTAAATCATGGTTTAACTGCCCCACCCGTAGCACGCGCTCCAGCAGGTGTATCTCACTGATCATCCCTAAAGCCAACACCTCATTTGGCCGCCTTTCATTCCAGTTCTCTGCTGCCTGTGACTGGAACGAATTGCAAAAATCGCTGAAGTTGGAGACTTTTATCTCCCTCACCAACTTCAAACATCTGCTATCTGAGCAGCTAACCGATCGCTGCAGCTGTACATAGTCTATCGGTAAATAGCCCACCCAATTTTACCTACCTCATCCCCATACTGTTTTTATTTATTTACTTTTCTGCTCTTTTGCACACCAATATCTCTACCTGTACATGACCATCTGATCATTTATCACTCCAGTGTTAATCTGCAAAATTGTAACTATTCGCCTACCTCCTCATGCCTTTTGCACACAATGTATATAGACTCTCTTTTTTTCTACTGTGTTATTGACTTGTTAATTATTTACTCCATGTGTAACTCTGTGTTGTCTGTTCACACTGCTATGCTTTATCTTGGCCAGGTCGCAGTTGCAAATGAGAACAAATGAGGTGAAATAAAAAATAAATAAATAAATTACATTTTGAGCAAAGTGACCAGCTAATTTCCAACTCTCAAGTTTGTCTACTTGGTCACGTTTGTTGCCGATACTTTAGGCCTAGGGCTTATTTGACACATTATTTGAAAGGATTTGAGGGATGGTTTAAGAGGTTAAGACAGCTTCATGTTCCTCTGTGTCCACAACACTGAGGACTTATCATTGTCCTCTCACACCAGCACAGTCATAAAGGCATGGTAGTGCCTCTTCTGTCTCAAGAGGCTGAAACAATTTGGCATGGCCCCCTCAGATCCTTAGGAACTTTTACAGCTGCGCCATCGACAGCATCCTGGCTGGTTGTATCACTGTATGTTATGGCAACTGCACCGCCTTCGACTGGAAGGCCCTACAGAGGGTGGTGCAGATGGCCCAGTGGATCACTGGGAGTGAGCTCCCATGTACATGCCAGACGGCATCAGAGAAAGGCTCGAAACATTGCCAAAGACTTCATCCACCCGAGACTGTTCTCCATGCCCCTGTCCAGCAGATGGTACTGGTGCATTAAGGCTCAGACCAAAACTCCTAAACAGCTTCTTTCCCCTGGCCATAAGACAGGGGAAATGGCTAACAAATACTGCTCCCCCTCACACCCGCTACTAAAATGATTATTGATTAGATTTATTACTACCACTATGCTGCTGTTCATTGATTGCCATTAGTACCTATCTCATTATCTTGCTGCTGGTCACTATTACTCCTGTTTACATGTACAGTGCCTTCAGAAAGTATTCACACCATTTGACTTTTTCCACATTTTGTTGTTGCAGCTGACCGCAGTCAAATTCCACATGGTGACTAGGCTTGTCCATACTCTGATGCTGCTGATGGACATTAGTAGCCTACCAAACCTGCTAACTGCCTCGTACTCAGCACTCTATTGTCCCTTTAATCACTCTGACGTCATTGCAAATGTGTTCTGAAATCGAATCAAATACTTCATGAGCTCATGAAGCGCAACAATCTATAGGCTATGCAATTGCGTGAGAGAACTGTTTTGATGACCTCTATTAAAAATAGGAGGATAACATCAGCTTTCTATAGGCTAGGCCTACTATATTTATTTCTCAACTTTCCTAATATTAAGCACAATGCTTCTCTTTACAACCGGAGTATATCCAACCTGGATGGCATGAAAATGAACCAAGGGAAAAACATCTTCCATTCGCTATTTAAGTGCATACAGTAGATTACGTGTTTTGAGACTGGACTATTATCACGGACCATTCTAAATCAAAACACATTTCACACATATACTAAATAATATATGTAAAGACAAGATTAAATCAAGGATAATCTGATGGATGACAATATCACTTGTGAATTCTGTATTATCACTTGTGAATGATGCCCATCTTGTGTGCAGTAAGGCAAGAAACAGTGCATGCCTTTTTTTTGTGACTTTTTCAAAATCATATTCACACACCTCATGTAGCCTAGCCGATAGGCTTATATGCTTGATAAGGTTAGCATCACTAAAGTGGCCAATTAGCTTCTAGTAGGCATATTAATCTGCTTTACAATGGGTGTAGAGCCTAACTGGCATACATGGGCAGCGCACACGTTTTAAGTTAGGGGAAGATCATTTTCACCATAATAATGCACATTTATATTAAAAGCATTACATGCATAATCACATTTGCGGTCACTTTTGAGAAAGGTGTTTTCCCATTTTGGAACATTTGCGCATACAGCCTTGTGCGCATTGCTGAACTTATAATGTGAAGAAATAGCCTAATAGTTTATCAACATGTTAAGCTAAATGTTTTGATCTGTTACGTCAACCTCATTGCTTAAAAACGTTTTTTTTTTATGCTAGTGGTTGTATTAATTTGGGATCTATCGCAGACTACATTTGGAATATTTATTTATTGAATAGGTAAACATTTGCACTATGGGGGATAGTAGAATGACATAGGCTAGTGCTTTTGCTGTTCGTTAGGCCTGCTCATCTCTTCCAATATCTTCAATATGCACCTCAGAATTGGATAAGGACGTGCGCAGTCGCTTCCCCGATGTGTCTGTCTTCACTTGTAGCCTGTGAGAAAGACCTGATTACATGACAGGCATTGGCTAATACGATTTGAGCTATCTGAGAGAGCCATGTGAGTTAGACGTGCTTCGGGAGAAGGGAATTATAATTATTATATTCAGCCCAAGGGCACAACGGCCACTGCCCGCCAAAGGAATGGATTTTTTTTAGGGTGCGTAATGCACACTAAGGGGATGCCGCCGGGAAATTTGAGGCATTATCAAATGCTTATCAAATTGTGAATGAGAGACTGATGAAGTGTGTGCAGCCTGCGCAAAGAAAACAAAGCCGAGCTCATGCCTTTCATGCAACTTTTTTCAAATCATCATTAGAGTTGCATCATGCAACCTTAGAATTCCAAACATATTGCCCAATGTTTGTATCACATTTAAAGTTGCCTAAATAACTGTAAATTAAGCACTCAACACAGAATAGCCACATGTGCACACTCCCTAAAATCGTTTGGAGAAGATATACTTTCTTTTTTATTCAGCTATGTTCAATTGTATTCTTCATACTATACATTAATATAAAATAATGCTACGGAATTCTAAGCAAATCATGTCTGCTAAATTAACTAATGTAGCCCATAGCCATATGGAAAAGCCAGATCAGGGCCTAACATAAGGGCAACTCCGAGTATGCTATTCTGTCATTTATTCTCACATCTAATAGCTCCCCTCACCTTTTTCCTTCGCTATTGGAGTTCAGTGCACAACACATCAGCTGTCTAACTAGGCAAAAAAAAACTTTACGAGCCTAACCTTCATATCATAATCGCTACACACAGCCTACATCATTATCATCATATTATAAGATCATAGTCAAAATAGCTACCAGAACTAATGCGTTAGTAAACCCATTACAACGATGCAGTACAGTGTACAGTTAGCAAGGAGCTTAGCAGTTAAATATGACCATGACTTGGAAGAGTTCCAGTGTTTTGATAGCCATAGCCAGCTAGCTAACATAGCATCCCTATCTGTTTGAGCAGACTAAACTAGCTAGCTGCATTCGCTAGTTAAGTAAGGGAAAGTGAAAAAATACATATAGCTAGCTCTCTCTCGCACACGCTTAATTTTTCAAGAAATTGATTTGTTCAAAACTGTTCAACTATTGTCTTTCTCACTCTGAGTCGACTACTCATGACATTTTATGCACTGCAGTGCTAGCTAGCTGTAGATTATTATTTCAGTACTAGATTCATTCTCTGATCCTTTGATTGGGTGTACAACATGTGTAACGGTTTTCTTTAGGTGAAAGAGAGTCAGACCAAAATGCGGCGTGGCTATTGCGATCCATGTTTAATCAAACAAAGTAAACACGATCAAATACAAAAACAAATAAACGTAACACGAAAACCGAAACAGCCTAATACTGGAGCAAAGTAACACAGAGACAGAACAAGGACATAAGGACAATCACCCACCAAAACCCAACACCAAACAGGCTACCTAAATATGGTTCCCAATCAGAGACAATGACGAACACCTGCCTCTGATTGAGAACCATATCAGGCCAAACATAGAACTAGACAAACTAGACATGTAACAGAATGCCCACTCAGCTCACACCCTGACCAACCAAAACATAGAAACATACAAAGCAAACTATGGTCAGGGTGTGACAGTACCCCCCCCCCCCCCCCCCCCAAGGTGCGGACTCCGGCCGCAAAACCTAAACCTATAGGGGAGGGTCTGGGTGGGCATCTGTCCGCGGTGGCGGCTCTGGTGCTGGACGTGGCCCCCACTTCACCGTAGTCTTAGTCCCCCACCTTGTCCGCTTCCGTGGCCTCCTCACCATGACAACTCTTCTCAATGGACAGAGGGGCGGCAGCTCGGGACAGAGGGGCAGGGGCTCTTGGCTGAGGGGCGGCAGCTCGGGACAGAGGGGCAGGGGCTCTTGGCTGAGGGGCAGGGGCTCTTGGCTGAGGGGCAGGGGCTCTTGGCTGAGGGGCAGGGGCTCTGGGCTGAGGGGCTCTGGCGGCTCTGGGCTGAGGGGCTCTGGCGGCTCTGGGCTGAGGGGCTCTGGCGGCTCTGGGCTGAGGGGCTCTGGCGGCTCTGGGCTGAGTGGCGGCACTGGCGGCCCCTGGCTGAGTGGCGGCACTGGCGGCCCCTGGCTGACTGGCGGCCCCTGGCGGCCCCTGGCTGACTGGCGGCACTGGCGGCCCCTGGCTGACTGGCGGCCCCTGGCTGACTGGCGGCACTGGCGGCCCCTGGCTGACTGGCGGCCCCTGGCTGACTGGCGGCCCCTGGCTGACTGGCGGCACTGGCGACGCTGGGCAGACAGGTGGCTCAGGCGGCGCTGGGCAGACAGGAAGCTCAGATGGCGCTGGGCAGACGGGAAGCTCCGGCAACGCTGGAGAGGAAGAAGGCTCCGGCAGCAGCGCCGGACAGGCGGGAGACTCCGGCAGCAGCGCCGGACAGGCGGAAGACTCTGACAGCGCTGGAGAGGAGGAAGGCTCTGGCAGAGCTGGAGAGGCGAGGCGCACTGTAGGCCTGATGCGTGGTGCTTGCACTGGTGGTACTGGGCCGAGAACACGCACAGGAAGCCTGGTGCGGGGAGCTTCCACCGGAGGGCTGATGCGTGGAGGTGGTACTGGATAGACCGGACCGTGCAGGCACACTGGAGCTCTTGAGCACCGAGCCTGCCCAACCTTACCTGGTTGAATACTCCCGGTCGCCCTGCCAGTGCGGCGAGGTGGAATAGCACGCACTGGGCTATGGAGGCGAACCGGAGACACCGAGCGCAAGGCTGGTGCAATGTAAGCCGGCCCAAGGAGACGCACTGTGGACCAGATGCGTAGAGCCGGCTTCATGGCACTTGGCTCGATGCCCACTCTAGCCCGGCCGATACGCGGAGCTGGAATGTACCGCACCGGGCTATGCACCGGCACTGGGGACACCGTGCGCACCACAGCATAACACGGTGCCTGCCCGGTCTCTCTAGCCCCCCGGTAAGCACAGGAAGTTTGCGCAGGTCTCCTACCTGGCGTAGCCATACTCCCTGTGAGCCACACCCCAATAAATTTTTGGGGCTGACTCTCGGGCTTCCATCCGCGTCGCCGTGCTGCCTCCTCATACCATACCATACCATACCTCTCTGCTTTCGCCGCCTCCAGTTCTTCTTTGGGGCGGCTGTGCCCAGGGTCCTTTACTGTCTAATTCATCCTCCCATGTCCATTCCTCTCGCTGCTCCTGCTGCCGTATCTCCTGCTGCACATTGGGACGGCGACACTCCCCTGGTTTTACCCAGGGTCCTCTCCCATCGAGGATTTCCTCCCAAGTCCAGAAGTTTTTATCGCGCTGCTCCTGCTGCTGCCCGTTACCACGCCGCTTGGTCCTGTTGTGGTGGGTGATTCTGTAACGGTTTTCTTTAGGTGAAAGACCAAAATGCGGCGTGGCTATTGCGATCCATGTTTAATCAAACAAAGTAAACACGATCAAATACAAAAACAAATAAACGTAACACGAAAACCGAAACAGCCTAATACTGGAGCAAAGTAACACAGAGACAGAACAAGGACATAAGGACAATCACCCACCCAAACCCAACACCAAACAGGCTACCTAAATATGGTTCCCAATCAGAGACAATGACGAACACCTGCCTCTGATTGAGAACCATATCAGGCCAAACATAAAACTAGACATGTAACATAGAATGCCCACTCAGCTCACACCCTGACCAACCAAAACATAGAAACATACAAAGCAAACTATGGTCAGGGTGTGACAACATGTCAGTTCATGCCACAAGAGCTCTGATAGGTTGGAGTACATGCTCTGGAAGTTGTCATAATTACTATGTTAGTCTGAATTTAAGTCACTGTACCCAGAAGAGGACGGAAACTAGCTGTCCTCCGGCTACACCATGGTGCTACCCTACAGAGTGCTGTTGGGGCTACTGTAGACCTTCATTGCAAAACAGTGTGCTTGAATCAATTATTTGGTGACGTGTTGGATTCTAGCTTGAAATTTGTTCATGTTACCATACTACAACTTATTGATTACTTTACATGTATGTTGGGGTCAATGGAGGGTGGATAAGAACTAGGTGTATGGAAAGTTACTGAGTGAGACAATGGGGGGAGGCAGGAAGTTTACATTCTGTTCCTGACTAGCAACAGAGATGTGTTGGCTATCTAGACGTGCAAGGAGGTGACTCCTCCTAGGTATAAATATATGTGCTTGTGTAAATATGTGTTTGTCTTTTGCAGCTGTTTAACCCAGTGGGTGAATAAACTTGGTTTGAGCTTTTACTAGTTGTTCGTGAGTTATTTACTCTGTTTGTCAGAACTAAACTCATGTGAATATATTTAGTATAGTTTGATCTAAAAAGGATAACGAATGTTTCACTATTTAAATGTTTCAGAAATTCACAGAGGATTATGGTCCTCCCCTGAGGAGCCACCACTCATGTGCAATAATAGCGTTTAACATAATTTTTGAATGACTACCTCATTTCTGTAGCCCACACATACAATTACCTTTAAGCTCCCTCAGTTGAGCAGTGAATTTAAAACACAGATTCAACCACAAAGACCAGGGAGGTTTTCCAATGCCTCGCAAAGAAGGGCAACTTTCGTTAGATGAGTAAAATAAAAAGTCGTCATTGAATATCCCCTTGAGCATGGTGACGTTATTAATTACACTTTGGATGGTGTATCAATACACCCAGTTACTACAAAGATACACACATCCTTCCTAACTCAATTGCTGGAGAGGAAGGAAACCGCTCAGGGATTTCACCATAAGGCCAATGGTGACTTTAAAACAGTTAGAGTTTAATAGTTCTTATAGGAGACAACTGAGGATGGATCAACATTGCAGTTACTCCACAATACTAACCTAAGAGTAAAAAGAAGGAAGCCTGTACAGAATAAAAATATTCCAAAACATGCATGCTATTTGCACCAAGCCACTTAACACTGCAAAACATGTGGCAAAGCAATTCATCTTTTTATCCTGAATACACAGTGTTAAGTTTTGGTCAAATCAAAACAACACATTGCTGAGAACCGCTTTACATATTTTCAAGTCATAGACTGCATCATGTTATGGGTATGCTTGTTATCATTAAAATCCTAGAGGAACACCTGGTACAGTCTGCTTTCCACCAGACACTGGGAGATTAATTCACTTTTCAGCAGGACAATAACCTAAAGCACAAGGCCAAATCTACACTAGAGTTGCTTACAAAGAAGACAGTGAATGTGGCCACGTTACAGTTTTGACTTAATCCTACTTGTAAATCTATGGCAAGACACGAAAATTATTGTCTAGCAATGATGAACAACCAATTTGACTGAGCTTGAAGATTTTTGGAAAGAAAAAGTGGCAAATGTTGCGCAATCCAGGTGTTTGAAAGCTCTTAGAGACTTACCAGAAAGACTCACAGTTGTAAACGCTGCCAAACATGCTTCCTCTAAATCAATTTAAGCCATTTAGAATTCAGGCTCTAACATAACAAAATGTGAAATAAGTCAAGGGGTATGAATACCTTCTGAAGGCACTGTATATATTACTACTAGTTTATTAACATAAGTATATCTATATCAGTGTTTACATGTACAGTACCAGTCAAACGTTTGGACACACCTACTCATTTAAGGGTTTTTCTTTATTTGTACTATTGTCTACATTGAAGAGTTATAGTGAAGACATCAAAACTATGAAATAACACATGGAATCATGTAGTAAACAAAAGTGTTAACAAATCAAAATATATTTTATATTCTTCAAAGTAGTCGCCCTTTACCTTGATGACAGCTTTGCACAGTCTTTGCATTCTCTCAACCAGCTTCACCTGGAATGATTTTCAAAAAGTCCTGAAGGAGTTCCCACATATGCTGAGCACTTGTTGGCTGCTTTTCCTTCACTCTGCGGTCCAACTCATCCTAAACCATCTCAATTGGGTTGAGGTCAGGTGATTGTGGAGGCCAGGTCATCTGATGCAACACTCCATCACTCTCCTTGGTCAAATAGCCCTTACATAGCCTGGAGGTGTGTTGGATCATTGTCCTGTTGAAAAACAAATGATAGTGGGACTAAGTGCAAACCAGATGGGATGGCATATCGCTGCAGAATGCTGTGGTATCCATGCTGGTTACGTGGGCCTTGAATCCCTCTGTGACAGGGGGAGTGGAAACTTACTGTGTGCAACAGTGAGTGGCAATTGATGGCAAGCTGTTAAAACATTTCGAGCATGTCTGGGTAACAGGTTTGACGTGTTACGCTCAGTTTTCCACCACAGAACACCATAAAATGGCCACAAATATTACAACCAGCTTACCTGCTTTTACTGTTTTTTCATTGTTTTTTATAATTGTTTTTAACATTTATTTAGAAAATATTATTTTAAAAGGAATATAAAAATGTATAACCTTGATCTGTTCCTGTCCCCCCCAGGGTCTTTCAATCCAGACTTCCGCCCTCCTGAGACACTGTTCAAGGTGATCTTCTGGCTGGGCTACTTCAACTCCTGTCTCAACCCCATAATCTACCCCTGCTACAGCCGAGAGTTCAAACTGGCATTCATACGCATCCTCAGGTTGGTCTATTACTTTACTACCTATCATATTACTGTACTCCTTAATTCCTCTGCATCT
This sequence comes from Oncorhynchus kisutch, assembly GCF_002021735.2. Classification (NCBI taxonomy): domain Eukaryota; kingdom Metazoa; phylum Chordata; class Actinopteri; order Salmoniformes; family Salmonidae; genus Oncorhynchus; species Oncorhynchus kisutch. The sequence goes on along the minus strand of NC_034192.2, from coordinate 29,030,430 downwards.
TCAGATTGGTCTTTCATATTACAATTTACTCTGAGAGTGGCCAAGTATTATTCGTAGTAGCCCTTTGTGTGTCTAAAGTTCTGTACATTGTGGTTGTTGCCATGTAGAAGACAAATTCAAATTTCCACTTTTACCCTAAATGTACAATAAAGAGGTTTAATTTGGACTTAATCCTTCCCCCACCTCTCCATCCTCAGATGCCAGTGCCACCATAGGAGACGCCCAGGCTGGCATGCCTACAACTACCGTACCTCCCACTTCAATTCCGCCAGCCACTCACGAAAGAACTCGGCTGAGTCTGGCCACTCACAGAAGAACCCTGCCTGCCTCAACGGGAGCCAGCGCACCCTGTCCTCCTCAGCCAGCCCGAGTCCGAGCTACATGCTGGCTTGCCCAGAGGGGGAGGCCCTCTACACCTGCTGGGCCTCCGCCGCCTCCAGGTCCCCCTCCTTGTTGCCTGGGAGTCCTGCTAGCTGCCAACTGGGAACACTGAGGGGGGGTGTGGGGAGTGGAGGGACCCATGGGGGGATGTCTCACAGGGAGTCTGGTCAGGGGGTGTTCTTGTTCCCCTGTGGGGGGCAGAATGGGGAGTGTGGAGGGGACATACCTGAGGATAAGGTGTGACTCTCTGGTAGTCTTGCAGACTCATGAGTTGTTGTTGAATGATTCCTGATGGGGATTTGAATCATGTTTAGTCCTGGACTGATGATGGGGAGTGATGTATGGTTCCATTCACTGTCAGTGGTTCAAGTCAAGTGATCCTCGAACGGTCAATGGTTTCGTATTGTTGGTATGGGAAATGGTTGACGATGCCCTCTGCTGTATGTTAGCCAGCTTTACTGAGCATCAGGATCAATCCAGCATCTGTTAAATCGAACGATCACTATCACTGTCAGAGGAAAACGACTACAGATGAGGCTGTACTGTATTTCTCATAAACCACAAACTGTATACTATGGATTTGACAGAAACAAAGTCATGACACCTTGGGACTACGTGTGGAACTGCACCCTAAGCTGTCATCCTTCCTCTTTCAGTTTATCCTGATCTGTGAATGCCTCTTCTCTGCTGGGTCTGTGGTCAGTCAGAGAATGGGGTTGTGTTACATGTAAAGATCTGATGATCACTTTTCTGTTACTGTCACTTGATATCTGTATGGAATGTTTGTGTAAATAAAGTATAACCTGGTAATTTAGTGTACTCATCATAAATCTAGTGGTTGCAAAAGATAAAGGAGAAAAAAAAGAGTGTGGCGGGAACATAGAGGGTGTGCTTTGATTTAAGAGATTATAAAGCCACTGCTACTGTTACACGCACTACCCCATCTATGAAAAATGTGATACACTCCATAAATAAATGTATTTTCAAACATTACTCAGTCATTCATATGTCAAAGATACTGCATACTTAGATAAAGGGCTTGATTCAAGCCGTAGCGTGGAAGAACTGTGTTGTAGCACGCTTGACATTTGAGGAAATTTCCAATTGAGCCGACATTTGCAGTGGTTACTGTGAATGCAGTCTTGCGAGCGCGGTAATGTTGCCTTTAATTGTAAATCGGGCTACAGCGCAGATCCATCGCGGTACGGTTTGAATCGAGCCCTTAACACTTCAACTGTCGTATGCCAATGGCCACTGATTTTCGATTTTGCAAATAAATAAAACAAATGTCTATATTGTACAATATGTGTGTCTCAGTGTGCCTATACCGTTTTTTTCTTCTTCTATGGTAGGCCTATCACAATTGGACTTTAAGGAGAAAACAAGTGCATCCATGGGAAATATGGGAGTTTTTTTTAACCTCTACTGGATCAGGGGGTTGAGCTAACGTAGGCTAATGTGATTAGCATGAGGTTGTAAGTAACAAGAATATTTCCCAGGACATAGACAGATCTCATATTGCAGAAAGCTTAAATTCTTGTTAATCTAACTTTACTGTCCAATTTACACTAGCTATTATAGTGAAAGAATATCATGCTATTGTTTGAGGAGAGTGCACAGTTATGAACTTGAAAATGTATTAATAAACCAATTAGGCACATTTGGCAGTCTTGATACAACATTTTGAACAGAAATTCAATGGTTCATCGGATCAGTCTATAACTTTGCAATACACTGCTGCAAACTAGTGGCCAAAATCTAAGTTGCGCCTCGGGTGGCATAATATATTATGGCCTTTCTCTTGCATTTCAAATTTTTAAACACGTTTTTTTCTTTGTATTATCTTTTACCACGTGTTATATTCTTCTACAGTAATTTAACATTTACACAAACTACAAAGAGTTTCCTTTCAAATTGTATCAAGAATATGCATATCCTTGCTTCAGGTCCTGAGCTACAGGCAGTTAGATTTGGGTATGTCATTTTAGGCAAAAATTAAAAAATAGGGAACGGATCCTTAAGATGAAATGCTCTGGAGTTGAGAATATTGGTAGTCTATATATACACATAGACCAAAAAGCTGAACAGATAAACACATTTTGGATTTGCAGGAGGAGAGAATTGCATTGAATCAAATGATTCATTTCCAATGAGGGAGGGGTGCCGCTAATAATAAACATTTTGTTTATTTATTATTCCTTTGGCCATATTGTGTAGGTCCTTTTGCAATGTTTGAATTGCCATGGTAACTGTCCTTATTCCATCAGCTTCCAAGCTAGCGCATTGAGTTCCTTGAGGATTGTGGGAACATACGTTTTTGGTTTCCCATTGGTTCTGGGAACAAAGCCATAAGTTCTCTGACCGGTAAAACTGAAGAAAAAAATAACATCCTGAGAATTGAAGTGTTCTGGGAACTTACATTTTTTTGGTTGCAGGGAGGTTCTAGAACGTTTTACTATGGTTTCCTGAATGTTTCCTGGGAGGTTTCATTATAGTTTCTCGATTGTTAAGACACTTTTAATGAAACTGGGGTCGACTTGGTTTCCACCATAGCCTAATGAGCACAACAGCATTATTTTTTTGCATAAACTGTAAGTCATTACTCATTGCTTTCACACAATGCAAATGCTAAGCACAGTTTTGCAAAACAGTAAACACCATTATCAAAATACGCAAAAGTCAGTTGAATAAATCAAGTAAAACAAAATTAAAACATCTGCTCACAGCTGACACGAATTACTCAAAAAAATGCGAGCCTCGTCTGCATGTGTGCGAAACATCTTTGCAAGAATGGCCCAAGTAAGAGGCCGAGGTCAAGGACAAAGGAGGGGTAGAGGGGCCCATAGAGGAAGATAGTTCAGCTCTCAGTTTCTTAGGGCTAGGCGTCCCGATTGGACACCTGTCGACAACTTTTGGTGAAATTGGAGGGCGTGCAATTCAAATAAATAATAATACAAATTATGGATATTAAACATTTAGGTACATACAGTGGGGCAAAAAAGTATTTAGTAAGCCACCAATTGTGCAAGTTCTCCCACTTGTTTGTAGGTGACCAAATACTTATTTTCCACCATAATTTGCAAATAAATTCATTAAAAATCCTACAATGTGATTTTCTGGATTTATTTTCTCATTTTGTCTGTCATATTTGAAGTGTACCTATGATGAAAATTACAGGCCTCTCTCATCTTTTTAAGTGGGAGAACTTGCACAATTGGTGGCTGACTAAATACTTTTTTTGCACCACTGTACAAGTATCTTATATCGGTTAAAAGCTTAAATTCTTGTTAATCTAACTGAATTGTCCGATTTACAATAGGCTTTACAGCAAAAACATGCCATGCGATTGTTTGAGGATGGTGCCCCCACAACCAGCACAGGCTTTGTAAAATCACAAATAGTGATTAAATATTCACTTATTTTTGAAAATCTTCCTCTGATTTGCAATCCAAAGGGTTACAGCTACAACATGCATGGTCATTTTGTTAGATAAAATCCTTCTTTATATCCCAAAAAATCTGTTTAGTTCGCACCATCGATTTGAGTAATCCACTCATTCAACATGCAGAGAAAGGAATCCAAAGAGCTACCGCTAAACTTTGTTTCAACAAGTCAAAATACATTTCTATTTAATCCTCAGGTACCCTAAAATGTAATTAAACTTTAATATTTCATATGGAAAGAAGTATGGAGGCAGGGTAGCATAGTGGTTAGAGCGTTGGACTAGTAACCGAAAGGTTGCAAGTTCAAATCCCCGAGCTGACAAGGTACAAATATGTTGTTCTGCCCCTGAACAGGCAGTTAACCCACTGTTCCTAGGCCGTCATTGAAAATAAGAATTTGTTCTTAACTGACTTGCCTAGTTAACTAAAGGTTAAAAAAAGTAGGAAAGTACTGCGCCCACATACTGATTTCCGACTCTGACTCCCAGTGGCAAAACTCACATTTCTTCCTCGTTTGGGAAGAAAGAAGCCTGAAATCTTGAACAAAGACTGTTGACATGTAGTGTAAGCCATAGGAATTTCAATCTGGGAGCGAGAATTGCATATGACCAGCTTTCCATTGTAAGAGCATGGGATCTCAAATCTCATACATTATTTTAAAATTTCTACAAACTTCACAGTGTTTTCTATCCAATGGTACCAATTATATACATATCCTGGCTTCTGGGCCTGAGTAACATGAAGTTTACTTTTTAGGGAAAAAAGAATACAGTCCATGCTGTGATAATATATTTTCTTGCCTTTTATGGTCATACCATAATTATAGTATCAACAAATGGCACAGACATAATGGCACTGAAGATTTTCATCTGGATCATCACAACTAGCTAACCAGCAATCCCGGATGACTACTCCTGGCTAGCGTTTCCATCCCAGAGCAAGCACCAATTAGCTTGGAGCTAGCCCTGCTATCTGCTTGCTTGCTTACCCGGTCTGCTAACTCTTGCTAACTGCTTGCTTGCTAACCCGGTCTGCTAACTGCTTGCTAACCCGGCCTGCTAACTGCTAGCTTGCCCCGGTCTACAAACTGCTAGCTGCCGGCTCCGGCCTGCTAACTGCTAGCTTACTTGCCCGGTCTGCCCAGTCTGCTAGCTGCCGGCTCCGGCCTGCTAACTGCTAGCTTACCTGCCCGGTCTGTAACTGCTAGCCCATGCTAACTTCTTGCTTGCTAACCCGGCCTACTAACTGCAAGCTTGCCCCGGTCTACTAGCTGCTAGCTTGTTTAGCCCCAGCCTACTAACTGTTAGCTTGTTAGCCTGCTAACTGTCTGAATCGTCTCCAGCCAGCGCAACCACTCACTGGACTCATATGTTCAATTGGCTACGCATGCCTCTCTCTAATATCGATATGCCTTGTCCATTACTGTCCTGGTTAGTGATTACTGTCTTATTTCACTGTAGAACCTCTAGCCCTGCTCAATATGCCTTAACCAACCATGTTGTTCCACCTCCTACATATGCGATGACATCACCTGGTTTAAACATCTCTAGAGACTATATCTCTCTCTTCATTACTCAATGCCTAGGTTTACCTCCAATGTACTCACATCCTACCTTACCTTTGTCTGTACACTATGCCTTGAATCTATGCTATTGTGCCCAGAAACCTGCTCCTTTTACTCTCTGTTCTGAACGTGCTAGACGGCCAGTTCGTATAGTCTTTAGCTGTACCCTTATCCTACTTCTCCTCTGTTCCTCTGGTGATGTGGAGGTTAATCCAGGTCCTGCAGTGCCGAGCTCCACTCCCACCCCCCAGGTGCTCTCATTTGTTGACTTCTGTAAACGTAAAAGCCTTGGTTTCATGCATGTTAACATTAGAAGCCAACTCCCTAAGTTTGTTTTACTCACTGCTTTAGCACACTTTGCCAACCCAGATGTCTTAGCTGTGTCTGAATCCTGGCTTAGGAAAACCACCAAAAACCCTGAAATCTCTATCGCTAACTATAACGTTTTCCGCCAATATAGAACTGCCAAAGGGGGCGGTGATGCAATCTACTGCAAAGATAGCCTGCAGAGTTCTGTCCTACTATCCGGGTCTGTACCCAAACAATTTGAGCTTCTAAATTCACCTTTCCAGAAACAAGTCTCTCACTGTTGCCGCTTGCTATAGACCTCCCTCTGCCCCCAGCTGTGCCCTCGATACCATATGTGAATTGATTGCCCCCCATCTAACTTCTGAGCTCGTGCTACTAGATGACCTAAACTGGGACATGCTTAACACCCCGGCCATCCTACAAACTAAGCTTGATGACCTCAATCTCACACAAATTATAAATGAACCTACCAGGTACAACCCCAAATCAGTAAACACGGGCACCCTCATAGATGTCATCCTAACTAATTCGCCCTCCAAATACACCACTGATGTTTTCAATCAAGATCTCAGCGCTCACTGCCTCATTGCCTGCATTCGTAATGGGTCTGCGACCAAACGACCACCCCTCATCACTGAAACACTTCTGCGAGCAGGCCTTTCTAATCGACCTGGCCGGGGTATCCTGGAATGACATTGACCTCCTCCCGTCAGTAGATGATGCCTGGCTATTCTTTAAAAGCGCCTTCCTCACCATCTTAAATAGGCATGCCCCTCTCAAAAAATGTAGAACTAGGAATAGATATAGTCCTTGGTTCATTCCAGACCTGTCTGCCCTTGACAAGCACAAAAACATCCTGTGGCGTTCTGCATTAGCATCGAAAAGCCCCCGTGACATGCAACCATTCAGGGAAGTTAGGGATAAATATACACAGGCAGTTTTCAAACAGAAATTTGCATCCTGTAGTACTAACTAAAAAAAAGTTCTGGGACACTATAAAGTCCATGGGGAATAAGAGCACCTCCTCCCAGCTGCCCACTGCTCTGAGGCTAGGAAACACTGTCACCACCGATAAATCCACTATAATTGAGAATTTCAATAAGAATTTCTCTACGGCTGGCCATGCTTTCCACATGGCTACCCCTACCCCGGTCAACTGCCCGGCACCCTCCACAGCAACCCGCCAAAGTCCCCACCATTTCTCCTTTACCCCAAATCCAGATAGCTGATGTTCTGAAAGAGCTGCAAAATCTGGACCCCTACAAATCAGCCGGGCTAGACAATCTGCACCCTCTCTTTCTAAAATTTCCTGCTGAAATTGTTGCAACCCCTATTACTAGCCTTTTCAACCTCTCTTTCGTATCGTCTGAGATTCCCAAATATTGGAAAGCTTCCCCGGTCACCCCCCTCTTCAAAGAGGATGACACTCTAGACCCAAACTGCTACAGACCTATATCTATCCTACCCTGTCTTTCTAAGGTCTTCGAAAGCCAAATTAACAAACAGATTATTGACCACTTCGAATCCCACCATACCTTCTCCGCTATGCAATCTGTTTTCAGAGCTGGTCATGGGTGCACCTCAGCCACGCTCAAGGTTCTAAACAACATCATAACCGACATCGATAAGAGACATTACTGTGCAGCCGTATTCATCAACCTGGCCAAGGCTTTCAACTCTGTCAATCACAACATTCTTATTGGCAGACTCGACAGCCTTGGTTTCTCAAATTATTTCCTCGCCTGGTTTACCAACTACTTCTCTGATAGAGTGCTGTGTGTCAAATCGGAGGGCCTGTTGTCCGGACCTCTGACAGTCTCTATGGGTGTGCCACAGGGTTCAATTCTCGGACCAACTCTCTTTTCTTTATACATCAATGATGTTGCTCTTGCTGCTGGTGATTCTATGATCCACCTCTACGCAGACGACACCATTCTGTATTCTTCTGGCCCCTCCTTGGACACTATGTTAACTAACCTCCAGAGGAGCTTCAATGCCATACAACTCTCCTTCCGTGGCCTCCAACTGCTCTTACACGCAAGTAAAACTAAGTGCATGCTATTCAATCGATCACAGCTCGCCAGTCCAGCATCACTACTCTGGACGGCTCTGACTTAGAATACGTGGACAACTACAAATACTTGGGTGTCTGGTTAGACTGTAAACTCTCCTTCCAGACTCACATTAAGCGTCTCCAATCCAAAATTAAATCTAGAATCGGCTTCCTACATCGCAACAAAGCATCCTTCACTCATGCTGCCAAACATACCCTCGTAAAACTGACCATCCTACCGATCCTTGACTTCGGTGATGTCATCTATAAAATAGCCTCCAACACTCTACTCAACAAACTGGATGCAGTCTATCACAGTGCCATCCGTTTTGTCACCAAAGCCCCATACACTACCCACCATTGCGACCTGTACGCTCTCGTTGGTTGGCCCTCGCTTCATACTCATCGCCAAACCCACTGGCTACAGGTTATCTACAAGTCTCTGCTAGGTAAAGCCCCGCCATATCTCAGCTCACTGATCACCATAGCAGCACCCACTCGTAGCACGCGCTCCAGCAAGTATATCTCACTGGTCACCCCCAAAGCCAATTCCTCCTTTGGTTGTCTTTCCTTCCAGTTCTCTGTTGCCCATGACTGGAACGAATTGCAAAAATCTCTGAAGCTGGAGACTGACATCTCCCTCACTAGCTTTAAGCACCAGCTGTCAGAGCAGCTTACAGATCACTGCACCTGTACATAGCCCATCTGTAAACAGCCCATCTATCTACCTACCTCATCCCCATATTGGTATCTATTTATTTATTTATTTTGCTCCTTTGCACCCCAGTATCTCTATCTGCACATTCATCTTCTGCCGATCTACCATTCCAGTGTTTAATTGCTATATTGTAATTACTTCACCACCATGGCCTATTTATTTCCTAAACTTACATCATTTGCACTCACTGTATATAGACTTTCTGTTTTCTTTTGTTCTACTGTATTATTGACTGTATGTTTTGTTTATTCCATGTGTAACTCTGTGTTGTTGTTTGTGTCGAATTGCTACGCTTTATCTTGGCCAGGTCGCAGCTGCAAATGATAACTTGTTCTCAACTGGCCTACCTGGTTAAATAAAGGTGTTCTCAACTAGCCTACCTGGTTAAATAAAGGTGAAATAAAATAAAATAAAACATAAAAAATGGTTAACCACGTTAGTGTATATGGATAGTTGTAGTTAGTATTTATTGGGTCATTGTGTAACGATTGATTGAATTAGCTTTTCATTAAATAACAAGTTGTATGCTTTGATGGAGGTAGTTGATTTTGTGTCATGTATTTCATGTTTTGAGTCTTAATGCATTTTGCAAATGAAATCTCATTTTGGCCAACGTGTTTCAGTTTGGGGCTGCATGTTAATTGTTTTGAAAAAGTGAACTCTGCTTGGATACGTGCTCAAGCAATCGAAACTGTAATGTTCTGATAATGGAAATTATAGGTTATCTGGAGGTTTTTTAATAACTTCCTTAACTTTCACTGAATGTTTCAATACGACTTTTAATAACACTGCTAGCTTATTTTGGGTTAACTTTTTGGAACTCCAAGCGCCAATGGGACACATGAAAATGAATTTCCTTCGGCATTAATCATACAAACACATTTCTTTTTATTATGATACGGCATTAGTGAGATTCAAACCTTCTGTTTTCTGTCCATGGAATTAGTCCAATGAGCCACCGGGAGTATGTTTTTGTAGGCATACAAAGCTATTCATTTTAAGCAGCCATGGAACGCACTTCCAGACACTATTAGGACTGCAGAGTCTTTGTCCTTCTTTAAGGCACAGCTCAAGGTCACGCTGTTCAGAAAAGCTTTCATGGACTTCTGTGAATTCTGTTCTTATGTCTTCTGGATCTGATGACACCTGTATATAGATTTGTTTGTTTTCTGTGTTTTGGATTGTTTTTAAAAAATTTATTTTTTATTTTTTAGCGCCTTTAGTGTGAGAAAAGTGTGTTACAAATTAAATGTATAATTATTTAGTCTATAACAGACCCCATTTCAAAGGACTCATTAAGATCAGGTTTGGCCTATTAGTGGGCACAGGCAACACACCTGAACACACTCAAAAAGATAGATAGAGTTTTGTTGATGCTGAGAATGGAATGTACACTGAACAAAAATATTAATTGCAACAATTTCAAATATTTTACTGAGTTACAATTCATATAAGGAAATCGGTCAATTAAAATAAATTCATTAGGCCCTAATCTATGGATTTCACATGACTGGGAACACAGATATGAATCTGTTTGTCACAGATACCTTAAAAAAAGAGGTATTGACCACCATTTGCGCCATTCAGCGCGACACATCTCCTTCACATTGAGTTGATCAGGCTGTTGATTGTGGCCTCTGGAATGTTTTCCCACTCCCCTCCCAATGGCTGTGCGAAGTTGCTGGATATTGGCGGGAACTGGAACATGATCCAGAGCATCCCAAACCGGCTCAGTGGGTGACATCTGGTGAGTATGCAGGCCATTGAAGATCTGGGACATTTTCAGCCTCCAGGAATTGTGTACAGATCCTTGTGATATGGGTGTATTATGCTGAAGCATGAGGTGATGGAGGCGGATGAATGGCACGACAATGGGCCTCAGGATCACTTCATGGTATCTCTGTGCATTCAACTTGCCCTCGATAAAATGCAATTGTGTTCATTGTCCTTAGCTTATGCCTGCCACAATGGGGCACTCTGTTCACAACGTTGACATTTGCAAACCGCTCACCCACACAATACCATACACTTGGTCTGCGGTTGTGAGGCCGTTTGGACGTAATTGCCAATTTCTCTAAAACAATGTTGGAGGAAGCTTATCAAATCAAATGTATTTATATAGACCATCTTACATCTGCTGATATCTCAAAGTGCTGTACAGAAACCCAGCCTAAAACTCCAAACAGCAAGCCATGCAGGTGTAGAAGCACGGTGGCTAGGAACAACTCCATAGAAAGAAAGAGAGGAACCAGGCTATGAGGAGTGGCCAATCCTCTTCTGACTGTGCCGGGTGGAGATTATCACAGAACATTGCCAAGATGTTCAAATGTTCATAAATGACCAGCATGGTCAAATAATAATAATCACAGTAGTTGTCGAGGGTGCAACAAGTCAGCACCTCAGGAGTAAATGTCAGTTGGCTTTTCATAGCCGATCATTAAAGAAGAGTCGGCTCAGCAAAAAGAGGAAGATGTGAAGAGGGCAAGGGAGGAGTATAAGAAGAGGTGGGATACAAAGATTTAGAGAGTGGGTAAAGAGTTTGGAAAGAAGAGAGAGAGAGAGTTAGAAGGAGAGAGGGAGGGAGGGAGAGGATGAAGGAGAGAGACAAATGGGTGGATCGGATGAGAAAGGATATGGGGGAGAGGAGTTGGAGTGAAGCTTTAAGGATGAGAAATTGATGATCAAATGATCAAGAGGAGGAAGAAGTCATCTGGGAAATGAAAGGGTCAGACACTTCACATAAAGAGATCATTCAAATGAGCTAAACACTCAGATTTGTCCTTATGTTGGCAGCAGTCTATGGGCCAGAAGAGACTGAGATCCACACGTATAGAATAAAGATGCAGGTACCGCTATGGCCACTATTCACTGACATTAGCAATAGGACAGCTGAGACTAAATGGACCCTATGTCTTGTTTGGATGCATAAACCACCAAAAGGTTCCTCAAATGGTAGGGAATTACATGACATGAGCATATTGCGATGCAGAACCCGGGCCCTGCCTGTACCCCTCTCTGGTTTGACCTCATAGACAGGGCTGTCATCAGCTTTCCTGGTTACCACCACATGCATTTGGTCCTCCCAGTGTGATCTTAGCTTTCACGGCCCCCCAAGTTCTGACAGGTTCCTCACCAGTACACGATCCCCTGAGACCAGAACCAAACTCATTTTCTTCCGATCGTAGTAGGCTTTTCCCTTTGCTGTTGATTTCTCCATGTTTCTACTTGCTATGTCATAGGCTTCAGCCATCTGTGGCTGCCACTTCTTAGCAAAAGCCTGGTATGATTTCTCCTTTTCCTTTATCTGTAACCCAAAGACAAGGTCAACAGGTAGCAGTGGAGCCCTTCCAAATAGCAGGAAATACGGTGAGAACACAGTAGCAACACTGGTGGTACAATTACATGCATGAATGACCTTGTTCAGATAATCACCCCAGTTGGCCTTTTTCTCTTCATCTAGTGTGCGCAACATTGACAACAGTGTACGGTTAAATCTCTCCACCGGATTCCCCTGTGGATAATATTGAGAGGTTCTGGAATTGGCTATTCCCGTACAGTTCTGCAAGGCTCTGAATAAATGATTTTCAAACTCTCTTCCCTGATCATGATGGGTTTTTGACAAAAAGCCAAACTTTGGGAAGAAATCATCAAAAATATTTTTTTGCTGCAGTTTTCCTTGACATATCTCTGGTGGGGTAGGCTTGTGCAAATTTAGTAAAGTTATCTAAAATAACAAAAATGTACTCGTGGCCCCCTCTGCTTTTCTCCAAAAGCACATAGTCAATTGAAATCATCTGGAAAGGAGCTGTAGCTCGTACATGTTGCAATGGGGCCCTAGTTATTACACTGGGTTTCTTTTGTTTGATACACTTTCACACTTTGGTGATAAAGTGTTCAATGCCATGTTGCATGTGCGGCCAATAAAAGTGTTCTCGAGCTAAAAGTTCAACACTCTTTCTGTTCCTAGATGGGCGATTTCAGTGTGTAAGTACTTGTAAATCAGTGTTCTATACTGACTTGGTACCACAACTTGTGTCCTTTTTGCTGTTTTCCTTTGTAATAATCCATCTGGTGAGACATGGCGCCTGTTCCACTCTTGCAGTAACTGTTTGACTGTATGACTCTTGTTGACATTCTGTTGGTTTAGGCTTCGTCCTTTGACTTTTCAGTTCCAAGATTCTCGATACAGCCGGATCCTTTAACTGAGCCTGCATGAGATCGTGTGGAGACAGTCGGTCTGTAACTGTACCCCCCCCCCCCACCATGACAGCTCATCTTGCACTGATGGCCTTGGTGTGACCGTGGATATCCACATTACACAGTCATTCTGTTGTCTGTCTGAACATTATTGAGTGTTGCTTTTACCATTTCAAGTGAGTGTTTCTCTCTGCATTCTTCCATGTAATGTTCAGCATGCAAAGGAGAGAATGACAGGAAGTCTGCGTCAGTGTTTACCTTTCCAGGATGATACTTCAGTGTGAAATTAAAGTCAGACAGCTCTGCCACCCAGCAATGACCGGTGGCATTCAGTCTTGCTGTAGTTAGTACATATGTCAAGGGGTTATTATCACTGTGCACTTTCACAGAGGGAGCATAAAATAGGTAATCTCGGAACCGCTCAGTCACTGCCCATTTGAGGGCCAAGAATTCCAGTTTCCCTGAGTGAAGGTGATAGTTTCTCTCTGCTTGAGTCAGGGTGCGGGAGCCATATCCAATGACTCTCAGTTTTCCACTTTGTCGTTGGTATAACACCCCTCCCGATCCCTATTCGGAGGCATCAACTTGCAGGATAAAAGGGTTCTTGAAATCTGGGTAAGCATGCACAAGTGGATTAGTCAACACACTCACCAAGTGTTCTAATGCTCTCTGGTGAGCACCCTCCCGTATAACTTTCTGGTGGGGCAGAGCCTGTCCCGACTGCATAGCTACCTTGGTCCTTCGCTTCCTGGACGCTGGGGTCTCTGACTTCACTGCTAGTAAGTCATAGAGACATTTAGCATGTTGTGAAAAGTTCTGTACATAACCCCTATAGTACCCTAGAAACCCCAGTAGTTTCCTCAGCTCGCTCACGTTTGTTGGTGGCCTGTTGACCAGTTCTTGCACTGCTACAATTTCTTTAACATCCATTCTGTAACCCTCAGCAGAAATGATTTTTCCTAAATAACAGACCTCATTCTTGAATAGGTCACACTTATCAGCCCTGAGTTTAATACCCCATTTATTTTGCTGCCTGAGAACCTGACGGACATCATCCACATGTTGTTCAAATGACTGACTAAAAATAAGAACGTCATCCAAATATGGTATACAGAATCTCTTACCCCTTCTAAACTTTCCTCCATGCTTCATTGGAAGGCAGAGGGACTGTTTGATAAGCCAAAGGGAATTCTATTCCATTCATATAAGGCCTAAGGGGTGCTGAAGGCAGTGTATTTTCTGGACTCCTCTCCCACAAATCTTTGGTGGTAGGCCTTTCCTTGATCTAAAACTGTAAACCATGAGTTTTCTCCCAAACCATAAAGTATTTTCTGTATAAGGGGGATGGGATGCCTGTCCAGAACAGTCTTCTTGTTCAAACCCCTGTAATCAACACAAAGGCTTTAAACTCCCACCCTTTTCCTGTACGCAGACCAAAGGTGATGCGTATGATGAAGTTGACTTCCTGATGAAGTTTTTGTTCAGGAGACCCTGAAGGTGGCTTTTCACCTCAGCATACAAGGGGCGTGGCACACCGTTGTATCTCTTTGCCACGGGTATGTTATCAGTCAATGTTATCTCCATTCTGAGATTTTCAATACACCCTATGTCCATGTCATCTTTGGCGAAAACAGCTGATTCCTCTCTGAGCATCCGTTTGACTAATTCTTGTTGCTCTTGGCTCAAGTGCTGAACCTCTACAGGTGGGTCCCACCACTCTATTTGACCGTTGTCAGGGCCAGGATCCGGCGAGGATCTGTCCTGAATCTGTGCTACAGTAACCTTTTCTCCACTGAGCACAGGAACCGGGTGACACGCTTCTACGCTTTGTAATGTCCCTATCATTGTTTGTCTTGGTAAGGTAATGTCGTGTTTGATAGTATTCACTACTGCAATTAGTATTCACTACTGTATTCACTACTGACTTTGTAGGTCCAGGCACCAGATCACTCTCACGTTGTCACGCCCTGGTCTAAGTATTTTGTGTTTATCTTCATTTATTTGGTCAGGCCAGGGTGTGGCATGGGTTTTTGTATGTGGTGTGTATGTATTGGGATTGTAGCTTAGTGGGGTGTTCTAGTTAAGTCTATGGCTGTCTGAAGTGGTTCTCGATCAGAGGCAGGTGTTTATCATTGTCTCTGATTGGGAACCATATTTAGGCAGCCATATTCTTTGAGTGTTTTGTGGGTGATTGTCCTTAGTGTCCTTGTTCCTGTCTCTGTGTTAGTTTACACAAGTATAGGCTGTTTCGGTTTTCATTACGTTCTTTGTTTTGTAGTGTTTGTTATTGATTCGTGTTTTACGTTTGTTTATTAAACATGGATCGCAATCTACACACCACATTTTGGTCCAACTCTCCTTCACCACAAGAGAACCGTTACAGAATCACTCACCACAACAGGACCAAGCAGCGTGTCAACAGGCAGGAGCCCGCAGGAGAGGCAACCGAGGCAGCAGCAGCAGGAGCAGCAGCAGCTGCAGTGGGAGAGGCTGCACTACTTGGAGAAATGGACATGGCAGGACGAACTGGACGGTAAAGGACCCTGGGCTCAGCCTGGAGAATATCGCCGCCCCAAAGAAGAACTGGAGGCGGCGAAAGCTGAGAGGCGCAGGTATGAGGAAGCAGCACGGCGAAGTGGATGGAAGCCCGAGAGTTAGCCCCAAAAATGTATGGGGGGGGTCGCTCACAGGGAGCATGGCGACGCTAGGTAGGAGACCTATGCCAACTTCCTGTGGTTACCGGAGGGCTAGAGAGACCGGGCAGGCACCGTGTTATGCAGAGGTGCGCACGGTGTCCCCAGTGCGGGTGCATGGCCCGGTGCGGTACATTCCAGCTCCGCGTATCGGCCGGGCTAGAGTGGGCATCGAGCCAGGTAAGGTTGGGCAGGCTCGGTGTTTAAGAGCTCCAGTGCGCCTGCACGGTCCGGTCTATCCAGGCCCACCAGGCTTCCTGTGCGTGTTCTCGGTCCAGTACCACCAGTGCCAGCACCACGCATCAGGCCTACAGTGCGCCTCGCCTCTCCAGCGCTGCCGGAGTCTCCCGCCTATCTAGCGCTGTCAGAGCTTTCCTCATCTCCAGCGTAGCAGGAGTCTCCCGCCTGTTCAGCGCTGCCAGAGCCTTCCTCCTCTACAGCGCTGCTGGAGTCTCCTGACTGTTCAGCGCAGCCAGAGCTGCCAGCCTGCACGGAGCAGCCAGAGCTGTCAGTCTGCATGAAGCAGCCAGAGCTGTCAGTCTGCATGGAGCAGCCAGAGCTGTCAGTCTGCATGGAGCAGCCAGAGCTGTCAGTCTGCATGGAGCAGCCAGAGCTGTCAGTCTGCATGGAGCAGCCAGAGCTGTCAGTCTGCATGGAGCAGCCAGAGATGTCAGTCTGCATGGAGCAGCCAGAGATGTCAGTCTGCATGGAGCAGCCAGAGCTGTCAGTCTGCATGGAGCAGCCAGAGCTGCCAGTCTGCAAGGAGCTGCCAGTCTGCAAGGAGCTGCCAGTCTGCAAAGGAGCTGCCAGTCTGTACGGAGCCGCCAGAGCTGCCAGTCTGTAAGAAGCTGCCAGAGCTGTCAGCCTATATGGAGCAGCCAGAGCCGCCAGTCAGCATGGAGCAGCCAGATCTGTCAGTCTGCCAGGATTCGCCAGACTCTTCCAGATCCGCCAGACTCTTCCAGATCCGCCAGTCAGCCAGACTCTTCCAGATCTG
Organism: Oncorhynchus kisutch; assembly: GCF_002021735.2. Taxonomy (NCBI): domain Eukaryota; kingdom Metazoa; phylum Chordata; class Actinopteri; order Salmoniformes; family Salmonidae; genus Oncorhynchus; species Oncorhynchus kisutch. The sequence continues at coordinate 29,014,075 of NC_034192.2, read as the reverse complement.
CCAGTCAACCAGACTCTTCCAGATCCGCCAGTCAACCAGACTCTTCCAGATCCGCCAGTCGGCCAAGATCTGCCAGTCGGCCAAGATCTGCCAGTCGGCCAAGATCTGCCAGTCGGCCAAGATCTGCTAGTCGGCCAGGATCCGCCAGTCGGCCAGGATCCGCCAGTCAACCAGGATCTGCCAGATCCGCCAGTCAACCAGGATCTGCCAGATCCGCCAGTCAACCAGGATCCGCCAGTCAGCCAGGATCTGCCAAAACCACCAGCCAGCCAGGATCTGGTAGTTCATCAACCTGCCTGAGCTTCCTCTCACTCCCGGGCTTCCTCTCACTCCCGGGCTTCCTCTCACTCCCGGGCTTCCTCTCACTCCCGGGCTTCCTCTCACTCCCGGGCTTCCCCTCACTCCCGGGCTTCCCCTCACTCCCGAGCTTCCCCTCACTCCCGAGCTTCCCCTCACTCCCGAGCTTCCTCAGTCCCGATCTGCTCCTCAGTCCAGTGGGGTTCTGGGTGAGGACTACTAGGCCATGGTCGGCGGCGAGGGTGGACTATCCAAGGACGCGAGGAGAGGGGACTAAGACATTGATTGAGTGGGGTCCACGTCCCGCGCCGGAGCCGCCACCATGGACAGACGCCCACCCGGACCCTCCCTATTGTTTTGAGGTGCGTTCGGGAGTCCGCACCTTAGGGGGGGGGGGGGGTTCTGTCACGCCCTGGTCTAAGTATTTTGTGTTTATCTTCATTTATTTGGTCAGGCCAGGGTGTGGCATGGGTTCTTCACCACAAGAACCGTTACACACGTCCAGGTCAAATAACACAATTTCATCATTGAAGGGAGCTCCTCTTGGGATACAGGGATGAATCCATTTTGTTTGTCCACCTGGAATGACAACGTCACGTCTGCCTGCTGTAAGCAAGCATTCCTCCGTGTACTCTGAGTGCTGAAGCAGATTGAGTAGAGTCTTTGCCTTTCCCTGTCCTAGCTTAAGTGCACTTCTAAGCATCTTTACTGTAAACATCAGCTCTGAGGGCTCCTTGCTACTTTTTGTTTGAACTATTTCTTCAATTACATTAAACCCAATTATTGGTTTCTCCAGTCCTCCATTTGTGATTAATATCGGAACCTTCAACTATTTTCCTGCAATGACCTCAGCTTTGGAATCAAGCAAATGAAAGCAAATGTCCATCCAACCCAGAAAGGGAATTTCAGTGCCATTGGCTGCCCTCCGATCCAGTTTCTCTGTTGCCCATGATTTCTGCCAGTGGTCTAATTTGTGTGTGGCAAATTTACGTTTTCTCCAATCCTCACTTATGATGGATACCTCAGCCCCTGTGTCCCATAGTGCTAGAGTCTTTGCATCCTCCATGTAACACCACACTTGACATTGTTTTACCAATGAGCTGTGCTATATTACAATGTCCTGTGGTAGCTGGGGTAGTTGGCCCCCACTCTCTCTGTGTCATGGGACAAGGGAAGTTGTGGTCAGTCTTGCGGGCAGTCTTACATGTAGGTTGGTGCTTTTTCCAATGATCCCATTGGCACACTTTGGAACAATAAGCAGATTTACAACTTCAACTCTGCGATTCTCTCTACCTTTGCACTGCATGGAACTAGATGTATCTGAGGTCACTCCCCGTTCCATGGTTGTGACCCCCAGGCGTTTCCCGATGGCTGTGCGTTGCCCCTGATCCTACATCCTACTGCCCAATGGCTATCACTGCCACATGTGTAGCAATGATTACAAGTCTGTTGACCAGTCTCATAACAACTTTTGCATTTTCTTTTCTCCCTGTTGGTAGGACTTGGTTTTCTGTTGGAGCGATTCCTAACTGAACTGTCACCCTGGCCCTGCACTGACTGTACTAATGAGGCAACCTTACAGGTCAGTTCTTTTGGTTGCTTCATGGCTCGCATCAATTTTACTCAGGAGAGGATTATATTTCTTTTGTGTTTTGACTGTGGTCTGTGAGGGCTCTGCCTGTGCACATTCCTCTCCGCTATTCCCGTTATCCTCACTCTGTACTGCGTTCACTCGTGTGGGTGTGAACTTACGGGAAATCCTGGTCTTTCATTGCCCTGGGCCATTTGCATTTTCTCAAGCAACAGTTCATCACTGGTGTTAATATTCTGGAGATGCACTCTCATCTCTGCCCTGACATTACAATTTGTTTATTCTGTAACAATGGCCTGCAGGCATTGACGGCTTGACTAACTCTGTTCCATATTTCAGTCCTGATTGGGCACGAGCTGAGGCTGATAACACCTGCCTCAGGTCAAAGACTAGGGGACTAGGAAGTCCAAGACAGACTCTCCCGGCTCTTGTGTTGCTTTAGTCAACAACTTGTGATACAGTTCAGTGGCATCCTTCTCTGCATAATGTGTCCTCAAGATTTGCCTTAGTGTGTAGAGTGTCATGTCTGTTTACCCCTCCAGGTAACTCCTAATCTTAAACCCTGGGCTCACAGCTCTGATTACTGCTTCTATGATTTCTAATTCATTGTACCCTTTTCTCCGTCCATTTTCAATTTGATGTTCTAGGCTGCTGAAGCTGAGCTTATCTTGTTGATTCTGATCTCCGATCTGTCCATGAATTTTAAAGTCTTTATATCTGGACATACTCACTCCATTCTCTCTCTGTGGCGGGTGCCTTCAGTCTCTCCGCTGGGTTCGCTGTCCACTTGCCTCGTTGGCGCCGACTGGCTGAGACTTGTAGGCAGACTTTTGACAGTATCCTCAGAGTCTGTTATTCCTTTGATTTCGTCTTTCAGTTGAAGCAGCCAAGACATTCCCTCATCCTCTGATTCCATTAAATCCTCATTCTCACAGTATTCTTCCATCAATTTGGCTCTTTCCTTTTACTTCAGAGTCATCTGAAGTGCTGTAAATTGTCCTCAGTTAAAGTCCATAAACTCTGTTCGATTTCATCCAACAACGTTTCTCTCTCTCGACTCATATTGTCCTACTCACGTGGCAACAACGACAATGCAGGCAATGGCAACATAGCTACACTCTGCTAACGTTAGCTAGCTAGCTACTCTCCCAATGTTTCTCACTCACTGTCTATTCCTGGAATATGGGCCGGTGCTCACATGACAATAAATCTCGGCGGTGCCTTATCATATAAACTACAACGCGAAAAGTACAGTTTACTTCACTTTTAATCATGTCAGCACAGGTAACAGCCGTGTACAGTCTTTCTTTAGTTTTACATTCTTACTCTTTCCAATTCACTTAAACTATATTTCTTTATTTCCCATGGGCTTCACCAGAGTACCCCCTAGTGGATGGAATACAACTGTATTACAACTGCCCCTTACACTAGCATAGCTGTTGTCACATCACAGAAACTTAAAATACTGATGACTGACATTGTATCAATCATCATGCGTGTTTCATGTTGTGTATTTTGGTGGTCATATTCAGTGGCGTAAAGTAATTAAGTAAAAATACTTTAAAGTACTACTTAAGTAGTTTTTTTGGGGTATCTGTACTTTACTATTTCAATTTTTGACAACTTTTACATCACTACATTCCTAAAGAAAATGCTGTACTTTTTACTCCATACATTTTCCCTGACACCCAAAAGTACTCGTTACCTTTTGAATGCTTAGCAGGAGAAAAAATGGTCCAATTCGCACACTTATCAAGAGAACATCCCTAGTCATTCCTACTGCCTCTGATCTGGTGGACTCACTTTAATCAATTATGTCTCAGTGTTGGAGTGTGACACTGGCTATCCATAAATGAAACATACAAGAAAATTGTGCCATCTTTAATATAAGGAATTTTAAATTAGTCATACTTTTACTTCTACTTTTGATACTTAAGTATATTTGAGCAACTACACTGTAACGCCCAACACAGGAGATGAGAAGCTGGCATAGGGAGTGAAACATTTAATATAGACTGACATGTGTAACGAATGTGAAATGGCTAGCTAGTTAGCGGTGTTCGCGCTAAATAGCATTTCAATCGGTGACGTCACTTGCTCTGAGACCTTGAAGTAGTAGTTCCCCTTGCTCTGCAAGGGCCGTGGTTTTTGTGGAGCGATGGGTAACGACGCTTCGTGGGTGACTGTTGTTGATGTGTGCAGAGAGTCCCTGGTTCGCGCCCGGGTATGGGCGAGGGGACGGTCTAAAGTTATACTGTTACATTGGTGCCGTGACCCGGATCACTGGTTGCTGCGGAAAAGGAGGAAGGTCAAAAGGGGGGTGAGTGTAACAACAGATGTGAAATGGATAGCTAGTTAGCAGTGTTCGCGCTAAATAGCGTTTCAATCGGTGACGTCACTTGCTCTGAGACCTTGAAGTAGTAGTTCCCCTTGCTCTGCAAGGGCCGCGGCTTTTGTGGAGCGATGGGTAACGACGCTTCGTGGGTGACTGTTGTTGATGTGTGCGAAGAGTCCCTGGTTCGTGCCCGGGTATGGTCTAAAGTTATACTGTTACACATGCAACGGAACAAGAACAGAGTCTGAACATAAACACGACCCGGCAAACAATGCTTACAATAGGGAACAACACAGAGGAGCAGACATATACTGCAGTGGAAATCAACACAGTGAGGGAGTCCAGGTGAGTCCGCTGAGCACAGCTGCGCGTAATGATGGTAACAGGAAGGTATGATGACAGGTAGCCTGGCGCCCTCGAGCGCCAGGGAGGAGGAGCGGGAGCAGGCGTGACATACATTTACTTTGCTACTGAAGTACTTTTAGACTTTTACTCAAGTAGTATTTTACTGGGTGACTTTCACTTTTACTTGAGTATATTTACTTTTACTGCAGTATGCGAATTGAGTACTTTTTCCACCACTGGTCATATTTAGAACTACAGCTCACCCTACTATATTTGCAACTACAGCTCCCTAGAGCACTCTAGTTTACAAATTCAGTTTGAATTCGCCCACACTAGCCTGTTGTTGGGGGGATCTGTAGTTGCAGAGCCTGCTGCTGCCTGTTCTGTATGCTGAGGATGACCAGTGGTGACGTTCGCCACCTGGTGGACATTCACTGAAAAGCACGACTCGGAACTAGTCATCAGTACAGCCATTGTCATCAAGCCTTGAACTTTAGTTGCTTTTATCTCAACTACGTTTCTGTATCGGGTTTCTAAACCAAGGTTATCTTTTTCATCGATACTGACTTGGGACCCTATCACTGAATAAGATGGACCAGATCCCTATATTAAATATATGGCTCTGGGAGAAACCGCCATAGGGGTAGTATAAGCAATACTATTGCAATGTGCAGTGCATCTTATTCCGTCATCAATGTGCAGTACAACAACATTCCGTCATTGCATTGGCAATATAATGACAAGTTGGCATGACTGACGTGTAGTCTACATACATCCTCTATGGGGCCTTTCTGTGCCGCAATCAGGTAGGCCTATGTGTGGAGGACGAGAATGAGGCTCTTTTGGCAGTGAGCCACTGAAAGTTGGATGATAAACATTTAGTTTTTTCAAAAAAAGGAGAAAGCCACACCTTTCTAGAGTTCCTGTCAGGTCTCACCTGGCTCTTGTCAGTTCTTCACTGTTCCACATTGCTTCACCGCCATGGCATTCTCTGGGAAGTACAAGCTCGAAGGTCAGGAAAACTATTATGAGTTTCTAGAGGCAATTGGTAAGTCAAAGCACTCAACAATATTTTGAATTAGGATATTGCAGAGAACATTGTTGTTAACCTGAAAATCTCATCAATACTTCCCAACTAACCCTAACGCTAAACATAACCCTACCTTAGCTCGACCTAACCCTAGATAGGCTGGCAGATAGACAGACAGATATTATTGATACATTCTAACCCTACCATTCTGTACTCTTCCACTGGGTTTTGCCAAATCCAAGACAGACATCAAGGTGATAACAGAGGTGCTTCGGGAGGGGGATGATTTCACCTGGTCTCAGGTGATCCCAAACTGGACCTGGACTAGCAAATTCACCATCGGTAGTGTGAGTTACAGTCCATGAGACGCTCCAAATTCATGGTGAGAAAATGTATGAACGAGTGAAGGATTGAATCTGCTTATTAAAATCATTGAAAATCAGCTAAAGTATTCTAGAAGTTGTCATTTCAAAGATCCAAACTCTTTTTGTCCTTCTTAGACCACCGACACCATGGAAGGTGGCAAGATTGCTATTCCGTTCCCCCAGTACCGTTTTACTGCTGAGATCAGTGGGGAGAAGCTTATCATGGTAAGAGCAAGTGGCCGAGAAAGAAAGAGTGACTAAGTTAGTAAGAGATACACATATATATATATATATATATATATATATATAGTGAAGCCGTGTCCGAATACCCATATCCCATTTTAAATAGTAGGCTTTTTGGGTATGTGAAAATATAACGTTTTATAGTATTTTTGCGATCCTGGCTATATGAGTGATGTTACTATTCCCACCAAATAGGTGTTTGCCTTTCACGCCAGTGACCATGATTTGCTTCCCTTCCCTGCCGTTTGCTACATTGGTGTCAGAAGTGGGATGGTGCCCGTAAGCTCATCGGAGAGGCATGTACACACCAGGAACTTGGTATTGAGGGATACACTCCCTCTAATGAAGGGGGTAATGTAACAACCTTAACTTAACTTAATCTAGAGACCACGTCAAAAGGTTTGGATCCTTTGGCGTAATGGTTAAAGTTAGAATCCTTAGATGCTACATACATTTTTGGACTTATAAATTCATTATACACTACTAACCCTCTCATTCAAGGGTTTTTCTTTATTTTTACTATTTTCTACATTTTAGTAAAATATAAAATAAATGTAAAATATATTTAGATTTGTTTAACACTTGTTTGGTTACTATATGATGCCATGTGTTATTTAATAGTTTTGATGTCTTCACTATTATTCAACAAAGTAAAAATAGTAAAAATAAAGAAAATCCCTTGTTTTAAAACTTTTGACTGGTAGTGCATATACCTTATGAAGGCCTCGAGCATAGATCAGCTGTTCTACCCTATCAAGCCGCAAAATATAAGCTTGTTTTATTTACTCCAAGGTTTGTAAACCATGTAAACGAACACTATATAGCCTCAAAACATGGTTAAACTATAGTTTTGATATCATGGATGGTTAGTCCTTGCATCCATGTCTCTGTCTATGAATTTGAGAGTGGTTAAACTTCTCCCATCCAGGGACGGACTGGGAGTAAAAAAGGGCCCTGGACTTTGATCCAAATCGGCCCACCAGAACCGGCCCCCGTATCCTCCACCACGGCCGCACTGCTAATGCACGCACGTACACACACGACCAGCCCCTAATACAACAACCTAGCTGCATCACCACCATTGATCACTACTGCAGTGCTACTTTAAAAAGGCTGCAGAACACACACACAAACGCTGCACGTTGTTAGAAAACTTCTACAGAACACACACTGAATTTGTCACGATAAGAACGACCTCACATCACATGAAGCCTAGAGTGAAAATGAGATTAAAAAATATCCACAATACTCACTGAGACAGAACGGTCTAACTGCTGCTCAGCGTTCTAAAAAACAGTGGTTGAACACCTCTAGAATGTAACCTGTAAGAGAGCAGCAAAAGCCGTCATGATTGAACTACATCACAGCAACTGAAGCCTAGAGTGAAAAAGAGATGCTATAATATTCACAATACTCACTGAAATATAGAACTGTCTAACTGCTGCTCAGGGTCAGCTGGCTGTCTTCACTCTGTCAAAGTACTGGACAAGAGACAGAAATGTAGGAGTAAAATAATGGTAAGTAAGCAAGTTATAGGAAATATGCCTCAAGTACCTTATTGGAGGAGCAATTTTATCAACAGCTCGCTTTTCTCTGCAACTCCATCGATCACCATGCCAAAACAAACAGCATCCTCTCTAGGCAGCTTTAAAAAGAATGTAAAAATATGTTTGCTGTCTTCTGTGCCCATATGAATAACCCCTATGATGTAACTGGAATGATGAGATAGATATTCTTCTCCTCTGTTGTTGTTTTATTATTTCACTGCCGTACTGTGTTCCATCTTGTCTAGCCATCTCGTCTCAAGAGGACCACAATGTTAATAAGGCCCAGACTTTATTGTGTGTGTAATGGGTGCGTGCGGGTGGCAGGGAAGTCAGGCACAGGAGAATGAACTTGGTATAAACGGAGCAGTTAAATAAGTGCTCACAAAACTCCAAAAGCCAAAATAATAAAAGGGGGTACAAAACCCGTCGCACACCAGAACATAACTTGCACATAACATACAATCAAACAATCACGACAAGGACATGAGGGGAAACAGAGGGTTAAATACACAACATGTCATTGATGGGATTGGAACCAGGTGTGAAGAAAGACAAGGCAAAACCAATGGAAAATGAAAAATGGATCAGCGATGGCTAGAAGGTTGTGCATGTATGGCTTTTTCAAGTTTTATGTGTGCTTGTTTTTTTAAATGGTCGAATTAATAAACTAAACTAAAGTATCCAGGGCCATTAGGATGTCCTTCTCGGTGGCCATCAGCATGAAGGCCTCTAGGTATTCTTGTGAGAGAGTGCTCCTGAGTCTGTTCTTGATATGCTTTAAGGTAGAGAAACTTCGCTCGCTCTACTTGGGTAACTGAGAGGGTGAGTAGGAACTTGTATCCAAGGTCAAGGATATGGTACGCATCAGTCAGCAGGATCTGGTAACACAGTGGACAATCTTTACAGGATGAGCAGCATTTATTCTTCATTTCCATTTTGGCCATCCTCCACTGTCCTGGTCATGTATTCCTCCAATCCTGAAATGTTCAGTCTTTTCCACTGTACAGCGAGGCTTCTCAGCTCACACTGCAAATTGTCAACTGTTGCTTGGTTATCAAATCGAAGCAAACATTTTCTGAAGCTCTTGAAGGGCCGTCTCTGGAAGAGCATTGGATGTTATTTTGGATAAGTTTCTAGAGTCCAGAAGGGCTAGGTCAGCATATAGAATGCCATGTGGATACTATCTGTGACTGTATCCATAATTTGATTGTGGACTTGAACTTTATAGGCACTCTACTCTCTGCCTCTGTCAAAGCTTCATCTTGAGCCATCTATCCAGACATGATTTTCTTATTTCTTGCCCTTTTCTGTTGCAGAGTGGCTTCCACCTCCTCCAGTTCTGTGTCCTCATCCTGTTCTTTGATTTTTTTTATTTGCAAACTGAACAAATGTGTCTGTAGCTGCCTTAATGGTGTCAAAGTCTCTTCACATGCCTTTCAGGGTTTCCTGTGTAGCCACAACCACTTGATCGGCAGACAGGATGTCCCTCCCACTTGTCTGCAGGTATTTGAACAGTGGTGACGTGTTCTCAAATATCCAAATAAATATTTGAGCTGTCAGTATCTTCTTATACCGGAGAAGAGCCTCAGTAAGTCCTCTTTTCCTTCACCAGAACAGTTATCTTCATGTTGACCTGTCCTTGTATGGCTGATATTCAACATAGAGACCCTGGTCTGGTTTTCCAAAGGTTCCAAAGACCTTCTTCAAAGCACTATCCTTAACCCATCAGCGTGTTTCTCCGATTGGAGACCGGCACCTGTGTCGCGTGTCATGGCTCTTCTTCTCCCACACATCCATCCTTTGGTAGGATTCACGGAGTAACACAGCAATGTCGTTAAGGAGAGCAAACAGCGACCCACTTGCTAAGACAATTTCAGTTGTGTCGGACAAAACCAGATTAAGGACATGTGCATAGCACCATACAGTGCCTTGCAAAAGTATTCATTCCCCTTGGAGTTTTTCCTATTTTGTTGCATTACAACCTGTAATTTAAATCGATTTTTTTATTTGGATTTCAGTTAATGGACATACACAAAATAGTCCAAACTGGTGAAGTGGAAAAAAAAAAAAAACTTGTTTTAAAAAATGAATAAATAAATGAAAAGTGGTGTGTATTCCCCCCCATTTCATATGAAGCCCCTAAATAAGATCTGGTGCAACCAATTACCTTCAGAAGTCACATTAGTTAAATAAAGTCCACCTTTGTGCAATCTAAGTGTCACATGATCTGTCACATGATCTCCGTATGTATACACCTGTTCTGAATGGCCCCAGAGTCTACAACACCACTAAGCAACGGGCACCACCAAGCAAGCGGAACCATGAAGACAAAGGAGCTCTCCAAACAGGTCAGGGACAAAGTTTTGGAGAAGTACAGATCAGGGTTGGGTTATAAAAAAATATCTGAAACTTTGAACATCCCACGGCGCACCATTAAATCCACTATTCCATTTTTTTAAGAATATGGCACCACAACAAATCTGCCAAGAGAGGGCCTCCCACCAAAACTCACGGACCAGGCAAGGAGAGCATTGATCATAGAAGCAACAAAGGGACCAAAGATAACCCTGAACGAGCTGCAAAGCTCCACAGCGGAGATTGGAGTATCTGTCCATAGGACCACCTTAAGCCGTACACTCCACAGAGCTGGGCTTTAAGGAAGAGTGGCCAGAAAAAAGCCATTGCTTAAAGAAAAAAATAAGCAAACATATTTGGTTTTCGACAAAAGGCATGTGGGAGACTCCCCAAACATATATGGAAGAAAGTACTATGGTCAGATGAGACTAAAATGCTATGTCTGGCACAAACCCAACAAACACCTCGCATCATCCCGAGAACACCATCCCCCCAGTGAAGCATGGTAGTGGCAGCATCATGCTGTGGGGATGCTTTTCATCGGCAGAGACTGGGAAACTGGTCAGAATATAAGGAATGATGGATGGCGTTTCAGTCTTCCAGAGATTTGAGACTGGGACGGAGGTTCACCTTCCAGCAGGACAATGACCCTAACCATACTGCTAAAGCAACACTGGAGTGGTTTAAGGGGAAACATTTAAATATCTTGGAATGGCTTAGTCAAAGCCCAGACCTCAATCCAATTGAGAATCTGTGGTATGACATAAAGATCGCTGTACACCAGCGGAACCCATCCAATTTGAAGGAGCTGGAGAAAATCCCAGTGGCTAGATGTTCCAAGCTTATTGAGACATACCCCAAGAGACTTGCAGCTGTAATTGCTGCCAAAGATGTCTCTACAAAATATTGGCATGTGGGTCGGTGAATAGTTATGCACGATTAAGTTCTGTTTTTTGTCTAATTTCTTGTTTGTTTCACAACAAATATATTTTGCATCTTCAAAGCGGTAGGCTTGTTGTGTAAATCAAATGATACAAACCCCCAAACAATCTATTTTAATTCCAGGATGTAGGGCAACAAAATAGAAAAAATATCAAGGGGGCTGAATACTTTCACAAGCCACTATATATGTACAAACTACCTCGATTAACCTGTAACCCCGCACACTGACTGGGTACAAGTACCCCCTGTATATGGCCTCGTTATTGTTATGTAATCTTATTGTGTTATATATATTTTTTTACTTTACTTTATTAGTAAATATTTTCTTCACTCTATTTCAAATCAAAATCAAATCAAAATCAAATCAAATTTTATTGGTCACAAACACATGGTTAGCAGATGTTAATGCGAGAGTAGCGAAATGCTTGTGCTTCTAGTTCTGACAGAGCAGTAATATCTAACAAGTAATCTAACACTTCCCCAACAACTACCTAATACACACAAATCTAAAGAGATGAATGAGAATATGTACATATAAATACATGGATGAACGATGGCCAGCAGCATAGGCAAGATGCAATAGATGGTATAAAATACAGTATACACATATGATATGAGAAATGTAAGATAAACATGATTAAAGTGCCCTTATTTAAAGTGGCATTGTTTAAAGTGACTCGTGATACATTTATTAAAGTGGCCAGTGATTGGGTTTCAATGTAGGCAGCAGCCTCTCTGAGTTAGTGATTGCTTTTTAGCAGTCTGATGGCCTTGAGGTAGAAGCTGTTTTTCAGTCTCTCGGTCACAGCTTTGTTGCACCTATACTGACCTCGCCATCTGGATGGTAGCGGGGTGAACAGGCAGTGGCCCGGATGGTTGTTGTCCTTGATGATCTTTTTGGCCATCCTGTGACATCGGGTGCTGTAGGTGTCATGGAGGGCAGGTAGTTTGCCCCCGGTGATGCGTTGTGCAGACCACAACCTCCTCTGGAGAGCCTTGCGGTTGAGGGCGGTGCAGTTGCCGTACAAGGCTGTGATACAGCCTGACAGGATGCACTCGATTGTGCATCTGTAAAAATTTGTCACGGTTTTGGGTGACAAGCCACATTTTTCCAGCCTCTTGAGGTTGAAGAGGCACTGTTGCACCTTCTTCACCACACTGTCTGTGTGGGTGGACCATGTGGTGAAGAAGGCACAACAGCATTGAGGTCAAGGGCTTGTAAGTAAGCATTTTATGGTACACCTGTTTTATTTGGCGCATGTGACAAATACAATTTGATTTGATTTGGGATTGTGCAAGAACCTCTGGCACGAGACGGGTCGGTAATGTCTCCTCACAACCACTAGGGGGAGACATCTGGCCACTGTTCCTCTACCACTGAAACAACTGAGATCCTTTACAAAATGAAATAAATAATACTTTATCCTCTACACCAGGCCTAGGCAATTATTTTCCATGGAAGACCACATTAGAATATATTTTTGCCATCGTGGGTCAGGATCAAATTACATTACTGTGTTGACCAATATATCTCCTGTAAATCACATCCAGATATGCTACTTATCTTACTCTTTTAACATGCACTGAAATGAACCACGTCCATGGTCTCCTTTTGGTAGGTATTTTCATTATTAAACATGCAATGAACTACACGGAGGGAAAAGTACACTGTGCATTCAGCACCACGGACAGAACTCTTGTTAACGGGAATGCACAAAAATACAAGACAGAGAGCAAGAGCTCAACATTACATTTAGTAATGTTTTGTTCATGAAGAGATGCATAGAACCTCGTCAGTGACATTGTTTTGAATAGCTCTCCAATCACTGTATCAGACTGAAGATCGATACGCTCAAGTTGCAGGTCAGTGGGAGCGTTTTCCACATTGAAGGTGAAAGGAGAGGAATCCAACAGTATGTCATTTTCCAACACTTTGAAATCCTCAGAACGACGAGGAAACTCGCCATTCGAAGCACGCAGCAGCGATGTATAGTTCTCCCGCTGGTCATCTGATAGGGAACAGACTAGTAGTGTCTGAAGGTGAGATTGTTGTCTTCTACTTGGCGGGTCAGGAGGAGTAATTTCCCTTGAAGGCTTTGACAAGGCTGTACATCAGATGTGCAAAAAGACCCTTTCCTTGTAGTTTTTAATTCAGTTCATTCATGAGGGCCATGATGTCCACAGTGAAGGCAAAATCAGCCAACCATTCTTTATCTTGCAGTTGAGGGAAATCCACATATTTTCCTTTCATTTGCAAAAAGGCAGGAATCTCTGATTTCAGGTCCCACACCCTTCTAAGCATCTTCCCCAAACTCACCCATGTCACATTTGTGCAGTAGGGGAGATCTGCATGACCCGACTCTGTCTCTTCCAACAGTGAGACAAACTGCCTGTAGATTTGCCTGTAGATTTTGCTCTTATGAAATTTACCACTGAAGTGACTGCATCCACAATATGGCTCATTTTCAGATCACGTTTACAGAGCACCTCCTGATGAATAATGCAATGCAGGAAAATGATCTGGGTTCAGCTCAGCTACTTGATCTTGTATCCTTTTCAAAAGGCCAACTTTTTTCCTGTCAAGTTTTGGCACCCATTAGTGGTCACATTGGATAACTTTTTAAAACTCAGTCCCAGCTTAATTAGGCTATAACTAGCAGTGCTACTAGCACGTAACATTAGCTAGCGAGCCAGTCAGCTAACGTTAGCTAGCTAGCTAACAGTATGCTTTAACTTGAAATGAAAATGACTTTCTGACCAAATAAAAAATTTGTAATATCTGAAAATGAAGCTAGCTAGAATCTCTTACCCATTTACATGGATGGATGCTTCTCCCTCTCTGTCACAGATGCCATGGTTGCCTTAGTTTGAAGATGTAATCCGGAGATAGGTGTTTTATACAACAGCCTTCTGTGTGTTCTCTTTTCGACTAGGTCTGCACATTTACAATTCAACAGCAGAATTGTATCCATCTCCTTAGCTATCATATTCTAATGTCAACGTACATTCCAACTCTGTCCTCCAGAAAGTGTGTGAAATCTTTCAAAAAAGCCACATTAGAAAAGATTATCTATACATACTGACCAGCTCATGTTATAGACAGAAGCGTGCAAGATGGCAGACCAATCCGAACTCATCTCTTGGCATGTCCAGCTCATCCATTATCTCAGCCAATCATGGCTATAGTGGGATGGTTCCTATCTTTTTCTGTGGCATAACCAACTAGTCTCGTAATTTAACAGTTATATTCGTATTTCCAGATGGCATACAAATTCACATGTTGCAGAAGGCATTTCTACCCAAAACGCATTTAGATAAAAAAAAAGCTCAAATGGCTCAAATGTTCAAATGACTCTCCTGTGAAGTAGTGACATTCAACACATGCCTAGACCTGAAATGAGACACATTTTTAAAAAAAGAAAAAAATATGGTAAATTAGTTTAACCAGCTATCTAAACTTGTAGTATTCATGGCCGAATGCCGATCAGTCACGCAGGGCACGTGCCCAGGGGCCCTGACTTCCAGAGGTCCCCCATTGATTTTGTTAGTCCCTCTCAGATAACATTAACATGGCATACATCATGTAAAAATGTGTAGAATTGCATGAATTATTTTTTTTAAATTAGAAAATGTTCTCTCTGCTCCATAGCAAAATGTGTAGAATTGCAGAAAACCTCCTTTAAAACTGCTAAAAGAAAATCGATATGTTTTTTGGAACTCAACTTACTGTTGAGAGTTAGAACAGAATAGACATATGCAATTTCAAAACTAGCTTAGGGCCCCCAAAAGGCTAGAGCCGGCTCTAGTGAGTCAGACTTGCATTAAACTGATTTGTTAGATACTCTTGACATGTTCTGCAGCACAAATATATTTTATCTTATGCTTGTGTCTGCCATGGTCATTTGTCATCACAATATAGACGATTGAACAGTTTAGCATCTGAGAACTATGAAATAAAATTAAGGAATTTATCCAGAGAGGCCTGTATATCCTATTTCTTAATATATTCTCCATGTTAGTCCTTTTATAGTATTACATACTAACCTATCAGGTTTCAGGTATGACCCAGATGCAGGCAGTGTTCGAAGAAACAAAAGTTTATTTCTAGTACAGGGGCAGGTAAACGACAGGACAAAGGCAGGCAGAGGTCAGTAATCCAGAGAGGGTGCAAAAGGTCCAGAACGGCAGGCAGTCTCAGGGTCAGGTCAGGCAGGGGTCAATGATCCAGTGATGTGGGGAAAGGTATAGAACAGCAGGCAGGCTCAATACATTTTGATTTGATTTTAAAAGTGAAATGGATCATAGCTTTTATTTAATCTCAATGGCAGAGAGAGGGTACATTTATAAACAGTTTAGAGCGTGTATAAATGTCCAGTATTTGGTTTTCAAAGTGTTACAGAATATAGAGCATTCAATGTGTGTATGAATGAACTAGAAATGGCTGTGACATTGGCCCTTGTAAAGCAATAATAATGTAGGCCAATATTCATCTTTGTAAGAAACGACGCTGGAGATGACAAGCAGGTACGGAGAGTGAACATTTAATTTTGCACAGACATGGAATAGGATAGGAACAGCATCATAACCGGGTAATACAGAGACATACGACAATAAATGCTGAAGCGGGAAACAGAGCTGGGGAACAGACAGATATAGGGGAGGAAATAAACACAGGTGATTGAGTCCAGGTGAGTGCAATGAATCGCTAATGCGTGTGACGAGGGAAGCAGGTGTGCGTAATGATGGTGGCAGGAGTGAGTAGCGCTAGGCAGGGAGAGCAGAAGCAGGCGTGACAATCTTGTCTTATGGCTGTCACGCTCCATGGAGTCGACAGAAAGAGGATGTTGTATAGCACACTGTATTACTTATACAACTAATATAAGGACAGGACATGAGACGCATTGTTTAATGTGTTTTACAGGAAGAATACTCCAAGCATTTCAATGTAGGTAAGCAAGGGGGGGTTACAGGTGCCCTAAAGGGACAAAACTAGTATATCAATACACAACATATTCCTCCCCCTTTACTTTGATGACTCATAAGGAAAAAGTACATTTTCTCTGTTTTGCCTAATGTTTTCTTTTTAACATAAGTTCTCAAAGTAAATAAATTAACTTTTCAGAATAACCTTTTCTAAACTAGGGAAAGAGGGTAGACTGTCTCAGTTCCAGGACTTAACCCTGGTGTGTATTCTGCCCCATTGTCGGAGGTTAGTCTGAACTAAATAGTCAACCTGTCAGGGGGCCGTCTTTCTCTTGCAGGGTAATGACGACGTACAAGTCAGTCTACAGTCACATTGTTTCTGAGTCTGAGTGGTGATGGTGTATGCCCAAACTGGGGTGCAACAGTACCCTGAGTAGGCACTCTGGCTGGTTCAGGTGAGTCTGGAGCACTTTCCACATTTGTAGGTTGCTGCAGTGGATGATCAGGTGATGGCTCGTAGTCATGGTAGGTCTCCAGTAGCTGATCTTGGTTTGTCAATTGACAGGAGTCATCTCTGAGGTTGGTTCCTGGCAACGGTTGATCCATGTGTCTCCTCCAGATGTTGTCCAGTGTGTCTACTGTGTAGGACACAGGCCCTGTTTGTGCAACCACTGTGGCTGGTATTAGTAGTAGTTTCGAGCAAGAACTCTCTCTCCAGCTATGAAGCTTCTGTCTTTTGCTTTGCTCCGTCTCTCCACCTGTGCTCTCTGTTGTGACCGTACAACCTGTTTAATCTTTGGAAGTCTCAGGAGGTCGAGTCGCGTGCGTAGCTGTCTTTTCATCATGGCTGACGCGGGTGCCACTTTGGTTGTAGCGTGGGGAGTGTTTCTGTAGGTTAACAGGAAGGTGTGTTGGCGCCTACTGAGGAAGCCCTTCCTTTGTGATGGTTTTAAAGCTTGCTTTCATCGTTGGGACAAACCTTTCAGCGAGGCCGTTCGTTGCAGGGTGATACGGCGCTGACTTGATGTGCTGAATTCCATTTGCTTCCATGAATGACCGGAACTCTTCAGATACCAGTTGGTGGCCATTATCATGAACGAGTTGCGTTGGCAATCCGAAGCGACTGCCAACGCAACTCTTTTGACATGCAGAACATGACTTGACCTCGATAGCGGCCACCAAAAGTAGCTTCGTGCCATCTCCTTCATTCGCATCATGCCACGGTGCCCTGAATGGAGTTCTTCAAGCACCTGCCTTCTCAGTGGTGGTGGTATGATGACTCAAAAACCCCATAGCAAGCATCCAAACTGAACTGTGAGCTCGTTTCTCCTCACTAGGTAAGGTTGTAGGCTGTCCGACAGCTCTCCTCCTTTTCCACGAGTGACAATGTCCACGACCTCAAACATCACTGGATCAGTGTGGGTGAACCTTTTCACTTGGACAGATGTAAATGGGGCGTTCGTCACTTCCTTGAAGTAGAAGATTTCAGCCTGGGAGTGCTCAGTGTGTGCGACAGGTAAGGGAAGCCTTGAGAGGCTGTCTGCATTGTAGTGCTGCTCAGACCTTCTGTACTTGATGTCTTACTGGTGAGCAGATAACAATAAAGCCCATTGCTGCATGCGGCTGGCTGCAAGCAACGGAATGCCGATGTGGGGACCAAAGATGGAGGTGAGGGGTCTATGGTCTGTCAGCAGTGTGAATCGTTGGTCAAACAGAAACTAATTACATCTCTTAACTCCAAACACAATGGTGAGTTCTTCACGCTCTATCGGTGCATAATTGCTCTCGGCTTTACTTAAGGTCCATGATGCGAAAGCAATTGGCCTTTCTTCACCTGATGACATGATGTGTGAGACAACCACACCAACGCCATAAGGCGATGCACCACATGCCAACTGTAATGGCAAGTTGGGGTTGAAGTTGGTTAGGGCCTCTGTCTGAGCAAAGGCTGTTTTCTCTTTCTTGAAGGCCTCCTCACATCTGTCTGTCCACTTCCACTGTTTGGTTTTGTTCAAAAGTTCATGCAGTGGCTTTAACATGTTAGTTAGGTTTGGTACAAACTTTGAGTAGTATGTCAGTAGTCACGTTCTGTGGAGCTTCAGCAATGGCCTTCACCTTCGCTGACGCCTTGTGGAGCCCCGAACTGTCGATGGCGTGGCCCAGGCGCTCAACAGAGGGCCGGAAAAACATGCATTTGTCCTTCTGGACCCTCAGACAGTACTCCTCCAATCTCTGTAGTGTAGCGTTCAGGTTTCTCAGGTGCTCCTATTCGTCTTTGCCGGTGATGATCATCGAGATCACTTTGGCCTGCAGTGAGCCCGCTCAGTATCTGGTCCACAGCTCTCTGAAACAAGGCCGGAGCTGAGGTGATACCAAAAGGAAGCCTCCGGTACCTGTACAGTCCTACGGTCAACTGTTCTTGTGAATCTTGGTCCACATGCATCTGGTAGATAGACTTATGTCAGCCCTATCTTACTGAATTTTTGTCCTCGAGCTAAACCAGAAAAGAGGTCGTCAATGAGGGGTAGTGGATATATTTCAGCAGCACTGGGTTAATGATGACTTTGAAATCACCACAGAGCCTGAGTAATCCATATTTTTTTATGACTGGAACCACGGGTGTGGCCCTAACATTCACTGGATCCAATACGCCACTCTCGACTAGTCTGTTTAGCTCAATTTCAACTTTTGGTTTTATGGCGTATGGGACAGGTCTAGCTTTGAAGAATTTTGGCTTGCTGTCTGGTTTCAAGGTCAGCTTAACTGTTATGTCCTTCATACTGCCAAGTTCTCCTTTGAACACATCTGCATGTTAAACTCAATATCCCTTGTAGATTTGTTCTTTTGCAACCATGTGAATTTCCGGACAGTTTAGTTTGATATGCTCCTGCCATTTGCATCCTAGCAATGCTGGATGGTTGCCTTTCACAATGTATAGTGGTAGCTTTACCTTCTGTTTGTTGAGCTCCACTGTAACAATCTCACCTGTGTATGTTTTCAGCGTCATCTTTGTGGGCTGTAGTGCAAGGTGATGTAGTTTCTCCTTGTATACAGCCTCAGACAGCCAAGATATGGCTGCTCCAGTGTCCACTTGCATCCGTACTGCGTTTCCATCCAGTAGCGGTGTCACCCAGTATCCGTGTCCATTGTCTGAAATGGACAAAACATGCAAAGATTCTTCCCCTTCAGACAGGGTATCACCTTGTTCATCCTCTGTGTCCTCCATTTTATGCACTTTCTTTTTGTACTCCCTGAAGTCGCTTTTCCTTTGTTCAGTACTTTTGTTTGATTGTCTCTTTTTGTTTTTAAATGTACGTTCGATGTGACCCTTTTTTCAACCACCTTTGCAGTCTAAGTCTTTGCACCAACACTCCTCTGCTTGGTGACCTGGTTTCCCACCTCCTGTCTTGTTTTGTTTTTTAAAAACTCAGCAGACATCTTATGCACTTGGGTCGATGCACTTAGCTGTGCGTCTTTATTTGCCATTTCCATTGATGTACTCACTTCTATTGCTCTCTGCATTGTTAAGTTACTCTCAGTAAAAAGGCACTTCTGAATTTCCTCGCTGCACATGCCACACACTAACCTATCACGTATAGTGTCACTCATTGATCTCCCAAATTCACAGTGTTCAGATAACTTTCAATGCAGCCACAAACTGTGAGATTGATTTCTCTCATGAAACCTGAATCTCTCTGCGATTACCAGTGGTTTGGGAGAATGTCCTTTTAAGGTAGCCACAATTTCATCATATGATTTATCACCAGGTTTTTCAGGCGTTACTAGGCTGCGCAGTAGATTGAATGTTTTCCCCCCCATAACAGTCAAAAATGTTGGCACAACGACTTGTGCTTTAATTCCATTTGCCAACACAAAGTACTCAAAACATTCTGTGTAAGAAATCCATTGTTCCAGATTCATCAAATGTCCCTATATTTCCAACCAATGCAGACATTTTCGGTTTATTTTTCTTTCTCACATTTTTCAGACGGTCCCTTACATTCAGACCCTTTTTTTCTTCTTTTAACTCATGATGAATTCACTTTCTCCTGCAGCGAAACTCTTCCTGTCAATCGAGGCTCTCGTTGCTGTGATATCAAATGCTAGCTAGCATCACTCAACTGGCTTGCTCCACGTTTTGTTTGTGTCTTTCTACAGCAAAAAAAAATTACGAATTTAACTCAAACTTTCTGCCGAAGATAATGAGCACAAACGTGAACGTTTCTTCCTCGTCGCCAGTTTTGTTGTATAGCACACCGTATTTTACTTATACAACTATTGTAAGGACAGGACATGAGACGGGAGTAGAAATTAACGTGGGCATTGTTTAATACGTTTCACAGGAAGAACATTTCAAGCATTTCAATTTAGGTAAGCAAGGGGGGGTTATTGATATTCTAGCAAAATTAGAATATCAATACACAAAAAAAAATTCTACTTAAATTCTGTTTCTCCTGATAAACGGAAGTGGGAACTACACTCAGGCGTCTTTTTACGCATGCTCCGTTAGGTTTTATGGCTGTAAATCCCATTGTCAAATCAGACAAAGCCATTACCATCAAGTGCTCAACACTAGCCACTTGATGTTCCACTCAGAAGTATATCCAGTCAACACAATGTTTTATCCTACTGGTAATTAGTATTTGACTATATCAGATTATGTGGAAAGCAGGCACATTTTTCATTGTTGGAGCTAGCTTGATTTGTGATCCAATTTAACCATAAGTGTTTTTGCAAGGTGGGAAGGAAGGGAACACACAATGACAATTGCCACGGCAACAGTGGTTCCTCCTGGCTACTGACAAACTGCACTGAGTCCAGTAAATAGAAACTATTAGAACCACAGTCCTCTATCGATCAGTGTCTTCTATTCCTGCTGAAACAATGTAGTAGAATACATCGAAAAACAGACAGCTCAGATTGATTGTGCTGAGCTAAAAGCACCAGAGTATCCAATGATATAACCTTCTATAAACCAGAGGTATAGAACAGGGCTTTAATTCCAGGGGAAACACCTTGGCCTTTAGATCATGAAAGTCTTTTTGACAAGTTATGCATTTCTCCAGTCAAATATAATTGATTTCATTTTTACATTTAGCAGACGTTCTTATCCACAGCCACTAAATACATTTTCATACTGGCCCCCCGTGGGAATCAAACCCACAACTCTGGCATTTTAAGTGCCATGCTCTACCGACTGAGCCACACACAATATGGCTTTGTGATTTATGATTTGTGCTTGGCAGTGGTTTCATTGTGGGGTGTTTGACATGAAAAATAAGACTGTGTGGTGAGTGAAAGATGTTTTCAATATCCCTCGCAGTCAGAATAGTCCTTCACTCACTTTTTTTGCAAAGTGTGGTCCCAAACTGAACAAATACACATTCAGAAGAAATCAACTCACTTATGTCTAGACTGGAGGAATTACGAAGCATAATCATGAATTAGTATCTGAATGAATAAAACCAAAATGACTGAAGGTTATGAAAATATATAATTTGCTCTGAGTTTGAAGGTATGATGGATCTGGATCGATCTCACGTTGATCCACTAGGACCTCATCGGAGACTGTGATTCTACAGTATGTAACACACCATTGGACCATTGGTAATCTGTCCATCACTAGAGTTGCAGGAATGGACAAACAGGTTTAACAACCAAGTTGTGCCTCAATGGTCAGTCAGGACAGGCAGTTCTGCTCTGTGATGTTTCAGAGGGACCAGAGGAGCCACATCAGCATGGTAGGAGATCAAACATGCCTGTATTTCTAGCCATGGCTCAGTGCAGTGAACTCCATCTCCCTCCATGGCTCAAAAAGCGTCTCAGACGCTAAAATCTAGGTCCGTCCCTGTCCGTATAATGCTATTCATCATGCTCTAAAGGCTAAACTGATCCTATACTCTGTCCGAGACTCTTTGTACAGGCCCATGCCTGGAGGAGTCATCATCACCATCAGCATCAGCCCAGTGGAACTCTGGTATCGCTCTCTCTCTCCACCTCTCCCCCGGCTCTAGCAGTTAAGAGTGTTGGGCCAGTAACTGAAAGTTCACTCGTTTGAATCCCTGAGCTGACTAGGTGAAAATTCTGTTGACGTGCCCTTGAGCAAGGCACTTTACCTTAGTTGCTCTGGATAAGAGTGTCTATTCTAATTGACTTAAATGTATTGGGATGAATATTGTCTTTGAGGCAGAACTGAGCAACTTCTGCTAGATTGGCCAGGTGCAAAGTGACAATTTTGTAAAAATACATGAAAACAAAAATGTGCTTTTTGGTCTACATTTAAGATTAGGGTTAACAATGGGATTAAGTTTAGAGTTAAGGTTAGGTTAAAAATCAGATTTTATGACTTGGCGGCTGTCCCAGCAAGTGACCACTCTGCAGAGCTGCATCCAGAACAAGACTCATGATTTTTTTTTAAATGCTAACCTGTGGCTCACAGCTTAAAAGAGAAAAGGAGGGAGCTGCTGGGAAAGGAGGGAGTGTTGGTCATAAAACCCTCCCGAAAGAGCAATTGGCAGTAGACACGTTAGGACACTACTAGTAAACCCATTTCCCAGCAGAGAGACAGTGCTCTAAATATCTATGGAATGAAGGAAACAATATCATACAGATAGTTGGAAAACATCACTGATGCCATCACTCATTTATTTTAGTTAAATGGCAACAGGTATCCTAAACAAAACATCTTAAACTGTAAAGGATATGCTGAATAATTACCTTACTTTGACAGGCTGGCCTTTTAAAATATATATAGTACGAGTCAAAAGTTTAGACACTACTCATTCCAAGGTTTTTCTTTATTTTGAAAATGTTCTGTAGAAGACATCAACACTATGTGAAGACATCAAAACTATGAAATAACACATAGGGAATCATGTAGTAACACATTTGAGATTCTTCAAAGTGGCCATGCTTTGCCTTTGCACACTCTTGGCATTCTCTCAACCAGCCTCATGCGGTAGTCACCTGGAATGCATTTAAACTAACAGGTGTACCTTCTTAAAAATGTGTAGAATTTCTTTCCTTCTTAATGTGTTTGAGCCAATCAGTTGTGTTGTGACAAGGTAGGGGTGGTATACAGATGATAGCCCTATTTGGTAAAATACCAAGTCCATATTATGTTAAGAACAGCTCAAATAATCAAAGAGAAATGACAGTCCATCATTACTTTAAGACATGAAGGTCAGTCAATACGGAACATTTCAAGAACTTTGAAAGTTTCTTCAAGTGCAGTCGCAAACAGCATCAAGCGCTGTGATGAAACTGGCTCTCATGAGGACCGCTACAGGAAAGGAAGACCCAGAGTTACCTGTGCTGCAGAGGATAAGTTCATTGGAGTTACCAGCCTCAGAAATTGCAGCCCAAATAAATGCTTCAGAGTTCAAGTAACAGACACATCTCAACATCAACTGTTCAGAGGAGACTGCTGGAATCAGGCCTTCATGGTCAAATTTCTGCAAAGAAACCACTACTAAAGGACACCAAGAAAAAGAAGAGACTTGGTTTGGGATGAGTTGGACCGCAGAGTGAAGGAAAAGCAGCCAACAAGTGCTCAGCATACGTGCGAACTCCTTCAAGTCTGTTGGAAAAGCATTCCTCATGAAGCTGGTTGAGAGTGTGCAAGGCTGTCATCAAGGCAAAGGGTGGCTACTTCGAAGAATTCTAAGGCATTTTTTGGTTACTACATGATTCCAAATGTGTTATTTCATAGTTTTGATGTGTTAACTATTATTCTACAATGTAGAAAATAGTAAAATAAAGAAAAAGCCTTAAATGAGTAGGTGTGTAAACTTTTGACTGGTACTGTATATTTTTTGGGAGAAACATATCAGGAGGAGATTTGGTGAACTAAGCAAAGCAGACAAAACTGAGAAGCAAACAAAAATACACACTTTATGAAGACATTAAGGCAATAAGGGCGTTTGATAGCATGAGTGGCTCTCACACAGTGCTCTCATCTCTGAATTACAGTGAAGAGCCCTATAGTATAGGGGCTAAACTCCATTCAGGTTGAGCTGAGAGATTGAGATCCTTCTCC
Source organism: Oncorhynchus kisutch (assembly GCF_002021735.2). Classification (NCBI taxonomy): domain Eukaryota; kingdom Metazoa; phylum Chordata; class Actinopteri; order Salmoniformes; family Salmonidae; genus Oncorhynchus; species Oncorhynchus kisutch. Next base: position 28,990,064 of record NC_034192.2, on the reverse strand, counting down.
CCTGAGCTTCTAAATGTTAGATGCATTATTAGAAAGCTTACAAAGCCATTAAAATCTAGACTATATTTATAAAGGTCAAGTTGAGACGGATATCAGAGCCATAGGACATTAATGGGATCTGCAACTTAGCAGGTTACTCCTCCACATGACAATCAAGGAAAGACATTGTTCAGTTTCCACCCAATATTTATAAGGTTAGCTTCAGCATGGTGCTTGATAACTGTTAGGGACCAATACATCCTTTTTGTAATCAGGCCAAACTGTGAATTCAAACATGGTCATGGAAAACAACAGGAAACTATTTCCATTTAAACTAAAGTTTATTTCAAAACAATAGTCTTTGAGGAATGACCAAAAGTCTTCCAAAATTATATCCACACTTAACATACTGAGAAATACATAACTTAAGGTCAGGTATGAGAAATAAAGAGGAAGTAAATAAGCAGAAAATAAGGAAAGTTTGTGTGCCCCTACATACTACGGCCAATCAGCTTCTGAAATGAAATGAATTAGGCAAATATGATTGACTATGATTGACTAAATCCTACGCTTAGTGCCAACCTATTGATTCTGAAAGTAAACAAGAAAATAGATGATTGTGCAATAGTCCAACTTGTCATGGCACAGTGTGTGTGTGCACGTGTGTGTGTGCAGGTGTGCGTGCATGCGCGTGCGCATTGAGTGTGAGGAAACACAGTAACTGTATTTTAAAGTCAAGAAGCAGAGGACGAAAGAAGGGGACTACTTTGTGTGTCAGGCACATAGCCTACCGTAATCCTAAACGGAGAGATGAAACCCCAATGTGGCAAGTCCATCTGTTAAGCCAGTTATGGAAAACTTGCTTTGACAGCTGCAGGATATTGTGATTCTGTAAAGGGTTTCCATCCGATTGAAACATGCCATTGTGTAATGAGGCTCACGTCTGTCTGTCATACTTAGGTCTGTCTGGGAATCAGGATGTGTGGTATTTGTCTGTCAAAAGTCTGTCAGTAACCAAGCTGAGCCATATGGTCCACAGTTTTGGGGCCAAAATGACAGCAGCAACAACCCAGCATGTTTGTGGACCTCTATGATATGTTCAACGTTAGGCTTACTGTACACCTTAGGAGACATTGTGACATTATGCTAACATGGTTAGCATAATTATGAACCCATGGGACTCCATTAAAAAAACGTAAGATTTACACACAGATAAGCCTGCTTTTACCTGCTACATGTAGTATGTTTATTCTAAAGCCTCTCTGTCTGATGCAGTCCCTGTGCACTGTAAATAAACCAGAGGAGAGGTTGGGAGTGACGCACACAGCTTATTGGCTAAAGGAGAAATGATCTCCTGCTGTCTGAATCATTAGGCTGTATTCTAACTGTGCTGCGGGACTGGAACAGAAGGCCATTGCCTATGGTAAAAGGGTAAAGGTTACCTACCGGAGTGACCCTCTTTATTCACGATTATATAACAAGCTAGGCAGCCAATGAACACTCCCACTCCCTCACTCATTCTGTTTGAAGAGAAAAAGACTGTGAATGCGTTCCATTTGGAATAAACAACTTATGCTCTATGGAGTGGTTGAATGATACTATTATCTGTCATCTAAATTACTAGCATGCTCCCTATTGAAACCAGGTGATGCCTATAAGAAATTTGACGCCGGGGATTAATAACATCTCTCCATCTTAAATCATCATTTATTTACTAGAGCTCTCACCTACCAACAGAAAAAGTCATACACGTTCTGGCCCACTGACAGAGAGAAAGTTCATGAAAATAGTGACTCATCTGTGTTCCATCAAAATAAACACTGAGGAGTTTTAATACAAAAGTTTATTCTTCAACAACACTGTTGGGAGATTTACTGTACAACACATTCATGCTGTGAGCTTCCACTGCCTTCAGAGGTGGCACCCAAAGAGTGAGAGGGGAAGGTTGGAGGAGGTTCCTAGGGTGAAGGCATGGTGACGACATGTTGGGGACTAACTGAAACTGAAAAACGATTGCGCCAAAGCATCCAAACCTAAAGGGAATGTATGGCTTTGAGATACAACTCTTTCTCAGACATTGGTTATATCTGAACAAACTTTTAAAAACACAATACTGTGTTGAGTTGTAAAAGTAGCAACATTTGTGTATGTTTGGAGGTATGACATTTGCTGCAACAAACTTTGGTTTGTTGAAACGGCATATTTCATTTTATTCTTCCTCATTGTCCAATATCTCCCCAGATGAGTTATGTAGGTTACAATTGACTTGATCTGTATATTACATTGTGGCTCTACGCCAGATGCCGTCCCTTGCCTCTGTCTCTAGACAACTGGGTCCGTATCCATCTCCGGGTAGGAGTGCCGATCTAAGATCATTTTAGCATTTTAGTTCATAGCGAATAAGATTGTATAGACAGATCCTAGCTCAGCACTCCTTCTCTGAGACGCTTTGTGGATAAGGCCCAACTCAGAGTTCAGCCTCTCTCAGATGTTCTCAACATGCAGAACACACCACGGGGGCAGATGCCTGTGGTTTTGATCACTAATGAACAGGTGAAGCATTTAATTAATCATCGCCTTAACCTTTACGTACATGCATGTAGAGCTGGGCGATATGGAGAATAAATCCAGATCATGATAAATTGCCAGAATTTGTGCGATAATGTTAAATAGAATGATACGTTTATGACATTACCTTAAACTTTACCACATCTTTTTTAAACCAGGAGTCTCCAACAGGTCGATCACGAGAAGCCCAACTTTGAGTAGCTCTTCAAACAATTCTGAAGTATGCTATATACAAGTATGCTATATATAAAACATTCTCAATTAAATGTTAACCGCAAAGCTGGCTTACCAGGCAGAAGTATATCATAAGTAAGTATATACTGTAATTTGTATGATATACTTTGTCATGAATTGAGAAGCAGCAGTGCAGAACCATTTTTAGACCGGCACATTCCTCATTCGCTAGATGCGCAATTAAAGAGGAATTACAATCAAAAATCTAAATTTCTAAATTTCCACACCTAAAAAAAAAAGTCTTATGTGATTTAAACTCAGAACATCCAATGTTGTTTCTCTATAAACAATAGGAATTTTCAAAGTGAAAAATAAAGCAATGTAATTTAGGAAAATCTAAAACAGAATTTTTGTGAGAAAAAAACTCAGATTTTTAAGGGCACCGCTTCGAGTAGTTTATAAACCATTTTTTTACCAGGTATATTGACAAAAAAAACATAAGGAACTACTTTCTCTTGTACACTAAGGAGCCAGGGAAGAGCTGCAGGTGAGAGGAAAACTGGTGACATAATACATTTGTTTTTTTAAACGTAGCTCTCATGCTAGAAAAGGTTGGGGATCCCTGCTTTAAACTAGTACTACTAGTTTGATGGTTGTAGCCATCAACTGTTCCATTAACAATCACCCATATTAGCAAACTCATTTCAAACTTCACATTTCTCTAGTATAGGCTACTTATCCTAATGGACGAAATGCCTGCGCTAAGTGATCGTTTTGGTCGGTGTCGATCATTTTTGGTTGATTGTCCCAACTCTACGTGTATGTAATTCAACAAGGACTAAAGGAGGTCCTACAGGACTATTCACAGGGAAAGTACAATGTATTACTGTACCATTCCTAGTATCACGTCTGTTTTTAAAACGTCTGATAAATAATTAGGCTGCATATTGTGTAACTGGTATCTGACTATACAGTATAAAATTAGGTAGTGGACGGTTCTCCTTTCAAATCTACCTCAGGGGTGTAACTAAAGTAAATGATGAAAGTTATGTTATTACCGCAGGTGGTTTTCCTCTTAAATCTCCACAGGTTGTGTTCTAATTCTGGACTTTCAACCACCATAATGTGCCATACATGTTGATCACAGAGATGTGTATTCCAGGTGTCATGGAAACTGCCGGGCCCAGGGGATTATATACGCAGCACATCTATTATCACAAACAAAACATGAAGGGTAACCCCCTCCTTTGGAGTCTGGGTGAAATTCTTATGCTGGCCACGTCAATTGAAAACTAGCAATAAAATGTTGTGATGTACAAGGTTTATGAACATAAAACACAGCTGTATGTGACTATGCATACACATATGTGTACTGTAGTATATGGTGGCTTACATGTTCAGGCTTTATCATTATACTGTGCTGGAAGGATAGGCCAGCAGAGCTACTGGAATGAAGAATATAAACCCATTATAATTGCTTTGTTCAAGCTCACTGAAGAGACAGACTCATATCCCACTTTTTTGCTGAAGAATATTCATCTATGTACACTTTAAAATCCCAGAAATATACGCCTTAATTATGCTGGAAGTACAATGCATATATCATCTTCTTAATTGGCTGAATTAAATTCCTGAAAAAGGAAACACAAACAAAGAAAGATATACAAATTAAATGTTACGATTGTTCACGGACAAACATTATGTTGCATTGTTTGCACTGTAAGCAAGTAAAGTCCCACTCACAAAGGGAACGATTTGAGACTATTTTGATTATTATAGAATTAGAATGGGTCTTCATGGATTGTACATGTGGCATTTACCTTTGTATCCAAAATAATACACTACAGACTTTTCTGAATGTATCATCAAAAATACAATACTAAATAAAATCTTCAGGATGAATGAAAAGGAGAGTAAATAATTTAAGTGATCAAAATACCTTTGTTTATAAAATTGGTCGTGGACGATCAACTGATGAAAATACTTTTTTACATCCTTATCTATATATTACTAAAGTGCTAGTGCTTCAATTATGAAGAGGTCACAGTCTGAGATAAATAGCTTTTTTTGAGGAGCATGAAAAAAACAAACATTGGTTTAAAATCTTTTCCAGAAGGGTATAGCACTGTAAAGGTTCTGCCTACACTGGGTGTACAAAACATTATTGACACCTGCTCTTTCCATGACAGACTGACCAGGTGAAAGCGATGATCCCTTATTGATGTCACTTGTTAAATCCACTTCAAAAATCTTCATGGGAAAGATTGAGTCCAAGGACAGGAGGGAAGGAGGGAGTGACTGACATTTTGGTGTTGTAAGGAGGAAGACAGGATGGATGTAATGACTTATGGCTTAATGCTACTGGACACTGCGTAACACACTCAACCTTGCCCCAAACACCCCACTCAGAGACAACTTAAATGGTAATTCTGATATTTATGTATCAACATGTACATTATAAAAACAGGATCATCTGCTGGGCTTTCTATTAAAGCCTCATGCAGTCTTTTTCATTTGATTTTTTAAAATCATCACTCAGTGTCTAATAAATCACTGAGTGTTTTTCATGGTAGTAAATCAAAATATATTTGTCTATCATTTATTTCCCTGAGCCTTCTTTTGCCATTGAAATGCTCAGACTGATCGTGTGGATGTACTGACACATCTGATTGGATCATCTAGACCAGGGTTTCCCAACCCTCTCACATTTTTGTTTTAACTCTAAACTGGCACACCTGATTCAATTAGTCAACTAATCCTCACGCCTTTGCCTAATTGAATCAGATGTGGTAGTTTAGGGTTAAAACTCAACTGTGAAACATCTGAGGAGAGAGTTGTTAAACTCTGGTCTAGACTCTAGGGTAGGGGTGTCAAACTCATTCCATGGAGGGCATAGTGTCTGCTGGTTTTTCTTCTAAAAGCTTACACTTAAAGGGCATTTTCATAATTTTCGGCCTGATAGTCTGGAAATATCATACAAAAAAAATGGTAAATAATGTTTTGACTGCACTGCCCCTTTAAGATTGGACATTTCATCAGGAAGTTCAACCAACAGGGTCATTTTGTTTAAGTTGCTGGGAGACGTCGCTTGAATGTGTGTTTAACAGATGAATGTATGGGGAAAATGCAGTTGGTATTCTTTACCTCCTGCTGTATATGACTATGTATGATCTCTTTGCATTGTTTTCTGAAAGGAAATATTCCCAGTGTTTTGGACAGAATGTTATTATCTGAACCATTGAGCCTCTATTTGGGGACTCATTGAAAATGAAATGCTGGCTTTGGTGGCGATTGCCTTTTAAACGAGCTAGTCATCATTGGTAGCCTACTGAAGGATTCAGCAAGTGGAATGGTTTGCTTTGGAATGGCACAGGAAAAGAAAGTCAATGTTCACATTTCAGGTGCAGGTAAATATACATTTCAAGAGATACCTTGGATTGTTCATGAATACAAAATGCCGGAAAATTGTAGTACACTCTAGCAAATGTTTTCGGACTACTGTTCGTAATGCATAAGAAATGGGATGTTGCTGTGGACTAGACTGAACACGTGGTGTTGAGAGGGGCCCTTCATGAAGTATAGGACATGATCTCAAGCATGTACCCACATACTGTAGTAGACAACACGCATCAGTAGGAGGCAAAATACTTTGACCAAGATTAAATTGCTTCAGCAACCATAATCTTTAAAAACACGTCCATCTTATTGCATGGTCCATCTTTGTCGACATCTGAGAGAGGAGTCATGAGAGAGAAGGGATGATTTTGAAGTGTAGTAGCTAATAATGCACTTCAGGGGCTGAATTGTTTCATCACATACCATACTATACCATGGGTGTGCTAAAATACTTTATCACTTTCGGCTTTTGAAGATTATGCAAAGCATCATAGGAAAGTTATGGGATCTAGGCTGATAGTGATTGAGTATAGGGCACCTATGACAGAGAGAGATAAGAGACCTGAAGTTGAATAAAATGAGAACATTTTCAAGTTAATACTTCATTCTAAATGAAGGGGTTATGATCCCTCTGTGCCTGTGTGAAATTGCACCTCCTTAGATCAATAAAGCTTATTGAAATGTTTATATTGGTGACAGATAACACTAAGCATTACTGGAACATCCGCTAACTAACAGAGCTAGCTATAGTGGATCAGAAAGAATGAGTGTTTTTCTTCCTTTTCTAAGCAAAGGAAATACGAAACAACATATCTTAAAACAAAGTTAATATCAAATAGCTTTGGCAACATTATTCACCTTAAAGTATTCCACAGTCCATAATCGATCCCGCTACTAAGAATTCAGTCCAAACATGTTGTTGGTTTGGCGGTCTCTCAGTGGGAGAGGCTGCCTTAGAATGACTCCCTCTAGGGCTGGTTCTGGCCCAGTCCCTGTCTCAGATTGCACAGGGTAGTGCCTGTCTGACTGTCTGTGGTTGTCAGAAGCAGGACTCCGGCGACTCCGTGTCCTCTTTTTGCAACGACTGCTTTTCCTTTTCAATATGGTTCCCGTTGTGCAGGGCAGCATACCTGAAATTATACAAACACAGAATGTAACATTTAATTTCACACTGACATTGGGTAATCATTCAATTAACTCTAATATCCAAGATGCATCAATACTTTTTGATGATGAACTCCTAAAACAAACATTTCACAGAATGAACAGAACAATAGATTTTACACAGGACTCACCGTTTTGTTGAACTTGTAGCCTACCCTTAAAATGAGAGAGGTATTGTTAAGTAACTTAAAACCACATGAAGCGAGCAGCACTCCTGCCTGATTCAAGCAGTCTGGTTAATGTGAAGCTCTGGGATTACAGTAAATTGGGGTTGGCTCTGCGGAGGTGAGCCTGACTTTCTCTTTTCTGGGGTTGTTGTTGGCTGCAATAAACGAGTGGACCTTCAGTGAAACCTTAACTGGTTCACTCTAAGGGTCATGATAAATCAGGATTAGTGATAAACCTACAATGTTGTCAGCATGCTTTTAAATGACAATATTCAGATCCACTATACAAATTATACCCCACAAATCATACTATCCAACATAGAAAAGTGGGATAGGAGGCTGAGCCAAGCCAGTGCCAAGTCTACAATACTCCTACTTGAGATGACTATCCCTTTCACCATCTGGCATCATGAGAACTTGAAGATACACCAAAAAGGCAGACATTTTTCCTTTAATGGATGGCTGAAATCGTGTCATGTTGACGATACAGAACGGTGAGTGAAAACCATCCGGCTGCACATTTTAGACGCAAGTCATGATTTTAACTTTGACAAATTTAGGGCCACAGATGTTTTCTTAATACTCATTTCTCCTGACACAGTAAAACATTACTTCGCCAACTCTCAAATGAGTCAGCGATATGATCAACAGTTTCGTATTTCTTCAACTTCTGTGACGCTTTGCACTGATCATATAATCAAAGGACATATAATCAGAAGTTGGAATGAGCGCCCTATAAAGTACAAAACGGTCACATTGACTGTAACGTGATCATTCATTCACTCCAAATCTAAAACACACTTTCAAGGGAAATTGAGACATATGAATATGGCAAAACTCATTGCATAAAATAATCACGCTAACTAAATTACATTTCCCACGTGCCAGAAAGCCAATCATCAAACAGGTGAGAAAGAAACACCATTTGGAAACCATATCATGAGTGATTTCTCTGGAGTAAATCGCTTACGTTGAAGTGTATCAAACAATTCACTGTCATATTGACTCATTGTCTCTGTTTGAGAGGTGGAAGCCATCCTAAAACCATTAGGATCTGTTTTCATAAACAACCAAACCAAAGGCAATTCCTGCTTAGAAATTGGCTGTGAAATGTACTTTAAAAAAAACCCCTCAAAACTGTCTAATGTTCCGGGATTTAAGGAAATGTGCTAGAGCTTTCCAATGGAGCAGAACCCAAAATTGCTACCACATTGCAGTGTTTAACCCAAAATGTCCTGCTTGTGGTGGTACAACTGATATAGTGGTACCAATTACCCACAGAGAGAACCACAGACTGAAAGGAAGATGGTGACACTGCTCCTAATGGATAAAATGCCCTGGAAACACATGACTTAGGTATAGTACATTATGATGCAGTAATTGCAGTGATGGAGGGGCAGATGAGTCCATCTCCTCTCTTTCTCTGTATCCCTATAGCAGCTCCTGAGCTGTACTAAGGGATAGCAGCAACACATACAGTAGGCCAGAGCACCCTCTTGACTGGCATGGCCACCACCCATTCTCTGCTGCCCTCTCTCTGATTCTCATCCTGACTTTATTAACGCTTAAACGCTGACATTTTAATGTAATCCATCCAAACCTTTTAGAGAGCTTGTCTTACGGTTCATATAAACAGTTTTGCTAGTCGCTGGGCTTTAAACCCCCTAGAGTCTAGTGACGGTATGTTAATCTAAGTAACCTAATACATTTTAAAAATCCCATCAGAATCTGTCAGTTTAAAACCCTCTAGAGTCTAAGCCCTGTCAAAGCTGGGGTAGGGGTTCTACTAAGATAACACATGGAACTGATTTAAGATGGTCATACCAAGGATCATTTAATTATTTTATTAAACATTTTAAGACCACTTAAGGTATCAAAAAATATATTTCAAAAATATTTGATGAAACGTTGAATTTGGCATTACTGCTATTAGCCCATAACTCACTGAATAACAGATTCGCTAAATGGAACAGATTGTCCCCCCCAAACAATCAAAAGAAAGTTTGTTCTGAAGTGTCTGTTCTATATCTGAGAGATATAAGAAAGATCAGGAAACCATTTTTTTCTTTCTCCATATATACTTCCATACATTTTTTTTACTGGTACCTATGACCTTGAGACGAGTCTTGTTAGAGCAAAACAACCGACATGTTACTGTACGTGTTTGTAACAGATTCACCTTTCCACAGAGTGGTCATATTAGTCCCATGAGGCTTGTCGGGTGGTAGAGCAAAAACGGTTCATGAGAGCCTCGTCTTTCCACAGAGGGGTTAGTGAGAAGCCTGATTTTCAGGATGTCTCATGGTCTGACAAACACCGCTTTAGTTCTGCCATCGGCGGATGTAGTGGATTGAGACGCACCCCATGCAAAAAAATAAAAATACAGAAAGCTACAGCTTAAACAGTCGGATTTTGATGGAAATTGTAGGAGAAAGGTTAAGCTAGAGATATCATTTTTTTATATATATTTTTTTACATATGCTGCGTCTCAATCCACCGCATCCGTCCATGGCAGCCTTCTGCATCTGCGGTTGAAGGTGGCCGAACTACATCCCGAAAAACTCTGTACCGTCTGAATGGTAGGCCAAACCGTTCAGTTAGAAAGGTTTGGCCTAAAAAACTAATATGACCACTCTGTGGCAATATGAGACTCTCAGGAACATGAGGGTGTTCTCTGATTTTCTCTACAACCCCAACGGGACTCGTCTGAAGTTGGTACCGTTGATGTGCCAACTTCTGTTTGTAGCATCCAAACCGTTTAGGCTACAAACTAATGGAAAATGGAAGATTCTCACAAGCACGACGGTGTTCTCCGTTTTGCTCTACGGCTCCCACAAGTGCCGCGGGACTCGTCTGAAGGTAACCAGTACTAGTTTAAAAAATCTATGGAAGTATGAAGGTAGTTTTGTGCCTACGCCAAAAAAAGGGTTAAATATGTGTCAAAAAATATATATATATTTACACTACCGGTCAAAAGTTTTAGAACACCTACTCATTCAAGGGTTTTTCTTTATTTTTATTATGTTCTACTTTGTAAAATAATAGTGAAGACATCAAAACTACGAAATAACACATATGGAATCATGTAGTAACCAAAATGGTGTTAAACAAATCAAAATATATATTATATTTTAGATTCTTCAAATAGCCACCCTTTGCTTTGATGACAGCTTTGCACACTCTTGGCATTCTCTCAACCAGCTTCACCTGGAATGCTTTTCCAACAGTCTTGAAGGACTTCCCACATATGCTGAGCACTTGTTGGCTGCTTTTCCTTCACTCTGCGGTCCGACTCATCCGAAACCATCTCAATTTGGTTGAGGTCGGGTCATTGTCCTGTTGAAAAACAAAATTATAGTCCCACTAAGCCTAAACCAGATGGAATGGTGTATCGGTGCAGAATGCGGTGGTAGCCATGCTGGTTAAGTGTGCCTTGAATTCTAAATAAATCACAGTGTCCCTAGCAAAGCACCCCCACACCATAACACCTCCTCCTCCATGCTTTACGGTGGGAAATACACAAGCGGAGATCATCTGTTCACTCACACGCATCTCACAAAGACAAGGCGGTTGGAACCAAAAATCTCCAATTTGGACTTCAGACCTGTCACGCCTTGGTCTTAGTATTTTGTGTTTTCTTTAATTATTTGTTCAGGCCAGAATGTGACATGGGTTATTGTGTTGTTGTATTGTTTCTTTTTGTAGGCATTGGGATTGTGGTTGATTAGGGGTGTGTCGAGTGTAGGCTTGGCTGCCTGAGGCGGTTCTCGATCAGAGTCAGGTGCTTCTCGTTGCCTCTGATTGGGAACCGTATTTAGGTAGCCTGAGTTCGCTTTGTATTTCGTGGGTGATTGTTCCTGTCTCTGTGTAGTGTTCACCAGATAGGCTGTAATAAGTTTCACGTTCCGTTTGTTGTTTTTGTATTTATTCAGTTATTTCATGTATCGTCATTTCATTCATTAAAGACATGAGTAACCACCACGCTGCATTTTGGTCCTCTCTTTCAACAAACGAAGAACGCCGTTACAAGACCAAATTACACATTTCCACTGGTATAATGTCCATTGCACGTGTTTCTTGTCCCACGCAAGTCTCTTCTTATTAGTGTCCTTTAGTAGTGGTTTCATTGCAGAAATTCGACCATGAAGGCCTGATTCACACAGTCTCCTCTGAACAGTTGATGTTGAGATGTGTCTGTTACTTGAACACCGTGAAGCATTTGTTTGGTCTCCAATTTCTGAGGCTGGTAACTCTAACGAACTTATCTTCCGCAACAGAGGTAACTCTGGGTCTTCCATTCCAGTGGCGGTCCTCATGAGAGCCAGTTTCCGCATTGACTGACCATGTCTTAAAGTGCAGTTCTCTTTGCTTATTTGAGCTGTTCTTAACATAAAATGGACTTCATCTTTTAACCCCACATGTTAATTTAAATGCATTGCAGGTGACTACCTCATGAAGCTGCTTGAGAGAATGTCAAGTGTGTGCAAAGCTGTCAAAGGCAAAGGGTGGCAATTTGAAGAATCTCAAATATAAAATACCACTGATTTGTTTAACACTTTTTTGGTTATTACATGATTCCATATGTGTTATTTCATAGTTTTGATGTCTTCACTATTATTCTACAATGTGGAAAATAGTAAAAAAAATCAGAAAAACCCTTGAATTAGTAGGTGTTCTAAAACTTTTGTATATTTCCTGAGTGTTTATTTCCTGCACCACCAACGGCTTAGACTCTTGAGAATTAGAAGTCACAAACAATGTAGGCTTCCTGAATCCAAAACTGTTACTTGGGCAAGTTTAGAAATAGGAACAAATATCTGCCTTTTGTCACCTGCCCTGTATATACAGTAAACTGGTGGTGGATGATCAAGGAAGTGTTTGAGAGAAATCCTACTCAGGCCCGAATCCACAGAGCATCTCAGAGTAGGAGTGCTGATCTAGGATCTGTCAATATAATCTTATTCATTAGTATCTAGCACTCTTACTCTGAGATGCTTTGTGGATATGAGCCCAGGTCTCATCTCATTGGTATTAATGGCTCATTACCACTGACCACAGCATAACAGCCACTCAGCTGTGGCCACAGCAGTCAAGTGTTTGATCTGTGCCATATGCTTCACTGTGGGTTAGACACAGTGCTGCCTCTGAGAGTTCAACAAACTCCATAATGTAACTAGAACAAGAATTACTGTATACATTTGAAGCTTCTCTGGTAGAGGATGGTAATTCAAAGTGAACACCATAATTTATTGTGAGGTCTTAAACTTTTCAACTTTGGTCTTGGAGAATAAATACATGTGCTCATTCTAACAAATTTTGTCTGAACAACTTTGTTCAGAGAATGACTAAACAGTTGGGCATCAGTTCGAAAATATAAATAGTGAAATTAAATGAATCAGAGAGCGGGGCTGAGAATCTAACTAATTAGATAATAACATGTTTTTCAGTTTGTTTATCTGGGCGACGTCAGAGCGAAGAATAAATGTTTTTCCATTTCAGCCTGCTAAGGAGCACAATCTATGGCAGAGGAGTAGGGGTCAAAGCTTCCTTACTGAGCTGTTTGGAATTAAATAGGGAAGCAAAACCCAGATAACTTGCTCCTCTTGGTAATAGGAGGAGGAGATGGAATCTATTACAAACTAATCTACTCCAACATGTTCTGGTTCACACAAGGGTGTCACGTAAAAAAGCTTCCCAGTGTGAAATAGTTCTGATCGTTCTGATTGTGTTCTAAAATGTAAAATGTTCCCAGTTCAATAATTGCATCATTTTTTTGTGGATGTCCGAGCTCATGCGGATGTTTCTCTCTCACCCTCCCTCAACCTCATAAAACTGTTCTGTCTGCATGCGCATTTGCTTCACACATCTGCAAATCAATGGTGGCCAGGAGTATTGACTCTGACCAATCAGAAGCTCGTTGAGGCGTAAGGTCAGCACATAAATTCCCGGACTTGTGTGTCAAAGTGCTGAGGGTTGATGTGAGGAGAGATTTTTTGCAATTGCAAAAACTTGGGTGCTACATTTTCAATTGCCAGTGCATATATGTTTTTTAGTTAATTAGTTAGCTATTCAAACAAGTTAAAACTACACACCTCTGAGAAGATGCCATCTTTACCAGTGTATAGCTAATTATGCTAGATAGCTAGCCAAATCAAGAGCGAGGGGGTGTGAGAGAAACATCTGCACGAGCTCAGCCATCCACACAGACGCACGTGCAAATTATTGACTGGGAACATTTTCACGCTGTGAAAATCTTTACAACATGATGTCACAATCACAACACAATCAGAACGATTGGGAACTATTTCACGCTGGGAAGATTTTTACATGACACAGGGCACAGGGAGGGCATCGGGACACAGCAGGAGGGGCCTCCCTTCATTACACTGGGGCTCACATTCCACCTGTCTTTCTCCAGAAGAGGGACAGGCACGCCAGCAGGGGGGCGACCCCAGATTTGACTTGAAGTCTTTATTGAATGATACCTGATTAAGCAAGCTATTGTCTCTGAGGATGTAGGCTGAATGAAGGGTACTACTCCACAGCCCTAACCCACTGTTGTTTCCAGTATTTATTTATGCAAAGTCGCATTAACATAGGAACCTCATTTACATAAGAAATTCATTAATATAGAAATGTATTTTTGAAGGGAGCCTTAAATGATACATGGCACCATAGAGAATGCCCATATGCTAATCTGGATACAGACATGGAGCTCCATCATACAGAATGCCCATATGCTAATCTGGATACAGACATGGAGCTCCATCATACAGAATGCCCATATGCTAATCTGGATACAGACATGGAGCTCCATCATACAGAATGCCCATATGCTAATCTGGATACAGACATGGAGCTCCATCATACAGAATGCCCATATGCTAATCTGGATACAGACATGGAGCTCCATCATACAGAATGCCCATATGCTAATCTGGATACAGACATGGAGCTCCATCATACAGAATGCCCATATGCTAATCTGGATACAGACATGGAGCTCCATCATACAGAATGCCCATATGCTAATCTGGATACAGACATGGAGCTCCATCATACAGAATGCCCATATGCTAATCTGGATACAGACATGGAGCTCCATCATACAGAATGCCCATATGCTAATCTGGATACAGACATGGAGCTCCATCATACAGAATGCCCATATGCTAATCTGGATACAGACATGGAGCTCCATCATACAGAATGCCCATATGCTAATCTGGATACAGAATGCCCATATGCTAATCTGGACACAGACATGGAGCTCCATCATACAGAATACCCATATGCTAATCTGGATATAGACATGGAGCTCCATTTTACAGAATGCCCATATGCTAGTCTGGATATATACATGGAGCTCCATCATACAGAATGCCCATATGCTAATCTGGATATAGACATGGAACTCCAAACAGGGCCCAGTGCAAGACTGGCAGGACCACAGAGAGAAGCCAAGCAGTGTGATTGATCTTTCAGTGAGGGGTCCAGAATACAAACAGTTCCCTGGCTGGTTAGAAACACACACACACACAATCAGGGCAGGGGCCAGACAGGCACCAAATTCCAACAGACAGCTGTGGGTGTCCAGGCTAGCTAACACACAGGGAAGCCAGCTGTGGTAGTTGGAGGAACGTTGTGTCTGTTTTAAGATAATAACATCAACATGCTGAAACTCTACATGGAACACAGATAGTTTGATTACTTCTAGTTGAGTGACGGTTGCCGTTGCAGTGGTAGAGCATTCCTGACCTGATTGTTTCTTTGACTGGAATGAGGAGCCAACATGGAGAGAGCAAAAATAAGAAACCGTACCTATGAGTCCCCTGGGAGAGGAGAAGTCTGTTTACCTTGCAATTCAGATGTTTGTGTGGTTATGTGTGTGTGTGTGTGTGTGTGTGTGTGTGTGTGTGTGTGTGTGTGTGTGTGTGTGTGTGTGTGTGTGTGTGTGTGTGTGTGTGTGTGTGCGCGCGAGGTGTGTGTATCTGTGTGTGTTTGACAGAGAGAGAGAGAGTGTTGAGTAATGAGAATAAGACAGAGTAAACCTTTGTGTGTGAACATGTTTTTAAACGTGTTGTGGAGAGGAGTGTGTTGTAAATGTACAAGTCTGATGCCTTTTTGTCTTCACATAAACCAGATTAAAAAATCTTGCAATACTTTCAGAGGCCGGCCCCAACACCTGAAGTTCTATGGCCATAGATTAGTTGAGGATCGCACTAAAGGGGGTTCTATCCCCGCTTTCCGATGGGAGAAAAATAATATAGCATTTTCTTTGAGAACATTCCCATAATTTAGGCTCCCGAGTGGTGCAGCAGTCTAAGGCACTGCATCTTAGTGCAAGAGGTGTCACTACAGTCCCTGGTTCAAATCCAGGCTGGATCACATCTGGCCATGATTGGGAGTCCCATAAGGCAGCGCACAATTGGCACAGTGTCGTCCGGGTTTGGCCGGGGTAGGCCGTCATTGAAAATAAGAATTTGTTCTTAACTGACGTTAAATAAAAGATTACATTTAAATTATTAAAAAAATCACAGTATGTGTGCCTCACAGCCAGAGCAGCCAGGGGAATACAGTAGGGTGAAAAGCGTTGACCCAGGTGAGACCAGACTGCTGTTCATGAATAATTGTAGCTAGTTGCTGGCAGACAACATCCCAAGATGACATTACATATTTCAATGGGCGGAAAACTTAAAAAAAATATCAGCTAGTGTTTACCTGCTCATCGCCAACAGGAGTGCATAAGCTTTTATAATTCAGGACCGTGCTGCACCACACACGTGATGGTTAGAGGTGTGATGTTTCATTGACTAATTCATACAAGTGACTTTTAAAACTCTTCACATTTCACTTCTTTGCTCGCTTTGAGGACAATACAGTGCCACTGACCACTACCAAACCCTGCGGGCTCTCCTTCACTGCAGCCAACGTGAGCAAAACATTTAAACATGTCAATCCTCGCAAAGCTGCAGGCCCAGAGGGCATCCCCAGGCGCGTCCTCAGAGCATGCGCAGACCAGCTGGCTGGTGTGTTTACCGACATATTCAATCAATACTTATCCCAGTCTGCTGTCCCCACATGCTTCAAGAGGGCCACCATTGTTCCTGTTCCCAAGAGCGCTAAGGTAACTGAGCTAAATGACTGCCGCCCCGTAGCACTCACTTCAGTCATCATGAAGTGCTTTGAGAGACTAGTCAAGGACCATATCACCTCCACCATACCTGACACCCTAGACCCACTCCAATTTGCTTACCGCCCCAATAGGTCCACAGACAACGCAATCGCAGTCACACTGCCCTAACCCATCTGGACAAGAGGAATACCTATGTGCGAATGCTGTTCATAGACCCTTGGTCTCGACCCCGCCCTGTGCAACTGGGTCCTGGACTTCCTGACGGCCCTGGTGAGGGTAGGTAACAACATCTCCACCCCGCTGATCCTCAACACTGGGGCCCCACAAGGATGCGTTCTCTCTCTCCTGTACTCCGGGTTCACCCACGACTGCGTGGCCATGCACACCTCCAACTCAATCATCAAGTTTGCAGATGACACTATAGTGGCAGGCTTGATTACCAACAACGACGAGACGGCTTACAGGGAGGAGGTGAGGGCCCTCGGAGTGTGGTATCAGGAAAATAACCTCACACTCAACGTCAACAAAACAAAGGAGATGATCGTGGACTTCAGGAAACAGCAGAGGGAGCAGCACAACGCATTACCGGGGGCAAACTACCTGCCCTCCAGGACACCTACACCACCCGATGTCACAGAAAGGCCATAAAGATCATCAAGGACAACAACCGCCCGAGCCACTGTCTGTTCACACCGCTATCATCCAGAAGGCGAGGTCAGTACAGGTACATCAAAGCAGGGACCGAGGGACTAAAAAACAGCTTCTATCTCAAGGCCATCAGACTGTTAAACAGCCATCACTAACATTGAGTGGCTGCTGCCAACATACTGACTCAACTCCAGCCACTTTAATAATGGAAAAATGTATGTAATAAATGTATCACTAGACACTTTAAACAATGCCACTTCATATAATGCTTACATACCCTACATTAATCTTCTCATATGTATATACTGTACTCTATACCATCTACTGCATCTTGCCATCTTGATGTAATGTATCACTAGCCACTTTAAACAATGCCACTTTTATATGTTTACATACCCTACATTACTTATCTCATATATATATACTGTACTCTATACCATCCACTGCATCTTGCCTGTCGTTCTATACCATCACTCATTCATATTTTTTTTTTATGTACATATTCTTATTCATTCTTTTACACTTGTCTGTATAAGGTAGTTGTTGTGAAATTGTTGGGTTAGATTACTCGTTGGATATTACGTCAATGTCGGAACTAGAAGCATTTCGCTACACTCGCATTAACATGTGCTAACCATGTGTATGTGACAAATAAAATTTGATTTGATATTGAAGACACAATGGTTGCTTTTATGATAATTTATACATTATACTACACCACTATAACAAAGAGCAGAAACCACACAAATGGAAGGAGTACTCTAAAATGAACGGACTCTCCAAGAAACCTGCAGCTGGACTGTGTCCAACATAGCCCAGATTGCTGAATTTCATACAGTCCACTTGAAGAGGAAAACCCTCATATTTAGGTGATGCCCTGACAGTGTAATACAAACATCTTTAAATCATATGTTCAGAGTTAATCCCCAAAAATTCAACTCATGTTTAAGGTGGAAACACTGACGGGGAGAGAGAGAGAGCGAGAGAGACTGTCAGACCTGGGCCCTGACAATGAATCTCAGTAAGACAAAAAATAATGGTGTTCCAAAAAAGGTCTAGTTACCAGGACCACAAATACAAATTCCATCTAGACACCTTTCCCCTAGGGCACACAAAAAACTATGCATACCTCGGCCTAAACATCAGTGCCACAGGTAACCTCCTCAAAGCTGTGAACGATCTGAGAGACAAGGCAAGAAGGGCCTTCTATGCCATCAAAGGGAACATAAAATTCAACATGCCAATTAGGATCTGGCAAAAAAGACTTGAATCATTTATAGAAGCCATTGCCCTTTATGGTTGTCAGGACTGGGGTCCGCTCACCAACCAAGAATTCACAAAATGGGGCAAACCCCAAATTGAGACTCTGCATGCAGAATTCTGCAAAAATATCCCCTGTGTACAATGTAAAACATCAAATAATGCATGCAGAGTATAATTAAATTATACAACCACCTAAAAGAAAGCGATTCCCAAACCTTCCATAACAAAACCATCATCTACAGAAAAATAAACCTGGAGAAGAGCCCTCTAAGCAAGCTGGTCCTGGGCCTCTGTTCACAAACAGACCCCACAGAGCCCCAGGACAGCAACACAATTAGACCCAACCAAATGATGTGAAAACAAAAAGATAATTACTTGACACATTGAAAAGAATATACAAAAAAAGAGCAAACTAGAATACTATTTGGCCCTAAACAGTGGCAGACCACTTTGACTGACCGAAAATGAAGGACATTTTTGACTATGGACAGACTCAGTGAACATGGCCTTGCTATTGAGAAAGGCCACTGAAGGCAGACCTGGCTCTCAAGAGAAGACAGGCTATGTGCACACTGCCCACAAAATTAGGTGGAAACTGAGCTGCACTTCCTAACCTCCTGCCAAATGTATAACCACATTAGAGACACATATTTCCCTCAGATTACACCCACAAAGAATTCAAAAACTAATACATTTGGATAAACTCCCATTTTATTGGGTGTAATACCACAGTGTTTTAATTTTTATTTATTTAACCTTTATTTAACCAGGTAGGCTAGTTGAGAACAGGTTCTCATTTGCAACTGCGACCTGCAATCACAGCAGCAAGATTTGGGACCTGTTGTGACATGAAAAGGGCGACCAGTAAAGAACAAACACCATTGTAAATATAACCTATATTTATGTTGATTTATTTTCCCTTTTGTACTTTAACTACTCATTACAACACTGTATACAGACATATTACATTTGACATGTCTTTAGTCTTTTGGAACAATTGTGAGTGTAATGTTTACTGTTCATTTCACTTTTGTTTATGATCTATTTCACTTCATTTGGCAATATAAACATATGTTTCCCATGCCAATAAAGCCCCTTGAGAGAGAGAGAGACCCTTTCTTCTGACTTCAGTGGTAGATTTTCCTCAGCAGCGCTACAATGTGACCATCAGATAGGCTATTCACTGATTGGTTGATGCTCCTTTCTGTAACTAGGGGAGCATGCATTGAATGTCAACCTTGCACTTGTGTTCTTTAAATTCATATGCCAACTTTTAATGAAATGTCACAGGTGCATTCATGTTGCCTATACAGTGCATTTGGAAAGCATTCAGTCCCCTTGGCTATTTCCATATTTAGTTACAATACAGCCTTATTCTAAAATTGATTACATGTATTGTTTTCCTCATCAATCTACACACAATACTCTATAATGACAAAGGGAAAACAGTTTTTTAAATGTATTAAAAATAAATATACAGTTGAAGTTGGAAGTTTACATACACCTTAGCCAAATACACTTAAACGCAGTTTTTCACAATTCCTGACATTTAAACCAAGTAAAAATTCCCTATCTTGGGTCAGTTATGATCACTTAATTTTAAGAATGTCTAATGTCAGAATAATAGTAGAGAGAATGATTGACTTTGTTAAGCCATTTTGCCACAACTTTGGAAGTATGCTTGGGGTCATTGTCCATTTGGAAGAGCCATTTGCGACCAAGCTTTAACTGCCTGACTGATGTCTTGAGATGTTGCTTCAATATATCCACATCATTTTCCTACCTCATGATGCCATCTATTTTGTGAAGTGCACCAGTCCCTCCTGCAGCAAAGAGCCCCACAATATGATGCTGCCACCCCTGTACTTCACGGTTGGGATGGTGTTCTTCGGCTTGCAAGCATCCCCCTTTTTCCTCCAAACATACTGTATCGATGGTCATTATGGCCAAACAGTTTTATTTTTGTTTCATCAGACCAGAGGACACATCTCCAAAAAGTACGATATTTTCCCCATGTGCAGTTGCAAACCGTAGTCTGGCTTTTTAATGGCGGTTTTGGAGCAGTGTCTTCTTCCTTGCTGAGCGGCCTTTCAGGTTATGTCGATGTAGGACTCGTTTTACTGTGGATATAGATACTTTTGAACCTGTTTCCTCCAGCATCTTCACACGGTCCTTTGCTG
The DNA here is from genome assembly GCF_002021735.2 of Oncorhynchus kisutch. Taxonomy (NCBI): domain Eukaryota; kingdom Metazoa; phylum Chordata; class Actinopteri; order Salmoniformes; family Salmonidae; genus Oncorhynchus; species Oncorhynchus kisutch. The sequence goes on along the minus strand of NC_034192.2, from coordinate 28,969,389 downwards.
TTGTTCTGGGATTGATTTGCACTTTTCGCACCAAAGTACGTTCATCTCTAGCAGACAGAAAGTGTCTCCTTCCTGAGCAGTATGACGGCTGCGTGGTCCCATGGTGTTTATACTTGAGTACTATTGTTGATACAGATGAACGTGGTACCTTCAGGCATTCGGAAATTGCTCCCAAGGATGAACCAGACTTATCGAGGTCTACAATTTCTTTTCTGAGGTCTAGGATGATTTCTATTGATTTTCCCATGATGTCAAGTAAAGAGGCACTGAGTTTGAAGGTAGGCCTTGAAATACATCCACAGGTACACCTCCAATTGACTCAAATAGAGTTGTCTTACTCTCTAAGTCTGTACCCAAACAATTCTAACTTTTAAAAATCCATCTCTCCAGAAACAAGTCTCTCACTGTTGCCACTTACTGTAGACCACCCTCTGCCCCCAGCTGTGCCCTGGACACCATATGTTGAATTGATTGCCCCCCATCTATCTTCAGAGCTCGTGCTGCTAGGTGACCTAAACTGTGACATGGTTAACACCCTGGCCATCCTACAATCTAAGCTTGATGTCCTCAATCTCACACAAATTATCAATGAACCCACCAGGTACAACCCCAAATCCTTAAACAGGGGCACCCTCATAGATGTCATCCTAACTAACTTGCCCTCCAAATCCACCTCTGCTGTTTTCAACCAAGATCTCAGCAATCACTGCCTCATTGCCTGCATCCGTAATGGGTCTGCGGTCAAATGACCACCCCTCATCACTGTCAAACGCTCCCTAAAACACTTTAGCAAGCAGGCCTTTCAAATCGACCTGGCCCGGGTATCCTGGAAGGATATTGACCTCATTCCGTCAGTAGAGGATGCCTTGTTATTCTTTAAAAGTGCCTTCCTCACCATCTTAAATAAGCATGCCCCATTCAAAAAATTTAGAACCAGGAACAGATATAGCCCTTGGTTCTCTCCAGACCTGACTGCCCTTGACCAGCACAAAAACATCCTGTGGCGTTCTGCATTAGCATCGGACAGCCCCCGTGATATGCAACTTTTCAGGGAAGTTAGGAACAAATATACACAGGCAGTTAGAAAAGCTAAGGCTAGCTTTTTCAAGCAAACTCAAAAAAGTTCAGGAACACTGTAAAGTCCATGGAGAATAAGAGCACCTCCTCCCAGGTGCCCACTGCACTAAGGCAAGGAAACAATGTTACCACCGATAAATCCACTATAATTGAGAATTTCAACAAGCATTTTTCTACGGCTGGCCATGCTTTCCACCTGGCTACCCCTACCCCGGTCAACAGCCCTGCGCTCCTCACAACAACTTGCCCAAACCTCCTCCACTTCTCCTTCACCCAAATCCAGATAGCTGATGTTCTGAAAGAGCTGCAAAATCTGGACCCCTACAAATCATCCGGGCTAGACAATCTGGACACTCTTTCTAAAGTGATCTGCCAGAATTGTTGCAACCCTTATTCTAGCCTGTTCAACCTCTTTCGTATCGTCTGAGATTCCCATAGATTGGAAAGCTGCCGCGGTCATCCCCCTCTTCAAAGGGGGATACACTCTAGACCCAAACTGCTACAGACCTATATATATTCTACCCTGCCTTTCTAAGGTCTTTGAAAGCTAAGTTAACAAACAGATTACCGACCATTTCGAAACCCACCATACCTTCTCCGCTATGCAAGTTTCCAAGCTGGTCATGGGTGCACCTCAGTCACGCTCAAGGTCCTAAACGATATCATAACCGCCATCGATAAGAGACATTACTGTGCAGCCGTATTCATCGACCTGGCTAAGGCTTTCGACTGTCAATCACAACCTTCTTATTTGTAGACTCAACAGCCTTGGTTTCTCAAATGATTGCCTCGCCTTGTTCACCAACTGCTTCTCAGAGAGTTCAGTGTGTCAAATTGGAGGGCCTGTTGTCCGGACCTCTGGCAGTCTCTATGGGGGTGCCAAAGGGTTCAATTCTCGGGCAGACTCTATTCTCTGTATGCATCAATGATGTCACTCTTGCTGCTGTTGATTCTTTGATCCACCTCTACGCAGACGACACCATTCTCTATACCTTTGGCCATTCTTTGGACACTTAACTAACTTCCAGATGAGCTTCAATGCCATACAACTCTCCTTCCGTGGCCTCCAACTGCTCTTAAATGCAAGCTTTTCAATTGATCGCCCCCCGCACCTGCCCGCCCGTCCAGCATCACTACTCTGGACGGTTCTGACTTAGAATATGTGGATAACTACAAATACCTAGGTGTCTGGTTAGACTGTAAACTCTCCTTCCAGACTCACAATAAACATCTCCAATCCAAAATTCAATCTAGAATTGGCTTCCTATTTCGCAACAAAGCATCTTCACTCATGCTGCCAAACATACCCTTGTAAAACTGACCATCCTACCAATCCTCGACTTCGGCGATGTCATTTACAAAATAGCCTCCAACACTACTCAACAAATTGGATGCAGTCTATCACAGTGCCATCCATTTTGTCACCAAAGCCCCATATTCTACCCACCACTGCGACCTGTATGCTCTCGTTGGCTGGCCCTCACTTCATACACGTCGCCAAACCCACTGGCTCAAGGTCATCTACAAATCTGTGCTAGGTAAAGCCCCGCCTTATCTCAGCTCACTGGTCACCATAGCAGCACCCACCCGTAGCACATGCTCCAGCAGGTATATCTCACTGGTCACCCCCAAAGCCAATTCTTCCTTTGGCCGCCTCTCCTTCCAGTTCTCTGCTACCAATGACTGGAACAAACTGCAAAAATCACTAAAGCTGGAGACTTACCTCCCTCACTAGCTTTAAGCACCAGCTGTCAGAGCAGCTCACAGATCACTGCACCTGTACATACTGTAGGTAATCTGTAAATAGCCCATCCAATCTACCTCATCCCCATACTGTATTTATGTATATATCTTGCTCCTTTGCACCCTAGTATCTCTACTTGCACATGCATCTTCTGCACATTCTACCATTCCAGTGTTTAATTGCTATATTGTAATTACTTCGCCACCATGGCCTATTTATTGCCTTACCTCTCTTATCTAACCCCATTTGCACATGCTGTATATATATTTTTCTACTATATTATTGATTGTATGTTTGTTTATTCTATGTGTAACTGTGTTGTTGGATGTGTCGAACTGCTTTGCTTTATCTTGGCCAGGTCGCATTTGTAAATGAGAACTTGTTCTCAACTAGCCTACCTGGTAAAATAAAGGTAAAATAAATAAATAAATACAAAATATACAAGAAAGGATGTCAATTAGCCTATCAGAAGCGTCTGAAGCCATGAAATCATTTTCTGGAATTTTCCAAGCTGTTTAAAGGCACAGTCAACTTAGTGTATGTAAACTTCTGACCCACTGGAATTGGTGAAATAATCTGTCGGCAAACAATTGCTGGAAAAATTACTTGTATCATGCACAAAGTAGATGTACTAACCGACTTGCCAAAACTATAGTTTGTTCACAAGAAATTTGTGGAGTGGTTGAAAAACAAGTTAATGACTCCAACATAAGTGTATGTAAACTTACAACTTCAACTGTAAGCATTCAGATCCTTTGCTATGAGACTCTAAATTGAATTCAGGTCCATCCTGTTTCCATTGATCATCCTTGAGCTGTTTCTACAACTTAATTGGAGTCCACCTTAGGTAAATTCAATTGATTGGACATGATTTGGAAAGGCACACACCTGTCTATGTAAGGTCCCACAGTTGAAAATGCATGTCAGAGCAAAAATCATGAGTTTGAAGGAATTGTCCGTAGAGCTCCGAGACAGGATTGTGTCCGGGGTAGGGTACCAAAATATTTATGCATCATTGAAGGTCCCCGAGAACACAGTGGCTTCCATCATTCTTAAATGGAAGAAGTTTGGAACCACCAAGACTCAGAGCATTCGGTGGAGAAGGGCCTTGGTCAAGGAGGTAACCAAGAACCCGATGATCACTCCAACAGAGCTCCAGAGTTCCTCTGTGGAGATGGGAGAACCTTCTAGAAGGACAAGCATCTCTACAGCACTCCACCAATCAGGCATTTATGGATGAGTGGCCAGTCGGAAGTCCCTCAGTAAAGGGCATATGACAGCCAGCTTGGAGTTTGCCAAAAGAAACCTAAAGGACTCTCATGAGAAACAAGAATCTCTGGTCTGATAAAACCAACATTGAACTCTGGCCTGAATGCCAAGAGTGATGTCTGGAGGAAACCAGGGACCATCCCTACTGTGAAGCATGGTGGTGGCAGCATCATGCTGTGGGGATGTTTTTCAGCGTCAGGGACTGGGATACTAGTCAGGATCGAGGGAAAGAGGAACAGAGCAAACTACAGAGAGATCCTTGATGAAAACCTGCTCCAGGACTTCAGACTGGGGAAAAGGTTCACCCTCCAACAGCACAACGACCCTAAGCACACAGCCAAGACAACACAGGAGTGGCTTCGGGACAAGTCTCTTAATGTCCTTGAGTGGTCCAGCCAGAGCCCGGACTTGAACCCTACCGAACATCTCTAGAGACCTGAAAATAGCTGTGTGGCGAAGCTCCCCATCCAACCTGACAGAACTTGAGAGGATCTGCAGAGAGGAATGGGAGAAACTCCCCAAATATAGGTGTGCCAAGCTTGTAGCGTCATACCCAAGAAGACTCGAGGCTGTAATTGCTGCCAAAGGTGCTTCAACAAAGTACTGAGTAAAGGGTCTGAATACTTATGCAAATGTGATATTTCAGTTTATTTTGAATTCATTTGAAAATATTTCTAAAACCTGTTGCTTTGTCATTATGGGCTATTATGTGTAGAACTATTTAATCAATTTTAGAATAAGGCTAAAACGTAAAACAAAATGTGGAGAAAGGGGTCTGAATACTTTCCGAATGCACTATAAGATGCCTATCTGGTCCTTCTTATAGTTTGTGTGGGTTGCCACAGGTGAGAGGATGGGTGATGTTTTCCACATTCTGTCAAATACATTTTCTGTCATAATTCAGAATATAAAAATATGTACGTGGAAATGTACAGTCTAGCAAATATGACAAGTAGGCTAAAGCACTTACACTGCTGTTGACATAAGTGTCACGCGCAGTGAAAAGGTGAAAGTAAAGACAGTCATTTCATTCAACTTAGATTCCAGCACAAAGACGGGCGCATGCTTTCAGAACCCATATAATGGCAGACAGAAAAATAAATGCTGAAGGTACTTGGTGAAATGCTGAAAACCAGCAGCACTTAGTACTTTAGTCCTCTTACATAACCCTAATACAGCTAATAATAGACATGGATTTTGCTTTCCATACTTTAAAACCGGATAAAAATAAAAGAATTAGGCATGCACGTCTCAATAAATCCACTTGTAAAATGTGTTTTGTATATCAGATTTTAACATTTACCAACCTCGTGTTTTAAACATGCTGTACAGCAAATTACAGTTAGTAACCTTGTATCTATGAGACTTTAAATGTCAGACTACCTGTAACATGTGACCCAACCATAGCTTTTAAGCTATTTCTCATGTGAAAGGCATTCATTTATCACTTTGTCTTAAAGGGCACAGACTATTCATATTTAACCACTTACCCTATTCACTACGAACTGAAAAACGTACCAAAGGACAACGTGCAGACGTCTGCTTGCCTGCCTGCGTGAGTGGATCATGGAGCTGGTATTTCAGTACATATGGCAGTACCATTCAAAGAGCTATGACAACCATCATGCTTATAGCTCTGTAAATGGCGCTGCAATCTGCACCATGCAGTCTTGGTGTCATTTGGCAGGGGGGAAAAAAATCAGTCAAACGCAAAAAAAATAAGGTTAAGCAATCACATTATCATGATCAGTCAAGTATCACATGGCTGCGGTCAGCATGTAGAAATATGCAAATGAACCAGTATGCAGATAAACCCCTGTGTCAGAGTAAATTGTCCCCACTTGAACAAAATCATTGAATTAAATATTTTGTATTCACTTTAACCTTTTGGTGTGATGACTCTTGGCTGAATTGTTAAGAAAGTTGTGGAAGTCATTTAACTCATTTTCTACTGTGAAGCTCATTTGTGGTTGGAGAGTTATAGTCCCAATCGGCATTAGAACGTCGTGGCCCCACCGTCTTTGGGGAAAACAACCTGTGATCACCTTGGTTGGCTCACTGCAAAAAGCACTTTTCTTTGGTCAATTACAAAACTACATTTAAGAAAAGTGAAAGATGTCTAAAGATTACATTTCCAAATTGCCTGGTCCCGATCATTTTCACTACTTCTCTCAAAACGTAATATTGTCGGGCTTCCCTAATACCGTTTCATGACAGTGCTAGCAGCTATGCGAGTGCTAGCTAGCTACTGACCAGAACATTAAGCTAGCCAATACCAACAACACAAACAAACGGACTACACAGCTACGAGTAGTGAGAGGAGTTCAAAACGGACTATACTAAACAAGTTCTAACATGATTTACACACACATACAGTAGCTACGCATAGCCTACTTGGACAATGCGTCCCCAACATTTCCCATGCCAAATAACCTGAAGCCACAGGGCTCTCTACGAGGGAGCATTACGAACCGTAGCCTAAAGGCTGGCAGATTGTCATTTCATCTAACCGTCATAAGGGAATATACTCAGAAGGCTATATATTCGTATCCCATGTGGACCGGTTCATACATAAAACATTCTCCATTCAGGCTGCAAAGGCGTTGATTTCCTCCTTAACTCGATTTAATAGTGAGAAGGCATAAGAAAACTGGCAAAATATCTTTATGAGACACCATTTTCCACCACCATGCTAGAGTGGCTAAAACGCAAGTCCTGGATGTTGTGCATCTTGTTCAGCCAATCAAGTTGCAGCAGTCTGTTATTTACCCTTGGTCTGAAAACTGTACACAATGTCAGGAAGTTGCATTAGGCCACCATAGCATGGTGGTGGAAATAATTTCCACCTTCTCGCCATTAAATCACGTTAAGGAAGATAAACAATTCTCCATTCAGGCTGCAAAGGCGTCTATGTACAAACCGGTCCACGGGGGATACGAATGTATAGCCAGCCGCGTGCATACATTCTCTTTGGACAGTAAGATGAAATTATTCAATGTCACTGGCCTATGGACTATGAAAACCGTATGACGGGATTTGTGACCTGGTTACATGTACATTGAACAACACAGCAGCTTTTCGGCATGTTTTGTTATTTCTGTATAACAAAAAAAAAGACAACTAAGTTGTATCTCTTACAATGGGAGGCAGGGTAGCCTAGTGGTTAGAGTGGTGGACTAGTAACCGGAAGGTTGCAAGTTCAAACCCCGGAGCTGGCAAGGTACAAATCTGTCGTTCTGCCCCTGAACAGGCAGTTAAACCCACTGTTCCTAAGGCCATCATTGAAAATAAGAATTTGTTCTTAACTGACTTGCCTAGTTAAAGGTACAATAATAAATGTGGGTCAATGGGTAAAAATGTTTGTTTCCCTCAATTTGTGGCCGCTGTCAAGGGGAATTCCTTCTTATGTGAATATCGACTCGGAGTGTAGAAAATCACCATGCACAGTTCTATCTTTGTCATTTACATATGTCACATTTGTACACACAACTTTCGGAAGACGTAATGACATGGGGTTGCCTGCCAGTTAGCAATGTCACTTCTAAAGGCTTTCCCATAAAACTTCCCAAATGAAACGTTAACTGCAAAGTAGGCTTAACTGGCAGAACGATATATCATGATGATTTTCATCAACAGGGGGTATTTTTGTTACGTGAACTCTGCTATCGCGCATGCAGAAAAACAGCCAGTCAAACATCAGTCTCTTGAGCTGCGCAAATTAAATTAAAGGGCAACTATACCGTCCCAATTTTTTATATTTATTATTCTCTTCCCTAGACCTCAAAAGTTGTCTCCTGATGTGATTTAAGCATTGTTTTGGCCTTAGAATATAAAAGTGTGATTTTGAGAGTTTGGGCTTTTGGTGTTATTATGGCGAATACATTTATTGGCTGGTAGAAATTCTGAGTGATTGGTTTCCATCTACCTGCAACAGTGGCTGGTGGACCAAAAAGTTAGATTTTTTTTGGTTCATAAACCATGTTGTTCCAAAATCACACACGGGCTGGGCATTTGTTTATACCTTGTTTCGTCATGTTACCTCATTAGCTAGCTAGCTAACAGTCTGGTTACTTTAGCAGCATATCTAAACATTTGGGAGCACAGAAAGAAAGGAAAAAGGACACAATGCTTCGCAAGAAGCATTTCAAGGTCCTGGAGAGGCCTAGCCAGTCTCCAGATCTCAACCCCATTGAAAATCTTTGGAGGGAGTTGAAAGTCCTTGTTGCCCAGCAACCGCCCCAAAACATCACTGCTCTAGAGGAGATCTGCATGGAGGAATGGGCCAAAATACCAGCAACAGTGTGTGAAAACCTACAGAAAACGTTTGACCTCTGTTATATACCCTTTGGTGGCAATGACAAAGTATTGAGATAAACTTTTGTTATTGACCAAATACTTATTTTCCACCATAATTTGCAAATAAATTCATTAAAAATCCTACAATGGGATTTTATGGGATTTTTTTCCCTCAGTCATAATTGAAGTGTACCCATGATGAAGATTACAGGCCTCATCTTTTTAAGTGGGAGAACTTGCACAATTGGTGGCTGACTAAATACTTTTTTGCCTCACTGTATTTGGATAAAGAACAAAAGTCACATTATCAAATTAAGCCAAAATGTTTAAAGTACATGAAAGATATACATTTCCTAAAGATGGGCAGGTTTCGAAGATGCAATTGCATGTTTGTATCAGAACTCAGGATAAGACCCAGATGCAGAGAGTTTGAATCACAGGTCAAGGGCAGGCAGAGGGCGGTAATCCAGGTCAGAGTCCGTAAGGTACAGACTGGCAGGCAGGCTCAAGGTCAGGCCAGGCAGAATGGTCAAACCCGGATGAACTAGAAAACAGGGACAAAAGCGAACAGGAGTACGGTACAATACGCTGGTAGGCTTTGCAAGACTAACTGGCAACAGACAAAGAGAAAACACAGGTATAAATGCACAGGGGATAATGGGGAAAATGGGTGACACATGGAGGGGGTGGAGACAAGCACAAGACAGGTGAAACAGATCAGGGTGTGGCAATTTTGGTAATGACTGTTGCATACTTTCCATTATAAAACTGTACTGAGATCTATCAGAGATTCAGTAACCCAACACATCGTCAAACTGTCATTTGTTAATGTTAATTCACTTGACAAAAAAATCTGCTTATTTCAGTATAAGTCCTGTAATTATTCAAAAGTCAAGAGTGAATTTGAGTGTAACAAAGAGACTTAAAAAAGTATAATATCCATGTTAATATTAGTGTGTTAGGACGTGGATATGTGTGGTTGTGAGGTATTTTAGATTGAATGGCATCTATGGGAAAATGGCATGATATGCATGACATGGTATGCCTATAAAGTATCTAAATGTGTGAGATATGGACCAAAAACTGTATTGGGATATCAAACAACAGTATGGGTAAATGTGAAAATCAGAGATGTCACACACTGATCTGTTTCACCTGCCTTATGTTTGACTCCAACCCCCTACCAGGTGTCTCCCATTACCTCATGTGTATTTATACCTGCGTTTTCTGTTTATCTGTTGCCAGTTCGTCTTGTCAAGTCCTACCAGCGTGATCCCGTGGTTCCTGTGCGCTAGTTTTTGCTTTTCCTAGTCTTCCCAGTTCTGACCTTTCTGCCTGTCCTGACCCTGCCTGCCGTTCTGTACCTGCCTGACTCTGATTTGGATTACAACTCTTTGCCTGCCTTGACCTACCGATTGCCTGCCCCTTGTACTGTAATAAACTCTGAGACTCGTACTATCCGCCTCCTGTGTCTGCATCTGGGTCTTAGCCTGAGCCGTGATAGGATATTCTAATTTAAGTGGCGGGGATGCTCCTTGCTGAAACACAAACTCCAGATTGTGGCTTTAAATTAAACGGGGTTTATGCACAAAATATTTAACAAACCCTACTAATAAATAACTGATGTTTTCCAAAAATATATTTAATAGGTGTAAGGAGTGGAACTAGTAATAAATTAAAGTCACCAGCACAACACACCCATACATTACATTTAGCTTATTATCATTACCAAAATAAAGGTTCTCATTACCCCCCAAAAAAACAGCAAATGAAGTGGTAATGATACATTTGTGTTTAGCTCAATCAGCAAATAATAAGAGACAGACATGAGTCAGCAAACAGTACCCATGCTGCCCTGTGTACATAGACATGGAATCACTGGTCACTTTAATAATGTCTACATACTGCTTTACTCATTTCATATGTATGTACTGTATTCTATTCTACTATATTTTAGTCAATGCCACTCCGACATTACTCATCCTAATATTTATACATTTCTTAATTCCATTCTTTTACTTTTAGATTGGTGTATAGTTGTAAATTGTTCGATACTACTGCACTGTTGGAGCTAGGAATCGCGACACCAACAATAAAATCTACAAAATATGTGTATTTAACCAATAAAATTTGATTTGAACAATTGACCACATCACTAAATCCCATTCATGCCTCCATGTTGTTAATGTAATGTTTCTCCGACACTTTCCAATTTCATCTTTTTAGCCATTTCGGTAATGAGAAGGTAAAAGGAGGTGTTTAAGAACCTCATTCTGGTGGCATATAAGCAAATAAATGAACTTAACTTGTGCTCATCGAAGGGCTACTCTTCCAGATGATGCATCATGGGTAAATACAACTATTTAAATACTGATCGGAGTTCTTACAGGAACTTGAAAGTGCTACGTAATGAGAAGCATGGTCACAGACATGATTTTCCTTAATAAATATTATAGTTTAATGTACATTTCAACTAGTGTAACATTGTTATTAATGTTGGACATAATACAGCAACATTCTTTGTGTTTTATTGAAATAAATTGGGTTTTTGCAAAGTAAAATTGTATGAAATGACCTGAGAATTTAACCCGGACAAATTTCGGTAATGAGAATTAAGGGTGAAAATGCCCAAACTTCAAAAGAAAATGCTAAACGTATTTACAATAATACACAGTGCAATTAACTATGCATCTTACTCTTCAGAATGATAGTTTATTTTTGCAGATGCATCATGGTTTTGTAACTGTATTATCTACAGACATGGTTAAACCTGGTTTCATGATAATCACCCCTGCTGGTTCTCTGTTCTAACTGATAATTAGGTCTAATTCATTCTTCTTAGACGGGAAGAATGAAAAAAGCATTGGCTTCGAGGACCAGATTTGAATTTGAGGGGCTCTACAGTACGTAATGCTCCTAGCGGGTGGTTTAGCGGGTGGTTTAGAATGTGCTAGTATTCCATCTCTTGTTATCTATAGGGATTCAATGCAAGAACACTTGTCAATACAGTATAACGGAATAACAATGGAATAACTAATATGCACTATATATGTTGATGTACGTCTATTGTCAAGTGTGCTATTCAAGCATGGTGTTCTGTCTTTCTGGGGATCCATTTCTTGACTGATAATAAGAAAACAGTATCGTGCATAGGCTTTCAGCGTCAATCATCTCGTATTCTGATACTGTAAAGACTGCCATTTAATGAGCCAGTGCTATAATAACTCTTGGCTATTTATACCATTGTTTCAGATCGTCTACAATATTTTATTCCAGAAGCAGAAATAACTACGTTTCAACATAACAAAACAGTACATCAGGGCTCTGTTCTTCCAACAACAATACCTGTAGAGATTGCAAGGTGAGCCCATATCACTGCCGAGCGCGTTTCCATGATCCGATCTCGACTTGTTCCCTCATTTAGTTCTCGAGAGAATGGAGAAAATGTGCTTGGAGAAATGTCACAACAGCTGCTGTCCGTAAGAATATATAGAGGGAAGCCACCCGAGCCACCTGAGTAAGTAGCCTATATTTGGTACAGCGCATGCGGCTCACCTTGCTAACTCCTTCCGACAGCCCAAAATTTGAGTTTTTTTCCCATGAAAGTAACGCAAAGTAATATATCATTATAATGTAATATGTTACTTTTGTTGAACGTAATTTAGTTTATATTACAATCTAATCAAGCAGATAGCGCCCACTGGATTATATCAGAGGCCAGAATTAGATTAACAGCCAAAAAGAGATTAGCAACAAGTCAGGCCTATTCAGCTACTCAACAAACAATCTGTCTGACTGGCCGGTAATGGGAGATCTTTCAAGTTCTCTCAAGACATGGAGAGGACCACATGCATGCACACACAGAGAAAATACAGAATACAGAAAACAATAATTTCTTAGTTTGCGCAATTGAACATAAAACAATGCAATAGAAAATGAAATAGGTGCACATCACATCAAACATCATGCATGTAACCTGAACTAGCATGTCAGAGAGATTGACAGAGAACACAGAGCAGGTTGAGGGAGTATGGGGGTGTGAAATAGACTCACTTGAGAGGTTGTCAAGCAGCATTAGACAGGAACAGGCCTAGTGTTGCAGAACCAGAGCAGGAGTTTGGAGGCAGAGGAGCAGCCACTGGAGGAGGAGGAGGTGGCACATGGTAGCAAGAGCAGGGGGCAGAAGAAGTCCAGACAGAGGGTGAGAGGCAAGAAGAAGAGAAAGCGGGAGGGAGGGAGGGAGGGAGGGAGGGAGGGAGGGAGGGAGGGAGGGAGGGAGGGAAAAACAAGGAAGCGGGGGAGAAAGGCAGAGGAGAAGACAAGGGGAGTGGGAGAGAGAGAAAGAAAGAGTGGGGGGGAAATCTGGTTAATCCACACCCAAGTGACTCATTCAGCAGTTACTAACACACAGCTAGTGTACATACAGCCAGATACTTTAGGAGACAGGTCCGCACGCAGGTCACTAAGCTAACATAAGGAATTGTTTTAATTTAGCTATTTAATTTTGAATTTTAAGACCCCTGTAGGTATCCACAGTTTTCTAAAATAAATTATTTGATAAAATATTGAATTTGGCTTTTACTACTATAGCCCATAGAAACACAATGAATAGCAAATCCTTAAATGACAACCGGTACCAGATTAAATTCAGACGAGTCCTGTGACACTTGTGGGGGTCGTAGAGCAAAACTGAGAAAAACACTGCGTTCGGGGTCATAGTTGTCTACAAACAACTATGACCCCATAGTGGGGTCATAGTTGTTTGTAGAGTCCGAACGGTTTGGGCTACAGACAGAAGTTGGCACATCGGCAGTACCGGCATCAGACGAGTCCCGTGGGGCTTCTGGAGGTCGTAGAGCAAATGGAGAACACCATCGTGTTCGTGAGAGTCTCATCTTTAGTTAGTAGGCCAACCTGTTCGGACGCTACAGACATTTTCGTAAGAAGACCGATTTTTGGGATGCCTCCTGGTCTGACAAACAACGCTGTAGCTCTGACCCTTTCCACTGCAGATGCAGAAGGCCATGTGGTGGATTGAAACCTAGCCCAAGCAAAACAAATTCTCTAGCTTAAACTGACGGATTCAGACTTTTGTTATTATGTTACTTCACGGTGCGTCAATAGACGTAAGGATTAAGGACAAACAGAAAATGCGGCACACCAACATTAAAGTAAATGGAAGAAGTAGTTGAAAAAGTCTATAAAAAAACTATCTACAGTGTCTAACAATATAGAGGAAGGTTTGAGATGGCAAAAGGCTCTCGTAAGTAATAAGACAGACAACAAAAGACCCTTAAACCAGGTGAGTCAGACTTGCTCCGTCTTTATATCTGAACTAGAAGTCATGTGTGTGGTTAGCAGCACATACATAAACCACAAATTATGTACATTATGGGCTCGGCATGTAAAAGCAAATACGAGAATGTACACAGTATACACATAGCCTTTTTGATTAAGGCTATCTGGTGCTAACTACGGCTCGGCTGCTTGTTCGGTGCCATTCTTCTTCAGTAAACCACAACAACTCAACTCACTGCTGGGTAAAGACAGGAGTGGATAGGATACTGAATCTACAGTACAAAGAATCCAACAATGGACTGTTTCCCTATGTGCTCTATAACAACAGGGGCGGCAGGGTAGCCTAGTGGTTAGAGCGTTGGACTAGTAACCGGAAGGTTGCAAGTTCAAACCCCCGAGCTGACAAGGTACAAATCTGTCGTTCTGCCCCTGAACAGGCAGTTAACCTACTGTTCCTAGGCCATCATTGAAAATAAGAATTTCTTCTTAACTGACCTGCCTGGTTAAATAAAGGTAAAAATTAAATTAAAATAAAAACACTGCTGTGAGGTCCACAGGAAAAGACAGCACAAACTGGCTGAAGGACTGTTGTAAGGGGAAGGTGTATGACAGTTACTAAATGGGCATCCCTCTGTAATAGTCCCAGCGAGGGCTATCAGCTGTAACGTTCTGGATGGTTGAGCTCAGGCTCAGACTCAGCAGAAGAACACAGGTCCAACACAGGGTCAAGTCACGTCTAACTGACTAAATTATCCAAGCCGAGAAAAGCAAAAGGGCTCTATTTTCAGCTGGGGCTAAGTGTCAAACGTACATTAGTTTGCAATTTCATCATGTAAAAATTGGCATACTGGCAGGTGTAGACCTTACAGTGAAATGCTTACTTACAAGACAGGGCGACCAGCACGTAGGTCCAGAATGCTGTTCATCGACTACAGCTCAACATTTAACACCATAGTACCCTACAAACTCGTCATCAAGCTCGAGACCCTGGGTCTCGACCCCGCCCTGTGCAACAGGGTCCTGGGGTGAGGGTAGGAAACAACATCTCCACCCCGCTGATCCTCAACACTGGGGCCCCACAAGGGCACATTCTCAGCCCTCTCCTGTACTCCCTGTTCACCCATGACTGCGTGGCCATGCACACCTCCAACTCAATCATCAAGTTTGCAGACACTACAGTGGTAGGCTTGATTACCAACAACGGCGAGACGGCCTACAAAGAGGTGGTGAGGGCCCTCGGAGTGTGGTGTCAGGAAAATAACCTCACACTCAACAAAACAAAAGGAGACAATCGTGGACTTCAGGAAACAGCAGAGGGAGCACCCCCCTATCCACATCGATGGGACAGTAGTGGAGAAGGTGGAAAGTTTTAAGTTCCTTGGCGTACACATCACGGATAAACTGAAATGGTCCACCCACACAGACAGCGTGGTGAAGAAGAACTAAATGAGGAAACAAGTTCATCTCATATGTATTTACTGTACTCTATACCATCTACTGCATCTTGCCTATGCCGTTCGGCCATCTCTCATCCATATATACATATTCTTATTCATTCCTTTACACTTGTGTGTAAGAGGTAGTTGTTGTAAAATTGTTAGATTACTTGTTAGATATTACTGAATGGTCAGAACTAGAAGCACAAGCATTTTGCTACACTCGCATTAGCATCTGCTAACCATGTGAATGTGACCAATACAAATTGATTTGAAGTTCTGAACAAGTCCCGGATCTAGGACATCCCGGGTAGGCACCCACGCCCGCTCCTCGGGGCCGTAGCCCTCCCAGTCCACCAGGTACTGCAGGGTGCCTCAGACCCACAAGCCTCCAACAGACGTCAGACAGCGTAGGCCGGGCGACCATCAACAAGTCGAGGGTGCGTAGGGGCAGCTGTGGGTGAAGAGAAGGGACTGGTCCTTACCAGCTTGAGACAGGAGACATGGAAGGATTGACAGACCCTCATAGACCTGGTAAGCTGGAGACGATAGGTGACTGGGGTTGATGAAACTCGGGATCTTGAATGGTCTTATGTAGCGTGGATGGAGCTTCTGCGACGGAAGATCACGGGTGGACAGCCACACCCGTTGACC
The DNA here is from genome assembly GCF_002021735.2 of Oncorhynchus kisutch. Taxonomy (NCBI): domain Eukaryota; kingdom Metazoa; phylum Chordata; class Actinopteri; order Salmoniformes; family Salmonidae; genus Oncorhynchus; species Oncorhynchus kisutch. The sequence continues at coordinate 28,953,615 of NC_034192.2, read as the reverse complement.
CGGTCGGAGGAGCCAAAGAGGCCTTCGGTGCTGGTTTGCCTGCTCTGATCCAGGTGCGGAGACATCGTCGAATGAACGCCCGGTTGACAGCACCCCCGCTTCGGCCTCCTGTTCAGGAAACATGGGGGAGGGGGACCCGAACTAACACACGAACAGCAGTGTTCGGCAGTGTGTTGTGAGCATCCTCTGCCTGGGTGTAGACTAAACAGCGGAGGAACTTCTCAAACATCTGGTTGGCACATTCGACTGTGGGTGGAACCCTGAGGAGAGATTCAGAGAGGTGCAGTTTCTTGTTCCCTTCGTTTTGCTGTGAAAGGACCACCCCTGCTCCAGTGTCTGACGCGTCCACCTCTACCACAAAGGAACGTGTAGAATCAGGATGGACGTACTTAAGTAAACATACTTTAAAGTTCTACCAAAGTAGTTTTTGGGGTATCTGTACTACTATTTATATTTTTGACAACTTTTACTTTACTACATTCCTAAAGAAAATGATGTACTTTTTAATCCATACATTTTCCCTGACACCCACACGTACTCATTACAATTTGAATGCTTAGCAGGACAGGAAAATGGTCTAATTCGCACACTTATCAAGAGAACATCCCTGGTCATCCCTACTGCCTCTGATCTGGCGGACTCAATAAACACATGCTTCGTTGGTAAATGATGTCTGAGTGTTGGAGTGTGCCCCTGGCTATCTGCAAATAAATAAACTAGAATATGTGGCTGTCTGCTTTGCTTAATGTAAGGAATTTAAAATGTTTTATACTTGTACTTTTGATACTTAAGTATATTTTAGCAATTACATTTACTTTTGATGCTTCTACTCAAGTAGTATTTTACTGGGTAACTTTCACTTTAGTCATTTTCTATGAAGGTATATTTACTTTTACTCAAGTATGACAATTGGGTACTTTTTCCACCACTGCACCCACTAACATGCAAGCTGCTGCTACTCTGTCTATCTTATACTTAGTTCCAATACCATATTTAGATGTGAGTTTAATATTTCCTGTATATAGTATGCTTACTTACTTTGTGTATTTCATATTCCCTACTCTTATTTCTTGTGTTTTTGCTAGTAATAAATTGTTATTGATTAATGCATTGTTGGATTTTGAGTTTACAAGAAAGACATTTCACCGTACTTGTGCATGTGACATTAAAACTTGAAACAAACACCAACCACACTACACGATAAAGGCACAAAATTTCAGAAACTGACAGACGTTTGTCAGAGCCTACGACCGCATATAATAGTCAGACCGAGACCCTGTCACACTGAACGAGTTGAAGATGTCCGACAATCGTTTTACGACCTGGACATTTTGTCTGGGATGACAAAATCGTGGCATAAGACGGCCTTTCCAGTCTTGACGTGCAGTGCCCATATGCACATGGTACAAGAGATGTGCTTTTTGTGCCTGTAAACCTTGTATGTAGCAACATTGTTCCATTTGATTAAAACAATTAAGTCGTTAGTAGGCTACCCTTACCATACTCTAACAAAAGCTGGTTCAACAGCAATGCATCTGGTGTCCTTCTTATCCTAACCATCCATTAGCCAAGTAGCCTATCCATTAAAGGTTTCTAAATGTTCTACTCGTGAGGCTTTTGCATTATTCACATAGGTCCTGCAGTGCATATTGCATACGGCTTGTATCCACTCCCATTTTCAAAGACTGCCTCTTGGCCGGTTACCAAAGACGAGCTCATCTAAACATATTACAAATATATAGTCCTATAACGTAATATCAACGGTATGCCTCGGCTATGTCTGCTTATTGAGAATGTCTAATACACTTCACGGGAGCCTAGTATTTTTTTATCCGAGGATATGTGCAATGCGTAAAGGTCTATACTTGTTGGCATGATGATGTTTAATGTCATGAGTCTTGTCCTGGAGGCATAACTGAGCGATTTCCTCTTAGATAGGCCAGCTGTAAAGTCAAAATTGGCTATATTGTAAAAATGTATGAAAACAAATATTTGATTTTTGGTCTTAATTTAAGGTGAGACATTAGGGTTAGCTGTGTGGTAAAGTTTAGGGTTAAGGTTAGGTTTAAAAATCAGATTTTATGACTTTATGGCTGTGCGCCAATTAACGACCACTCTGTAGAGCTGCCTCCAGAACAAGATTCAGGATGAAAAACGTTAACCTGCTACTCGTTAAAACCAATTACAAGAATGTTGACTGTCAACACTCCAAACATATTGAGCAAACACCTGATGTTTATTTTTTACTCTTGCTATCACACGTCACTGTAGCCTATGCTATTTAATAAACTGTAGAAGCAATCTACAATGGACTAGGATGGGAAATTCCGTTGGCCCCAGCCAAATTGGAGTTGATGACAATGCAAAGATTGCAAAGACATCGTCATTAACCTACAGAACTTGAGACGAACACATGTAGTATTAAGCCATGGAAGGCCTTGATTAGCCAGTGAGTGGTCAAGACCTTGTCACGCCTACAACTTGTTGATTAATCAAAATCCAGCCCTTTCCTATTGTGCTCTTAATTCCATCTTTTTCAATAGCAAACATATTTTTGACACACCCCCGGACCTACAGCGCTACCACCAGCCCTTAGATTTACAATGGAGTTAGGTTTGTTAGAATAGAGCCTACGGTCTAAAGAATATCACGCGCATGACCTCTTTCGATATGAGCCTTTCCCAGTCAGGAACATGGCCGAGTCCTCAGATAACCTTACATACATTGATTGATGTTCCTCAACCATGATATGGTAATTGATGAAGGTCCTTGGATAAACTTACAAACGTTCAGTATTGATTGATGTTATGGTAAGGAGAAATGAGGTTTATTATAACTGTCACGACTTCCGCCGAAGTCGGCTCCTCTCCTTGTTCAGGCGGTGTTCGGGCAGTCGGCGTCACCGTCTTTCTAGCCATAGCAACTCCATTTTTCATTTATCCTTTTTTATTGTCTTGTTTTGCACAGTTGGTTTACATTCCCCAATTACACTGAATGTATTTATTCCTCTGCCCCCCCACCCCCCCCCACGTCTTTGTGTGATATTGTTTGTGTGTTCCGTGTTTTTGTAACGCGCCAGGCTGGCGTTCGTTATTTCCGTGTTATTTCACGAAGCTTGATTGTATTGTCAAACATTCATGTTTTGTGACCGTTTTTGAGTGCTTTACACTTTGCCTTGTCGGCTGGAGGTTTTTGACACAGCTGCATCCGTCTGTAATCTTCCTCCTGAGGATATAAAGTGTGCGCCTGTTCACAATTCTCTGCTCTCCTGCACCCGACTTCACCACCAGTACGCACACGCCTGACAATAACTCTTGATGCAGAAATCTCACTCAGAAATCCAGATGCTTTAAACATTACCTTTAGCACATAAATACGTTTACTGAATCAGAAAACATGTCGTTTCATTTGTGATCATAATGTAATGTCTTTCTATGCGATTCTGGTGCCAGGTGACAATGTCATACTCCTGTCACGGTATTTACCACTGCCACGGCCACTTCCGGTTTCTTTGTTTATTTTCGGCAGACAAAACAAAAACAGACACTCTCCACGCTGTCCAGACACTGTCTGGTCCAGACCTGACACATACACCGACTGTATATGTGGCATTGTTTCAAAGCCATTCCACCAGAACCAATCATCCAGATGCAGACTGAGTGAGTATAGGAAGTATTACAAATTGCATACAATATGCTGCTCAGTGTCGTATGTGCTACCTGATTGAGCTGTTAAGCAATCTGTGAAATTGAGGTCAAATACCCCAGGGGGGGGGGGGGGGGGCAACACTGCTTCTGGTAGAGACTTCTAACTTCTAACCCAGAGATATATTATATATATATATATATTATATCCAATACCATAGCTTACAGTATACAGTACATTGGGGAAAACAGTATATCTAATATCTGTTATTTGATAGACTGCTTGGTATTCAATATAACCGGAGTGCAAGGGCATTTGATCATTCTAAACAGAGTGGGTTTAAAACCCCCATCACAGTGAAACTGATCTGCAATGCCACCCGGTGCTCACTAGCAGCGCCCACGTCCGTGAGACTGTACATGTTTTCTTAGCATCACCACACACACTACACTACTACCCCCCCCCCCCCCCCCCCCAGAATAACGCTAAGCTTAGGGGTGAGCTTTCATTGCTGTAGCATTGTAGATTGTGAGGAAGCAAGATGTAGGCCCAGACTGGGCTTTGCTGGCTCTGCTCTCTCAACTGCCCCATATATCTTCCCTATTAGCCCTGGAGCATAAAACTGCTGTTGGTTCAGGATGTGGCACCATGGTGCGGTGTGGTTTATCTCCTCTTCACGCGTTCTCCCTACTCTCACTTTGGCCAAGGATTAGTTTCTACCACAATCACGCAATAACCGCTCTTCTACCTCATACATATAAATAAATGAGCAGGTCAAAGACGAGGCCTTGTTCGAGGTAAGACACCTTGCGGGAGTGTAGACTGAATAATGCATCAAAACCTTTGTTCCAGGTCTGAAAAACAGCAACCCTTTCAGTTTTATATATTTATAATAGCCTAAACGTGGGCAGATTATAATTTATTTTTAACAAAAATGATGTACCCCTACATCCTTAGAGCTTTGAAGTATGTTTAGGGGTCAATACTGAGAGGCAAGGGGAACGGACAGTATGTCAGTACCATCTTTGAAACATAGTCTTTTAAAGTGTGAAAAAAGTAACATTTTAATCTCTCAAGAGCTGTCCCTGTGAAGAAAGTCTAATGTGTTTACACAATCACAAAATCCCTCCAACAACTCCCTTTTGAAGTGGATTTTGTAATGGTGGAAATTGTAAGTAGCAAAACGTCATAAAATGATTGAGTTTCCCTATTAAGTCTAAGCTTAATTTAAAATGTAAATCATAATAGACGTATTTTATAGCACACTGAGGGGAGCCAGGGAGCATGAACCAACACAAATAGTGGCTGCTTGCGCCTCAGACAGGATGACTGTCTGGCCTGGCCTCTGTCTCCACACTCACTTGACATAACTTAGAAATATGGCTCCTCGGAGAATAACACGACTACTAGGCCTACGGGGTGAGGACGTGGTAAGTTAAAGGCTCAGTAGACTCTGGAGAAAACATTATGAATGTTATTAGTTGTGCTTGGGCAGTAATAAAATCACAATATATCACATAAAACAGTCTGATACTATCAATGGCTTTAGGGTTCTGTGTTTTTTTTTTAAACGTAACAGGCTATTATGCACATTGCACATTATCAGATTGCAGATATCAGCATTAATACTGAACAATTGATTTCTTACAATACAACGCATTTTGTAACATGTATGATTTTATTGCCAGAAATCTAATATGCTTGTAATGTTCCTGTAGATTTGAGATTGACACAATGGGTCAGCTGAATAACCGGGTGCAATTTCATCTGCTTTTACTCAGGAGTCAAAAAGGCCTGTCTCTACTACTCTGAAGGTCAAGGCTTCACATCCCTGCATTTCCCGATTTGTTTACATACAATTGACTGGAACTGCATCAGGCGTGACTGCTTGAATAGAAAGAAGGAAAGAATTAAAGGAAGCTGTGTGATCTTGTGGTTAGGAGTCAGGTGAGGTTGGAGCATGCTGAGAGAGAAGGGCGACTAGGAGGAGAGATGTGCCCCGTTCATTCTGCGGTAGATAAGAATCTGACCCCTACATCTGGGTACATGTCAGCTCCTGTGAGCATCACACCAACCAGTGTTTAACCCCATGCGTCCCAGAAGAGAGAAACTGATGACTCTCAAACAGGTCATGAAAGATTAGACCACTGGCATTTATTGCTGTCATTTATTGCTTAACTTTTTCTCTCATTTACTCATAAAATAGTCTTTTTTGCAACCCTTTGATATTTTAAGTAGAAATTGTGCACCAATATAGAATTTTAAAAGCCTGATATATTAAATGAAGTGCCCTTTAATATAGACAAATGTACTGTAGAATTCAATGAAACAGATTTTTTTATATGACTAAAGGGCTTGCTAAATAAAGAGCCAAAATTCTGCATTTTGACATGTCCCCAACCCTGTGCCCACTTCTAGGTACAGTTGAAACATTCCAGGGGCCTCATTTATCAATCATGCATAGGCACAAATCTGTATGTAAACCAAGTGTGGGATCATTTCCACGCAAAGTGTGAGATTTATCAATGTGAACACTTGCTTGAGAGTGTGCGTAAATCTAACCACACAATTGTACGCACAGTGCCAAGTGGTGGAATATGGGAACTGCTTGTCAATCTTAGAATGGGGAAAATATATGTTGAAAATGTATGCAATTGTGAGTAATAATTAAATCATTCTTTGATTGAATTGTATTTTCATTATGAATTCATGCATATCTTGATAGGCTATATATCATTTGACCACATCAATGCATGTTACGATAATAATCCATATAATGTACAGTAATCTGTGAAATTAGAGGCACGTGTGAAAGTAAAACCATTTTAGAAATACTATAAAAGACTGAGATAATGGGAAATGGAATGAGAGATGGCTCATCTTGCTCTGTTGGAAGATTTGGCACAAGCTGCACTTCTCAGAAAGCACATTTTTGCAAACCAATCTTATAGGATCGTTACGTGAATTGAAGACCTACTTTAGAAAGGTAAACACATGCCATTCCGATACACATCAAAGTGCTATCCACCCTTGGGGTTTTGGGCACTTTTCAGTGGGAGCTTGCCGATCAGCATCTCACATCCCTCGATGGGCCAATGTTTTGGATGCAATCATCAGCAAAACGAACTGTAACATAACATTTCCATACACCGTCGCACAACAAGTTGAAGTCAAGAAGGATTTATTTGTCGTTAATGAGTTCCCAAATACGAACGGAGCAACAGACAGCAACCACATCGCACAAAAGCACCATCCCAAAACGAGTTCAACTATGTAAACAGAAAACTCTTATTGTGCAGGTGATGTGATGCGCAAAAAACACTGCTGAATGTGGTGGCCAGGTGGAACGCACGACTCGTTCATTTTGCAGAACAGCAATGTTGGCCAGTACGCCTATATGATGGACCTGTTGAGGATGGATGGCATATTGGTGCGTGCTGCCTACTCATCTGAAGTATATTTGCCATTGCTAAAGCAACTTGAAATGTCCTAATGGTCCTGTCTTTGTAGCTATGGTTGTTTTTTTACTGTCAAACCACAACTGACTGAGCCAAATAAAACCCTTTGGTTATACTCAATTTCTGACACTAGCATCTCTATTTCAGTCCCGTAAACATTTGACATAGAATTTCATGGTATGGCATTGTATATTCCACACAGGCTTTAAAATTATGATTTTGAGCATATATGGTTAAATAGGGGTGTTTCGAAATGCTAGTAGCCAGTGGTGTAAAGTACTTCATTAAGAATCTACCCCTTTTAAAAAATATGTTTTGCCTAAAATGACATCCCCAAATCTAACTGCCTCTAGCTCAGGACCTGAAGCAAGGATATGCATATTCTTGATACCATTTCAAAGGAAACACTTTGACGTTTGTGGAAATGTGAAAGGAATGTAGGAGAATAACAGATTAGATCTGGTAAAAGATAATACAAAGGTAAAAACATCATTTTTTTGTACCATCATCTTTGAACTGCAAGGCCATAATGTATTATTCCATCCTAGATGCAATTTAGATTCTGGCCACTAGATGGCAGCAGTGTATGTGCAACGTTTTAGAATGAGCCAATGAACCATTACATGTCTGTTTAAAAGGGTGTGTCTAGACTGCCCAAATGTGCCTAATTGGTTTATTAATAACTTTAAGTTCAAAACTGTGCACTCTGCTCAAACAATAGCATGGTATTATTTCACTCTAATAGCTACTCTAAATTGGACAGTGCAGTTAGATTAACAAGAATTTAAGCTTTCTGCCAACATCAGATATGTCTATGTCCTGGGAAATGTTCTTGTTACTTACAAGCTCATGCTAATCGTATTAGCCTACGTTAGCTCAACCATTCCACGGGTGGGACACCGATCTGTAGAGATCCTTAAGATTAAGTAGAAATACTTGAAAGTACTACTTAAGTAGCTTTTTGGGGTCTGTTCTTTACTTTACTAATTATATTTGACAACTTTTACTCCACTACATTCTTAAAGAAAATCATGTACTTTTTACCCTATACATTTTCCCTGACACCCAGAAGTACTCATTACATTTTGCATGCTTAGCAGGACAGTAAAATGGTCTAATTTACACACTTATCAAGAGAACATCCCTGGTCATCCCTAATGTCTCTGATCTGGCAGACTTAATAAACACAAATGCTTAGTTTGTAAATTATGTCAGAGTGTTGGAGTGTGCTGCTAGCAATCTGTAAATTTAAAAAACAAGTAAATCGTCCCATCTGGTTTGCTTAATATAAGGAATTTGATGTGATTTACACTTTTACTTTTGATACTTAAGTATATTTGAGAAATTACCTTTACTTTTGATACTTAAGTATATTTAAAACCAAATACTTTTAGACTTTCTGAAGTAGTATTTTACTGTGCGAATGTTCTATTATGGTATCTTTACTTTTACTCAAGTATGAGAATTGGATACTTTTTCAACCACTGCTTATAGTAGCCAAGGTCATGCATGAGCCCTACGGCTGAAAACAATTTATATTTTTATCAATGGTTATATCCTACCGGTGTGCGTATGACGCTCGTAGGACTGTTAGATAAATCACACCTTTTCTATGTGTACAAATATTCTAAATTAAGTAGAATTTTAGAATAGTTTCCATTCAATAATGACAAATAAGGCTTTCAATAAATTCCCTGGTTTTGCATGAAAACCCAGTTGGAGGGTTCCCAGAATCAGAGTTTCTGGAATTTTGCAACCCTACTTATTAGGGAGATTTCAACCCACTTAATCAAAAACATTTCAGAGTTTCAACATGATCGTAAAGCCCTCGTTATTTTGGTGCTTGACCCAATTAATTTCTGAAGATTATTTATTTCATTTGATTAGTGTTCAATTATGTCTGTCCCTCATTTTAAGCTGAACTCTGTTACTATACGTCAACTGAACTCTCGTTTTAAAATGGTGAAACTATTCCTTTAAAAAACATATGATAGTCTAATCATAGTGTAAAATTAGGTGAGCTGGTTCTAGTCTTTTTGGCCATTTTTGGCCTGGTGTTTTGTGGTGGAAAACATACTGGGTTGAGCATATCAGGTCAACCCTGTTACCCATAGATTGACAGGCTAGAAATCTTTTATACATTTGATATTTTTTTGTGAAGTTGCATTCAATTGCCAGTCCCTATTGTACACAACAAGCCATTCCCCCCGTCACGAGGGGATTTATGGTTGATTTAAGATGAAATCGTCAACCCTGTTACTTTATTTGGCACTTACTAATAAGACTTAATAGGCATTTAAGTGCCTGGGGCGGCAGGGTAGCCTAGTGGTTAGGGTGTTGGACTAGTAACCGAAAGGTTTCAAGTTCAAATCCCTGAGCTGACAAGGTACAAATCTGTCATTCTGCCCCTGAACAGGCAGTTAACCCACCTAGGCCGTCATTGAAAATAAGAATTTGTTCTTAACTGACTTGCCTAGTTAAATAAAGGTTAAAAGTACAGTTTTTTATTTAACCTCTTGAGATGGCAAAATTCATTTTTTATGAAGTAAAATATATGACAGAATGTAAAAATGAGGTGAAATCAAAAGTTACGTACTTCCAAGTTACACTTCTCAAAAGGCATCGAATTGGTGGAACGACCCAATTACCTGCAAAAGACAGAAGGTAATTATGAGTTAACGTGCTTATTTTTCATTTCATTCGTTTGTTCCCATTTGGAATTCATCACTTAGTCATGTAATCTCTCTCTAATCTGATACGTTTATTTCTCCACCGCTGATGTTCAGTTGAGTACATCATTGTGGACTGTGCTGTGCTCACTCATGCTGTTCTATTCCATTTTACTGCATACAGCACCAGAGGTAATCATCTAGAACAAAATCCCAAACTTGACCTTTCTTCCCATTAGGTGTGGTAATTAGTGTTATTACAAAAGCTGTGGTGGTGCAGTCAGCAGCAAATTCCACCCAATTTGTGTAAATTGTGCAACAACTTTCAGTGTTCCTCCAGTATCTCTACCTGGCACCCTGCGTAGTATACAACTAGAGCCTGGCTAGCTAGCTTTTGTTTGAAAAACACATATGGAAACAATACCATCTTTGTTTCATCTGGCTGCCAATTCGTGATCTTTTGAGAACATCATTTGAGGAGTGGCCTGAAGCGTAAGAGAAATGGGAGACAGAGGAATCCAGCAGTGCTGAAGCAGAGGGCTCATAGAGAGGGCGACTGGCTACTATTCTGAACTTTGTGTGGTGAGCTTTCTGGCGCCCAGAGCTGCTGAGGCATCAACCAAGTAGGTGCTACACAGAGTGGAAGAGGAGAAGTCCAGAGGCTATAAGACAATACAAGATCATCAGCAGACTCCATCACCATCATCTACCATCCTCTGTCTAGCTCCCTTTGCTTAAGCCATGAATTGACCCCCTCTACCTTCGGAGGATGTAGCTTTCAAAGACTTGGCCATTTGGTTGACCTGTCATGATATATTGCTTGCTTGTTTTTTGCTCTTGAAGCGCTTTCAGATTCTATGAAAATCGCTATAGATGTAATATAAAATAATTTATATTATTTATTTACTATCATATATATATATATATATATATATTAACAATGCATCCTTCACTTTAGTCAAATATTAGAGTGAAGTGTCGATAGTGTCTGTCTGGGTGCACGGCCCTACAGACTGAAGACAGGATGAGATGGTAAATAGGGCCTGTGTTTTAAACTCATTCTGCTGTGTTTGATAATCACTGATTAGCCTGGGTTCCTTCCACTTAACTCATTCTCCCAGGTCTATAGCTGCCTCACCTCACGACTCGCCACAGCTGCCCCGACCAACAGACAGCCGAGCATAATTCACTCCTCGGTTAATCAACTAGATTAACCTGCTGACAGCTCCACCAGCTAAACCAGAATTTATGTTCACCCAGAGTTTCCAAGCAGAAGACAAAGATTTTTTGCAGGGACATGGTGTAGATTATTTCATGGTCATTTATATTTTTCAATCTGGAGATACTTTCAACATGTTCTGTTTACAGAACAGACTCCAGTGGCGAAGGAGAACGTTGTTAAACTAAAAACGTATATGCTTTTAATTAAGGTCTGTTAGTACGGACAGCCTGTCATCACTTTCAACAATAGCGCTCTTTACTGCGGCCCCCAAGTTGGTAAAATATATATTTGCATTATAAAACACTTAACTTAGAAATTCAATATCTACTTTAAAGGTACATTAACATACATTTACCCATAACCGAGTTTTCTGAAATAACTTCATACAAAAACACAATTTTACACACTTGAGGTAGCCCTTTACACTCGTACACGTATAAAGGTTGAAAATGGCAGATTTAGGTACAGAAAAAATAATAAAATCGGCTAAATTGGGACGCAGTGGCTGTACAGTAACTTGCTATGAATTAAGTCAGACACTTCACAACACTGTATGGGTTTAGACTTACTGCCGTTATGAACTTGAGCACCTCACGCGATGTCACGGCTCTCGTCGTAATGAGGACCGGACCAAAACACAGCGTGGTAAGTGTTCATGATTCTTTATTAACCAAAACACTTGAACAAAATAACAACATGAAAAAAAATCGAAACAGTTCTGTAAGGTGCATAACATATACAGAAAACAACTACCCACAAAACACAAGTGGGACAAAGGCTGCCTAAGTATGATTCCCAATCAGAGACAACGATAGACAGCTGCCTCTAATTGGGAACCACACTTGGCCAAAAACAAAGAAATAGAAAACATAGAAATAACGAAACTAGAATGCCCACCCTAGTCACACCCTGGCCTAACCAAAATAGAGAATAAAAGCCTCTCTATGGCCAGGGCGTGACAATAAGTTTTCCCCCATCCCTCCCTCTAACTAGGCAACCGTAGAACATTTTTGTTGTCTGAGTGAAGGAAATACTGTAAATGAAGAAGACTCTTTCTATTTTGAAAGATGAGATTGTTGATGATTATAATAAATACCACTTTGAAGTCATTCAAGCAAGCCAAACACCCGTGCTTCCAAATGTGCACTTCACATATCCATGTCATAAAACTCATGTCATATACAGTGTCAAAATGTATGATCACAATGTTTGATGTACAGTTACAAGGTGACATGGCGTCAAACCCTGCGTTGTTCTGAACAGAATGAGCCTGTTTGTCTAATGTGGAGAAAATTAGCTGTGGCAGATGTACCTGAATGAGCTCATGACTCCTTTCTATGCGCACCAAAATTGCTATCTGTTTCCCTGAATTGCATTGTGAAAGCCTAACACTAATGTCATATTTTATAGCTTAGCTAGTCATGTTGGCAATATAACACGCTTTCAAATGATGACCACCCGACCCATATTGCGATTTAGAATGGAGTGTTTTTGGATTGTGTAAAGAGTAATTGTGGCAGGGTTGTGTTAAAAAAAAAAAAACTACAAGTGTGCTTGCTCTAGTTTCTCAAGGGCACAGATAGGAGAGCAAAGAAAAAACACCTTATAGTTGAAGACTCTTCTTTGAGTTATAAAAGTGCTCTGAAATTACCTTGGAACTGTGCACACTTTGGAAAGGTGTGTGGCCACTTCAAAACACAAGTTAGTCCTCTCACTCAAACCCTTTGAAATGTTTTGTCATATGTTACACCTACCCCCCCCCCCCCCCCCCCCCCATATTTTCCAGGAGTTTTTTCAGATTCCATTATCAAAAATGCAGTGAAATGTACCAGAAGTGGAGTGGCCACAAAAATTATTTGGGCCCATAGTTTTTCCTGATCTGCTAACCTAACCAGGTAAAACTCCAGACCTTATACGGTATGACGTCATTAATCTGATTCGGTTGTAAAAATGTTTAATATGGGTTATGATGGGACCAGAGTGTTCCCAATCAGGTCACATGGTGTTAAAAACATGGGGGTTTCATATGCACAGACACAGACAAAGCAACATCATTGGACAATAAAACCCAAAGGGCAGAGCTTGCTCTATGCATGTTTGCATCTTGTGCAACTATAGGCCTAATAATAAACTAACTCACAGTCTATGTCAGCTATTGTGCTTATTGATTAATTCCAGTTCATCATTTTTGATTAAAAAAGTCTAGGTAGCCTAATTAGCCCAAGTTAGATTTTACTCACAAATGACAGAAATTACAGCCTAAAAATGGACAGAGATATGTTAATCTTATCATATTTCTCCAATACCTATCTTGTTTGCAATGAAACTGTCCCTGTTTGCAAATAATTCAATCTGAAACGTCATTAGGAATCTGAACATTGTACATTCAAAAGTTAGGCCTACCTTCCCACCCCAGACAGAGAAGGTCTACCGACACAGAAAAAGGTATGCTTTAATTTAAGAGTCTATTAACATAATACAAAAATCCACATCTAAAATCTGTCAGTTTAAGCCCAAAATAAAAACCAATCCACCGCATCCACCTACAGTGCCTTCAGAAAGTATTCACACCCCTTGACCTTTTCAACATTTGGTTATGTTACAGCCTGAATTGAAAATGTATTAAATTGAAACTGTGTGTTACTGGCTTACACACAATACCCAATAATGTCAAAGTGGAATTATGTTTTTAGAATTTTTACAGATTAATTAAAAATGAAAAGCTGAAATGTCTTGAGTCAATAAGTATCCAACCACTGTGTTATGTCAAGCCTAAATAAGTTCAGGAGTAAAAAATGTGCCCAACAAGTCACATAATTAGTTGCATGGACTAACTCTGTGTGCAATAGTAGTTTAACACATTTTTTTTTATGACTACCTCATCTCTCTACCCCACTCTACACACAAACACAGATTCAACCACATTTTCCAACGTTTTCCAACGCCTCGCAAAGAAGGGCATCTAAAAAGCAGATATTGAATATCCCTTTGAGCATCTTGAAGTTATTAATTACACTTTGATGGTGTATCAATACACCCAGTTACATCAAAGATTACAGCCGTCCTTTAACTCAGTTGCCGGAGAGGAGGGAAACGGCTCAGGGATTTCACCATGAGGCCAATGTTGACTTTAAAATAGTTATAGAGTTTAATGGCTGTGATAGGAGAAAACTGAGGATGGATTAACAACATTGTAGTTACTCCACAATACTAACCTAAGAGTAAAAAGAAGGAAGCCTGTACAGAATAAATATAATCCAAAACATAAATCCTGTTTCCAACATGGCAAGAAATTTTATCCTGAATACAAAGTGTTATGTTTGGGGCAAATCCAATACAACACATTACTGAGTACCATTCTCCATATTTTGAAGCATAGCGGTGGCTGGATCTTGTTTTGGGTATGCCTGTAATTGTCAAGAACTGGGGAGTTTTTCAAGATAAAAAAGAAACAGAATGGAGCTAAGCACAGTCAAAATCAAAATCCTATAGGAAAACCTGGTTCAGTCTGCTTTCCACCAGACACTGGGAGATGAATGCAACTTTCAGCAGGACAATAATTTAAAATACAAGGCCAAATCTACACTGGAGTTGCTTACCACGAAGACAGGGAATGTTCCTGAGTGTCCGAGCTACAGTTTTTACTTAAATCTGCTTGAAAATATATGGAAAGACTTGAAAATGGTTGTCTAGCAATGAAGAATTCAAAAAAAGAATAAATTGTGCAAATATTGTACAATCCAGGTGTGGAAAGCTCTAAGAGACTTACCCAGAAAGACACACAGCTGTAATCACTGCAAATGGTTATTCTAACATGTATTCACTCAGGGGTGTGAATACTAATGTAAATTGATATTTTTGTATACAATAAATTTGCAAAAATGTCTAAAAACACGTCTTCACTTTGACATTATGGAGTATTGTGTGTAGATGGGTTAGAAAAAAAACACAAAATATGGAATAAGTCAGGGTGTATGAATACCTTCTGAAGGCACTGTGTGTCGGCCTTCTGCATCCGAGGTGGAAGGTGGCTTAGCTACAAAAGTATTTGTCAGACAGTGAGACATCCCAAAAATTGGTCTTCTCGCGAAAACATCTGTAGCGTACGAAACTAATATAACCACTCTATGGAAATGGGAGATGCTCACAAACACGATGGTGTTGTCCGTTTTGCTTTAGGACCCCCACAAGTGTCACAGGACTTGTCTGAAATCGGAAACGTTGCGTCCAAACCGTTTGGGCTACAAACTATTATGACCCCTCTGTGGAAAGGGGAGACTCTCACGAACACAATGGAGATTTGCTCTACGACTCCCACAAGTTTCACGGGACTCGTCTGAAGGTAACCCATACAAATTAATGGAAGTATACAGGTACAGTAGTTTTGTGCCTACAAAAATACGGGGTTAAATAGTCCAAAAAAAATCATTAATATTTTATGAGCTTTCTTATATCTCTTAGATATAGGACAGACACTTCAAAACCTTATTCCTTATCATACATTTTTGGACTGTCTTTTTTCCCATTTATGAATGTGTTTTTAAAATGTGTTTCTATGGGCTATAAAGGACAAATTCAATATTAGATCAAATCATTTGTAAATATATATATTTTTTTATAGCTAAAGGGGTCCTAAAATTCCAAATCAAATAGCTAAATGATTCATGGTATGATCAATTCCATATGTTACCCTAGCTTAAACACCGTCTGTACATATTTTATTGTACAGAAAGTGAAAAGCTTAATCAATTGATAGTGATAGAATTAGATTACTTCATTTTTTGTCTGCTAGGCTATAGAATGTCAAAGAAACGAAACAATGATTTTCCCATATGCATCTGAGTCATGTCTTTCCAGGGGATTTTACAGCTTGTTTCTAGCAAAGCATCTCTGACCAAAGCACTGTTATAGATCACTTGATATAATCGGACACATTTTATTTTCTTCAAAATCTTAAGCTAACAAGACCTGTGGTTTTTGCAATTGTCTTTAATAAAAAGGTGAGTCTTGGTTTTAACTTAACAGCCCTTCACAGAGATAGGCTATTTAAAGAGTGCATGGTGGGTAGCGGAATTGACCGACAAATCTATGGATATAGCAGCCTATAGCCTAATTTTGTCTTGTCAAACAGGTAGGCCTAAAACTCTTATTTCTTAAATAGGAAGAAATAGGCTCCAACACAAAGGCCTTGTTGAGACATATTAACATTTCATCAGTTACAAATTACATGACCCTCCCCTGGACTAGATTAAAAAAATACTAAACCCTCCCTTTGACTGAAATTGAAAAAGCATGACCCCCCCCCCCCCCCCCCCCCCCCCCATTTTTCCTCCAGGTAACCATTCTGTACATTTCGATCCGTCCCTAAGCTAAATCAAAAGTGGTTTGGCGCTGCCACACCTGGTTGAAAAGTGCTGTGGCAAATGCCGCCTCGCCACACGTTTTCCGGCGGCCCTGAAAATTACAGTCAATGTAAAATGCACATATAATCAACAGTGTAATATTTTGGATTCAGTCTTCTGTCAGGTGAACTGTTGTGTCCTCATCTTTGGTCGAGTCATTTTCCCCCATCCAAACTGTTTCCTTTCAATTGCTACAATGTTTATGCATATGTATTTCAGATTTCTTCTGTAAGAAACGTTTCAATTCATCCCTATCATATAAGTCATTTCCCACGAGTGTAAGGGGTTAATACATGTCACAGATTGATGTTTTTTGTTGTTGTTGTTAATGTTCCGCCCTTTTGCCAGTTCAAATAGTTGGTGTCACAGGGCCCAGTACTTTGCTCTGTTTCTTAACAACTTGATTCTAGTGGTATTGCTATGGCAAACAAAAGGGTTGTCGGGAGTGAATGTTTTTCAAACATGCAACCTTCCTGTCGAAGAATGACTTGGTATTTGTGTTAGGTCTAGATCCCAGTGTAAACTGTATTTTACAACAGCACAAAAGAAAACGATTGAATTCTTAACTGACCAACATCAGAGGTCCATTCGCCTGAGAGATGGAAGTAGCTGCAAGATGATGACACAGACGTATCTGCAACTGTATCTCCTGTACTCTCCATTCTCCCAAAGGGAAACACATCTAAATGTCACTAACAAACCATGCATAAAGCACAGAGTTAATGCAAACCATGTCATGCTAACTACTTCCCACTCATTTGAATAATTCAAACAATTAATCCCCCATCTATTAAACATAATTGTTATTCCTTATTTGCTTTGCTTTATGAAGTTTGTAGAAATATTAAGGAAGCAGTTTGTCTTCATTATGCCGGTTAACATACCTACTCCGTCCTTTTCCTGTTGATTTAATACAATCGCTCAGCTATAGTAATACCATTCATCTAACTGTAGCAACAAAATAAACACAATCAAATGTGAAAAGTTGGGAACATTAGTTTTCCTGCGATAACGTCTGAATTAGTACATTGTGTAATTAGTCTCTTGTTTTGGAAGATTTCTGTCTGGGAAAAGCGGTTAAGGACTAAATGATCAAACCCAATTTTATTTGTCACATGCGCAGAATACAACAGGTGCAGACCTTACCCTGAAATGGTTACTTACAAGCCCTTAACCAACAATGGCTGTGGCTATGGCTACGTTTATGGCCATCATTTACCTGTCTAACGACCCAGATTAGTTATCTCAGAGAGGAGAGCTGGGCATCAGTGATTCATTGGTAGTAATATTATACACATTAATCATGACGCCTTATTTTCTTGACTCTCCCAATCATTCTACTCCAGCAACACAAGAAGATAGAGATTCCCTTAAGAGAGAGTGCTTCAATGGAGAGGTGGAATGTAGCCAACTTGACTGTGTCTTCAGAAGAACTAACTGCTTGTCTGAGATATGGGCTAGCTGGGACTGAGCGGGGACTACTGGTCATAGGGTAAAGGAAGTAATAAAAAAAGAGAACATCCTGTCATGCAATGGTTTAGTAGTGACCCTCTGCATTATAGCCATGTATTGCAATATGCATCAGGCCAAATCTCTAGAAGAAGCCAAGGGGATAAATAGAATATGCTTAGTTTGGACGGAGCTATAGTTTTTTCCCATTATAGTCTGAGAATTCTAAAGTTTAGACAGTTGGGTGGATGAATGACTGAAATGTAATAACACAGGAGATAAATGTACTACTAAAGCAACATGACAGAGACTGACTGTAAGTATCTTACTCACCAAGTCTAACGGGAAAGCAAACAGTCTATTGTACAGTAGATGGTAATCTGTGTAAAGTAATAAAGTCATATGTCACTCAGGTCCTGGAACATGGTGGGAATGTTATGGCAGGTGCATGGTGGTCATGTAAGCTACAGTTCATCCACCTGACTAAGACCCCATTCCTTACCATTGTAAACAATATATTAATAACAAAATCTCAAGCTGAGGCAAACATCATCTGAAGAGTATCTGTGGGCTGTAGAGAGTTAGAGAGTGGCTCTCAGGTACATAGGTAAGGAGGGCACTTACTTGAGCACATGTGTGGAGCCGTTGATCTGTGTGGCCGAGCAGGGGGGCCCTGGCCCTAGTATGGATGGCCGCCTGACGCTGTAACGCTTTCTCCCACAGCAGAGGATGATGAGGAAGGCACGGCGGAAGGACTTGTTCAAGAAGGCATAGAGAATGGGATTGAGCATGGAGTTAATGTAGCCCAGCCACAGGAACGCTGCCCACAGCTGGTCGGGCACTGTATAGCTTATGAAGGGGTCCACCACGTTTGTGATGAAGAAGGGGGCCCAGCACAGGCAGAAACAGCCCATGATGATGCACAGAGTCTTGGCCGCCTTCGTCTCCGTACGCATGCGGTGGTTGCGCTGGTGGTCGGCGCTGTCTGCCGAGGCGGCAGCGCCCCCTGCCCGCTGCAGCACGCCGATTTGTCGTGCGTGCGCCCGTGCAGTCACATAGATACGCTGGTAGGCCAGTACCATCAGAACCAGAGGGATGTAGAAGGCCACCACGGAACACGTCAGAGCGTAGGGCTTGTTGACCATGAAGACACATGCCGTCGAGTTGGCTGCATCACCGCTGAACTTCCGTTCCTCTATCTACCAAGGGGTTGGGATGTGGTAACACCACACATATCACACACACACACACACACACACACACACGCACACACACACACACACACACACACACACACACACACACACACACACACACACACACACACACACACACACACACACACACACAGAGAAGAAAAACATACATATATAGTTAATGTGTCAGTTCAATGAACTTTAGTTTCACAAACACAGTACAGTTATAATTCTGAGAACAGGTCTATGATATGACAAGTTGATATGGATGAGGACAATACCGTTCGATGACAAATTGTGGCAATTCATTATTTCCATGGTGAGAGGATGAGCTTGTCAGGGTAGTCCACCATTTACAGTGGAGTCCTGTAGGCTACTGATGATTAAGTAGATTTTTCTAAACAATGAAACTTAAGTAGGAGTGCAATGATGAACAGTGCACAAACCAATCTCCAATCAATGCTATTTCCTGAGCAGACTGACTAGGTCCAGACTGGGGAGGAAGAGGTTCTCTGAACTGATCCTTCATCACTGTCTTCTATCGGCACCCTGCCAGAACGTCAGGCCACTTTCACATCACAGCTGTGCCTACTGCCTACGAATCAAAAGCGTTTTGAGCTCAGTCAGGAGAAAATAAATGACACTATGATCGATAGATATACGCAACGCATCTTTTTATTTTTAATCAACAGGAACTCCATCTGCATTGGGGAGGCAGCTTCGACTGGGCTAGCGTCCTACCCACTGGGCACACACTTGTTGAATCAACGTTGTTACCACATAATTTCAAAGACATTACATTGAATCAACATGGAATAGATGTTGAATTGACGCCTGTGCCCCAGTAGGTAACGTATTAGCTAGTCCTGGCTCAGGAGACAATATTGAATAAATAATATTGGTCTATCTGTTAAAACTTGTCATGTTCATCTGTATGCAGATGCTACTGTTATGTATATCATTGCCCCAACTGTTGACCAGGCTATGTAAGACCTGCAATCTGAACTTGTTGCCTTACAGAAAGTCCTGGTTGGTTTAAAACTTGTACTTAATGTGGGCAAGAGTAAATACATGACGTTCTCTAATTCTTGCAAAAAAATGTTTCAAATGGACTACATATTTATTCATTGGGTGGTTCTCCCATCAAATCGGGTTCCTAACTATAAATATCTAGACATTTGGATTGACAAAGATCTCATGTTTAAAAAAACATACGTTTGAGCTAGTTAAAAAGATAAGATTTAAAGTGGGCTTCCTTTTCAGAAATAGATCTTGCCTCTCCCTAAATGTTGGTGCTCAGGGCACCACTGGTAATTAGGCTCCCCTGAATATATAAAAGCAAAAATATATATACATTTGATATCAAACCACGAATGAGCTTCTCCGAGGGGACCCGTCAGAAGATCTGTCCATTTGCCTCATGTCCTCAACTTCTTTCACAGCTTGTTGTTTATTTGTTTATACATGCATTAGTATATCAACTGGGCCCTCTCGTTGGATGAAGCTTTGTCATCGAGATGTGTTTCTGCTTGACCTACTGATTCATTTCTAGGTATATGGTTGTGGTCACTTGCAATGTGTAGACCTATATACACCCAGTGTACAAAACATTAGGAACACCTTCCTAATATTGTGTTGCATCCCCTTTTGCCCTCAGAACCGCCTCAATTCATCGGGGCATGGACTCCACAAGGTGCCGAAATCGTTTCACAGGGAAGCTGGCCCATCTTGACGCTAATACTTCCCACAGTTGTGTCAAGTTGTTTGGATGTCCTTTGGGTGGTGGACCATTCTTGATACACACAGAAAACTGTTGAGCGTTAAAAAGAAAACGGCACCGTTGCAGTTCTTGACACACTCAAACCAGTGCTCCTGGCACCTACTACCATAAGCTGTTCAAAGTGACTTAAAATGCAAGTTCACCTAAAAATACTTCTTGGCCCTTTATAACACTTGCCTAGTCATTTGTCAGTACCACTGACAGTTTTTAGGTCCATTGTTTGATTAATTAGATGTAGGTAATAAGCTTATTCTACTCCCGCCTTACCGATAGAAACCCCATACAACGTCAAAGTCCATCATAAATACCTCCCAAACACACTGCTCTGGCCTCAGACTGACAATGCCGCAGAAGATGGCGCATACGTAACTAAACACTCCGATTTCTTGTCTATCATCAACAGTGTGTTGGAGAATGTCTTCAGAATGCCCAGGATCAACTGGAAACAACGTGCCACACCTGACGGTCCAAATGGGAAGCTCTCTGAAGAGTAAATGTTTTGGCTAATATTACTCACAGGATATTTATATTACTCTCTAACTGTATTTTCTAACAAGTATCCTGCCTACACTAGAGGTCGACCGATTATGATTTTTCAACGCCGGTACCAATACCGATTATTAGAGGACCCAAAAAAGCCGATACCGATTAATCGGACAATTTATTTTTTCATTTATTTGTAATAATGACAATTACAACAATACTGAATGAACACTTATTTTAACTTAGTATAATACATCAATAAAAATCCATTTAACCTCAAATAAATTATGAAACATGTTCAATTTGGTTTAAATAATGCAAAAACAAAGTGTTGGAGAAGAAAGTAAAAGTGCAATATGTGCCATTAAGAAAACTAGCGTTTAAGTTCCTTGCTCAGAACATGAGAACATATGAAAGCTGGTGGTTCCTTTTAACATGAGTCTTCAATATTCCCAGGTAAGAAGTTTTAGGTTGTAGTTATTATAGGAATTATAGGACTATTTCTCTCTATACCATTTGTATTTCATTAACCTTTGACTATTGGATGTTCTTATAGGCACTTTAGTATTTCCAGTGTGACAGTATAGCTTCCGTCCCTCTCAGAGCCTTTCTTCTCTACAGCGCTGCCGGAGCCTCCTGCCTGTTTGAAGCAGCCTGAGCTGCCAGTCTGCAGGGTGCTGTCAGCCTGCATGGAGCAGTTAGAGCTGTCAGTCTGCATGAAGCAGCCAGAGATGTCAGTCTGCAAGGAGCTGCCAGTCTGCAAGGAGCTGTCAGTCTGCAAGGAGCTGTCAGCCTGCATGGAGCAGTCAGAGCTGTCAGTCTGCAAAGAGCTGCCAGTCTGCAAGGAGCTGTCAGCCTGCATGGAGCAGTCAGAGCTGTCAGTCTGCAAGGAGCGGTCAGTCTGCAAGGAGCTGTCAGTCTGCAAGGAGCTGTCAGTCTGCATGAAGCAGCCAGAGCTGTCAGTCTGCAAGGAGCTGTCAGTCTGCAAGGAGCTGTCAGCCTGCATGGAGCAGTCAGAGCTGTCAGTCTGCAAGGAGCTGCCAGTCTGCAGGGAGCTGTCAGTCTGCAAGGAGCTGTCAGTCTGCAAGGAGCTGCCAGTCTGCAAGGAGCTGCCAGCCTGCATGGAGCAGTCAGAGCTGTCAGTCTGCAAGGAGCTGCCAGTCTGCAGGGAGCTGTCAGTCTGCAAGGAGCTGTCAGTCTGCAAGGAGCTGTCAGCCTGCATGGAGCAGTCAGAGCTGTCAGTCTGCAAAGAGCTGCCAGTCTGCAAGGAGCTGTCAGCCTGCATGGAGCAGTCAGAGCTGTCAGTCTGCATAGAGCAGCTAGATCCGCCAGTCAACCAGAATCTTCCAGATCTGCTAGTCAACCAGAATCTTCCAGATCTGCTAGTCAACCTGAATCTTCCAGATCCGCCAGCCAGCCAGGATCTACCGGAGCCTACTACCTACCTGAGCTTCATCTCAGTACTGGGCTTCCTCTCAGTACTGGGCTGCCCCTCAGTTCCGGGCTGCCCCTCAGTTCCGGGCTGCCCCTCAGTCCCGAGCTGCCCCTCAGTCCCGAGCTGCCCCTCAGTCCCGAGCTGCCCCTCAGTCCCGAGCTGCCCCTCAGTCCCGAGCTGCCCCTCAGTCCCGAGCTGTCCCTCAGTCCCGAGATGCCCCTCAGTCACAAGCTGCTCCTCAGTTCTGTGGGGTTCTGGGTGAGGACTATTAGGCCATGGTCGGCGGCGAGGGTGTATTATCCCAGGACGCGAAGGGGAGGAACTATGACATTTATGGAGTGGGGTCCACGTCCCGAGCCGGAGCCGCCACCATGGACAGACGCCCACCCGGACCCTCCCTATGGTTTTGAGGTGCGTCCGGGAGTCCGCACCTTGGGGGGGGGGTTCTGTCATGCCTTGGTCTTAGTATTTTGTGTTTTCTTTAATTATTTGTTCAGGCCAGGGTGTGACATGTGTCACGAACCGGCTCAAAGCCCGTAACAAAGGGAGACAACGTGGAGATAAGGAGTAACAAAATATATATTTATTAACTAAAGTAACTAAGGAAAATATACAATGGTGTGTGTAATCAGTAATCAGTAGTGTAAGTGAGTGTTTTGCATGCATGAATGTGATAATGCAGGGTGTTGAAAGGTGCCAAAGCAAACAAACAAACAAACAAACAAACAAACAAAAGGCCACCAAGAACCACAACACAATCTACAAAGGTGTCTGCATGGAGAGAGTCTCCTCCATGAATCAGGAAGAGGTCTATTTATCCTGGGACACCCCTGGCCCAGGTGTTTCCCATAAAGCTGACGACCCTCCCAACTCCGCCCACCGGCATCCTAATAAGGAAACAAGAACAAAGACAGAATACGGCAGACAGAGTGGGAGGGTCGTCACACATGGGTTTGTGTGTTGTGTTTCGTATTGGGGTTTGTAGTATTTGGGATCGCGGCTGATTAGGGGTGTTGTATAGGCTTGGCTGCCTGAGGCGGTTCTCAATCAGCAGTCAGGTGCTTCTCGTTGCCTCTGATTGGGAACCGTATTTAGGTAGCCTGAGTTCGCTTTGTCTTTCGTGGGTGATTGTTCCTGTCTCTGTGTAGTGTTCACCAGATAGGCTGTAATAGGTTTCACGTTCCGTTTGTTGTTTTCGTATTTATTTATTTATTTAATGTATTGCCGTTTTCTTTATTAAAGATCATGATTTACCACCACGCTGCATTTCGGTCCGACTCTCTTTCGACAAACGAAGAACGCCGTTACAGGCAAGCGGTACCGATGTGCCAAGTCTGGAACCCACAGGACCCTGAACAGCTTCTACCCCCAAGCCATAAGAGTGCTATATCGTTAACAAAATAGCTACACAGACTATCTGCATTGACCCTTTTTGCACCAACTTTTTTACTCATCACATACGCTGCTGTTACTGTTTATTACATATTATTCCTATTTATACGTACATATCTACCTATACGTACATATCTATATAGCCAAGTTATCGTTATTCATTCATAAAGTGGTAGGCCACAGAAGCTCACAGAACGGACCACCGAGTGCTGAACCGCATACCTTGTAAAAATGGTCTGCCCTTGGATGCAACACTCACTACTGAGTTCCAAACTGCCTCTAAAAGCAACATCTGCACAAGAACTGTTCGTTGAGAGCTTCATGAAATGGGTTTCCATGGCCGAGTAGCCGCACTACTCGCACACAAGCCGAAGATCACCTGATGCGCAATGCAAAATGTCGGCTGGAGAGGTGTAAAGCTCAACGCCATTGGACTCTGGAGCAGTGGAAACATGTTCTCTGAAGTTATGAATCACGCTTCACCATCTGGCAGTCCGACGGACAAATCTGGGTTTGGCGGATGCCAGGAGAATGCTACCTGCCTACCTGCCTCCGTGGTTCTACACCTGCATTGCTTGCTGTTTGGGGTTTTAGGCTGGGTTTCTGTACAGCACTTTGAGATATCAGCTGATGTACGAAGGGCTATATAAATAAATTTGATTTGATTTGATTTGAATGAACAGTGGCAACTGTAAAGTTTGGTTGATGAGGAATAATGGGCTGGGGCAGTGTGTGGTTCGGGCTAGGCCCCATAGTTCCAGTGAAGGGAAATCTTAACGCTACAGCATACAATGACATTCTAGACAACTCTGTGCTTCCAACTTTGTGGCACCAGCTTGGGGAAGGCCCTTTCCTGTTTCAGCATGACAATGACCCGTTCACAAAACGAGGTCCATTCAGAAATGGTTTGTCGAGATCGGTGTAGAATAACTTGAGTTGTCTGCACAGAGCTCTAAACTCAACTCCTTCGAATGCCTTTGTGATGAATTGGAACACCGACTACGAGTCAGGCCTAATCGCCCAACATCAATGAGTAGGTGTGTCTAAACTTTTGATTGGTACTGTACACATACTCAACAAAGGACCAAATAAGGTGATTAGTAAACACAATTTTGAGATAATAAGTGCTTTCCACCCCATTTTAGTTGCAGAGATTCAGAGAGAGCTACAGTCAATGGAGAGCGCTGCAAAGATAATTAGAAGAGCAATATACGCAGATATAGACCCAGACAAAGCAGAATTGCTGAAGGAGGGTGAGGATGCCATCATAGACATCCAGGCATCCGTCGATGGCACTTGGCACAAGAGAGGATTCATGTCCAACTACGGGATAGGTGTGTGCATTGGTGCTGGACACCAGCAAGCCATAGAAAATGGTGAAGCTCCACCCTGTCACAAAAACCTTGGAGGCCATACATTTTTTAATAGAGAGGTTGCACAGAAAATGGTACCTGTATATCATAGGATGTTAAACGATAACGTCCTCAAAATAATGTAGCATGGAGGAACCCAGAATGCAAATTAATGGCTGAACTCTGTAGTATGGTCGCGATACTCCAAAACTGTGTTGGACAAAAACCGCACTGACGGAGCAGCCAATATGGCAGGGAGCCACTGCTATACCAAGTGTGATGAAGAAATTGTGGCTTGTCAGCACTTTGGTGACACTGGAGCAATCAGAAAGGAGTTGTGAGAGCTGATGCTGCTTCAATAGAGCGTGCCAAGCGTAGGCGCAGGTCCCATGACATAGTCAAGAAAGTAAAGCATCAACAGCAACAACTCAAAGAGGGACTTACATATGGGGCAGGCATAGCTGATTAATGTTCTGCACATTTCAACAGCCATACAAAATCATTGTATGTGACAAATTGAGCAAAGTGATATGAGAATTTGCCCCAAAAAGCATATTTTCTCAACACGCCAGTATTCAAAGCATATTCTCTATTGCTTGAAACAAATGTATTAAACGTGCTAATGTATTTGTAAAAGGTATGTTTGATGTTTATTTGTCAGTTTAGAAGTGATGTATGAATAAGAGTTTAATTAATGTGACGTAAATGGTCATGTTTATGGAAAGTACATTTTCATTGCATTCACCAATCTTTATAGGCAATCGGTCATGAAGAGGGCACGACAAAGCCTATTCCTCCTCAGGAAACTAAAAAGATTTGGCATGGGTCCTCAGATCCTCAAAAGGTTCTACAGCTGCAACATTGAGAGCATCCTGACTGGTTGCATCACTGCCTGGTATGGTAACTGCTCGGCCTCTGACCACAAGGCACTACATAGGGTATTGCGTACGGCCCAGTACATCACTGGGGCTAAGCTGCCTGCCATCCAGGACCTCTATTCCAGGCGGTGTCAGAGGAAGGCCCTACAAATTGTCAAAGACCCCAGCCACCCCAGTCATAGAATGTTCTCTCTACTACCGCATGGCAAGCGGTACCGGAGTACATAGTCTAGGACAAAAAGGCTTCTCAACAGTTTTTTACCCCCAAGCCATAAAACTCCTGAACAGGTAATCAAATGGCTACCCAGACTATTTGCATTGTGTGTCACGTTCTGACCTTTATTTCCTGTGTTTTGTATTTAGTTAGTATGGTCAGGGCGTGAGTTGGGTGGGCAGTCTATGTTTGATTTTCTATGATTTGGGGTTTTCTATGTTTCGGCCTAGTCTGGTTCTCAATCAGAGGCAGGTGTCATTAGTTGTCTCTGATTGAGAATCATACTTAGGTAGCCTGGGTGTCACTGTGTGTTTGTGGGTGATTGTTCCTGTCTTTGTGTTTGCACCAGATGGGACTGTTTTAGGTTTTCTCACATTTGTTGTTTTTGTTAGTTATCTCATGTGTAGTTTCTTTATCAATTAAAGAATATGAATAACCACCACGCTGCGCTTTGGTCCGCCTCTCCTTCAGATGGAGAGAACCATTACAGAATCACCCACCAACCAAGGACCAAGTGGCGTGGTAACGGGCAACGGCAAAAGCAGCAGCAGGAGAAGCAACAGAGGCAGCAGCAGCAGGAGCAGCAGCAGCAGCAGTGGGAGAGGCTGCACTATTTGGAGAGATGGACTTGGGAGGAGATTCTAGACGGTAAAGGACCCTGGGCAGAGCCAGGAGAATATTGCCGCCCCAAGGCCGAGCTGGAGGCAGCAAAAGCAGAGAGGCGGCATTATGAGGAACTAGCACGGCAGAGCGGATGGAAGCCCGAGAGTCAGCCCCAAAAATGTATTGGGGGGGGGGCTCACAGGGAGTATGGCTATGCCAGGTAGGAGACCTGTGCAAACTCCCTGTGGTTACCGGGGGGCAAGAGAGACCGGGCAGGCACCGTGTTATGCGGTGGAGCGCACGGTGTCCCCAGTGCGGGTGCACAGCCCGGTGCGGTACATTCCAGCTCCGCGTATCGGCCGGGCTAGAGTGGGCATCGAGCCAAGTGCCATGAAGCCGGCTCTACGCATCTGGTCTCCAGTGCGTCTCCTTGGGCCGGCTTACATGGCACCAACCTTGCGCACGGTGTCCCCGGTTCGCCTGCATAGCCCAGTGCGGGCTATTCCACCTCGCCGCACTCGCAGGGCGACCGGGACCATTCAACCGGGTAAGGTTGGGCAAGCTCGGTGCTCAAGAGCTCCAGTGCGCCTGCACGGCCCGGTCTATCCGTCACCACCTCCACGCACCAGCCCTCCGGTGGCAGCCCCCCGCACCAAGCTGTCTCTCCGGCCCATCCTTACAGGGGCTCCCTCCTCTCCAGCGCTGCCGGAGCCTCCCGCCTGTCCGGCGCCGCTGCCGGAGCCTCCCGCCTGTCCAGAGCCTCCCGCCTGTCCGGCGCCGCTGCCGGAGCTTCCCGCCTGTCCGGAGCCTCCCGCCTGTCCAGAGCCTCCCGCCTGTCCCGCGCCGCTGCCGGAGCTTCCCGCCTGTCCGGAGCCTCCCGCCTGTCCGGCGCTGCTGCCGGAGCCTCCCGCCTGTCCGGCGCCGCTGCCGGAGCCTCCCGCCTGTCCGGAGCCTCCCGCCTGTCCGGCGCTGCTGCCGGAGTCTCCCGCCTGTCCGGCGCCGCTGCCGGAGTCTGAGGCGCCAGAGCCCCTCAGCCCAGAGGCGCCAGAGCTTCTGCCCCTCTGTCCAGAGCTTCCGCCCCTCTGTCCCGAGCTGCCCCTCTGTCCCGAGCTGCCCCTCTGTCCAGTGGGGTCATTGAGAGGGGTGGCCATGGTGAGAAAGCCACGGAGGCGGACAATAAGGCGGACTAAGACAATGATGAAGTGGGGTCCGCGTCCTGCGCCAGAGCCGCCACCGCGGACAGACGCCCACCCAGACCCTCCCCTATAGGTCAAGGTTTTGCGGCCGGAGTCCGCACCTTTGGGGGGGGGTACTGTCACGTTCTGACCTTTATTTCCTGTGTTTTGTATTTAGTTAGTATGGTCAGGGCGTGAGTTGGGTGGGCAGTCTATGTTTGATTTTCTATGATTTGGGGTTTTCTATGTTTTGGCCTAGTATGGTTCTCAATCAGAGGCAGGTGTCATTAGTTGTCTCTGATTGAGAATCATACTTGGGTAGCCTGGGTGTCACTGTGTGTTTGTGGGTGATTGTTCCTGTCTTTGTGTTTGCACCAGATGGGACTGTTTTAGGTTTTCTCACATTTGTTGTTTTTGTTAGTTATCTCATGTGTAGTTTCTTTATCAATTAAAGAATATG
Source organism: Oncorhynchus kisutch (assembly GCF_002021735.2). NCBI lineage: Eukaryota > Metazoa > Chordata > Actinopteri > Salmoniformes > Salmonidae > Oncorhynchus > Oncorhynchus kisutch. Next base: position 28,924,802 of record NC_034192.2, on the reverse strand, counting down.
AATAACCACCACGCTGCGCTTTGGTCCGCCTCTCCTTCAGATGAAGAGAACCATTACATTGTGTGCCCCCACAACCCCTCTTTTTACGCTGCTGCTACTCTCTGTTTATCATATATGCATAGTCACTTTAACCATATCTACATTTACATACTACCTCAATCAGCCCGACTAACCGGTACCTGTATGTAGCCTCGCTACTGTTATCGCATCGCTACTGTATATAGCCTGTCTTTTTACTGTTTTATTTCTTTACTTACCTATTGTTCACCTAATACCTTTTTTGCACTATTGGTTAGAGCCTGTAAGTAAGCATTTCACTGTAAGGTCTACACCTGTTGTACTCAGCGCACGTGACAAATAAACTGCTCAAAATGGCAATTCATTTTTCTCTGTCTTCAAAGGACGTACATTCCCATTATTCCACACACAGGTTCTTAGGTCATATAGGCAGACTTTTACAGAGGCTTTTTTATATATCTTGTCTCATTTTGATTTTAAGTGTCATTTTATGTGTAAATATTTGCAAAATATTCATCCATCATACATGTGAAGTGTTTTTAAAATAATTCCATGAAATTACAATATTTTGATAAACTGATCTGTAAAAGTCTGACCATTGAGTGTCTGATCACAATAAAACAAAACAAAAAACTGTGCCTTGAAGCAATGTGTTGAAAAACAGATTATCATAATATGCAAATTGGCGCATATTTAAGGGCGGCTTGACTCATTTGCATATTTACATACAATAATATCTTGCATGTATGTATACTTTCAACAGATAAAGTTTCAGTCTGATGAGAGTAAAGAAAGAAAAGAATCCCTATTAGCCTGTGGAGCCTGGCCTTAAATCAGAGTTCATGCCTGAAAAGTATTATTAGTATGAGAGATACAGTGGCAAGAAATAGTTTGTGAACCCTTTGGAAATACATAGATTTCTGCATAATTTCGTCAGAAAATCGTATCTGATCTTCATCTAGGTCACAACAATAGACAAACACAGTTTGCTTAAACTGATAACACACAAACTTTTATACGTATATGTCTTTATAGAAGACACCGTGTAAACATTTACAGTGCAGGGGTGGGGAAGGTATGTGAACCCTTGCATTTAATAACTGGTTGACCCTCCTTTGGCAGCAATAACCTCAACCAAACATGTTCTGTAGTTGCAGATCAGACCTGCACGATGGTCAGGAGGAATTTTGGACCATTTCTCTTTATCAAACTGTTTCAGTTCAGCAATATCCCTGGGATGTCTGGTGTGAACTACTCTCTTGAGGTCATGCCACAGCATCTCAATCGGGTTGAGGTCAGGACTCTGACTGGGCCACTCCAGAAGGCATATTTTCTTCTGTTGAAGCCATACTGTTTTTGATTTACTTCTGTGTTTTGGGTCATTGTCCTGTTGCATCACCCAACTTCTGTTGAGCTTCAATTGGCGGACAGAAAGCCTAAATTCTCCTGCAAAATGATAGCAAGCCCTCCAGGTTCTGAGGCAGCAAAGCAGCCCCAAACCATGATGCTCCCTACACCATACTTTACAGTTGGGATGAGGTTTTGATGTTGGTGTGCTGTGTCTTTTTTTCTCCACACATAGTGTTGTGTGTTCCTTCCAAACAACTCAACTGTAGTTTCAGCTGTCCACAGAATATTTTGCCAGTATCGCTGTGGAACATCCAGGTGCACTTTTGCAAACTTTTTTGGGGCAACAGTGGCTTCTTCCGTGGTGTCCTCCCATGAACACCATTCTTGTTTAGTGTTTTACGTATCGTAGACTCGTCAGCATGAGATTTCTGTAAGTCTTTAGCTGATTCTAGGATTCTTCTTAACCTCCTTGAGCATTCTGCTCTGTGCTCTTGCAGTCATCTTTGCAGGACGGCCACTCCTAGGGAGAGTAGCAACAGTTCTGAACTTTCTCCATTTATAGACAATTGGTCTTTGGACTAATGAACATCAAGACATTTAGAGATAGTTTTGTAACCCTTTCCAGCTTTATGCAAGTCAACAATTCTTAATCTTAGGTCTTCTTCTGAGATCTCTTTTGTTCAGGGCATGGTTCACATCAGGCAATGCTTCTTGTGAAAAGCAATCTCAAATTTTGTGAGTGTTTTTTATAGGGCACGGCAGCTCTAACTAACATCTCCAATCTCATCTCATTGATTGGTCACCAGGTTAGCTGGCTCCTGACTCCAATTAGCTCTTGGAGAAGTCATTAGCCTAGGGGTTCACATAATTTTCCCAACCTACACTGTGAATGTTTAAATGATAATATTGATCTAAGTCTATTGTTGGGACTTAGATCAAGATCAGATCAAATTTGATGACCAATTTATGCAGAAATCCAGGTAATGCCAAAGGGTTTACATACTTCTTCTTGCCATTGTACATGTCCTCCGTTTAAACAAATCTAAAGTTCTTCCAGAGAAACATAAGCATAGTGCTCATGACTATTCATGACTGTAATAAGTTACCGACTCTCTACCCATTCTCTTCATTGCATCAGTCTTTCCCCCCGGTTCATTTGTTTTGGGTTGGTATATAGTAGAATTGGGTCTGACATTTCAATCCAGACTCCCTGCTGTTTCATTTTAGCATTACTATCACACAGTATCATTCAGCCGATGCCTTTCACTGAGCTTTCACTTACAGCCATCGTTTTATTATGAGCAGTAGCGGGAGATTGGACGAGATATGCATTCAGATTGGACGACATGCTTATTACATACTCAGTATCCTATCCTAGACACAGACTAAACCAAGTCTGAAAAGGTGATAGCCTAAAACAGCTTACACATAACCTAGATATACACTAAAACCCTTTTGGTTGTGTGGAAGTGTTTCTTTGTCTCATTGACATCCTATGGAATTAGTTACGATATACATGTAGGTAGCACATAATGTGGTTTCAGATAAAGTTCAATTTGATTGTGTTCCACTGAATGGTTTATCAAATATCTGCAGTGTATATGCACATTGACACAGACAAATTAGTTATTACTCACCAAATGGTCTATTCCGATACTGTTCCATCCTAGCATTATGGGTAGGAAGGATATAAAGGTGGGGATTACCCAGCATCCTCCTAACATAAGAGCCACTCTCAGTGGTGTCATCTTATTCCTGTAGACCAGTGGCTGGCAGCAGATGGCATAGTACCTAGAGAATGAGAGGGAACACTATTATAAGACATATGGGGTAGAGGGAACTACAGTGCATTCAGAAAGTATTCAGAACACTTGACTTTTTCCACTTTTTGTTACGTTACAGCCTTATTCTACAATTTATTCAATTGTTTGGTTTTTCTCAGTCTACACACAATACCCCATAATGACAAAGCAATTTTAGCAAATGTATTAAAAAAAACTGAAATATCACATTTACATAAGTATTCGGATCCCTTTATTTTCAGGTCTCTCCAGAGATGTTAGATTGGTTTCAAGTCCAGGCTCTGACTGGGACAATCAAGGACAATCAGAGAATTGTCTGGAAGCCACTCCTGCGTTGTCTTGGCTGTGTGCTTAGAGTCGTTGTACTGTTGAAAGGTGAATCTTCGCCCCAGTCTGAGGTCCTGAGTGCTCTGGAGCAGGTTTTCGTCAAGGATGTCTCTGTATTTTAAACCGTTCATCTTTCCCTCAATCCTGACTAGTCTCTTAGTCCTTGCCACTGAAAAACATCCCCGGGTTTCCACTGAAAAACATTGGGTTTTCTCCAGACGTGACGCTTGGCATTCAGGCCAGAGTTCAATCTTGGTTCCATCAGACCAGAGAATCTTGTTTCTCATGGTCTGAGAGTCTTTACGCGCCCTTTGGCAAACTGCAAGCGGGCTGTTGTGCCTTTTACTGAGTAGTGGCTTCTGTCTGGCCACTCTACCATAAAGGCCTGATTGGTGGAGTGCTGCAGAGATGGTTGTCCTTCTAGTAGGTTCTCCCATCTTCACAGAGGAACTCTGGAGCTCTGTCAGAGTGACCATCGGGTTCTTGATCACCTCCCTGACCAAGGCCATTCTCCTCTGATTGCTCAGTTTGGCTAGGTGGACAGCTCTAGAAAGAGTCACGGTGGTTCCAAACTTTTTCCATTTAAGAATGATGGAGGCCACTGTGTTCTTGGGGACCTTCAATGCTACAGAAATGTTTTGGTACCCTTCCCCAGATCTGTGCCTCGACACAATCCTGTCTTGGAGTTCTACAGACAATTCCTTCGACCTTGTGGCAATCAATTGCATTTACCACAGGTGAACTCCAATCAAGTTGTAGAAACATCTCAAGGATGCTGTTAGAAAAGGGAAGGGGTCTGAATACTTTCCGAATGCACTTTATATACTGTATGATTTACATTCAGCTCAAGCTTTTCTTTCATTGGACGAAATGCTGTTCAACAAGTGTATCTTTCATGTAAAATTATACTTTGTGGAAAAATACATTATCCTTGTGATAAAGACAGATAAAAGGTATATTTGTGATCTCAAAAGGTTTGATGATGCTATCTAAAGTCTTTTTATCATGTTAACAGCATACAGTACCTGAGAGTTTTGCTTTATCTCTGACATTTTAGACATCAAAGCTCTCTACCTCTCTGCTGGGAATGTGCTATTAGAGGGAAAGTGCTATGATCATTAAATTATTTGCAACAAGAAATTGGTTTCTAAAATCCCTGAAATGTCTTCAGCCACAAATTGCTACTTGGCCTGGCTGAACCCTCTGTCTGTAGAGATTGAGAAGGTAACCCTACCTGATGTCTCAGAGACCTCAAATTTGGACTTCCTTTAGCTCTTTAATGGACTTCGGGTTACAACATGACCACATGTCAAAGCTCTCAGATGTGACTGCTTTATGATTGATTTTGAACTGATCGTTGACATATGACAGTTTAATTCATTCCTATTCCACTAAATAAAAAGCACAGAGATTGATCATTCCTTGCATATGTTGGCACAATTTCACCGTGTAATATTTTCCCCGCTGGATGGGGATTAGCTCAAACATCACATGAATCCCCAACCGGGTCACGTGGATGGCCGCCCAGTTGGTAGGCCTATGGATGAGCTGCTTGTCCCGTAGACTTTGATGTAGGCTCTAGAGTGGTACACCTCTCCCTCTCTGACTAGCTCGTCTGGGTACCAGTCTCTTTAGCTAACGTTCCACTCCTTGCCACTCATGTCATTTGCCAAACAGATGGATTTAAGGCATAGTTGCTGATTGGTAGTTGGAAACATGACAACGTAATGGAACATAGGCTGCACACAAGATTAGAATTGTAAGAATAACAACAAACAATACCGTTACGACCTGGTGCGGTCATTCCCTTGAGAGGAGGCAGTGTCTGACCTAAGACAGGGAATTTTTACGAGGATTAAATGTCAGGAATTGTGAAAAACGGAGTTTAAATGTATTTGGCTAAGGTGTATGAAAACTTCCGACTTCAACTGTGTGTGTGTGTGTATATATATATATATATATATATATGTATATATATATGTATATATTTGAGGAAATAAGCCATTTGCTCTTGTGTGCTGGATATAAAATAGGATACAGCATTCACAACGAATTGGAGGGAAAGTTTGAATGGCAGACCGCTCCTATGTCTAGGAACAACCTGCCAGGTAGGATGCAATCCAAGAGTGTGGAGAGTCTGAGACACCCAGCGCTGAGAGGGTGGAGAGGAGGATCTGATGGTTCACAGTGTCGAAGGCAGCACATTTTTATTTTTGTTTAACCTTTATTTAACTAGACAAGTCACTTAAGAACAAATTACTTTTTTTAAATGACGGCCAACCTCAGCCAAACCCTCCCCTCACCCCGGGCGACGCTGGGCCAATTGTGCGTCGTCCTATGGGACTCCCAATCACGGCCGGGTTGTGATACAGCCCAGGTTTGAACCAGGGTCTGTAGTGAGGCCTCTAGCACTGAGATGCAATGCCTTAGACCGTGGTGCCACTCGGGAGCCCGGTTAGATCTAGGGAGGATGAGAACAGAGGACAGAAAGTCAGCTTTGGCAGTGCGGAGAGCATCCGTGATACAGAGAAGAGCTGTCTCGGTTGAGTGACCTGTCTTTAAGCCTGAATGGTTAGGGTCAAGAAGATTGTTCTGAGAGACATAGCAAGAGAGTTGGTCAGAGACAGCACACTCAAGTGTTTTGGAAAGAATATTCCCGAGGCCACAGGCTCCCCACAGTCAATCAGTTCTTCCATCCCTGGGCAGTATTCAGTCTCTCTCTCTCTCATCTCATCGTGCTCTGGCCAAACACCATTGCTGTAGTCGCTCACCCCTCGGGTTAGTGAGATATTCCTGGCATGTGTTCACAACACCCTGATTTTGTCCTGGCAAAACTGGGGCCTACTGTAAGGGATCACAATACACAGGTCTCTCTGTCTCACTGTACCACAGCATTGCCCACTGCAGCCCATCTTCAAGGCAGCACTATATTTACTCTCACTCTCATTTTTGATTTGACTCTGTCACCCTGAGGTTGTTTTCATGACTCAGAGTGGTGTTAGTGAGGTCATTTCATATTTCATTGCAGGTGAACTGAACTGGAGCCAACTGTTCACAACATAAATACATGAGCAGACCACCTGATTGGTCGGTCCGATGCACAAATCTGAGACATCTGAAAGAATGTTTACCCAGAGTTCTATGCAGCATCTTACCTCAGTGTTGTACTAGGATGTTTTTTATGTGCCTGCCTGTGTCTCTTGAGTAATGAGTACAATATGGCTCTGAAACAGCATGACTGTATTAATAAAATGTTTGTGAGTCTAGGCTAGATGGAGCATGGCTGTATGTGTGCACTGTGCTGCTTTTCGTCTCACCTAGCCAAAACCCGGCCTGTGTGTCAGAGGGCCAGAGGCACAGCAGCAGTGTGGACTGTTGACAGCAGGCCAGCCTTCTACATCTGTTCACCTGGCTCCTTGAGCTCACTTTGGCAACCAATAGCTACTTATAGGACATATAACAGAGCCTCAATGGAAAACAGATGGGACCAACAAAACAGGCACTTAAACTTGAATTACATGTGATCCATGTGATCAAGTTTGCTGCAGTAAGTAGTCAAGGTTGGAGTTTAATTTGAGAGACAGGAATGAACAGTAAAAAATGAAATAAAAAATCCTCACTCTTCGGATGGCTGCTTTTAATGACGGAGAAATGAAAAGTGTAACCAATCTGCATGTGAAATTAGGGAGCAAAACATGCTTCACTTCTCCCCTTCATCCTAAATGCCTGTTGTCAATGTTTGAATGATCCATCATTCATTTCAAATGCTCCTTCATGTCTTAAGCTTGGATGGAAAAGGGCATTATAGGAAGATGTGTAAAACTAAGTTCCAAGATCTGCTGGCACCACACAAATGTATACTGAACAAAAATATAAATATAAACACAACACTTCAAAGAGTTTACTGAGTTACAGTTCATATGAGGAAATCTGTCAATTTAAATACATTCATTAGGCCCCAATCTATGGATTTCACATGACTGGGAATACAGATACAGACACCTTTAAAAAAAAATGGGTCTCACAATGGGCCTCAGGATCTCGTCACTATGTTTTTGTGCATTCAAATTGCCATTGATAAAATTAAATTGTGTTCGTTGTCCGTAGCTTATGCCTGGTCATACCATAACCCCACCGCCACCTTGTTCACAAGGTTGACATCAGCAAACCGCTCGCCCACATGATACCATACACATGGTCTGTGGTTGTGAGGCCGGTTGGAAGTACTGGCAAATTCTCTAAAATGACGTTCGAGGAGGCTTATGGTAGAGAAATCAACATTAAATTATCTGTCAACAGCTTTGGTGGACATTCCTGCAGTCAGCATGCCAATTTCACGCTCCCTCAAAACTTGAGACATCTGTGGCATTGTGTTGTGTGACATAACTGCACATTTAGAATGGCCTTTTATTGTTCCCAGCACAAGGTGCACATGTGTAATGATGTTGTTTAATCAGCTTCTTGATATGTCACACCTGTCAGGTAGATAGATTATCTTGGCAAAGGTTAAATGCTCACTAACAGAGGTGTAAACGTATGGAACATTTCTGGGATCTTTTATTTCAGCTCATGAAACATGGGACCAACACTTTACATGTTGCCTTTATATTCATGTTTAGTAAATGTTGTGGGGAAGGCAAATGAAAAGCAAACATCTGTGCTGTACGAGCAGAGACCAAAGCGCTAGCTATGAACATTTTATTTCAACTCTCTTCTATGAACGAGAAACAGATTGTTCGTTCAGGGTCACTGCGCTCTCGTACCACTCTTAGTAAAACATAATTGCTCATGTGGCCTTTCTATTGTGTTGATCTGATATATACAGTTGAAGTCGGAAGTTTACATACACATTAGCCAAATACATTTAAACTCCGTTTTTCACAATTCCTGACATTTAATCCAAGTAAAAAGTCCCTGTTTTAGGTCAGTTAGGATCACTAGGCCAATTTGAGAACAACAAAATTACTCTCGGCTACAGCGCATGTAAACACACTATGCTTTATAAATCAGTTTAATTGAAGAATAGAATTTGAACATTTGAGGCTTGACGGGCAGATTGGAAATATGAGAGGAGAGAGAGAGAGACGCGTTTTGAACCCTTCGAAAGGAAAAGACATAGCTAATATTGTTTTATGCGATAACTAAGTGACGCCCAAAGAACTGCCATTTCTGTTGCATTTTTCTTACTCATGAAGATTTGTGAAATGGCCGAAATGAGTCTGTTTCTCTGTTCTGGCAAGACTCGTGATTGTCTAAACTGGCTGGTAGCAGTCCTGGCTTACTGGAACTTCCCCTGGTGCTTGCAGCTTGACGCACGCAAGAAATAATCCACACACTAGAGTGTTTCTCTTGATGAGAAACGGGTATGGAAACTGGACAGAACAACAGGAGAGCTTACTTCACTTCACTGAGGGATGAAATGATGAATAAATGGAATCGTCCCACGTCACAACATTCATTCTCAAATGATGAATTCCACCATTCACCTTAAACACGTTTCCTTTTATACACTCGTCTCTATGGAATGGTGTGTGCTCTCAATAAAACATCTCTAGAATATGGCCAGCAAAATTCCATCTGCCTTTAACATTAATTGAAGAGCTCTCAGTGGGTTAAACTTAAAAGCCATCTCTTCTCTGGGGAGAAGTGGAGAGCGAGAGAGAGAGAAATAGAAAGAGAAAGACACACTCAGAAGAAAAGGCCCTTTTCATGCAAAATACTCTCTCTCTCTCTCTTCTCCTCTGTCCTATTGTCTGACCTTTTGACCCCAGTAAGAACCATTCCAGAAACCGGAAACATTACCAGAACATTACCTAAGATGTCCATTAAGTTAGTTAGGCTTTATATAACATTACGATTAACCATCCCAAAAACAAATGTTTTTGATAACAAAATACCTTTTTTTTTTTACATTTTATTTTATTAAATATCCTTGGAATATTCTCCTAATGTTCACCGAAATGTTGTGCACAGCATCTGTAATAACCACCACAGAACTGTTCTCATTAGGTTTCCAGGTAATGTAATAACACAATATACCAGTAATGTTCGTAGAACATATTGCCGCAACAAAATTAGGGAGCAATAGAAGTGGTTCTGAGGGAAATATTACATCAACGTTCTGCTAATGTTGATGGATATGTTATTCAAAGCACCCATAACAACAAGCAGGAAATATTTCTACCATGGTCTCATAAATTTATAGTGTGACATATTCAGCTAATGTTGATGGAGATAGTACTGCTAACACCAACAACAACAAACTACGACTAAACAGTGGTAGGCCTGATCACCGACAACGATGAGACAGCCTATAGGGAGGAGGTCAGAGACCTGGCAGTGTGGTGCCAGGACAACAACCTCTCCCTCGATGTGAGCAAGACAAAGGAGCTGATTGTGGACTACAGGACTACATTGTGGACTACATTAACATCGACATGGCTGTAGTGGAGCAGGTTGTGAGTTTCAAGTTCCTTGGTGTCCACATCACAAACGAACTATCATGGTCCAAACACACCAATACAGTCGTGAGCAGGGTACGACAACACATTTTCCCCTTCGGGAGACTGAATAGATTTGGCATGGGTTCCCCAGAACCTCCAGAAGTTCTACAGCTGCACCATTGAGAGCATCACTGATTGCATCACTGCCTGGTGTGGCCACTGCTCGGCATCTGACCGTAAGGCGCTACAGAGGGCAGTGTGTTGTCCAGTATATCACTTGGCGCTCCAGTACATCACTGGGGCCAAGTTTCCTGCCATCCAGGAGCTATGTACCAGGCGGTGTCAGAGGAAAGCCAATAAAATTGTCAAAGTCTCCAGTCACCCAAGTCATAGACTGTTCTCTCTGCCACCACACGGCAAGCGGTACTGGAGCGCCAAGTCTAGGACCAAAAGGCTCCTTAACAGCTTCTACCCCCACCCATAAGACTGCTGAACAATTAATCAAATGGCCACTGGACTATTACATTGACCCCCCATTTGTTTTTACACTGCTGCTACCCGCTATTTATTATCTATGCATCATCAATTTACCCCTACCTACATGTTCAAATAACCTCAACTAACTTGTACATTGACTCGGTACCGGTACCTGCTGTATATAGCCTCATTAGTGTTATTTTATTGTGTTACTTTTTATTATTTTTTACTATTCGTTTATTTGGTTAAAACTCTTTCTCGAACTGGATTGTTGGTTAAGGGCTTGTAAGTAAGCATTTCACGGTTAGGTCTACACCTGTCGTATTTGCCGCATGTGACAAATAAAGTTTGATTTGATTTTTAAAAAGCTGCATTAGACAGGATTACTAACACAAACTGTCCGGCTCAACTAAACAGATTGGCAGATCAATCCTCATCTCTCAGCATGTCCAGCTTACTCATTATCTCAGCCAATCATGGCTAGCGGGAAGGTTGCTGTTTTTTTCTGTGGCTAAACCAACTAGGCTCGTAATTTAACAATTTTATTTGTATTTACAGATGGCATACACGTTTATTATTCAGGCACATGAAATTTCACATGTTCAAGAAGGCATTTCTGGGAGAAAAAAAAACGCATTTTGATAAAAAAAAAAAAAGTTTAAATGGCTCTCCTGTGAAGTAGAGACCAGCGACATACGCCTAGTTTCCAGAAACGGGTCACATATGTGTGGGCATAGGCAGACGTTGCAATTGGAGGATGCATTTTAAGGATATTCTGTAATGATATTTAATAGGCTACATCTGTCGATACAAACTGTCATGACTGTCCTGTGAGGATCACAATGGGTGAGATCAGCTTGACAATGATTGACAATAACCAGACCTTCTCTCACCCACTGAAAGGGGAAGGAGGGGACTGGGCCGTGTTGTAAATTACAGGAGAAGGGTGGGCTCTTTCTCACCCTTTAGTGTCAACAAAGGAATGCCTTTGTTTCACAGATAGTTTTCCATTTGAAACTCTAACACGGTTAAAAGTGGATACTGGAACAATATTTCTAACATAAACAATGTGGGGAATGGTCAGTGAGGAACTATAGAAAAAAATGTATGTCATATGGGTTTTCGTTTTGTGATGTCATTAAAAATACATGGACGAAATACTGTAACTTGGAAATTATATCCCCTTTATCTCTCAAGTTTCCATCCAACACGTTGTGCATATAATATGACAAATTATGAAAGTAGATTTGTTAAGATATGAATGTGATTTTAGGAGGGATAAAATAATCTATCTCCTATTAACTGTTCATAGTAAGTAGCCACGCCCCGAATGTGGTCAGAGAGGGTGTCAGACTGACGTAATGATCCCCTTTTGACGAGAGTGCATAAAAAGCATTTCCAACGAAGTTAACATCCGACCAGGAAACATGAGGTGTTAGCTACATGTTTTAAATGGTTGGAACTTTGAACCTTAACACGAGGTAAAGAGAGAGAGATGGTGAGAGACGGTGAGCTGCAGCTCATGTCCATATTGGTCTGAATCCTGAACCCTGCATAATGTGTGGGCTAGAAGCTCACTTCCCAGACAATCACTCGTATGGCTGATTAGCTGTCCTAAGTCAGATATCGAGGGAAGCGAATCTAAGATGGACCATCCTACTACGAGTCTCAAATCACCCTATTCTCCGACAATCATCACCAATGGGAATCGTCGATACGGCTGGCTGTCTTCCAGAGTGAACAACAGTAGAAGAGACGGGTCCGGACCCTTACAAGTGTGCCGCTGAAAGGCCAAACCACCTCCTTCCTAAACGGTCGGCGGTTCATGTGCAAAGTATATGATTAATGGGAGAATAGTTATAGAATGTACCTTATGTACCTAGTGTCCCTTTTTCTCTGACTCTCTTTTTCCCACTCTTCATCGCTGTGTATTAAGCCGTCATATTGCCAGTCTGCTAGGGACTTTCCTCTCATGTATTAAGTGTGTATGTTATCCTGTTTTGTCATTTTAGTTAGCTAGTAAATAAATAATTAAACCAATTGGTGTAGTGCTGAATCATGAGCAAGGCTGGGTTTTTTGCAGATGCATGAGTTTACGAGTGTTCAGAATGATGATGATAAGAGGTCATTATTAATTAGATGACTGTTTATTGCTTAAATAGATATATACCTTATAGAGTTTAATTCGGGAGATGGCAACTCTTTAAACAACCTCTTCCATGGTGCCCCAAATCCGAATGAGTTAATTGTTACATGATTAATTTAATTGGGTAATAATTAAACATAAAGCTAGTTGATTAAATAAATAACAGTCATCAGATGAATGAAAGTAAAGGCACAACAAAACGTTCAGAAATTAGGACGTCATTAAATAATGTATGGGGGGGGGGTGGTACTCTGTAGGCTATACAGCCCCGTGATTGTCCCGCAAAATCATCCTGTTTTCCCGCATTTGGGTACTTTAAATGTGGTCACCCTACCCACAATGTTCCCACCAGACTGTTTCCGCAACCTAATGAAACATTCTGGGAACCTTTAAAGAACAGACAAAATGTGGGAACGTTCTTGAAACGTCAGGTGAATTTTTTATACAAACATTGTATAATCATCTGCACAACTGGACAGTTTTTGTGTTATCAGAACATTTCCTGAATGTTCTTTGGAACTTTCACAGAACCAATGTTTGTTTCCTGGGATTAATATTGTAACGTTGCTTCCAAAATAATAACTGCAGATGGTGTGACGCAAGCCTATCTATCTCTGCACCCAGACCTCAGCTGTCCTAAATGAATTAATATGCTTATGCTGGGCTTGAACATAGAAAGCATTTTGAATGAACTAGCTACTATGCAATACTGTAGAAATGCGGATCTTATTGTTGTGTATGGTAAGTCTTTTGAGTAGCTGTGTCTATATGTCTTTCCTTGTCACTTAATGCAAGAGCCCATCCTGCAACCACACTGACATTTTATCCGCCATATAATGTAAACCCTTGATTTCCCCAGCAGCTTTTTAGAACTCATGTTAATGCATATTTTTCCTGTAATTCTTTAAAAGCATGTTCCCTTCATTTCCCATTTGCTTTCATCCTCAGACTCGTGAATCGTTTTAATGTGGTAAATTAGGATGATAAATAAAGTGGGTCGTAACTTTAGAGGAAATTAAATGCAAATAATTTATGGCCGGCACATTGTGTCTCTCAACACCGCAAGCCAGCCAGTTACTATGAATGGCTAATAGTGCTGTTTACACACTCTGCACAAGCTTTGCTCTCTATCCATATAATTGAATGAAACAACAATTTCCTCCTCTGCAGTGAGACAAGGTCGGTGGGAGAGCTGAAGAATAGGGAAACTGGAGCATATAGGGGGGTGTACATACACTATATATACAAAAGCATGTGGACACCCCTTCAAATTAGCGGATCCGGCTATTTCAGCCACACCAGTTGCTGACAGATGTATAAAATTGTCCACACAGCCGTGCAATCTGCATAGACAAAAATGTACAGTAAAATGGCCCTACTGAAGAGCTCAGTGACTTTCAAAGTGGCACCGTCATAGAATGCCACCTTTCCAACAAGTCAGTTTGTCAAATTTGTGCCCTGCTAGAGCTGCCCCGGTCAACTGTAAGTGCTGTTATTGTGAAGTGGAAATGTCTAGGAGCAACAATGGCTCAGCCGCAAAGTGGTTTGCCACACAAGCTCACAGAACGGGACCATCGAGTGCTGAAGCGTGTAGCGCATACAAATCATCTGTCCTCGGTTGCAACACTCATTGCTGAGTTCTAAACTGCCTCTGGAAGCAACATCAGCACACAAACTTTTCATCGGGAACTTCATGAAATGGGCTTCCATGGCCGAGCAGCCGCACACAAGTCTATGATCACCATGCACAATGCCAAGCATCGGCTGGAGTGGTGTAAAACTCGCCGCCATTGGACTCCGGAACAGTGGAAATGCTTCACCATCTGGCAGTCCGACGGACTAATCTGGGTTTGGCGGATACCAGGAGAACGCTACCTGCCCGAATGCAGAGTGTCAACTGTAAAGTTCGGTGGAGAAGGAATAAAGATCTGGGGCTGTTTTTCATGGTTCGGGTTAGGCCCCTTAGTTCCAGTGAAGGGAAATCTTCACACTACAGCATACAATGACAGTCTAGACAATTCTGTGCTTCCAACTTTGTGGGAACAGTTTGGGAAAGACTCTTCTCCTGTTTCAGCATGACAATGCCACCGTGCACAAAGCAAGGTCCATTCAGAAATGGTTTGTTGAGACGGTGTGGAAGAACTGGCCTGCACAGAGCCCTGACCTCAACCCCTTTGGGATGAATTGGAACACTGACTGCGAGCCATGCCTTATCGCCCAACATCAGTGCCCGACCTCAGTAATGCTCTTGTGGCTGAATGGTAGCAAGTCCCTGCAGCAATATCTAGTGGAATGTATTCCCAGAAGAGTTGAGGCTATTAAAGCAGCAAAGGGGGGACCAACTCCATATTCATGCCCATGATTTTGGATTGAGATTTTCAATGAGCAGGTGTCCACATATCTTTGATCATAGAGTGTATGTAAGCCCAGCATATCACACAACTGTTTCAAAGTCTCATACAGTAGTCCTCAGAATTGTTTTGTTTTTATATTTAACCTTCATTTAACTAGGAAAGTTAGTTAAGAACAAATTATTATTTACAATGACAGCCTAGGAACAGTGGGTCAACGGTCTTGTTCAGTAATAGAACAACATATTTGTACCTTGTCAGCTTGGAGATTCGATCTGGCAACTTTTTGGTTACTGGCCCAACACTCTAACCAATAGGCTACCTGCTGCAGCTTGATAAAGTCAATTACAGGAAGTGCCATCCTACTGTAAGTCAGTTAATACAATAGGATGGTAAAATGTGTTGATGGTTTGATACTGTTAGTACGATACTAAATACTATGTCTACTGACTTCATGTTGACTGGAAGCATCGTTCCAAGCTAGTTGCTGAGCAGTGGTGCTTACCTGTCCAAAGCTATGCAACATAGGTGTAATATGGAGGCCGTTGTCAACAGTACATCTAGAGATGTCCGGACCAGGCAGAAGGTTTCTCCATAAATCCAGTTCTGGTGAATCAGTTCTATGGCACCAAACGGCATCACCAGCACCGACACCATCAGGTCTGCAAAGGCGAGCGATACTATGAAGTAGTTGGTCTTGATTTTCCTGGGAGAGAATTGAGTGAGAGGTATCTTATTGGCGATATGTTTAAAGATGATTTCCATTGTTAACTTGAAACAGCATAGGTGTATCATATGGTAGAGTGTATGATAAAGGAATGTTGTGGAAAAATAATAAATAATGCAGAACACATTGAAAAGAACAGAAGAGACTGCCCACTAGAGGTAAATGCATGTAAACATACAATATTATAGGCTTTTGTTATGTGAGAGTTTGTACAGAGGTATGCACTAAACTATTAAATTGTTTGAATTGTCTGTTACACATGACAGCAGATTTGCCATATAAATATGCTTTCACTATACATCTTGTAAATCTCCACCTTGCAGTAAATATTGGTAATACTGAATGAGAGAGAGAGAGAGAGAGAGAGAGAGAGAGAGAGAGAGAGAGAGAGAGAGAGAGAGAGAGAGAGAGAGAGAGAGAGAGAGAGAGAGAGAGAGAGAGAGAGAACCCCTTACACAAAAAACATGAACAAAATGAATTGTGAAAAATGTGATTTTCACATGAATGTTTTCTTACATGAGAAACTGCAAATTAGATGTTCCTTTTCCCATGAGGAATTGTAAGTACACATGTGAAAAACAATCACAAATAAGAATCTAATTTGCAGTTTTATATGTGAATAACTTTCACATGTGAAAATCTCACTTCACTTGTGGAATTTCAAGTTGAAATGTGAAAAACAATCACATGGAAGTTTTTCACTTATGAAACTGCAAATGTTATTTTTACACGTGAATGTTTTTCACGTGTGAAAATACATTTCCACTTTTGGAAGTGAGATTATCACATGTGGAGTTTTCTTCAATGTGAACCTGAACATTTTGTTTTCACGTAATTTTCACGTGAACTTGCAATTCCACAGAAACTGCAAGTCCAATTTTCACATGAAAACTCACCTGAAACTCACCTAACATGTGAACTCTAAATGTAATACATGTGAAAATATGTTTTTAAAGCTCAACATATAAACAGCTGTTTCACATGTGAAAATGCTCATTTGTCATGTATGTTTATGTTAAGGAAACATATGGTGAGGGAGACTTAGGGAGAGATTGAAAGAGATTACATTAGAGGAGAAAAAGAGAGCGGTAGCTTGTGTGAGACAGAGAGGAAGGAGAGAGAGAGGGGGGGGTAGAGAGAGAGAGAGAGAGAGAGGGAGAGAGAGAGAGAGAGAGGGAGAGAGAGAGAGAGAGGGAGGGAGAGAGAGAGAGATGGAGAGAGAATCAGTGATGTAGAGCCACTGGTGTGGCGGCGTCCCTTCTTTCAGTCTGTTTGAGGAAGACCAGAGCCCTGGGCACTCCATTAATGACAAATAAAATTCTCGGTGAGGCAACCGCTCAGAGCCCGCTCGGCTAAAAATAGCTGCCTGAGAACGGCTAACGGCTGTCAAATCACGTTGTCATTTAACCAGAACATGCCATAAATGCTGTTTACCAGCAATCTGTTAGCAACATGCTTTCATGCTGTGCAGAAATACTGTCTTTCATTCAAAACTGAATGTAGTATCTAAAGAATGTAAGATCATATTTGCAGCGATGCAAATTAATTGAATAAATAAAATACAGATTTTTTTTTTTTTTTTTACATAAAAAGCTAAATCATCTTGTCGCCACTGGGTTCGCCACTGAACTGAAGCCTAATTAAATGTCTAAAATATGCAAATCAGCTAAATTGGTGCAGGGGACATAAAAAGACCCCGAGAGAGAGAGAGAGAGAGAGAGAGAGAGAGAGAGAGAGAGAGAGAGAGAGAGAGAGAGAGAGAGAGAGAGAGAGAGAGAGAGAGAGAGAGAGAGAGACAGAGAGAGAGAGAGAGACAGAGAGACAGAGAGAGAGACAGAGAGAGAGAGAGAGAGAGAGAGACAGAGAGAGAGAGAGAGAGAGAGAGAGAGACAGAGAGAGAGAGAGAGAGAGAGAGAGAGAGAGAGAGAGACAGAGAGAGAGAGAGAGAGAGAGATAGAGCGAGAGAGAGAGAGAGAGAGAGAGACAGAGAGAGAGAGAGAGAGATAGAGCGAGAGAGAGAGAGAGAGAGACAGAGAGAGAGAGAGAGAGAGAGAGACAGAGAGAGAGAGACAGAGACAGAGAGAGAGAGATAGAGAGAGAGAGATAGAGCGAGAGAGAGAGAGCAAGAGAGCAAGAGAGATAGAGAGAGTGGCATGATGATGATTTGAATTAGTGCAATGTGTCAATGTCAGTAAAGCCATATCCAGTTTTCCATTTTTGTAATCAACTTGCAGAAGTTGAGGTTGGCTCTGTGGCTCTGATGCTCTGCCTCCAGCTGCACAATGTCTCCCATTATGGCTAAGCCATCTTACGACAGCTCTCATTTTATGGATGGCTGGAACAGGTGTGCTATTACAGGGTAAATTGGTGATTGTGGATGAATTCTCCAGAGTGTGGGGAATGGGCTATGGTAGAAGTACTGCTTCATGTCCCTATTAATCTGAGCTGCAGGGAAGTCATGGTGGAAAGAAAGGAGCAGTGTAATTGGCATAGTGGGTTTCATAAACATCCTTTCTGAATATAAAAGTAATCATCTAGTTTTTCAAAGTATCTGTCATCGGATTACAATATTTTGTTTACACTTTTTCTCCCCGATTGGTAGTTATAGTTTTGTCCCATCGCTGCAACTCCCATAAGGAGGTCAAGAGCCATGCATCCTCTGAAACACAACCCTGCAAAGACGCACTGCTTCTTGACACGCTGCTCACTTAACCCGGAAGCCAGCCGCACCAATGTGTCGGAGGAAACACCGTACAGCTGGCAACCGAAGTCAGCGTGCATGCGCTCGGCTGCCACAAGGAGTCGCTAGAGCGCGATGGGACAAGGACATCCCAGTCGGCCAAACCCCCTCCTAACCCGGGCGACGCTGGGTCAATTGTGTGCCACCTCATGGGTCTCCCGGTCGTGGCCGGCTGCGACACAGCCCGGGATCATTTTTAGGGCTGAACATTTGGAAAAATAGGGATTTGAAGTTAACACTACCAAGAATCCCTCCTGGTGCTGTCATTTCCTGAGTGTGTGTGTGTGTGTGTGTGTGTGTGTGTGTGTGTGTGTGTGTGTGTGTGTGTGTGTGTGCGTGCGTACATGCATGTGTAAACAATGAAAAGTACTACTGTCTCTTCCATCAGGGGTGCTGAGAGATGATACTATCCCCGGGTTATCAGACAGCCTTTCCCTTCCGGCATCTGATTGTTGGCATGCTAGAGTCACTGCATGCCAAGCTAGTAACTCAACCCCCAAGGGACTGGGGTCACAATAGACCACTCAGTAGGAAATGCTCTTTTAATGAGAAAACAATTACTGCATAATTCTGTCAGCGCAGGATCATTCAAATCTGGGCTGATTCAGGCTGTGTGTGGTGCAACAAGGTGATAAGATGCTAAACAGAAGAAAGAGTAAATTTGCTTCGGCCAGAGCAGGATGAGTGAGAGAGTGAGAGATAGAAACAGAGACAGACAGACAGACAGACAGACCATAGGGAGGGACTAACCTGAGCTGGCGGTCCTTGCAGACAGCTGTCATGACCAGGAGGTTCCCCAGGACACTCATGAGCATCACAAGAGAAAGGAAGCAGATGAGAGCAATCCTCTTCGGCATGCTGTTGCTGTGGTTACGACAGGAGAGAGGACAACCACTCAGTGAATATATCAATAACAAGCCATGAAGTAATAACTGATTGGTAAGTTATTTCCATGTCATAACCTTTCCCATCCAAGTATGCCTACATTTTAACTGGACAATTGAGAACACATTCCCGAATTAGTAAAACATCACTGACAATATAGTCACCTGTTACAAGAAAAAGTTTGTTTTGACACTTATACAATGAGTTAAAGGAACATATTTCTTCAGATTTGCAGTCGACTGTTAATGATCCAACTAAATGTTACATGATGACTGGGAAACTACAACTGGTTCTGTCACCTTGGTAACATGAATTTGTAGGCAGGCAATGTCCAGACAACACTGCCAAAATCCCGGCTAATGTGTCATGTTTGTGATATTTAAAGGTAATTATCTGTCACGGCAATGATCTAAAGTCCTTATAAGGCATAGTTGTGAATGTTTGATATATTCAATACATTACTGTAATCCCCTGATGTTTGTAGTTTTCACACTCCAGGTTTTACAGTCAGTCTAAGTATCCACACTAACTCACTACTACATTTGTTGCCCCTGGGAGTTTATACAGTGAACAGTGGAATACATTTATCAACCCAGCTATACTATAATCTTTCTATTTTAATTTTTTTTGTGTCTCAGATCAGTCTTATTTGTTGCCTTCATTGCTGCCTTCATTATGTTAATTTATTTGACCTAATGTTAACTCAAGTCTAAAATCTAGAGCTACCTCACTTAAAGGTCCAATGCAGCTATTTTTATCTCAATGTTTAATCATTTCTGGGTAGCGATAAAGTACCGTACTGTGATTGTTTTCAATTAAAATGGTCAAAAATACCTTCTTAGCATAGACCAATTTCTCAAGCAAGACATTTTCTAGGACTGTTTGGGCATGGTCTGAGTGGGGAGGGGAAAACTGAAAGCAAGCTGTCATTGGCAGAGAGGTTTGGAACTCTCTTTCTTATTGGTCTATTAACTCATTTACCACCTGGTGAAGTCACTAGGCAGGCCAAAACTCCATCGCACCAAAACAGGAAGAAATTCCAGGTGGTCTTTTCAAACAGCTCTTACACTAAAATGGGTATTATCATCATTTTCACAATGTCACAGTATTATTCCAATCTGATATTGCGGAAAGGAAATATTTATATATATCTATATATATATATTAAAATCTAGTTTTTGCTTGCACAGGGCCTTTATGAATTTAACTATCACCAAATTCTTAATGTAGCTACTTCCCAAAACGTCCCACAACATCACAGCAAGTTTAAAGGGACATTTAATTTCTCAAAGATGAAGCATTCCTTTAATGTCAGCTCCTACAGGTATGTTCTAATCAGAAACACTGTGTGTTCTGACAGTTACTCAGCATCCACCTCCTCTAGCAATTAAACAACATACACTACACCGAGAGGGGGAGAAAGATGCCAACTCAACATGTAGGATTTGTTGTAAAAATTTGACCTCTCCCTGATGACAATTCACATTCATGTACTGTAGTCATTTCAATAGTTTTTAATACATCTAGTTGACATTGATGGCAGACAAATAATACTGCCTTTCTTGTGATAGCTTTGTCATCTATCATCTTCTATCTATATCTATCTATATACATTTGTTACAATTAAATGTTTCAGATCATCAAACAAATTGTAATATTACACAAAGATAACCCAAGTAAACACAAAATGAAGGTTTTAAGTTAGTTTATTTATTAAGGGAAAAAAGCTATCCGAACCTTCATGGCCCTATGTGACAAAGTAATTGCCCCCCTTTGTTAAATCATGAAGTTACTGTGGTTAATCACAGTAAATTGCTGAGTTCAATTCCACTAGCACCACCCAGGTCTGATTACTGCCAGACCTGTTGAATCAAGAAATCCCTTAAATAGAACCTGTCTGACAAAGTGAGGTAGGCCAAAAAATCTCAAAAAGCAAGACATTATGCAGCGATCCAAAGAAATTCATCTATCAGTCTGGAAAGGGTTACAAAGCCATTTCTAAAGCTTTGGGACTCCAGCGAACCACGGTGAGAGCCATTATCCACAAATGGAGAACATTTGTAACAGTGGTGAACCTTCCCAGGAGTGGCCGGCCTACCAAAATTACCCCAAGAGCGCAGCGACGACTCATCCAAGAGGTCACAAAAGAACCCACAACAACATCTAAAGAACTGCAGGCCTCACTTGCCTCAGTTAAGGTCTGTGTTCATGACTCAACCATAAGAAAGAGACTTGGCAAAAATGGCACCCATGGCAGAGTTCCAAGGCGAAAACCACTGCTGACCAAAAAGAACATAAAGGATCATCTCACTTTTGGCAAAAAACATCTTGACGATCCCCAAGACTTTTTGGAAAATATTCTGTGGACTGACGAGACAAAAGTTAAAAAGTTAAAGTAACACAGCATTTCAGACAAAGAACATCATACCAACAGTCAAATATGGTGGTGGTAGTGTGATGGTCTGGGGCTGCTTTGCTGCTTCAGGTCCTGGATGACTTGCTGTGATTGATGGAACCATGAATTCTTCCCTATACCAAATAATTCTGAAGGAGAATGTCCGGCCATCAGTTCGTGACCTCAAGCTGAAGCGCACTTGGGTTCTGCAGCAGGACAATCATCCAAAACACACCAGCAAGTCCACCTCTGAATGGCTTATGGCTTAAAAAAACAAAACAAAGGTTTTGGAGTGGCCTAGTCCAAGTCCGGACTTTAATCCGATTGAGATGCTGTGGCGTGACCTTAAAACGGCGGTTCATGCTCGAAAACCCTCCAATGTGGCTGAATTAAAACAATTCTGCAAAGAGTGGGCCAAAATTCCTCCACAGCAATGTGAAAGACTCATTGCCAGTTTTCGCAAACGCTTGATTGTTGCTGCTGAGGGTGGCACAACCAGTTATTAGGTTTAGGGGCCACATAGGGCCATGAAGGTTTGGATAGCTATTTTCCCTTAATAAATAAAATGATAACTTAAAAACTGCATTTTGTGTTTACTTGGGTTATCTTTGTGTAATATTAAAACGTGTTTGATGATCTGAAACATTTAAGTGTGACAAATGTGCAAAAAAATAAGAAATCAGGAAGGGGGCAAATACTTTTCACAGCACTGTATGTACTGTTTAGTAAAGCTTTGATTTCCAGTTTAAATGTAGTTCAGATATTGTAACTGCAACTCATTGTAAAGAAGTCCAACTCAAACTGACATCTGAAACATTTGACCCTTAGCCGTACAATTGAGCTCTACGTAACAGACAATCAGTGAGCAACAGCTCAATCAACACTCCAACGCCAAGACAGATGACCTAAGGCCCAGTGAACACACCAGCCCAGTAGTTTCATCTGCTACATGGCTACAATTGCATAACCTGTCACAATCAACCGCAATATGGTACTTTGCATATTTATTTATTAGAATCACACCTAAGCCAGAGGCATTACTAGTATTCATGACACCAGTATTCAGTTTATATTGGGGAATGCTGCCCCTTTCACAGGCCTATCAAACCACAATGGTGTCCTCCATGCAAATGGTTTATTATAAACAATAGCTATCTGGACATGTAATTAGTGGTTCCTCTCAGCAGGAGTGTCCTAACAACCTATTATGTACTCCAGGGCAAAGTGTATGTCTGTCTGCTCCAAATATTCACTCACTCATCACTACAAAAGTACAGTGTCAAAATGTTGTCAGAGCCACAAAAACAGACTATGCAGAGTGATGTGGAGAAAATTGAGTGCAGTATGTTCTCCTCAATTAAGCTTAAAGGCTGTAAAGTAAAGTGCATTTAAGCGGAGAGTGGTGTATAATAACTGAAATATAACTGAAGTGAATGACTCAAAGCATTAGGGTAAGTGCTTATTTCAACATGAACCAAGCAGAAAGACTGCTAGACAAACTATCAGAAGGTATCACTACCCTGTTTACTCATACCGAGAGATTTCTCAACATGTCAGGAATGATAAAACATTTTTTTGTTCATTTTCAGGAGTTTTGTTATCTGTACAAGTCAATAATATCAATCTGGGTGGTCACAGACACTGACAAACAAAAACACAAAAACATTGTAATCTTTTCATCTTAATTCACAATCTTAATTCATGTATTTGTAGCTTTAGTCAATAATAGTTTGACTCAACCCTATATTTATTGTAACACAGAATTTGTTGTTAAAAAAAAATCTGTTGAAAGTTGAAACTGCACCCTGGCGGAGGTTTGAATTTAAGTGGCCCCAGGCAGCCTATGTTATTTTAGTCCCAATGATTATTTTATTTTCAAAGATGGGCCTTTCTACGAGACCACTGCTGCTTATACTTGCCTCTTGTGGCATATTTATGTTCACGCATTGAAGTGATGGAGAATGCTTCAGACAAGTGTTGTTCTTATCGTTATCTTTACCTCTTGTCAAACTGATTTTTCCAGGCAGAAATCATTTAGGAGGGGAGAAAACAATGAAATGCGTTGAAGTACAATCTGGTTGAAAAGTATCAAGCACACCAGAGCAAATGTATCAAAATGCATGGGTTCGGACTTTGGAGAGGTATATCGATTGCTATGCCGTTTTCTAGATGAAAATATTAAACCTCTGGCTCATGAAAAAAAAAACAAGGTTAAGAACTGAAATGAGAGATTCAGTCAAAACATTTGATAGAAAAAAAAACTTATGGACAGAGGTTACAATAGGTCGGCAGAAAGCTTTTAATAAGAGTTTATTCAAAGGTGATGTTTATTTGCTTAGTGTTACGATTGCAAATGTCAAGTCAGCAAGATATGTTTTATTTCCTTATGTCATCACTTCATACAGGTGAAAGAGAGAGTTCTACCTAGGTCTAGGAACCGATGAAACAGTCCCATAACATCACTGCTTGTTCAGCTTTCAAGCCATGGCAGCCAAGGGGCTATCTTCAGAAATACAGCATAATCTATGACTTGAGATACTTGAAATTAGCCCTCAAAGTTAAAAGTTAGATTTGACATCAATTACTAGAAGTGATCCAAATGAGATTCATGCCAGTCTCTGTTATTATGGATGTTTAAACGTTCTGGACAGGACTTTAGTCTACATCCCAAATATTCCCTACACAGTGCACTACTTCTCACCATTTGGGATGCATGCTAACTTGATTCATATTTCTTCATACAGATGCAACGAAAGGGCAGGACACAGGACAAGACCATAGGCATACAATTATAAATCATTTTCCACTCTGTTAACTTGTTCTAGTCCTCTTTTCTCTAAAGACAGTTGACAAAGAGCCTATTCAGGTCACAGAGCTTCTGGCCCCCCATACGGCCACATGAAACGGCATAGCAGAGGCGATGTGACAAGGCTGTTTTCCTCTCTGCTAAGTGTGGCAAGCATGGTGGTTAAAACTAATGAACCGTGACTGAGATAATCAACCTCTTGTACATCGTCATGCCAGACACTAAAACTAGCTACAGATGTAGGATTTTAATTTGAGCCAGTTTGCTACAGCAGGAAAATAATCCTGCCACAAGAGGAAATGTGAATTATTCTGTGGATTATAACTCATGGACATTTTTTGTAGGGGTTGATAGATTTTTCATTACGGCAATCAAGGAAATTACAAACTTTAGAAGCCTTTTTAATAAACCTGGAACACACTACAAGTTTGCATTTCCTGCCATGCAGGAAATTTTGAGCAATAAAAGAGTGATCAAATGAAGATCCTACATCTGTAGCTGTCTCACAGACAGACTGGTAGATAAGCATGGACAGAGTCTGTCAAACTAGATCTGATCCCTACTTTCTGTGAGAAGAATGTGACTGACTACGCAATTAGATATTTGTTGTGACAAGAGCACTTTGGCAATTGTGTCTAGAGAGAAAAATCGGTATACTGTAATATATATCTATACTGTATGTCAGTAATCTGCATCTGTATAACACAAATGACAAAAAAAATGCGTAAGCTTTTGAAAGATGTAAATGTTAATGATGAGCACAATTCAAGGACCATAATAATCAGAGGATCATCATTTGTAAGAAAATACCCTCATTATGAGTATTTAAAAACTGAGCTAAACTAAATAGGCTAGGTCAATTGAAATGACCGTCAACAATCCTATACAACGTAATACATTTATTACCTCGCAATAATCAATCATTTATTTGCCTTATCCTGTTTGTGGCACAGCTTGTAATAGAAAGGACATCTTTAAATGGCTTCCACCTGGGGCGGGATATCATTGCTCCTCATTTAAACTGTCTTTGAATGTGACTTCCTTGAGTCCCAGTCGATAGAGGTCCTTTAGGGTGAAACTGAATTAGCACTGAAGCTGAAAAGAAGACTTTTTTTCATTTTCCATTTTCTGTCTTGTATTGACTTCTTTTTTTTTTTCAGAAAGAATTACCAACTGAATTCAGACTATGCCCCGTTATTCCATTTCACACCAACTGTATACTCACTGCACAGGGTCAATTTGTTCACATTAGATACTGTACATGCACACTTCACATTGCTGATGTTTTGCCAAACATATCGGCACCATGTCAAAATACACATCACCTCTACTGTAACCAATATAAATGAGAACGATGGTGATAAATGAGAACGATGGTGATGATGATGATGACTGACAATGATGTTGATGACCATTCCTCAGCGATATCATCCAGTTTCCAGTAGCAGCAGTGAAAGCAGCAGCATGCAATAGAGCAGGGCTTTATGATGTCCTAATTGACAGAGGTAATATGGCAGTGTGTGGACTGTGTCGGTGATACATTCTTATATCCCGTCTATGCTTGACATTCTTGTGAAATCACACCTATGATGACCACCGTCAAAGACCTGTATGAATTGCCTTTCGACATTGCATGTTTGACATTGTGAATCACAAGAATTTAGCGACACTCTTAGGGGAAAAAAAGCTTCTTCATTTTTTCCGAAGGGATAACCATTTTTGGTTCCAGGTAGAACCCTTTTGTGGTGAAAAAAGGTTACACTTAGAACCTTTTCGTGGTGAAAGGGTTCCATGTAGAGACTCATATTACTGAAAGGGTTCCCGTTATTTTCAGAGGTTTCTTCTATGGGGACAATTGAAGAACCCTTTATGGCTCAAAGGTAGCACCTTCTTTTCTAAGAGTTTACTTTACTAACCGAACGATGCAAGAAAGACCTCACCAATCCAAAGCTGCACCTGCACCTGTCTTTTTACAGGTACTATTCACATACATTCTGCCTCTATATCTGGCACCCAGTCTGCAGCTCAACATCATGAACCAGACATGCATTGGCCGGGTCAGAAATCTGTCTTGCCTACTAGTTACTAACACTAAATACTGTGTAATAATCATACTACATACTATTTAGAACGTACTGTCAAAATTAACGCAGTACATTTACAACAAAAAAACACATGACAAATTTGCGCTTTCACATGTCAGATCGCGACACATTTTCACATGTGAGGGGAATAACATATTTTCACCTCACGTAAAATTGCGGTTTCACATGTAAAAAAAAAATCACATATGAAAATAAAATGTGCCGGTTCACATGTAAGAAAGCCTATTGGGGGAAGGTCACGACCTGGCAGTGTGGTGTCAGGACAACAACCTCGACATCAGCAAGACAAAGGAGCTGATCGTGTACTACAGGAAACGGAGGGCCATGCACGCCCCCCATCCACATCTAGTGGAGCGGGTCGAGAGTATCAAGATCCTCGGTGTCCACATCACTAAGGAATTAACATGGTCCACACATACCAACATAGCCCCTCACAAGGCTTAAAAGATTTGGCATGGGGCATCAGATCCTCAAAGAGTTCTACAGCTGCACCATCGAGAGCATCTTGAATGGCTGCATCACCACTTGGTTTGGCAATTGCTCGGCATCCAGATGCGATACAAAGGGTAGTGCGTTCGACCCAGTACCTCACTGGGGCCGAGCTCCCTGCCATCCAGGACCTTGATACCAGGCGATGTCAGAGAAAGGCCCTAAAACTTGTCAAAGACTCCAGCCACCCAAGTCATGACCTGTTCTCTCTGCTACCGCATGGCAAGTGGTACCGATGCACCAAGTCTGGAACCAACAGGACCCTGAACATATTCAACCCCAAAGCCATAAGTTAACCAAATAGCTTAATAGTTAACCAAATAGCTACCTGGACTATCTGCATTGACCCACCTACGCTGCTGCTACTGTTTATTATCTATTCTGTTGCTGAGTCATTTTATCCCTACCTACACTGTATTTCTCTACCTCAGTTAGCTCGCCCCTCAACTCGGTACTGGCACCATGTGTATATAGTCAACTTATCCCTACTCGTTGTGTATTTATTCTTTGAGTTATAATTCTTTCTATAATTGCTCTATTTTTCTCTCTGCGTTGTTGGGGCCTGTAAGTAAGCATTTCACTGTTAGTCTACACCTATTGTTTATGACGCATGTGACAAATAACATTTGATTTGATTTAGAGCTAGTGAGTCATTTTCTCCTAGAGATGGGCCAGATATGCCATGTCAAGACAAGGGATACCTTTCTGTTGCTTGGATATGTCTTCACCTTGGTAAAGGGCAGACAGAGGGAAAATAGCATCTTCCATTTGTCCTTTTAAAATTGGATAATGTGGTGAGTGGTTGCCTCGATCAAAAAGTTCAAGTATATAATGAAATGGAACCTGAACTGGGTGTGTTGTCCCCACTGACCTGTCATAGACTGTGGAACTCAGACTCCTGACTCTACATGTACCTGGCCTCTAATGACAGACCATATTATATTAAAAGACTCAGAGATGTTATCTGGCTAAAATAAACCCTTTCTCTTTGGCTTTTCACAAACCTGCTAATGGACTAGTAACTACTACTAGCATTGGACTAGTAAACGAAAGGTTGCAAGTTCATATCCCCGAGCTGACAAGGTACAAATCTGTCATTCTGCCCCTGAACCTGCAGTTAACCCACTGTTCATAGGTTGTCATTGAAAATAAAAATTTGTTCTTAACTGACTTGCCTAGTTAAATAAAGAAGAAAAAAAAGATTTCTGCAGCTTGACAGGGTTTTCATCCCCCCAGGGCCAGGAGATTCTGTCGTTTTTAAAACCATGAGACCTGATTTGGAAAGACTGGTCCCGTCATCGCCCTTATAAAACCTTTTTACAACTAATGAATCACTGTCATACCTTATAGGGTCCAGAGGTTTCCTGGTTAGGTTAACGGATAGGGAAAAACTCAGGGCACCAGGGGGTAAAAATTGCCCCCCCCCCCCACTCTGGGACCTATGGTGCCACCAGTCTGCTTGCAGTTGTCAGTTATAGTCAGGTATGTGGATGATCAGGGCGTTATTCAGGAATGTTTCTTGAGCTACTTTGATGTGTCAAGTGGGCGAGGTGTGAACTCTGTGTTTAACTTCACGGATAAACTTTTTCAAACCATAAGATGGCGCAGCTGTATTGGAATGTATCTGCTCTTTTTGTACTTCCAGCTAAGTCCCCTCCTGTTCCCTGACTAAGAGGTGATGACTAGTCCACTCTACTACCATTGTCAACTCTGTCCTGACATAAACTGAAGCCACGTCTCATGTGCCCGCTCATCCACTGGCACATTGAAGGTTTCCTCTCCAAGCACTGTGAGTACCCCTATCAATTTTCTTTCATTACTCTGTAGAGTCAATCACATACACAAACACGACTACATTATTACACATCAATGAACTCATTCTTAGCTCTTTGGTCGAACTGTGTAGTGTGTTAGGTTATTGTTTTTTGTCTTCCCAGACAAATCCTGTCCTGCACTGCAGTCAAGCCTCTGAACATCTGATCTTATGCCTCATGCCCTTTTTATTTATTTATTTCACCTTTATTTAACCAGGTAGGCTAGTTGAGAACAAAGCCAACACCTCATTTGGCCGCCTTTCGTTCCAGTTCTCTGCTGCCTGTGACTGGAACGATTTGCAAAAATCGCTGAAGTTGGAGACTTTTATCTCCCTCACCAACTTCAAACATCTGCTATCTGAGCAGCTAACCGATCGCTGCAGCTGTACATAGGCTATCGGTAAATAGCCCACCCAATTTTACCTACCTCATCCCCATACTGTTTATATTTATTTACTTTTCCGCTCTTTTGCACACCAATATCTCTACCTGTACATGACCATCTGATCATTTATCACTCCAGTGTTAATCTGCAAAATTTTAATTATTCGCCTATCTCCTCATGCCTTTTGCACACAATGTATATAGACTCTCTTTTTTTCTACTGTGTTATTGACTTGTTAATTGTTTACTCCATGAGTAACTCTGTGTTGTCTGTTCACACTGCTATGCTTTATCTTGGCCAGGTCGCAGTTGCAAATGAGAACTTGTTCTCAACTAGCCTACCTTGTTAAATAAAGGTGAAAAAAAAAAGTCATAAATTACTAAATTGAAATGATCGGGAAAAAAACATGAATAATTATCAAACAAACCTGCTTTTGCATAATCTATAAAAGGGCTGACCCAAATGGGGACGATGTTTGGTTTGGCCTGCCCAAAGAAAACACACCCCCAAAAAATGTTAATCGAGTGAATGTCCATGCCTAGTTCACAGAACCACGGTTACATGAGTAACCTCCGATAGCGGTTGGAACAAGCAGAGTGGTTACTGTTTTCTTCCTACAAATTCGGCTCTAGCTTTTGAACAGTTGGAGCTTTCAGCTATTATTTTACTTTACAATGCTCACCAGCCACACAGGAGACGTTTTGAAGGGACGGTGACAAAACCACAATTCAGAACATTTAAAAAAAACTTTCCACTATCTTTCCCATGCTTTTCAGTGACTTACTACTGCAAATAGAAATTGTTACACCTTTCCCATATTGAAATTATTTGAAACATTTTCAAGTTATTAGCCTTAGAGGTCAGACACACCAAGAAAACTGATGTCTGATAGGTACTTAGCACAGTAGGAGACCGGTCCTTCTCTTGCTAAGACACCGTCTATTGTAAACCGACCTGGTATGGACAAACTGGACGTTTCTACATGTAGCGTCGCTCTGCGCGTTGGTGGCCGACAACCTGACTTTGAACCAAACAGAGAGCACGGTCCTCCATGTTGGGGAACCAGTGGCAACAAAAAACAAAAAAGAACGCACTTTTCCCAGTGTAATCCACCCCCTTATCATTGTTCTAGCTAAAACAATAAAGCTGCATAATAAAACAAGTATAATACTTCTACATCTAGGAAAGGAGTGCTTTTTTTGATAATGTGCACTGGCTCATTAGTTAGTTAGCTTGCTAACTGAGCCAGGCAGTCACACACACTTCATATGAAACAAATGGGGATTATAAGTGCAGCAAAATGCACACAACGCTAACTTTTTGAGGATCTGGGGACCCATGACAAATCTTGTCTCCTGATGGGGAAAAGGTGTTGTTGTGCCTTCTTCACAACTGTCTTGTGTTTGGCCCATGATAGTTCGTTGGTGATGTGGACACCAAGGAACTTGAAACTCTCAACCCGCTCCACTACAGCCAAGTCAATGTTAATGGGGGCCTGTTCCGCCCACCTTTTCCATGAGTCCACGATGAGCTCCTTTGTCTTGCGCACATTGAGGGATAAGTTGTCCTGGCACCACACTACCAGGTCTCTGACCTCCCTATGGGCTGTCTCATTGTCGGTGATCAGGCCTACCACTGTTGTGTCATCAGTAAACTTAATGGTGTTGGAAGTCTTGTTTGGCCACGCAATCGTGGGTGAATAGTGAGTACAGGATGGGACTAAGCAAGCACCCCTGTGGGGCCCCAGTGTTGAGGATCAGCGTGGCAGACGTGTTTTTGCCTACCCATAGCAACTTGGTTGCAGTTTCTGTGCCAACATGGTGACATTTTTAATACGGGTCATCAGAATGTGTTTTTAGATGTCAGTTATATGATTACAACTTGATTCATGTTTGAAGTGTGGTTTTATGATTAATTACTAAAAAGGCCCGTGTTTAAAGACCCCTATTTTTTTATATTTCTAAATAGATAATGTACAGCATATTTGTTCGGCCCGCATCTCACCACTCAGATTATATTTTGGCCCATCAAGCTCAAAGGTTTGAGCAGTCATAAACTACACATAAAATTAGAATGGCGTTGCATGATTTATGTAAGTAATAAACCTAGACGGCATACTATTATTTGGCAGCGGTCCAATATAATGCAATCATGTGCCTCTGGTGATACTCTTTTTTTCCTATCAATCCAGCCCATGAGAAACTCTGTCACATTGCAGGAGTTATTGACTCTGAACCGGACTTTTGTTTACAAAGAGCTGTGTTTGTTTGACCTCTACACAGCGTCATTCAGATGACCCATACATGAACTCCCACTCTAATGGCAATAGAGGTAGGCGACAGAGCAATCTCACCGCATTCAACAGCTCATTCAATTCATTGGCTGGATCTTAGTAATAAAATATGATGTGACAGGATGAGACTTCAAGCATACAGTTTAGTTCAAATCACATTTTATTGGTCACATACACATGGTTAGCAGATGTTAATGTGAGTGTAGCGAAATGTTTGTGCTTCTAGTTCCGACAGAGCAGTAATATCTAACAAGTAATCTCAAATTCACAATGACTACCCATTACACACAAATGTAAAGGGATGAATAAGAATATGTACATGTAAATATATGGATGAGCGATGGCCGTGCGGCATAGGCAAAATGCAGTAGATGGTATCGAATACTGTATATACACATATGAAATGAGTAATGCAGGATATGTAGACATTATTAAAGTGGAGTTATTTAAAGTGACTAGTGATACCTTTATTAAATCCATTTACTAAATGTATTAAAGTGGCAAGAGACTTGAGTCTGTATGTTGGCAGCATCTACTCAATGTTAGTGATGGCTGTTTAACAGTCTGGTGGCCTTGAGATGGAAGCTGTCTTCCAGTCTCTCAGTCCCAGCTTTGATGCACCTGTACTGACCTTGCCTTCTGGATGATAGCATCGTGAAAAGGCAGTGGCTTGGGTGGTTGTTGTCCTTGATGATCTTTTTGGCCTCCTGTGACATCGGGTGCTGTAAGTGTTCTGGAGGGCAGTTAGCCCCCGGTGATGCGTTGTGCAGACCGCACTACCCTCTGGAGAGACTTGCGGTTGTGGGCAGAGCAGTTGCCGTACCAGGCGGTGATACAGCCCAACAGGATGCTCTAGATTGCGCATCTGAAACAGTTTGAGTGTTTTAGGTGACAAGCCAAATTTCTTCAGCCTCCTGAGGTTGAAGAGATGCTGTTAGGCTACGACCGTTGCGCCTTCACCACCACACTGTCTGTGTGGGTGGACCTTTTCAGTTTGTCCGTGATGTGTACACCGAGGAACTTAAAACTTTCCCCACCTTCTCCACTACTTTCCCGTCAATGTGGATGGGGGGGGGGGGGGGGGGGGATGCTCCCTCTGCTGTTTCCTGAAGTCCACGATCATCTCCTTTTTGTTGACGTTGAGTGAGAGGTTATTTTCCTGACACCACACTCCAAGGGCCCTCGCCTCCTCCCGGTAGGCCGTCTCGTCATCCCTGTTGAGGAAATGAAACACTGGGTTTCCTTTACTGATGTCCTGTGTTTGTATCTTTCACAATCATGGTCTCATATACTGTATGTACAGTGTGGAGTCTCCTACCCGGAAACCATAAAACAAATAAACTACCAGAAACTGTTATGACCCCCGTGCAGCTTACTCGTGAATTGCACAAGAAATACAGGGTTCAAAAAGTGTTCTTTGGCTGTCCCCATAGCATAATTATTTTAGGTTCCATGAAGAACACGGTGTAAAATGTTCTACATGAAACTCAAAAGGGTTCTATCTGGAGTCAAAAAGGCTTTTTCAAAGAGTTATCCTATGGGAACAGTCGAATAACCCTTTTAGGTACTAGATAGCACATTTTTTTCTAAGAGTCTGCCTATAGAATTACTAGAAAACAGTTAAGAGTACTACTATGTACAGATGTCAGATTTTAATATCACCCATTTCATTGCAGTAGGAAAATTGTGCAGCAAGGATATCTCAAAATGGAAACATCTGACACGAATAACAGGTGAACAAGTAACGGAATCGAGCTCCTCAGTACCTGAATTAGGAATGAAGTTAACACTGACCAGAATAATTATCCTATGGTATGGGGTCCTCCTCTCGCATGTTGCTTGGTTTGCTGCTCCATTGTTGTAGACATGACAAGTTTGCATGCATGATAACATACAGGTTACGATTTTCATTTACAGCTAAATCAGCTATTTTACTGACTGTTTAAGAATAGTGGTGTTTCTAAGCTAATATTGCATTAGAGCTGCTGTATTTTTTGAGTGAGTAGGCTTGCATTGTGATACAGTCATACAAATATGACACCCGTGCATATGATTAAATTATATGTTCAAGTTAACATGGTTTTATATTCGTTAATAATATTGAAAGGTGATACGATGCAATCTACTGTAACTAGATTAGACTGCCTAGGCTACGTCTTCCTAATGTAAGCTAAATGCAATGGATACAAAATATATACGTGCATGTGATGAAGGATAACATGTCCAATATAATTACATGCAGTAAATGCATATCATATATATATATATATATATATATATACACACACGGTAAAATGTTGGACACACCTACTCACTCCATGATTTTCCTGATTGACTGACCTTCATGTCTTATTTGAGACAGGAGTTTACAGTTGTTTTTTTCAGCCCTTCACTAACACCTAATTGGGGTCTAAATTGAATCCCCTGGGACAGATATCGTATTTCAGAATGAGCTTTATGAATTACAATGTCCTGACAAATCTGCATGATAAATAATATCATGGGTGAATCTATTTCTAACATTGTGAGGTTGGCACACTCCTAAATAATATCCTGGGATATGTTGATTATCCTGTTGGCTGGGAGGTTCACAACAAGTTCCTTACATCTGCAGGGTGGAATATCATTCAACCTGGAGTAAGTAAAAAGAAAGGGAGAGACATTAGCCTCACTGCTCAAATTGTTGCTGAAGCCACAACTGCCTTTAAATGTGCAATCGTTTTATTAACAGTTTTGCATATTTTTAGGCTTGATTAAGTTGTTTCCAGTAAGAGTAGAATAACAGCCTCTAATTTTAACCAGTAAAACCAACCCCAATGGTGCAACACAATAGGGGAAGGGAAAGTAGCAAGATAAAGTTAGCTAACGTTAGCTAGGAAACTGCATGCTAGCAAAACAGACTCAACAGAATGCATAATAACTTGGCTGACGAGCAAGCCTAGAATGAACAGAACACAGCTGGCTGAATTTCCTACGTTTTTCATCAGAAGTTGTTAAAATGTCTTACTTCTAAACGAGTCGTGCAGGACTGTTTTTCTCCTGCCAAGCCAATACAATGGAGTGAAACGTGATCAGGTGCCACTTTAGTCTCTGGAAACAAATGGGAAGAAACATTTAACTCTGGGTCTTCACAATTGACACATTGCTGAATATACGGTTAGTTAGTTTAGGTCATCTCTAAAACAGCAAAAAAATTGGCTAGCTTGGCAATTGGCTGATAATCACCAGTCACTTAACATTTTAATTCACAATTGATATGAAAGTAATTTCTTGAAAATGTTATCATTTGGTGAATAAATAAATGTTATACTTACATTTTGTGGATTTCTGGAAAATGTTCTCCCAAGTGGGGACTTCTGTCCGTCGTCAATTATTTTTTGCTGCGCTGCAAGGTGTTATGGAATAGCCTCCCGGCGATGGATACATGGGATTGGGACATGCCAATTTTGAAGTCTTGCCTGGAAATTCTGCCTCAAAAGGTAGCAACCTTATTATTGCCAGCTGGTCTTGTTAAACCACATGCTAAATTAACCTGCACAGCTGATCTTAATTGCACCCATTATTGGTCACCTCATTACAGCTCCCTGAAAGATGCTATGTTCGCCCTCTGGTTGGTGTTGTCATCGCAACAACTTAGTCCTATTTGAACATACTAAGGGTGATTTATCTATTTGACAAGCATTCCGTACAAAATAAATTAACTATTTCCTCGTTTACCACGCCAAATCTACCTTGGCAATTTACCCGATACTTTGTATGGATGGGAAACAATTTTTTTGTGTAGCCTACTGACTGTTATTATTTGATTTGTTTCCTATTTATGTTATCCAAAAGTTTCTGGTATGATCATTGCCTATCAGGACCGGGTGTAAAATAACCGTGACTTTACAAAGTGCATGGGCCAGGATGGTATCCACACGGTTGGCCTAACGTAAACTCACGCCATTCCGTACAAATGTGCGAGGCTACAAAGAAAACTAATGGGACTGTAGCGACTGTGTTGACTTCAAAATCAGGGGTGTGAACTACTTTTCTACTCAAGCGTTGATCGACATGGTAATGGCTCTATAGTATTGGAGAAAAGTTGAAAAAAATGGACCCTCCCTTACATCGTGACGTGTCATGTCGTAATATACAGCACGCATGAAGCAACTATTTCTGTCTTACAATCTCTCTCCACCAGGTGTAGCACTTCTCTCATCGTTTAAAAACAAGAAATGGACAGTGACGGGGTAAGAGGGGGATACCCAGTAATTTTTTCCGTCATCATTGTATGCGATCATCATTCTCAAAGCCGCTGTTTACTTCTAAGATCACTTTAGCACTGCCCTAAAACCCCGATTCAAATTCGACACAATCTTCAAATAGGTATGTAATGACACATTATATAATCTCTATATAGTGTTTTATTTACATTTTAGAGGCGATAAGGTGATAAATTGGACAGATTGAGTGAAAAAAAGCCATTTTCCCACACAACATCTCTCCTTCTCACTATCACGCATTAGTTTCGCTTCCCCACCTGCCATTTTTTTAAAGACCCAACGGAGCTCATTGCCTTGTTGAATTATGCAGAAACGGGCAGCGTTTAGGTCATGTAATAGATTCTGTTGGAAAGGGGAGAAATTGTGCTTTACAATGGTATTGACATTACAGTTGATCTGGAAGTATTACGTTTTTGGGGCGCTAAAATAAGGTTAATTGTACGGACCAAGGCGATGTACAAAGAGTTTACGTTATATGTGCATGCTGATTGTAGCAGCCCTAACCACTAGACCACCCCACGCCACAATTTAACAACATTTTTAGTTAATTAGTATTAGGATATACTAGACACTTATGTGGCGTAGCCTAGTAGAGACCAATATCTCTCTTGTTTTATTAAGCTATATAAAACGATGGTTGTTGATGTGTATGGCTGCATTTCAGATACATTTTTGTACATTTGAATGTTGCAGTAATAGGACCTAGGCCTTGCATTTGAGTGAGCGAGAGAGAAAACATAATTTTGATAGAAATCCATCCCAAAGAGCACACATGGAGAGAAAGAGAACTGCTCATTTTCAGCCAGTGATGAGGCTCATTTGAATTTCCTGATGCATCTGGAAAATTCTCTACAACAAAAGAGTGATTATTAAGTTACGTTAAGATCCGTCATCTGTATATGAACAATTCAGCAATATGTTGTCCTAATGTCTGTCCTAACTTCAGCAAAGACAATGAATTAAATTAATTCTAATTATTTCTGAGGTACACGTAATGTCAGTGGAAACAATGAAAAAGCTGACAAAGAAAACATTGTGTCCTCCAGAAATAATCAAGACAGTTAGTACAGTATTAGCAGGACATACTGCCAGGAGATAGAGACACTGTATCAGCAAGCAATTATCCACCCCTAATCTTTCACATTTATTACCTTACAAATTAATCCCACCTCCGGGTGTGGCAACCCGACCTGTTAAATCTCAATCATCTGCACACAGGGAAGTCACAGTGCTGGTAAGACTGGCACTAGTGTGTGGCTCTATCCACAATATCATTCAAGGTCACTGAGAAATACAGTCAGACTTTATCGCACAGCTGCAGACCAGTGAGGCTGTATCAAAGCACTCTGGAATGAAATCCCTGCATTGAAACATGCAGCAGACCATGGCTTCATTTTAGGTAGCCCTTTACACTTGTACCTAGGTTAAAAATGGCAGATTTGGGCACTGATAAATGCCTAAATTGGAATGCAGTGGCTGTACATTAACATGCTATACATGACGTGAGAGCTCTGGCTGCGCTCCATAGCCCTGTATGGGTTTTGAGTGACGGCCTTTCTGAACTTGAGCACCGCACAGGACAGGAAGTTGCCCCCTCCTGCTAATTGGGCAACTTTTGCAAAAAAACAAATGTGGACTGAGGGTGTGAAATGCTGTAAACGGTATGCATTCCATTCTATGTGCACCAAAATGACGATATGTTTCCCTTAATTGCATTGTGAAGGCCTAGCATTGTAATATCGTATTTTGTAATTCTATTTCGTGTTGGAAATAGAATAAGCTTTAAAATAATGCCCACCTGACCCATATTGCGATTTCTAATGGAGCGTTTTTAGATTGTGTAAACAACAACAGTAATGTTTGATGCAGGGCTGTGTGGCAAACAAAACAACTACAAGTGTGCTTGCTCAAGTTCCTCAACGGCACAGCATAAGTAGGAGAGATGAAAAAGTATATTATAGTTGAAGACTTCTTTGAGTCAAAAAAGTGTGCTGAAATTACTTAGGAACTGTGCACACTTTGGAGAGGTGTGTGGCACTTGGGGACACTAGTTAGTTCTCTCACTCAATTCTTTTTTTTGTTTTATGTGCACCTACCCCACATTTTTCAAGAATTTTCTTATCATGTTATTGAATGTATCCAGAGTATTTTCAGATTTCGTTACCAACAAATGTGGCGAAAGTTCAGTAAATGTAAAATGCACACAACAGTGTAATGTTTGGATTCAGCCTTGTGTCAGGTGAACTGTTGTACATATAGAGAAGATGGCTGCCGTTAAACGGCCCCCTAACCAATTGT
This sequence comes from Oncorhynchus kisutch, assembly GCF_002021735.2. NCBI lineage: Eukaryota > Metazoa > Chordata > Actinopteri > Salmoniformes > Salmonidae > Oncorhynchus > Oncorhynchus kisutch. The sequence goes on along the minus strand of NC_034192.2, from coordinate 28,886,686 downwards.
GCTATTGTGTGTGTTTTTGTTGCGTTATTTGCTAATTCCTTTGTACATAATGTTTCTGCCACCGTCTCTTACGACTGAAAAGAGCTTCTAAATATTAGGACATTACTCACCTTGTATTCGAGGAAGATTTTTTCTTAAATGAGTCGGACGCAAAGGATTTACTTCAGACACCTGACAAGGCCCTCATCCCCATAATTCGCAGGAGAAAGAGACTGAGATATTTGGGACGTAAGTCGGTGGTGCCTTGTAAGGATCCGACGGCGAGTAGGTAATCTGCCTTTACCATCGGTCCTATTAGCCAACATACAATCATTGGATAATAAAATAGACGAACTATCACGTATATTCTACCAACGGGACATTAAAAACGGTAATATCTTATGTTTCACCGAGTCGTGGCTGAACGACGACATGAATAACATACAGCTGGTGGGTTTTAAGCTGTATCGGCAGGATAGGACAGCCGCCTCTGGTAAGACAAGGGGTGTCGGTCTATGTATATTTGTAAACAACAGCTGATGCACAAAATCTAATGAAGTCTTGAGGTTTTGCTCGCCTAATGCAGATTATCTCATGATAAACTGTAGACCACACTATTTACCAAGAGAGTTTTCATCTATATTCTTCGTAGCCGTCTATTTACCACCACAAACCAATGCTGGCACTAAGACCGCAATCAATGAGCTGTATACGGCCATAAGCAAACAGGAAAATATTGATCCAGAGGAGGCGCTCCTAGTGGCCGGGGACTTTAATGCAAGCAAACTTAAATTGGTTTTCTACCAACATGTTAAATGTGCAACCAGAGGGAAAAAAACCAGAGACCACCTTTACTCCAAACACAGAGACGTATACAATGCTCTCCATCGCCCTCCATTTGTCAAATCTGACCATAATTCTATCCTCCTGATTCCTGCTTACAAGCAAAAACTAAAGCAGGAAGCACCAGTGACTCGGTCAATAAAATGTGGTCAGATGAAGCAGATGCTAAGCTACAGGACTGTTTTGCTAGTACAGACTGGGAAATGTTCTGTTATTGATGAGTCCACCACATCAGTCACTGGCTTCATCAATAAGTGCATCGATAATTTTGTCCCCACAGTGTCTGTATGTACATACCCCAAACAGAAGCCATGGATTACAGGCAACATCTGCACTGAGCTAAAGGGTAGAGCTGCCGCTTTCAAGAAGCGGGACTCTAACCCGGAAGCTTATAAGAAATTCCGCTATGCCCTCCGTAGAACCATCAAACAGGCAAAGTGTCAATACAGGACTAAGATTGAATCGTACTACACTGGCTCCAACACTCGTCGGATGTGGCAGGGCTTGCAAACTATTACAGACTTCAAAGGGAAGCACAGCCACGAGCTGCCCAGTGACACGAGCCTACCAGATGAGCAAAATTACTTCTATGCTCGCTTTGTGGCAAGCAACACTGAAACATGCATGAGAGCATCAGCTGTTCTGGACAACTGTGTAGTCACACTCTCTGTAGCCGATGTGAGTAAAACCTTTAAACAGGTCAACAATCACAAGGCCGCAGCAGACGGACTACCAGGACATGTACACCGAGCATGCACTGACCAATTGGGAAGTGTCTTCACTGACGTTTTCAACCTGTTCCTGACTAAGTCTGTAATACCAACATGTTTCAAGCAGACCACCATAGTCCCTGTGCCCAAAAATGTGAAGGTAACCTGCCTAAATGACTACTGACCCATAGTACTCACGTCTGTAGCCATGAAGTGCTTTGAAAGGCTGGTCACGGCTCACATCAACACCATTATCCCAGAACCCTAGACCCACTCAATTTGCATACCTTCCCAACAGATCCACATATGATGAAATCTCTATTGCACTCCACACTGCCCTTTCCCACCTGGACAATAGTGGAGCCGGTTGAGAGCTTCAAGTTCCTTGGTGTCCATATCACCAATAAACTATTTGGGGTTCAAACACACCAAGACAGTCGTGAAGAGGGCACGACAAAGCCTAATCCCCCTCAGGAGACTGAAAAGATTTGGCATGGGTCCTCAGATCCTAAAAAAGTTATACAGCTGCACCATCGGGAGCATCACCGACTGGTTGCATCACCGCCTGGTATAGCATCTGGCCTCCCACCACAAGGCACTACAGAGGGTAGTGCGTGCGGCCCAAGCTTCCTGCCACCCAGGAACTCTATACCAAGTGGTGTCAGAGGAAGGCCCTAAAAATTGTCAAAGACTCCAGCCACCCTAGTCATAGACTGTTCTCTCTGCTACCGCATGGCAAGCGGTACTGGAATGCCAAGTCTAGGTCCAAAAGGCTTCTTAACAGCTTCTACCCCCCAAACCAAAAGACTCCTGAACAGCTAATCAGATGGCTACCCAGACTATTTGCATCGCCCCCCCCCCCCTCCCTTCCTCTCCCCTCTTATACGCTGCTGCTACTCTCTGTTAATTATTTATGCATAGTCACTTTAACTCTACCTACATGTACATATTACCTCAATTACCTCGACTATTGACTCTGTACCAGTACCCCCTGTATATAGCCACGCTACTGTTATTTTATTGCTGCTCTTTAATTATTTGGATTTCAGATTTTTTTACTTCTTTTTTTTTTTTACTCAACACTTAATTTGATTAAAACTGCATTGTTGGTTAAGGGCTTGTAAATAAGCATTTCACTGTAAGGTGTGTTGTATTCAGCCCATGTGACAAATAAAATTTAGTTTGATTTGTATCCTCAACCTTTGGTATAATACTATTCCCATAATCTCCATAATCTCCATACTGTTCCCTTTCAATTGGTACCATGGTTATGCATATGCTTTTCATATTCCTTCTGTAAGAAACATTTGAATTTAGCCCATATAGGACATTCCCACGAGTGTAAAGGGTTAGTTGTGACAGGAAAGATTATGAATTTCAGCAAAGTCATCAGTCAGAGTTCACATTTTTTCATAGCACTGGCTTCTTGTACTGCCAAATGTCTTACGTGGGTACAATTTTTCATGTATAACCCGTCACCGGAAAAGTAAGTCACTCTCTGTAAAGAAACATTTTAGTAGAAAGGGAGTGAAGTTATATGTGAGGCGCTCTGATATCACTGACAGATGTGATAAATCACGCTAGAAGACATTAATAAAAAAAAAATCTGTCAAAACAATGTCTAATGGAAAACTCAGCCTTTCTCTGCCTTTTCTCTGCTGCTTGAGCTGATAATTATTTGCCAGTCCATCCCCGGGTTTTTTATTTTTATCAATTGAGATTTTGACAGCTTTGTTAGGCGCATTACTGTAGGGATTCAGCACCACGGGCTGGACACATGCCTGGATGTTTCATCGTTTTTCATTCGGCAATAGGTTTCAATCGAAGTCAGCTTATCAGGACCACATTCGCATGAGCTGAATTAATACTCTCATTGTCTACGAAAGCAGTCTCTAAAGCTTTGCTCCAAAAACCAGCAATCACGTGTAGGCTACACTGGAAACACGTTGTTAACACATACTTCTGATACCAGCTATAAACCTATTATTTATATGTCATGTAGACAAAATTATGACCAGGTCAGGAGGGTAGTCAAATCAAATCAAATTGGAGTAGTCACATGCACCGAATACAGTGAAATGCTTACTTTCGAGCCCCTAACCAACAATGCAGTTTAAAGAAATAGGGATGAGAATAAGAAAAGAAAAGTAACAAGTAATTAAAGAGCAGCAGTAAAATAACAATAGTGAGGCTATATGCAGGGGGTACCGGTACAAAGTCAATGTGCAGGGGCACCGGTTAGTCGAGGTAATATGTACATGTAGGTTGAGTTATTAAAGTGACTGTGCATAGATGATAACAACAGAGAGTAGCAGCGGTGTAAAAGAGGGGGGGGGCAATGCAAATAGTCTGGGTAGCCATTTGATTAGATGTTCAGGAGTCTTATGGCTTGGGTGTAGTGGGTCTATATGTAAGGAGTGCTCTTGTCATAAAAAAGCTCATGTTCTGTATGATGCTATTTCAAGGATATTTCCATAGAAACGGATCCTCCTGATAGGAAGCCTGTCACAGGATATCAAATGAGGGAGAACGTTGAGAAGGTAAGCAGGGAGCAGGGAAAGATGATGCCAGGGGAGGAAGCCTCTGGTTCCTGCAAAGCTGACCACAGGCATCCTTCCCCATGGATTCAGGGACATTAGCCTTCCAATACCATCACCATCCCTCACTCTGCCTTACGTGTATACTGTATGACACCTAGCAGCTACTACATGTGCCAACACTTCATTTAATGAAAGAATCATGAATAATATCCAATGTGCACATTTCACATTGTATACTGTATGTGTATCCTTTTCATTATGATGCTATCAAGGACTTTATCAGTATGTCTATCTACTTGGCTCAGACAGGTATTCCATTGATAATTCCATTCCATTGACTACCATATCCTTTTCAAGAGCACACACGGTCATTGATGCAGTGTACTGTCCTTACCTCTCACTGCCGCTGATATCTACTTCCTCCATCACAGGCATCGGGCCCCCGGAACTTAGATTCATGTCCCCATAAATGCAGAAACTCCCTACGAGAAAAGGAGAAATAGAGGTTACTCAGATAGGGCAGTTAGGATTTATGGTGACCTTACAGATATGCCCTGGAAGTTACTCCCTATCCCTAATTTTGTAAAGCTGTCAACATAAATGTATTTTGAACATCTGCACATATTTGGGGGGGGGGGAGAATTCAAAAGCTAAGCACGTATTTAACCTGTCATTGAGAGGATTAAGGAGACAAAAAAAGTATTATTTAATTGTTGAGAATAACAGAAAATATGCCTGGAATTACTCTACATACCAATAACAAATGCACTAAGAGGTTGTGAATTAAATCATTACATGCAACAACAACATTACACAAAGATTATAGCATTGGATGTAATGACTGTAATTAAAATGAAGTGCATGCAAGAATAGTGTAACTGATACTTTAACTTGCCATAGTCATATAGGCTATTGGTTGCATTTCTTGTTGGGTCACATAATCCCATTTTGTTCAAGAAATTCATTGCGTTCACACCTCCTTTTGGGATACATTAATACAAAATGGCTGCCACATGGTCTATGCAGCAGACCTGAAACACTCCCAGGCAGGAGGAAGTGGTTAAAGCTGCAGAGATGACAATTGGGGTTCTGACTGCTCAGAATATGTGAATGAAAAGTGTGGTGTTTCACCTTTAGTGAGGTGAACAGCTTAACGTGTACATGTATCTGTACCCTCACTTGATATGTTTCCCATGTATTCCAATTTCAGAAATTGCCTTTTGGGAAATGGACATGGGAAATAATAATTTATAATATGAACATCTTCATAATACAAGGTATTTAGAGTGCCTTCAGAAATGATTCACAACCCTTGACTTTTTCCACATGTTGTGTTACAGCCTGAATTTAAAATGGATTAAATTGAGGTTTTGTGTCACTGGAATTATACAGTATTTTAGACATGTGTACAAACTAATAAAACATTTAAAGCTGAAATGTATTGAGTCAATAAGTATTTAACCCCTTTGCTTTGGCGAGCCGGAATAAGTTCAGGAGTAAACATGTGCTTAACAAGTCACATAATAAGTTGAATGGACTAATACTGTGTACAATAATAGTGTTAAACATGATTTGTCAATGACTACCTCATCTCTGTGCCGCAATACACCCAGTCACTACAAAGATACAGTTTTGACTTAAATCGTCTGGAAAATCATGAAAATGCCTGTCTAGCAATGATCAACAACCAATTTGACAGAGCTTGAAGAATTTAAAAAGAATCGTGTGCAAATATTGTACTATGCAGGTGTGCAAAGCTCTTAGAGACTTACCTAGAAAGACTCACAGCGGTAATCACTGCCAAAAGTGCTTCTACAAAGTATTGACTCAGGGGTGTGAATACTTAAATTGGATATCTCTGTATTTCATTTTGAATACATTTGTACAAGTAAAAATGTACTCCATTTTGAATTCAGGCTGTAACACAACAAAATGTGGAATAAGTCAAGGGGTGTGAATACTTTCTGAAGGCGCTGTACATAATATATTATTATCTCCAGAGCAATAAGGTAATGTACTGTGTGTATGTGTCATTTATCTCAAGTTCATGTAATAATAGCAGTTTGATTACGGAAAACATTATGCAAATAGTATTTACGGAGATTAATTATGCTGTAGTTTACATTCTGGCTGTTTGGTGCTATCGCAATTCCTATAGTAAACTATTTTAAACATTTTATGAACTTCGGTAGTGCTCAGATTATCATCACAAATGTATGAAACGGCTGTGAGCAAAACGATGATGCGTAACTACCAACTGGACATTGGACTCAGTGAATCCAAGGGATAGAAATCCTGCGATGGTCTGTGCATTTCATTGTGATTACCATTACCATTTTTCTCTCATTCTGCCATTGGTGTTGCATTGCTTTGACTTAGCCACTGTATACTGTGTTAGTTGAATAATTCAAATGAATAACCTTGTAATATTGTTGACAAAAGCACTCACCCTGTAATATTAAGAATTCTTCTCATTAACATGGAAACTATTTTTACTGTCGTTTATGTATGAAGCACTGATGTAAAGTCTGATTAGAACTGACAACGGATGACACATTTACACCTTGAGAGTTTATCTGATTCATTCTCCTTTGAGCCCCGAAGCAGCTGGCAGGTCTTGAAGAAGGGCTGTCCTGGGTGCAACGTATTCATAACTGACCATTCTGGTATATTTGCAACTCTGTTACTGTATGTGTTATTTGGTTTAGTATTAAATGATTTGTGGCAGTCATCAAGAAACGTCTGGCTCCACACCCAAACGCATCAGTTAGCATTACTGGGCCTTTGCCTTTCAGCACGAAAATGGAAATCTCTGATGTGCTTACACCTGGGAAAGAGATTGAGCATGGAAGCAATATTTACAAGGAAACATTGATGCTAATGGCTTTCTCAGGACCGTTATGGGACAGTATTGGGGCTCTTAGTAATAGCTGGAACGGAATAAATGGAATGGTATCGAACAAATCACACACGTTGTTTCCATGTGTTCGATACCATTCCATTTACTCCATTTACTCCATTTACTCCCCTCAGCAGCCTCCTGTGGAAGATATTGTGTCATTCACTGCTCGAGGTGGAGAGAGTACTCCAGTCGTAACTGTCCAGCGGAGGTCCTTGAATCCCTGCCCTCCAGGCAGGGTGTTACTCTCGTACTCTCACAGGTGGTCTCTCTCCAGGCACACGGAGGACACAGACAGACACGCCACACACAAACTGTACACACAAATACATGCTGCGCACACACACATACACATACAACACACACACACACACACACACACACACACACACACACACACACACACACACACACACACACACACACACACACACACACACATACAACACACACACATACAACACACACACATACAACACACACAATGTCACACCACACAGGTATTCCATTCACAAGAATGGTCGTCACAGAACCAGCGCAATACGGTAGATGCACACCAGTCGGCATGCTGAAATTGTGTCAGCACTGCAGCACTGTTAAATCAGCAAAAATATACCAACACTGCTGCTAGTTTGTCTGACTGTCTGCACGGAGTCTGGACTGTATCAATTTGGAATAGAAAAGGTAGACCAGACAGGGTTTGTCTAGAGTTGCGTCACATACCAGTCTGCCCTTGTTTTCATTAGTGTGCTTGCTGAAAGCAAGAACATTCTAGCACTCTTACATACTCATATTATTTTTTATATTTATTCCGCTGCTTTAGCACTTAAACTGCTTAAACTATCAACAATAAACATCGTTTAGAGTGGCCCAACTTAGATTGCTTGAGAAAATCTTTGTAAAACTATTTAAACGTATTTAATATTTAAATGAGCTCCCAACGCATTTCATTGGCAATAAAGGTGCCATAGACTTGCATGGTAAAAACTTTGAAATGCTACTCCTCTTGAACCGTTTAATCTATCAACACCAAACCAAATTGAAATGTGTGGACTGACCCAACTTATATTAATCGTATAAAGCTTTTTAATATTTATACTTTTTGAACTATAAACATTTTCAATTTGCACAAATTAACAGGTTTGAATGAGAACCATAGGAATATAGTGACACAGAAGCAATTCAAAAGGGTCCTGACTCCTTGGCTAATTTATTTTACAAGACCAACTTTGAAAACGTTCAATTAAAATGTGCAAACATTTGCATATATTAACCCATCAACAATAGTAGTAAGTCTTCACCAGTTCAAGCTAGAGACGCCAAACCAACTTTCACATGTTCAGGCTATTCTATCAATCAATCAATCAATCAATCAATATTTCCATCTACCTACCGTTTCAACTATAACCAGTCACTACCATTACTACTGCAGTCACTATTACTACTAACTACTATTACTACTAACTACTTTCACAACCATAAATACTTTAAGACAAGCTAACAAGCACACCCATTTTCTTTAGGGAATGTACTTTTCTAGTTAAACACACATTTTATTACTTTCAAGAGCATTTCTGAAATCTCTTTCTTAAATTTTGATAAGTAAAAAAAAAATCTGTATGAGCCTCATTTATTTGACTTGCTTTGAGATCCAGTGATGTTATAATGTGTTTGGAGAATTTCTTTCTTCCCTTTTCTTCACTATAACATTTGGGATAAACTGGACAGCGTTAGCATGGAGCGTTCTTTGACTTCATTACCCATCTGTCTGGATAACTGTCAAATGTGTTTGATTACACAGTGTGCCCAAGCTACATTTTATTGCTTACATTAATATTTCAAGAACTGACAATGTGTAGCCATTTCATATGTGAAAGGTACGATAGAATTGGAACTTCTGAGAGGTGAGATCAGGGGTGTCAAACTGCTTAATTGCGCATCTTATAATATGCCCGTAACCAGATATCAAAAACTTTGTGAGGAACAGAGAGAAAGGCCTTTCATTTTAAGATGAAAACCAATGAAATAATGACACCCTTTCATCTAAATCCCCCCATTCCCTTTCATAATGACGCATTTCAAACTAAGCAATATCTCATCCTTTGTCTCTTCTGAGATACACTGAGTTAAACTCCGACCTCTGTTAGCTGATGCTGGAATCGAGATGGAGCCCCAGCCACCTTGCCATCTGGATCAGGTTTCCCCTAGCTGTGGCCCTGTGGTTCAAAGCTTTAATCCCCCACCCTAATCAGGACCTTCTAGTGCCAGCTAACCTGACCTCTGACCTCAAACTTGACACATTTTCCCACATCATTTGACTGCTTCCTGTTCCTGATCTTAGCTTTGACCCAGACAGCTTATCATAGGACCTCTAGCTGATCTCTGATTTCAAGTGTCCCCTTTACTCAAGTTCTATATTCATTTAATCACTATTAACAATTTTCAGATATTAATTTAAAAAAATTGCTTACCATGGTATAATGATATTTCATATATTCATCCTCAACAACATGAAGATACTTTACTTCCAACTTTCCCTTATCTAATTCTGTGCACTACAGCTGCCTTGCCAGGCACAGAGGGACCCATGTGTGTCAGGTATAAGCCAGCCTGTTGCTGTTTGTTGGGCGATACCAAAAAAGCAGCATCATTTCAAGGGAGCTTCCTCATTATACAGAAAACTACACACACTTTCCCACTCCTCGATGGATTTGGATTTAATGATGGTCTTGGGGCTCCTCATGCTCTAACTTGTGCTCCTCCTGTCTCATATTTACTGAGTTCCCCTGCCTGTCACCAACGCCCTCAGCTCTGCTCTGGGCATGTGGATGCAGCCAAGTATTAAGAGCAATTTGCCAAACCATTAATAATGCACATCATGTGGATACAGTGTGCACCCATGCATCCAGAATGTGTCTTTATCATGCCAATACAGAGTTCTCAACACAGTAAATATCTTAATCACATTTTCCTGAAAATATGGAACAACTCATTACATTTCATTAGAAGAGTGTAATTATTGATTATGGCGTCAGTAGGCTAAACAACAATCCCAGTCATGTAATCTGGGAGAGATTACAGAGAGACATTTCTGCTGTGACTATACCTAAAAAAAAATACTCTCAGGTTGTTTATCAGCATGATATTGATTCACGATAAAACAAGACATTATATTTTATAGATACTTGCACCCCAAATGTGAATAAGAAGAGCGGTTCAGGGCATCGAATTGACTGCAGGTGATTTTATGAAGAAGAAATAAAAACAAATTTAGTGGCACTCTAAATATGCCTGAGTAGATATTAAGTACAACCTCTACTGTGATGGATGTCACTGTGATGGATGTCACTGTGATGGATGTCACTGTGATGGATGTCACTGTGATGGATGTCACAACTACTCAATAAAGCAAACACTCCAATTTGAAGTGATCACCAAATGTTCAAAATAGCAATAATTAGTAGTGTGTTTCATCCGTATTACCTAGAGCTGCTATTAATTGAGAACTCATCTGTTAATAGAAAACCAGCTGCAGGAGTAGGACCAATAAAAACACCAGACTTTCGAGAAATGCCTTGAGAGGAATACACTCATTGTAGGGATCAATATTCTGACTCCGAGCTCTTTAAATTACATGGCCAAATATATAAAAGTCAAAGATGACCCAAAAGGTCACTGGATCGAATCCCCGAGCCGACAAGGTAGAAAAATCTGCCGTTCTGCCGTTCTGACATGGATGTCGATTAAGGCAGCCCCGCCTCACCTCTCTGATTCAAAGGGGTTGGGTGAAATACGGAAGACACATTTTGGTTGAATGCATTCAGTTATGCCACTGACTAGGTATCCCCCTTCCCTTTCCCAAATGTGGTACCATCATGTTCCAAAATACGTTATGCGTATGTCCTAAGGTATGCTCATTACCTTGACTGAAAAGCCACACATTCAAGACAGAAGTAGAATTATATAAAGTATTCGTACACACTCTAAAGTGAAACTCCCTCATCACTATAGTAATACAGACTGTAGCAGGGTTATTCAACTCTTACCCTATGAGGTCCAGAGCCTGCTGGTTTTCTGTTCTACCTGATAATTAATTGCTCACACCTGGTGTCCCAGGTCTAAATCAGTCCCTGATTAGAACTGGTTTCTAGGTCCAGAGTTGAGTTTTATAGTATACTGTATATCCCATTGACTGTTCGCACGTCAAAATGAAAGAAATCCAAAGAAAAGTAACATTAAAAGGTGAGGGAGTGAGGGAGTGCTAAAGTGATATACAGTGGGGTCCAAAATGATTGACACCCTTGATAAAGATAAGCAAAAAATACTGTAAAAAAATAAATAATTAAATAAAATAATTAAAATGCTGAGCTATATTGTATGTTAAAAAATTGGGAATGAGAATGCATAAGCAGCTAAAGAACCCCATACCTACTATAAAATATGGTGTTAGATATTTTAGGTTATGGGCTGTTTTCCTTACACTGGTCCTGGGGCCCTTTTTAAGGTCAACAACATAATTAACTTTAGCTCTAAACCTGGTTGGACATTTTAGCCAAAAACCTGCTGTCAGGAGGCTGAAACTTGGTCGCAATTAGATCTTCCAGCAAGACAATAACCCCAAGCACACATTTTATTTTTTTATCCACAAATATATTATTAATTGACTACAAAATCAGTTTCCGGACATGAACCCCATTGAAAACCTGTGGTTTGAATTGAAGAGGGCAGTCCATAAGCCCAGACGAAAGATATCAAGGATCTGGAAAGATTCTGTATGGAGGAATGCGTTCTCCAATCTAAAAAAAAATGTTGTCCTTGAAAGGTGAGGTATTGAAAGATATTGAAAACAAGGGTGTCAATTTGACCCCTATGTTTTTGAGAGAAAACAAGTATTAGTTGTTAAACAACATCTATTATATGAGTATAAGTAAGATCATTTCCCCATAGAATACAGCACCAGTATTTGAATTATTTATTTGATACAGTCATTTTTGCTCATCTTTATCAAGGGTGTCAGTAATTTCGCACCCCTGTGTATAGTTAGGTGTGCATTGAGGCCTCCCATCTGGAATGCAGTATCATTATGCGTCATTATAAAATCCCTATACTCGGGGTCCTACTCATTTGAATACATCTTCAGACATAAATAGTATTAAGCTCAGTCATGTTCCCGGTAGATGGTATTCCTATAACCGTTTGAGTGGCGTTGACGCTCACTAAAATCATAAAAGGGTGTAAATCCCAGAAATCCTACTAATATGGCCTACGATATCACTATAATGTGCTGATCGAGGTGGTCGTACAGTAACGTGTTAACAAGAGCACAGTACCGACATCACAGACTTGCTTAAGATAAAGCGGAGGTAGAATGCCTTGTAAAGGTACTTCCATTAAACCTCAATCTGACTCCTTCAGCTCAGCACGATACAACCTCCTGTCTCACACTGATTAGAATGGATGCCATAGTTTTACAGCCTAACACCTGCTCCAATTTTACGATTCATTAACAGCAGTCTGGGTTCTCTGGTCTCTATTCAAGACCTCTGCGCAAAGTCCAAGGTCTCCCGGAATTTCTAGCATTTCCTATTCAGCAGGACTGTTCTATAGGCTATAGAATGCCCATGCTCCAATTCTTTCAAAGCACGCCAATCACTATTGTGCACTATTGTGCTCCTTGACGGCAGTTCTGAATGCAGCAATCTGAGGCACAGTCAACAACAGAAACAATAAACATCCCAGAAGGGTTAAGCATCTTTAATAAATGATGTATGCTGTCAGAACATCTTAAGAGCCTGCACATTAAAGGTATAAAAATACTTGATTGAGTGAGTTGGAGTCCTAAAATCCCAACCTGGCATACTTTATTTATCCCATTATACTTTACGGCCCATTACATCAGTATAGCCTTTTGAACGTGGCAGACATAGAGGTGCCCCTACACTGCCTGATGTGATATTACTGGGCCATATTCACAAGTATATAATGCCAACCACTGCACTGATTAGCGACTGTGAAAAAGTAACACATATGACTTTTAGGGTCCATTAAAACACTTCAACAATTACATGGTCCTTTATTCAAAGGATCACAAATAAAAGTGAAACGGGTAACAACAACTTCATAGAAGTTTGATATTTGATATTCAGGATCAGGCCTTACTAGTCCTTAAGTTATGGTGTCAGGTTTTGGGAAATTCCTTGATCCTGTGACACATACAGTAATGTAGCCCACACTAACAATCAAATGAATAAAACTCTCGATAATGAAACCTAACTATATACAACACAAAGGAATATAATAAAGCAATAGGGTGCAAAGATGAATGAGTCAGTTTATTGGTGCCATAAACCTGGTACCCTTATGCAAGCAATGCAAGTGTGGCATGACTATGTGACTGGCTTATAGACCTGATTAAAGACAGGGGACTAAAACGGGAGATTCATGTGGCCGTCTGTCCAAATGCCATGTAGTGTGCAGTTATAAATTCACGACCTAAAATTCCAAGATTAGATCTAATTCCTTTGGTAAGAGTTGGAAACTTGGAACAATGAACCAATGAAAAGTGAAAAACGCTCCAGCCCGTTGGTCTGTGCCAGCTGGTTGAACATGGAGTAGCAGGAACTGGAACAATAATAGCTTATGAAAATGATGAAAAATGAATGTAAACCTATACAGACAACATTTTTAATTGATTGAGGACAATTCGAAATGTACTGGGGGGGGGGGGGGGGGGGGGCTGGTCCAAAAATAGGGAAGGGCTGTAAAACATTTGTTTGTTTTTTGGCTTTGGGAGGGTTGTGTTTTTTTATTGGGCACAGGTGTCACCCTGATCTGTTTCACCTGCCTTGTGATTGTCTCCAACCCCCCACCAGGTGTCTCCCATTACCTCATGTGTATTTATACCTGCGCTTTCTGTTTGTCTGTTGCCAGTTCATCTTGTCCCATCAAGTCCTACCAGCGGCTTCCCTGTGCTCTAGTTTTTGCTTTTCCTAGTCTTCCCAGTTCTGACCTTTCTGCCTGTCCTGACCCCGCCTGCTGTTCTGTACCTGCCTGACTTGACCTACCTGTAACCTAGGCACATTTGAGATCACAGATCACATATATTGGCTATAGTAGGCAATATCATAGAAGTCAACAGCTATATCCATTTACATCAATATCATCGCAGTCAACAGCTATATCCATTTACATGTAATTTAGCAGACACTCTTATAAAGAGTGACTCATATCAATTTTCATACTTGTTTTTACTGGTCCCCCATGGCAATCGAACCCACAACCCTGGCATTGCAAATGCCATGCTCTACCAAATGAGCCACACAAGACCCACAGTCATATGGAAATGTTATGGTATTTGCTCCACTGGTTTTGTTGGTAGGCCACTCTGATAGGCCTACATTATGTTCAAATAGCCACGATAGCCTATTGGCCACTGTCTGAAACTTTAACTTAAAGCGGATACAGCCTCAGTGTTCACACAATCTGGGCACAGACGTTTAATGTCTATTCCACATTGGTTCAACGTAATTTTATTTAAATGACGTGGACACTGATTCAAACAGTGTGTGCCCAGTGGGCAGTCATTGTGCGCTGGAAGTTTCACAGAATGGAAATTTATGCTCACTAGACTGGTTCTGAGTATACTACTCGCTAATACCTCTATAGATAACAAGGTAGAGGAAATTAGGGCAAGGGTTGCTTTCCAGAGAGACATCAGGGATTGTAACATACTATGTTTCATGGAAACATGGCTGTCTTGGGATATACTGTCGGAGTTGGTACAGCCACCGGGATTCTTTGTGCGTCGCGCCTACAGAAATAAACATATCTCCAGGAAGAAGGGCGGGGGTGTATGATTAACAACTCATGGTGTAATTGTAACAACATACAGGAACTCAAGTCCTTTTGTTCATCTGACCTAGAATTCCTCACAATCAAATACCGACTGTATTATCTCCCAAGAGAATTCTCGTCGGTTAATGTCACAGCCATGTATATCCCCCCTCAAGCCGATACCACGACGGCACTCAAGGAACTTCAATGGACTTTAAGAAAACTGGAAACCATATATCCTGAGGCTACATTTATTGTAGCTGGGGATTTTAACAATGAAATTTGAGAACAAGGCTACCTACATTCTATCAACATATTAATTGAAGCACTCGTGCTGGCAAAATTCCGGATCACTGCTACTCTAACTTTCACGATGCAAGGCCCTCCCCCACCCTCCCTTCGGCAAATCTGACCACGACTCCATTTTGCTCCTGCCTTCCTATAGGCAGAAACTCAAACAGGATGTACCCGTGACAAGGACTATTCAATGCTGGTCTGACCAGGATGAAAAGCGTGCCCAGAGTAAACTGCCTGCTACTCAGTCCCACATGCTAATATATGCATATTATTAGTATTGGATAGAAAACACTCGGCAGTTTCTAAAACTGTTTGAATGATGTCTGTGAGTATAACAGAACTCATATGGCATGCAAAAACCTGAGAAGAAAATCCAACCGGGAAGTGGGAAATCTGAGGTTGGTCATTTTTCAACTCAGCCCCTATTGAAGATACAGTGGGATATTGGCCATGTTGCACTTCCTAAGACTTCCAATAGATGTCAACAGTCGTTAGAACGTTGTTTCGGGCTTCCACTGTGAAGGGGGGCTGAATGAGAGGGGAATGAGTCAGAGGTCTCGCAGAGAGCCACGGGCTCGTGACGCGCGGTCATGTGAGAGCGACCTGCGTTCCATTGCTTTTCTAAAGACAAATGAATTGTCCAGTTGGAACATTATTGAAGATTTATGATAAAAACATCCTAAAGATTGATTCTATACTACGTTTGACATGTTTCTACGGACTGTAACGGAACTTTTTGGACTTTTTGTACAACCTCTCCGGTGGACTTGCCCGCGCCTCGTGAGTTTCGATTTGTTTACTAAACGCGCTAACAAAAGGAGGTGTTTGGACATAAATGATTAACTTTATCGAACAAATCAAACATTTATTGTGGAACTGGGATTCCTGGGAGTGCATTCTGATGAAGATCATCAAAGGTAAGTGAATGTTTATAATGCTATTTCTGACTAATGTTGACTACACAACATGGCGGATATTTCTTTGGTTGGTTTGGGCTCTGAACGCCGTACTCAGATTATTGTATGGTATGCTTTTTCTGTAAAGTTATTTTGAAATCTGACACAGCGGTTGCATTAAGGAGAAGTTTATCTAATGTTCCATGAATAATAGTTGTATCTATTATCAATGTTTATTATGATTATTTCTGTAAATTGATGTGGCTTTCTGCAAAATCACTGCATGTTTTGGAACTACTGAACATAACACGCCAATATGAGATTTTTGGATATAAATATGAACTTTACCGAACAAAACATACATGTATTGTGTAACATGAAGTCCTATGAGTGTCATCTGATGAAGATCATCAAAGGTTAGTGATACATTTTATCTCTATTTGTGCTTTTTGTGACTCTCTTTGGCTGGAAAAATTGCTGTGTTTTTCTGTGACTTGCTGGGGACCTAACATAATCGTTTGTGGAGCTTTCGCTGTAAAGCCTTTTTGAAATCAGACACTGTGGCTGGATTAACGAGAATTGTATCTTTAAAATGGTGCCTAATACTTGTATGTTTGAGAAATTTGATTCATGAGATTTCTGTTGTTTGAATTTGGCGCCCTGCAATTTCACTGGCTGTTGGCGGAACCTCGTTCCCAGACAGGTTAAACGTGTTAACCCTCACAAGGCTGCCGACCCAGATGGTAGCCTCCTTCACTCATGCTGCCAAACATACCCTCGTAAAACTGACTATCCTGCCAATCCTTGACTTCGGCGATGTCATTTACAAATTAGCCTCCAACACTCTACTCAGCAAATTGGATGCATTCTATCACAGTGCCATCTGTTTTATCACCAAAGCCCCATATACTACCCACCATTGTGACCTGTATGCTCTCATTGGCTGGTCCTCACTACATATTCATCGCCAAACCCACTGGCTACAGGTCATTTATAAGTCTTTGCTAGGTAAAGCTTCGCCTTATCTCAACTCACTGGTCACCATAGCAACACCCACCCGTAGCACGCGCTCCAGCAGGTATATTTCACTGGTCATCCCTAAAGCCATCACTTCTTTGGCCGCCTTTCCTTCCAGTTCTCTGCTGCCAGTGACTGGAACTAATTGCAAAAATCACTAAAGTTGGAGACTTATATCTCCCTCACTAACTTCAAGCATCGGCTGTCAGAGCAGCTTACCGATCGCTGCAGCTGTACACAGCCCATCTGTAAATAGCCCATCCAAACAACTACCTACCTCAATCCCATATTTGTTTTTGTTTTTTTCTGCGTTTTTTTATCCCATGTGTAAGTCTGTGTTGTTGTTTTTGTTTCACTGCTTTGCTTTATCTTGGCCAGGTCACAGTTGTAAATGAGAACATGTTCTCGACTGGCCTACCTGGTTAAATAAAGGTGAAATACATTTATTATTATTTATATTTTTAAATCCCTAGCCGCGTCCTCATCGCATGCACAGACCAGCTGGCTGGTGTGTTTATGACCATATTCAATCTCTCCCTATCCCAGTCTGCTGTCCCCACATGCTTCAAGATGGCCACCATTGTTCCTGTACCCAAGAAGGCAAATGTAACTGACTGTCGCTCCATAGCACTCACTTCTGTCATCATGAAGTGTTTTCAGTGACTAGTCAAGGATCATATCACCTCCACCTTACCTGTCACCCTAGACCCAGTTCTATTTGCACACCGCCCCAATAGGTCCATAGATGATGCAATCACCATCACACTGCACACTGCCCTATCCCATCTGGACAAGATGAATACCTATGTAAGAATGTTGTTCATTGACTACAGCTCAGCATTCAACACCAGGGTACCCTCCAAGCTCATCATTAAGCTTGAGGCCCTGGGTCTCGACCCCGCCCTGTGCAATTGGGTCCTGGACGTCCTGACGGGCCGCCCCCAGGTGGTGAAGGTAGAAAACAACATCTCCACTTCGCTGATCCTCAACATTGGGGCCCCACAAGGGTGCGTGCTCAGTCCCCTCCTGCACTCCCTGTTCACCCATGACTGCGTGGCCATGCATACCTCAAACTCAATCATCAAGTTTGCACAACGACGAGACAGCCTATAGGGAGCAGGTGAGGGCACTCAGAGTGTGGTGTCAGGAAAACAACCTCTCACTCAACGTCAACAAAACAAAGGAGATGATAGTAGACTTCAGGAAACATCATAGGGAGCACCCCCCTATCCACATCGACGGGGCAGCAGTGGAGAAGGTGGAAAGTTTTAAGTTCCTCGGCATACACATCACGGACAAACTGACAGTGTGGTGAGGAAGGTGTAACAGCACCTATTCAACCTCAGGAGGCTGAAGAAATCGAGCTTGTCACCTAAAACCCTCACTTTAATAATGCCACTTTAATAATGTTTACATATCTTGCATTACTCATCTCATATAGATACATAAACTGTATTTTATACCATCTATTGCATCTTGCCTATGCTGCTCAGTCATTGCTCATCCTTATATTTCTATGTATATATTCTTATTCCATTCCTTTACTTAGATTTGTGTGTATTATGTAGTTTTTGTGGAATTGTTAGATTCATTGTTAGATTTTGCTGCACTGTCGGAACTAGAAGCACAAGCATTTCGCAATAACGTCTGCTAACCATGTGTATGTGACCAATAACATTTGATTTGATTTGAATTGAATTTGGTCAGCGCCAAAAATGTTTAAGGGAACATTGGTCAGGAGCTGGCGTGACAGCTCTGTATTGATGTTACACTGATCACTTTGAAAATACTCATCACAATATTAACCCATTTACATCCTTGTACTATATTTAGTTGAATATCAAAATGCGCCACAGAACAAATTCTGTTTGGCATAAATGCATGACATTTTGTTTTAACATAGTTAGTACAAGTGTCTAGACAGGCCATATTGAAATAGTAATATTGTCTATCATACTTCCAGTGTCAATCAATGTTGGGATTTTGAGAAAATGTGAAAAAAACAAAAACATTTAAAAGAATTCAGCAAGCGTATTTTGAAATACAATTCAGAAGTATTGTTCAGAAGTATTGTTAGACCTGTTGTAATGATCAGATGTTAATCATTTGTGGTATATAGATTGTCTGGAACAATATACGTATACTGTATATAAAAACAATATCTAAAGAAATCCACACAAACTCGCTTTCACACACACACACCCCTAGAGTATATGCGTTGTACAGTATAGCTCTCCCCATCCCCATTATGTGAGATATTGATCACCTCCAGCTCATGGTTTCAGCCAATCAGACTATCCACATGCCCATGCAATGATGTTATTGGTTAGATGCTCTTAGCTAGCCCAGGACTGACCAGTGGGATCCGTTGCATACTCTCTCAAGCGTATACGTATTAACCGGGCCTAAACTGTATTTTTCCCAGTGTCAGAGCGTGGGTGGACATACGTGCATGGGATGTGTGATTACAAATTCCTGTGTGTGTTAACTCTTTGGCTGCTTTAACCAGTAGAATACGTAGAGCCGGGTCGCTCTTTTTCAAAATAAGAGACTGGAAACTGAGTCATTTTACAGTGTTTTCTCTCCTTCTCAGATATTAAACATGTTCACATCTATTAATAATTGTCTCGACCAATATATATATAAAAACAATATCTAAAGAAATCCACAACAACTCACACATACTCCTAGAGGATACTATACAGTGTAAGCAAAGGTTTTGTTCATGGCACAATTTATGCATTTAAAAAAGGGATTCAATTCATTATCTGAACTACCCACACTTAATCACACATACCACAGCAAAAGGTAAACAAATAACAATTCTACAGTTCCTACAAACTTAACATTCAATCAAAGAAACCAGTCAGGACATCAGACTAAACAAGATTAGCTTCAAAGACATGTATTTGTAAATAAATTCAGAACGGTTGTGCTTTCCCACCAGGTGTTGCTTGTGTGTTTGTGTGTGTGTATGTGTGTGTGTGTGTGTTTGTATCTGTGTGTGTGTGTGTGTGTGTGTGTGTGTGTGTGTATCTGTGTGTGTGTGTATCTGTGTGTGTGTGTGTGTGTATCTGTGTGTGTGTGTGTGTGTGTGTGTGTGTGTGTGTGTGTGTGTGTGTGTGTGTGTGTGTGTGTGTGTGTGTGTGTGTGTGTGTGTGTGTGTGTAAACATGTGTGTTTGTGAGAGAGAGAGAGAGAGAGAGAGAGAGAGAGAGGGAGGATGCTGTATCATGCCTCTCCATTGACTTGTACTGGATTTGCTTCTGCTATATAATATACTCTATGAGTGTGTGTGAGAGAGAGAGTATGGGTATTTCTTTAGATATTGTTCATACACTGACTGTACAAAACATTAGGAACACCTTCTTAATATTAAGTTGCACCCCCTGTTGCCCTCAGAACAGCCTCTACTTGTTGGTCATGAACTCTACAAGGTGTTGAAAGCGTTCTAAAGGGATGCTGGCCCATGTTGACCCCAACGCTTCCCACGTTTGTGTCAAGTTGGCTGGATGTCCTTTGGGTGGTAGACCATTCTTGATACACACAGGAAACTGTTGAGTGTGAAAAACCCAGCAAGTGTTGCAGTTCTTGACACACTCAAACCCGGTGCACTTGACACCTACAACCATATCCCATTAAAAGGCACATACATATTTTGTCTTGCCCATTCACCCTTACACATACACAGTCCATGTCTCCATTGTCTCAAGGCTTAAAAATCCTTCTTTAACATGTCCCCTCCCCTTCATCTACACTGACTGAAGTGTCTTTAACAGGTTACATCAATAAGGGATCATAGCTTTCACCTGGATTCACCTGGTCAGTCTATGTCATGGAAAGAGCAGGTTTTCTTAATGTTTTGTACACTCAGTATATATACTGTTTATATACAGTACCAGTCAAATGTTTGGGCACACCTACTCATTAAATAGTTTTTGTCTATTTGTACTATTTTCTACATTGTGGAATAACAGTGAAAATATCAAAACGATGGAATAGCACATATGGAATCATGTAGTGACTAAAAAAGTGTTAAACTAAACAAAATATCTTTTACATTTTTGATTTGTCAAAGTAGCCGCCTTTTTCCTTGATGACAGCTTTGCCCACTCTTGCACACCTGTTAATTGAAATGCATTCCAGGTGACGACCTCACGAAGCCAGTTGTGAGAAGGCCAAGAGGGTGCAAAGCTATAAAATAGATTTAGATTTATTTAACAAAAACTCACATTGTAGAAAAACGCTTTGACCGATTGTAAAACCTTCTTCAGATTTGTCCATCAGCAAGCTCAGAGAACAAGGGCACCAAAGGAAATGATTCATTTCCATTATGGACTGGGTTAAAAATGATACTAATAGAGAGAAATAGTAATGGTATCTTTGTGTAGGCACTAACTTCGCCATGGTTCGTTGGACAGAGACTATGGAGACAATGAATGCCGTTTTTGGTGGATAATAAGGCACGTGCTAAACAGGCTTAGGAGATCTTATACGTTTTGTTCTATGAGATAATCTTCCTCAGCTAACGTCACTTTTTTGTGATTTGCTATGAATTTATGTAATATAAAAAAACACAAAGCACATAAAAGAGACTTCATAATTCATAAAGGTGAACTGACTGCTATTATCTCATAGAACAAAATGTATAAGATTTCCTAAGCCTGTGTTAACCTCGGACGTTATTTCCAGCATTTATCTCATAAACCCCATTCCATCCCCATTCATTCTCCCTATGGAGATGGCTGAACGAACCAGAGGTAACTCACTTCACTTTATGACTACAAGCTGGCGAGCTCTATACATTCACATACTTTTGTCACGCAGTATCCAGCTGAGTTAATAATGAATGTTTCTTTCCTGTTTTTTTTCCCCCTCACGAAACACTAACATTAGAGGTATTTCTGAAGGAACTCACCAAAAATAAAGCTCATTAATGCATTATTTTAACTCTGCACACTAAACAATAGCTTTTACCAGGAACACATCTATCAACATCATATCTGAAGATGACATTTTACGATAGTTAAATAAATAACTGCAAATAACTCACCCCCACGAAACTCTTTATGGGAGTTGACATTGGTCATGTGTCATCCTGAATAAGACTAGATTGAATTTTCTATCAAAATAAAGTCCCATAAACCTTTGTAAAGTAGGCTACAGTGCATATTTGTGATATTACTCAATGCAACACACTGGAGAACGAAATTGAGTTGAACAGTCCAGGGAGGACATAGCTATGTGTATTTCCAGAGGTCATGGCGTTGAGGACAGAGTGGCAGGCTTCTCATCCTGAGGTAATAAAGTGCTTCTCTACCACTGCCAGTATAAACTACCATGGTTTCGCACTTGCAGTGCATTAAGGGTAAACACAGCTCACAGTTTGCTGTCTGGGTTTCATGGACTCGTGTCTAAGTGTTAGGCCCGGAGCTTTTTAAGAATTTGTAAGGCCAAGGAATTCTTACATGAAATGCTTCCTTACGTCATCCATCGTAAGTAAGCATTTCCCGGTAAATGACACACCTGTTGTTTTCGGTGCATGTGACAAATAACATTTGATTTGATGAACTGCCTTCACCGAGTGTAGGCCTTTTATGCATTGCGCTTCTAAACAAAAAAAATAGGCTCCTGTAAAATGTCTTGTATGTGAAAGGCAGGTTCTCAATAAGCAAGATATAGCATAGGACTACCGTTGATATGGCGTTATAGGACTGAAAAAATAATAATATGCCTATGTTAGGAGAAACGGGCCTTTTGTAACCAGACAAGAGGCACTCTTTGGAAATGTAGATGGTTACAAGCCGAATGGAGTATGCACTGCAGGTAGGCAGGCATATGTGATTTGTGAATAATGCAAAAGCATGTCGGCAAAAGACACAAGTAGACCATTTAGAAACCTTTTGGCCAGGATAAGAGAGACACCAGATGCATTGCTGTTGAACCAGCTTTTCGTTACAGTAGAGTCGAGTTAGTCTACTAACAACTGTTTTTTAAAAATCTAATTAAATGGAAAAGAATTAAACTATTAAAATGACTGTATTTCTATTAGCAACTGTCTGGTGTATAACGATATAATACTGTAGTCTTACTCAGATACAACTTTTCTTTAAAGGATTGACAATACTATTAAATTGCTGATGTTCGACAGTGAATAAATAATTGTTTATTGTAGAGCAACTTTTTTCAACTCAAATAATCTGTGCCTGGGGAACATCAACAAAAACAAGCTTCATAAGAGCCATTTGTTTGGGAGAATACATCACTGTTGCCTTTCCTTTTATTTGTACCTTTATAATAACTAGGCAAGTCAGTTAAGAACAAATTCTTATTTTCAATGACGGCCTAGGAACAGTGGTTTAACTGCCTTGTTCAGGGGCAGAACGATTGATTTTCTTTACCTTGTCAGCTCGGGGATTTGATCTTGCAACCTTTCGGTTACTAGTCCAACGCTCTAACCACTAGGCTACCTGGCACCCCAAACCTGACGTCATCCATCCAATATAAGAGCAGGTGCTGTAGCAACAAAGACGATTAATAAAGGCAATGATGTGTATAATGAAAATCAGACAAGGCTCTCCTTAAAATGCTCCTCTCCCCGTGGCAAAGTATTTAGAACTAGTTTTAGTTCTCCCATTGGCACGTGTCTCTCGTTTAAGAATTTTACCAAATTACATTTTCATTTCAGATGGCGGACAAATCGATCTGCCGTCTAACATGCGGAACGCTTTAACATTCCAGAGGAACCTATAAACTGGAGATTTGTTCAGTCAAGTCTAGCTCAGACAGAGAACAATCCCTCTCGAGAGGGGAGAGAGAGTCACCCAAGCTTATGCAGGGCCAGGCTCTGGGGAATACATGCGGAAGCACAAGTACTTGGTTCTTGAGTTTGTTTTCTATCTACTGGTTGTCTGAGGCAGACCACAGCACGACTTTCTGCGTATTTGCCCTGTTCGTTTCATCTCTTCCAGTCGGTCCAAGGAACTGATTACCACTGCGGTCTTCTCCTCTCTCACTTCTGGAAGTTATTGGGCCAGCAGACTAAAAGTTTAGGGTCCCAAATGTTTCTGTGGTATAAACAATCCCTCGTGAGTTTTTAACAGGGATTTTTGTTTCACTGACGTATTCAAATCCACCCCAAGAGCACTTACCCCTCCATAGAGAAATCAATATCAAAATCAGTTTTTTACATGTTTGTTGTCATTGATTTCCATTAGTCACACGTTGCAAAAATAAACACTCCTGTTTCTCTTGGACTAAACTCTAGGGGATAGATAAACAGTCTAGCCGCTACCAAATATGTCCACCATTCCAATCCCAAATGTTTAAAAAACTAAACATTATTTTCCGGAGATCTGAAACAGTGTGGAGCAAGTTCTTAGAAAACAAAGTACCAAGAAAACAAAGTAGTATTTTCCTCATCACACTCTATTCTGTGGCTACTATAATTCAAATGCCAACTGACACCTGCTCACTCAAGTTTCTATGATGGTTACAGTTTTTTACAATCACTTTGGTGCAATTTTCACAAGTATGTGGTACATTTTCACAACTCTCAGCACAAATATCTTAACAGATCCTAAAAATGGCTCATGTTTCAAAATTACAAGCAATTAATTGACTGAGTACAACGAACAATTCACAAAGTCACTTGTTAACTGTACCAAATCTCTCTTTCAATTTCGATACTTATTCAATCTTTCATGTGGTAGTCCTCATGAGAGCCAGTTTCATCATAGCGCTTGATGATTCTTGCGACTGCACTTGAAGAAACTTTCAAAGTTTTTGAAATGTTCCGGATTGACTGACCTTCATGTCTTAAAGTAATGATGGACTGTAATTTCTCTCTGCTTATTTGAGCTGTTCTTGCCATAATATGGACTTGGTCTTTTACCAAATAGGGCTATCTTCTGTATACCACCCCTACTTTGTCACAAAACAGATTGGCTCAAATGCATTAAAAAGAAAAGAAAATCCACAAATTAACTTTTAACAAGGCACAGCTGTTAACTGAAATGCATTCCAGGTGACTACCTCATGAAGCTGGTTGAGAGAATTCCAAGAGTGTGCAAAGCTGTCATCAAGGCAAAGGGCGACTACTTTGAAGAATCCCATCTGTTGGGGACTGTTGGGATTGGGATTTTCATGATGCCAGAACACTGTTGAAACAGAAATACAAGCGAGAGGATTGCAAGTGGAGATATTTTAGTGAAGATATGTTACTCTGACCATAGACATAGTGTGGTGCGGTTCCAGCACCTTTGTGGTGGCACAAGTAGCATCACTCATGTGGGTGTTACACATGGACGTAACTACATATCAGGACACCTAGGTCCGGACCTTTTTCAAATTTGTATAATGTACAGTATATTGTACACAGTAAGAAAATCAATTGCGGGTCAACATCTAAATATTGTTCCCAGCATTGATCAAAGCTCAGAATGCTTATATTTTTGATCTGACTGAATTCTATTTACATCTGCCTCTCTGTGAACGAGTGGAATCATTTACAGTGGTATGTTATGTTATGTCCGCCTGCATCCCACGGATTTGCCTCCCATATTTCCCATTTTAGCAGCACATTCAGCACTCTGTCAAACAACTCATTCTCGTGGAACAAGCAGAGGGCAATGTGAAACGAACTACCCCAGCTCGCAGTCAGCTCTATAGGCAACTAGTCTAGAGATGCTGCTGCTCACAGCGTGTTTGTGAGATGCCGTACAAAAGGCAATTTTAAAACCATCCTGCAACTCCTGCCTTGTCTACAGACATCCCCCCCAAACAAACAAAAACTGACTCTCGGAGAATGAGTGCACTACTGGTAAATAGTCACTTATGTCAGTCAGTAAGGTGGCGATCTGCCGGCAGAGACTTAAATTGCTGTAACATTGAAGGGCTCTGGCTAGTGTGACTTAGCCAGCTAGAGGGATGAAGTAAGAAGCTAAAGTTAAACAGAGCCTACCTAAGCAGGAGCAAATATTACGCTACTAAAATCTCATAATATCTTTGCAGAGTGTAGGCTACTGAGACATACAGTGATGTGGCACTCAGTAGGGAGGCCGAGACATGCTGCAATGCATGCAGGAGGAAGCAGAAGAGACAGAGAGAGAGTGTCGCATCGGTATGAATGAATAGGGAGACAGACGCAGGAATTCGTAATAGTTTTATTTTACTGTACCCAAATTACGGCGTGCCGTGTAAAGCCACGGGGACAACAAACACTGAACAAAACACACGGGGTTGAAACCCAAACAAAAGAGTGAGGAGTACCTCAAATAAATAACACACGCACACAACGATTAACACAAGGGACGAGACCCGTAATCATCTACGCAAGGGCACGAAAGGGCACGAAAGCCCAAAACACACAGCACAGGTACTCACACGCACAAATGGACATTGTAACAATAATCGACACCCAGTGGAAACCAAAGGGCACGTACAGTATATACAAATACTAATCATTGGGAATAGGGGACAGGTGTGCGTGATGAAAGTTCCGGTGGGATCCGTGACAGAGAGTGAGGAAGCCAGCGGAGAGAGAGGTTAGTACAGTGGTTCCCAAACTTGGGATCACAGTCCCCATTTGTGATCCCCTGAGAAAATCTGTACTAATCTCATCGAACAAGTTAGGAACTTTAAAAAAATAGGTTGTTTCAATATGAACATATCCACATGGCCTATCTTCCCTATAGGTCTACATTAAAATGCAATCAATGCGGTAATCTGTTTTTTTTATTGCTGTTGCTACATATCAGTGTGAATATTTTCTCATATTTCCTCCTTTTCAGAGGTATAACATAGCAATTGTATAGCTAATAGGCTATGTGTTTTTTGTAAATTGACTGAGGTGAATGAACCTACAGCAGCCAAGGTGATAATGGCTGGGGTTGTTTTTGCTTGTTTTTGCTGTTCACCAATAGCAAATAACCCTTCCAGAACACACTAAAACTCAAACCGCAGCGACAGCCGTGGTGCTACACGGTGTTTGTTGAGAGGAGTGGCTAGCCAGCTAACCATCAACAAAGCCAAAGAAAGGAGGACGTGAGGGGATAGCGAGATGAGATTCAGAGGCTGCGGACCTGACTGTCTCTCTGACTCTGACTGACCAGCTCCCTCGGAGATAAGCAATGCTTCCTCCGCTCTCAATACCATTTCATCTGTTTCAACTTCCATATATTATTCAGCTCCCATCCTAACTGACTTGCTGATTTCATTTGAAATAGTTTTTGTTCAAATTACTTGTATGTGCAGTATGCTGAAATTCAGCTTTTGGCTGCCAAGGTACTTGTACTTTTTACTCCATACATTTTCTTTGACACCCAAAGGTACTCGCTACCTTTTAAATGCTTAACAGGACAGGAAAATGGTCCAATTCAAGCACTTATCAACAGAACATCCCTGGTCATCCCTACTGCCTCTGATTTGGCGGACTCACTAAACACACATGCTTCGTTTGTAAATGATGTCTGAATGTTGGAGTGTGCCTCTGGATAAAAAAATAAGAAAATGTTGCCGTCTACACTTTTACTTTTTATACTTAAGTAGATTTTAGTAATTACATTTACTTTTAAACAAAACACTTTTAGACTTTTACTCAAGAAGAATTTTACTGGGTGACTTTTACTTTTTACTTGAGTCATTTTCTATTAAGGGATCTTTACTTTAACTCAAGTATGACAATTGGGTACTTTTTCCACCACTGCTCTCAACCTGCCATTGGATACAAATTATAAAACAATTGCGCATAGTCAAAAACTGTATAGAAAATCATATTTAGCATCTATTATTCTTTCTATTCAGCACTTAAAAAATACACTTTAAATGTGTATCTTTCACTGTTTGCTATTGGATTCAAAGGTAGTTAAAATGACTAAATGCAGAGCCTATCATTATCTGATGTATTGGGGCCTAAACAAAATGTGCTCATGGTACAGTATTTAATAAATAAATAATATTTTGCATGAATGACTCAGAGGTGGAGGGTGTGTGAACCCCCATTGAATGCGCAATCAAAGTTTCTGAACATAAGTGTCACACCCTGATCTGTTTCACGTGTCTTTGTGCTTGTCCCCATCCCCCTCCAGGTGTTGCCCATCTTCCCCATTATCCCCACTGTATTTATACTTGTATTCTCTGTTTGTCAGTTGCCAGTTTGTTTTGTTTGTCAAGCCTACCAGCGGTTTTCCCCTTGCTCTTTTCTGTTTCTAGTTCCTGTTTTCTCGTTTTGACCATTCTGCCCTGGCCCTGAGCCTGCCTGCCGTTCCGTACCTTGTAACACAACACTGGATTATTGACCTCTGCCTGCCCTGACCCTGAGACTGCCTACCGTTGTCACGTCCTGACCTTAGTTCCTTTTTTATGTCTCTATTTTAGTTTGGTCAGGGAGTGAGTTGGGGTGGGCATTCTATGTTTTTGTTCTATGTTTTGTATTTCTGGTTTTGGCATGGTATGGTTCCCAATCAGAGGCAGCTGTCAATCGTTGTCTCTGATTGAGAACCATACTTCTGTTTTCCCACTATGGGTTGTGGGTAGTTGTTTTCTGTGTCTGTGTTTTCACCATACAGAACTGTTTCGATTTTCGTTTCTTTCCTGCACTTTGTTATTTTGTATTTTCTCGTGTTCTGATTTAATAAAGTTAACATGGACACATACCACGCTGCATTTTGGTCTGATCCATCCTACTCCTCCTCAGAAGAGGAGGAAAACCATTACAACCGTTCTGTACCTTTTGGACTCTGATTTGGATTATACTGACCTCTGCCTATCCTTGACCTTTCGTTTTGCCTGCCCCCTGTTCTAGTAATAAACTTTTGTTACTTCGACACTGTCTGCAGCTTGGTCTTCCCTAAAATGTGACAATAAGATAAGGGGCATTAAAAGTGTTATCAGTTTAGAGTTTTGAAAATATACCACTTACATCTGAAAAATTTGCCAAAGTGATAGAAAAAACCTGTAATTGACACAATGATATTCATGTGTGACCAGCCTTACTTAGCGGTGTCATACAGGACAGGATATTGTATATCGACAAGGGCCCGAATTCATTCTTTTATTTCAGGAAAATTATTTCCAACAGTTACAGTAGAACTCAACTTTCTAGCATACCATATCATATTATTATTTATGTAAATATTATGTTGATTCAGTGTGTGTGTGTGTGTGTGTGTTTGTGCAAACATCCCAGCTAGCAATCAGGAACCGGCCCAGAAGTGGCCCTCTTCCGGGGGGCCGGAACTGATTGAATCGGCCCGAAATCGAGTGTCGGACTCGGCCCGGAATCAAAATGAATGACTGCCCAGAATCGGCCCAAGTACATCGGGCCGTTTCTGTCTACCGGAATTCAGCCTACTTTGCAGGCATCTTACCAGAACCCCCCCAGCGGCCCGATGCAAATTGAAATACATGTATACAAAATTACCCGATTTAGTAATTTTAAATATTACTATTATACATTTTATGCATTCAAATTATGTCGGAGGAAACATCGTACACCAGGTGACCGTGTCGGTGTGCATGCGCCTGGCCCTGCACAGGACTTGCTACAGCGCGATGGGACAAGGACATCCCGGCTGGCCAAAACCTCCTCTAACTTGGAGGACGCTGGGCCAATTGTGCATCGCCTCATGGGTCTCCCGGTCGCGGCCGGCACGGGTATCAACCTAGCATCTGTAGAAACGCAGTTTGCACTGCAATGCAGTGTCTTAGACCGCTGAGCCACTCGGGAGGCTCCATTCACAAAGTTTTTAATGCAGAAACCGAAAACATTTTTCTCTCCAAACAGAAAAGCACTCAGGACTAACACAACACTGATTTAATGTCATAAAAAATGATTGTCTATTTATTTCTCAGTGCCTGACAAAAACGGTTACGCTACAGGGATGGACATGATATAACTTAATCAATTACTAAAAACAACAAAATGGACCGTTACAGAGTGTCAGTGAAGAACGACTTTCCTAAAAGCTTTAATTGGGTCTTTCTCTTTCTGATACTCTCTTCTCTAATAAATGAGCCATAACTCATTTATAATTTGAAATTTCACAAGCTTTATGGACTGTATAAAATCTTTATAAAAATTGTTTCGTTTTGTTTTTCAGTTCTCTTATAATCAATTTCCAGTGACACAGGGGTGTGGCTCCAGAGTGGCGAGTGGCTCAGCGGTCTAAGGTACTGCGTCTCAGTGCTAGAGGCGTCACTACAGACAATGGTCCAATCCCGGGCTGTATCACAACCAGCCGTGATAGGGCGGCGCACAATTGGCCCAGCATCGTCTGGGTTAGGGGAGGGTTTGGCCGGGTTAGGCCGTCTTTGTAAATAAGATTTTTTTTCTTAACTGACTTGCCTAGTTAAATAAAGGTTTACAAAAAAAAAATCAATAAACACAGTCAGTGCAGGCTCAATTCAATAATTATAAGCAATACTAGGAACATAAAGTAAACGATTCACAGCAGCACCTTGACCACGCAAAACACTAGCTCTCTACTGAGGTCTGATCAATAGGAGAAATGGTGATAAACTGCAGAGACATGGACATCTCTCATTGTTCTCTTGCTGTTCATTTTTCGCTTGCCGTTCATTTCTGGAGTCAGTGCACACTGCCTATAATTACCAACTGGGATGAAAATAAGTTTAATATGCCGCTTTCACGTTCCACTCTTTTCACCAATACCATTATTTAGATTCTAGATACATTGTGGAAAGAATGGTCATTCAGAGAGTCATGACAATGCATTCTTATGACAAACTGTGTATGAGGACAGCAATCGCATACTGTACTTCCTCATTACATCCATGTACTAATTTCTACAAAGTGGACATGTGGAGTAGTAAGTCATCTACCTATCAAAAATACATGTGATAAAGTTTGATTCTGTATGTTTCCACTGAGACCTGTAATTGAACAGAGAGGTAATTCCCCTCTCTTTAACTGATGGGACGGTGTGAGTCTGTGCCGTGCTGGGCCGTGAGACAGATAGAGGGCTTCAGAGTATATAGAACTTCTGAGGGAAGGGCGTAAAGTGAACATAGGAATGGAAACTGTCAGAGAGTTTGTTTTCACATCTAAGCTTTAGCTCTTGGGTTTGCTCAGCTCCACAGAGTTCTAATGCGATGTGAAAGTGGAGTCTATTGATCCTTCAACAAGGCCCTCTCCCATGCCATGCCATTCATCAGAACACATCCTCTATCTAGTATCTACCACACACCAAACCTGGCATTGTTGCGTAAGCTCACTTTGACCAGCCAGGCAGGCAGCTCACATTGGAACAGAGATGAACACACTTCTAGTCGTCACAGCTAATCATCAGAACACACTTGCTTTGCCTTTCCTTAACTCCTGGCTCTCTGCTGTTTACACCTCTCATCTCTGTCTTGCTGGGAGAATCAGCAAATGGGAAATCACCACATATCATTTCTAACACCAGCTTCATCAGAGACCAAGGATTGGAAGCAAAATATTTTTTGCTCTGAACAGAACCATCATTTTTTTCATTTTTCATAATAAACTTTTGAAAGACAAACACACACACTGTGCACTGTGCTGCCAGTACCTATGGACAGACAAGTTGAGAGCGCGAGATGCGGGTTGGGAGAGTGCGAGAAAGGGTGGAGGAGGAGGCTTGGAATGAAGTGCTTCGTATCTTGTTATGAAATGCATTATCTGAGTTAGGCCCACAGAATTTTACCTACAGAGGAGCGGCTTCTATGGAGGAACTTTGAATGTCTTGTAACGTCCGAGAGTTGGACCAGAGCTATTGTTAACTAGCTTGTGTGTGCAGAGCGGCACTAGAATTAAAAACACGTCTTACATTTTTGCAGTTAATAAATGTGAAATGGGATACCTATACTACCCTTAGCTAGCACTGAACAAGTTCATCCATTCTTCTCTAATTAAAAATCTCTCTCTAATTTCTGAATCGTGCTTTTAATGTTGCCAGTAGGCTACAGTTAGTGGTGTAAAGTACTGCAGTAAAAATACTTTAAAGTACTTAAGTCATTCTTGAGGGTATCTGTACTTTACTTTACTATTTATATTTTTGCCAACTTTTACTTTTACTTCACTACATTCCTGAAGAAAATGTACTTTTTACATCACACATTTTCCCTGACACCCAAATTCACACACTTATCAAGAGAACATCCCTGGTCATCTCTACTGCCTCTGATCTAGCAGACTAACTAAACACAAATGCTTCATTTGTAAATTATGTCTGAGTGTTGATGATGCTGTCTGGTATGCTTAATATAAGGAATTTTAAATGGTTAATACTTTTCTGTTTACTTTTGATACTTAAGTACATTTGAGCAATTCCATTTACTTTTGATACTTAAGTACATTTAAAACCAAATACCTTTAGACTTTTACTCAAGTAGTATTTTACTGGGTGACATTCACTTTTACTTGAGTCATTTTCTATTAAGTTCTCTTTACTTTTACTCAAGTATGACAATTGAGTACTTTTTACACCACTGGCCACAGTAACCTATGCTTCCGATTGGGAGAGGCAGAAAGTCTACACACGCACACATACTGGCAAAGATTTCCAACTTGCAGGCAGGCACTGGAAGATTTGGAGTGACAGAGGGAGGGCTTTGAATAGGTGCTTTGTTGCGATTTTTGTGGGACTGAACAAAAATGCCCAGAACGTAAAAGAATGTTATCATCTACGGTGTCCCTCTACCGGGACGGTTGAGCTAACGTGCGCTAATGTGATTAGCATGATGTCAGTAACAAGAACATTTCCCAGGACATTGACATGTCTTATATGGGCAGAAAGCTTAAATTCCTGTTAATCTAACTGAACTGTTCAATTTACAGTAGCTATAACAGTGAAAAATTAACATACTATAGTTTGAGGAGCTTGCACAACAACAACAAAAACTTTTGTCACGGCAACTGGTTTGATACATTCACCTCTGAAGGTAAACAATGTACTTACATACAGCAATCTTGCTCTGATTTGTCATCTTGAGAGTCCCAGAGATAAAATGTAGCATAGTTTTGTTTTATAAAATCAATTTTTATATTCAAATGTAGGAACTGGGTTCTACAATTTGAACCCTGCTGTGTCCAGCTCCACACCCACCGCGCCCAACCATCTAGATATGTGAAAGTTAGTGTATAAGCTAATGATCCATCATGCATGACATTCCTGGGAGTGTGTAAACTTAATTTTTGTATGTTCTCTATAGTTAAGTACTTGAAAATGTATCAAATGACCAATTCAGTACATTTGGGCAGACTTGATACAAAATATTGTCCAGTATTGCAATGCTTCACTGGAACAATCTGAAACTTTGCACACATAATGCAAGTGGCCAAAACCTAAATTGCACCTAAACTGCAATATTACAGTATGGTCTTTCTCTTGCAAAGATGATGGGCAGGAAAAAAATTATGTTTATTTGTTTGTATTATCTTTTACCGGATGTTGTGTGTTATATTCTCCTACACTAATTTCAAATTTCCACAAATTTCACTTCCACAAAGTGTTTCCTTTAAAATGGTATCAAGGATATGCATATCCTTGCTTCAGGTCCTGATCTACAGTTAGATTTTAGGTAAAAATGTTTGTTTTTTAAAGGGTCTGATCATTAAGAGGTTATAATCAAAACATAGATGACAAAATAAAGTCAAAGAAAACAAACAAAATTTACAATTGTGGGAGACCTTTAGTAATATCAAGGAAACCTGACTTTTTTCAATCAATTTGTCAAATTTCAGATGTAAGTTCGGAACCTTTGAAAGATCATCATCTTTGAAATGCAAGAGAAAGGCCATAATGTATTATTCCAGCCCAGGTGCCGTTTAGATTTTGGCCAATAGATGACCGCAGTGTATGTGCAAAGTTTCAGAATGAACCAATTAAAATTTTGATGTGCATAATTTGTTTATTAATAACTTTTCATTCTCAAAACTGTGCACTCTCCTCAAACATCAGCATGGCATTCTTTCACTGTAATAAATACTGTAAATTGGACAGTGCAGTTAGATTAACAAGAATGTAAGCTTTCTGCCAAGATCAAATACAGTTGAAGTCGGAAGTTTACATACACCTTAGCCAAATACATTTAAACTCAGTTTTTCACAATTCGTGACATTTAATCCTAGTAAAAATGTCCTGTTTAAGGTCAGTTAGGATCATCACGTTATTTTAGGAATGTGAAATGTCAGAATAATAGTAGAGAGAATAATTTATTTAAGCTTTTATTTATTTCATCACATTTCCAGTGGGTCAGAAGTTTACATACACTCAATTAGTATTTGGTAGCATTGCTTAACTTGCGTCTAACGTTTCGGGTAGCCTTCCACAAGCTTCCCACAGTAAGTTGGTTGAATTTTGGCCCATTCCTCCTGACAGAGCTGGTAGAACTGAGTCAGGTTTGTAGGCATCCTTGCTCGCACAAGCTTTTTCAGTTCTGCCCACAAATGTTCTATAGGATTGAGGTCCGGACTTTGTGATGGCCACTCCAATACCATGACTTTGTTGTCCTTAGGCCAATTTGCCACAACTTTGGAAGTATGCTTGGGGTCATTGTCCATTTGGAAGACCCATTTGTGACCAAGCTTTAACTTCCTGGCTGACGTCTTGAGACGTTGCTTCAATATATCCACATGATTTTCCTTCCACACGATGCCATCTATTTTGTGAGGTGCACCAGTCCCTCCTGCAGCGAAGCACCCCCACAACATTAACCGGCATGGCTAATTAATTAGGGCCGATTTCAAGTTTTCATAACAATCGGTAATCGGCATTTTTGGACACTGGTTATGGCCGATTACATTGCACTCGATGAGGAGACTGAGTGGGAGGCTGACCACCTGTTATGCGAGCGCAGCAAGAAGCCAAGGTAAGTTGCTAGCTAACATTAAACTTATCTTATAAAAAAACATCTATATTAACATAATCATAAGTTAACTAGACAAGGTTGATGATATTACTAGTTTAACTAGCTTGTCCTCCGTTGCATATAATCAATGCGGTGCCTGTTAATTTATCATCGAATCACAGCCTACTTTGCCAAATGGGTAATGATTTAACAAGCGCATTCGCGAAAATAGCACTGTTGTCGCACCAATGTACCTATCATAAACATCAATGCCTTTCTTAAAATCAATACAGAAGTATATATATTTTTAAACCTGCATATTTAGTTCAAAGAAATTAATGTTAGCAGGCAATATTAACTCAGGAAATTCTGTCACTTCTCTTGCGTTCTGTGCAAGCAGAGTCAGGGTAGACGCAGCATTTTGGGCCGCCTGGCTTGTTGCGAACTGTGTGAAGACCATTTCTTCCTAACAAAGACCGTAATTAATTTGCCACTCATTTACATAATTATGACATAACATTGAAGGTAGTGCAATGTAACAGCAATATTTAGACTTAGGGATGCCACCTGAACAGTTCCGTATTTCACTGAAAGAATAAACATCTTGTTTTCGAAATGATAGTTTACAGATTTGACCATTTTAATGACCTATGGCTCGTATTTCTGTGTGTTTATTATATTATAATTAAGTCGATGATTTGATATTTTATAGAGCAGTCTGACTGAGCGGTGGTAGGCAGCAGCAGACTCATAATCATTCATTCAAACAGCACTTTCCTGCATTTGCCAGCAGCTCTTGGCAATGCTTGAAGCAGTGCACTGGTTATGACTTCAAGCCTATCAACTCCCGAGACTAGGCTGGCAATACTATAGTGCCTATAAGAACATCCAAATAGTCAAAGGTATATGAAATACAAATGGTATAGAGAGAAATAGTCCTATAATTCCTATAATAACTACAACCTAACACTTCTTAACTGGGAATATTGAAGATGTTAAAAGGAACCACCAGCTTTCATATGTTCTCAGGTTCTGAGCAAAGAACTTAAATGTTAGCTTTTTTACATGGCACATATTGCACTTTTACTTTCTTCTCCAACACTGTGTTTTTGCATTATTTAAACCAAATTGAATATGTTTCATTATTTATTTGAGACTAAATATATTTTATTTATGTATTATATTAAGTTAAAATAAAAGTGTTCATTCAGTATTGTTGTAATTGTCATTATTACAAATATATATATATATATAAAAATCGGCCAATTAATCGGTATCGGCTTTTTTGGTCCTCCAAGAATCGGTATTGGTAATCGGTCGACCTCTAATATCTATGTCCTGGGAAATGTTCTTGTTACTTACAACCTCATGCTAATCCCATTAGCCTATGATATAGATATAGATATCTATAAACTATATCTTGAGATATGTGAGTCTTATTTTCTCTCTTCAAGTTGACAAATACTGACTGTTTACTCTACATAGCATATCTGTGTTTTCTTAGCACATTGAAGATAGGAAGCCTATATTGAGTTCAGATATCCATCTCTTGGCTGACTCTGGAGAGGCGAAGGTTGAGAGCCATGCATCCTCCGAAACACAACCCAGCCAAGCCGCACTGCTTCTTGACACACTGCTTAACCCAGAAGCCAGCCACACCAATGTGGCAGAGGAAACACCATACACCTGGCGACCATGTCAGCGTATATATTTTTCTTTCATGCACATATCATTTGGGGATTCCCTCCAGATATCATACGTAGTATGGCTGGATTTGGACTCATTAGATGTCCTGAGACAGGCCTATGTGGACATACTATTTCTTCTATATGTTGACAAATACTGACAGTAGGCCTTCATAGTATATTTTCTCAGCGTATACTCTTGGCTGAGGTCCATAGCAGGATCGTGATATGCATTTTGATATGCTAAATAAGGACAATTGCTGATGCATATTTGAGTTTTGAGGACATGCCTAGTGGTTAGAGCGATGGACTAGTAACCAGGAAGGTTGCAAGTTCAAAACCCCGAGCTGACGAGGTACAAATCTGTCGTTCTGCCCCTGAACAGGCAGTTAACCCACTGTTCCTAGGCCGTCATTGAAAATAAGAATTTGTTCTTAACTGATTTGCCTAGTTAAATAAAGGTCAAATAAAAAATATATAAAAAATATTGACAAATATTAAATCCATATCATTCAAACTGACAACTGGAGAAACAAAGAAATGAGAAGCTGTTCAGAAAATACCTCAAAGAAGTTGACGCTAAAGTGAGCAGCTAATTTGACATATGTTTTATTTACCTTAGTAACTTGAATCAAGTCTGTTAGCTGGCTAACTTGGCCGGTAGCCAGTAGGATTATGTAGCTAGGCTTCATAGAGGGGGGGGGCGGGGGTAAAGCTAACTTGTAATGTTAGCCTAGGTTACAAATAACGAAATTGCCTTCCCTCCAGGATTTCTTTTTTAATCCCCTATCAAGCCTCAGGGTGACCGCTAACATTTTAAAATGTTGTTGTAGGTGTATTTTGTAATACTGGTTAATAATAAGCTAACTAGCTTGCTAGCTAACTAACTAGCAACTTAGCTAGCTACTGTTGACTAACCCCATTCCGTACAAATTTGTGCAACCGCGACATTCAAACGAGGCTGCAATGAAAACTAATGGGACTGTAGCGACTGTGTTGGCATCAAAATCTGGTGTGTGAACTACGTTTCTATTCTAGCGTTGATTGACATGGTAATGGCCCGATAGTATTGGAGAAAAGTTTTAAAAAACTGACCACTCTGACACTGTACGTTAAATTGTGACGTGTCATGACATAACGTACAGCACACACAATGCAACTCATTCTGTGTCGTACAGCCTCTCACCACCAGGTGTAGCGCTTCTCTCGCAAATTAAAAACAAGAAAGGGACAGGGTAAATGGGGAATACCTAGTCAATTAAACAACTGAATGTATGCATTTTTTTGCGTCATCACTTGCAAGCCAACATGACTCTCAAAAGCCGCGACAGCTGCTGTTTACTTCTGAAGATAATTTTAGCGCCGCCCTAAAAAACGGATTCAAATTCGACACAAACCTTCAAATATTTATGTAATGACACATTTCTCATCATGAATGAAGCAGGTAGAGTAGCTACCTTGTGCTATGGTTATGAGTAATGACAATATTTTCTTGCAATATCGATACAATTTTGATTCATGATTTATGCATTGACAGTTTGGAGTGGATCACAGACCAACACTCTACCACCACGTTTGGTTTGGACTGTGAGGGACAACCACTGATGACCCAATCAGCACCCATCTCATCGTCAATGATAACAAACAGGGCAGGCAGGGGTATTCATTTTCTGATAAATAAGTACAATATTTTTCTGCTAAGATTGGTCTACGTTTGCAGAAAACATGTGTTGAGCTCTGGATTTGCTATGCTGCATTTTTTAAAACAGAAATAACAGAGATCTGCTTTGTAAATAGCAACTTGGATTATATATGACGATGTTTGCCTTTCCGAGCCTTGTATAGCCTATTACTGAATATGGTGCAAATGTATGTTCATGCGAAGAAGCACAATGATTTTCAGCACCTGAACAGATAAAATGATTTGGGTGCTGGACATTTCATGAGTCAGATTTAGCCCATTTTCGATCAGACGAGGATGAAACGTTCAAATGATTATCTATGATTCACATATCATGTAAGAATATCCATTGAAATGATGAATTTTTCTGAGAAATACGGATACATAAATGATCAGGTAATGACTACAGATATGATACTTTTCTGAAAATATGAATGAGTATAAAGTCTTACCATTTCCGGAGTTAGAATATTATACAAGTATGTAAGCAAGTGCACATGCATCAGGTGCATGTTTTAAACATATCTCAAGATATTTACCTGGACTCATACGACAGCTGAGAGACTTCGGAGGTCCGGATTGGATGCATGTAGAAACTAAGGACATTCGTATCTGGAGCATGTCTACTCCTTATATTAAATAAAATGTCAGATATCTGGAAATAAGTAAATAAGATATCCCCTGATATTGACCATTTTTGCCCAGTGTTACTTATCGTCCTTGTTGCAAACAAGAATGTATGATTCGGAGTGTATTTAACACAGGCATACTTCATTTAACTTTGTTATACAGGCCAGTAATGTGTAATGAATGTGATATTGTTGATATTCTGTATTTTCAAGTATTGTGGTGGCAGCATCATGTTATGGGTATGCTTGTCACCGGCAGGATCAAAAGAAAAGGATCAAAAGAATCAAAAGATCAAAAGAAATATGAAAGGAGCAAAACCCAGGTAAAAGGTTCAAGGAAAACCTGCCATAGTCTTCTGCAAACCTAACCCTGGGATAGAGTCGTAGTCTTCAGCGAGACAATTACAAATGTTGTTATGCCATAGACAAACTAAAATGGCTATCCAAGAGGTGTTGAGTGTTCCTGAATGATCTTGTCTCAGTCTGGACTTAAATGTACTTAAAAATCAATGACAAGGTTTGACTTGCTGTCCATCAATGGTTCCCAACCAAACTGGCTGAGCTTGTGGAGCAATTTTTACCCAAATATGTTGCCCTAAAAGTTGTGCAAAGTTAGCAGAATCTTATTCAAAATGATTCACAGCTGTAATGGATACCAAAGGTGCTTCATCCAAGTATTATTTTTGCGCGACCCAACCAAATTCACATAGAAATAGAAATCTGCAATTCTCATTGAAAGCAAGTCTAAGAAGCGGTAGATCTGTTCTATGTGCACTATTTCTATGCTTCTCATTCTTAAGGTCCATTTTTGCGTCTTTTACTTTTGGTTTTGTACACCATCTTCAAACAGCTGAAAATGCAATATATGCAATAAAAACAATAAATGCACTCACAGCGGTTTAGTTGGTAGAATGATTCTTTACTCTATAATTTATTGTTTTCTCACATAAACTAGAATTTTAGCAACCAGGAAATGGCAGAGTGATTTCTGCATAGTGCACCTTTAAATGTTGAATACTTTGTCTTTCACTTTGAAAATATGGATAGGTTGGGTAGATCGGTAGGTTAAAAAAATCAAGCATAATCCTTTTTTAGATGTAATTTTATGGCCGGAAAATGTGAAAACTGTGAAAGGGGTATATAGACTTAGATTAAATATGCATCCAAATAGATAGTGTGACGTGGTGTGGTGTGGTGTGAACAAGTGACTTTGTGAATGTGTTTGTTATACTCAGTCAGTTGTTAGAATTTTGAAAACATGGGTCATTTTCATGATCTGTTTAGATTTCTGTGCTTAGAGTTGTGAAAATGTACCACATACATGTGACAATTGTACCAAAGTGATTGAAAAAAAACTGTAACCCCATATTTTTACTGCATTTCATTTTTTGATTCTACAAAATGTTTTGCTGTTTTCAAATTAAACAAAATACATTGCTCTTGTTAAAGCTTTTGGAACTGATTTGTATTATAAAAGAAGGTTTAATTATATTGTAATCAGGATTTTATTAGAGACAGGTGAGGTAAGGCACAGCTGGAGTACCTTCGATCAAGATGCATTGGTTAACCTTGATTGCTCCATCAAATAGCCTGTACGACTAGCTTACATAATGTGCCAGTGTACATTTGTCAGTGTAAATGTCAGATGTAACTTCAATGCAGTGTTCATTGGCATAAATAGACAACCACACTCATACCAATTGGCCATTACATAGCACTGTAGGCAAAATGTGGACAAATGTGTGTAGTTATTTTGATATTAACTTTCATACTTTGAAACAATGTGAAATGTGACTATTCTAATTATTGATTTTAAGTAGGCTAGCTATGGGCATGCAGTGCTGTTGTAGTCTTTTTTTTAATGTAGATCGTTTCCAATATTCATAGTATACATTTGGTTTGGGGTTGTAATAACTATGATACAAGTGATGGTCTAATGTAAAAAACAATCCATAATAAATGGATATTTTTTTGGAATGCACTAACACATTATGTCAGTGTATATATACAGTGGTTGGCACAACACGTGTATGAAAAACTGGGGCAACAGCACAGCATGATTCCCAAACAAAGTGGACTTACAACTACTTTTCATCATTAGTGTAAAAGTTAGGGACAACAGCACATATAGTGGCTGTCAGTGTCCTGTCCTCCCTCCTACGATTAACTTCCATGATAATATATATAAGTGTCAATTATAAACACTTTATACAATACAAATATGACTAATTCCACATAAGGGCTCAATTACGATGTAGAATAATAATCATTCCGCACACTTACCATTTCCTTGTGGAGACGCTGGGTCCCAAAACCATTTTACGACTCTATATGCCCCTTGAGAAAAATCACATTTTCGACTTGTATCAAAACACAGTTACGAAGTGAACAGTTTTTTTTTTTGTGCGTGCAATTTATGAGCTGTTCCCGGCGGACATTCACAAAGCGAAATCGTTTTCCATGTATGCTGAGCGCAGTCGGAAGTATGAGCGCAAAGGCTGGACGGAATCATACGCGTGGGTCACCACCGCGCGCTGTTCTGTGATTGAAGTGCTTGGAAAGCACACCCTCGGTATTCCCAGCAAATTGTACCTTCAAGTCCCTCCTCTTTCGCCTGGTGTCTATTTACTTGGTAAATAAGCTCCGTTTAAAATCGGTTGCAATTATCCTCTTTCATTGTCGCTTCAAAATGGTTTGATACATGTAGGCTTGGTGGCAAGTGAAATTCATTGTGAATTGAATTGCTTGAACATGTGGACTTGCAAGATAGATTCCACGAGTGTAAATTGCTCTGTTATGCCATTTTTTTCCTGATAATTCGTTATCTAGTATTTTTTTCTGTTAAAATATCTTACCAAATAGTCTACTACAAATCACTGTGATATGGACTGTTGGCAAAGAAACCCTTATGTAAAATTTGACAAGATGTATTCTCAAAATAGAAGAGCTCTGGGCAAAATATTATTAGGGGTTTGCAGACAAGCTGTGAAACCTATTGTTATTCTTATATTATTATGGTCAAATAACTCCAGTTTAGATTGATCACTTTTTTTCTACTTTGGCACAAAGAACAAAAAGAATGGCAGAGATTGGCCTATAGGTAGCGCTGTTATAAGCAGTCTCACTTAAACCCTCATATCCGTAGCCCCGTTTGACCTAGTGTGTGTAGGTGCCTTTTCTCATGCGGAACAAAATTATTTTAAGGACCCATTAGGTCTGTCAGAATAGTATTTTGTACTTTATTAGGATCCCCATTAGCTGTTTCTGAAGCAGCAGCTACTCTTCCTGGGATCCACACAAAACACTAAATATTACATAATACAGAACTTCAAAAGACAAGAACAGCTCAAGGACTGGACCTCACAATTTATAGGAGGATGATAGAATTTCCTCAATCTTGGAAATTTTGGCAAACATTTGAAAAATGTATTCTCATGAACCGTAATGACAAATAACACCAAAAAATGGGTTATTGATAAATCAGGAAATCAGATGTTGTGTCCATTTAAATATGTTTTAAATCCACTAAACAATGGCTTATTAACTTTAAACTTTTTATAATCATCAAAGACATTACCATGATGAACCATGTTAAGTTTGGCAATGATATCTTTAACAAAATAAGGAAATAATTAACAATTCACTTTTTTGACTACAGTTGAAGTCGGAAGTTTACAAACACTTAGGTTGGAGTCACTAAAACTCGTTTTTCAACCACTACACAAATTTCTTCTTAACAAACTATAGTTTTGGCAAGTCGGGTAGGACATCTACGTTGTGCATGACACAAGTCATTTTTCTAACAATTGTTTACAGACAGATTATTTCACTTATAATTCACTGTATCACAATTTCAGTGTTTAAGAAGTTTACATACACTAAGTTGACTGGTCCTTTAAACAGCTTGGACAATTCCAGAAAATGATGTCTTGTCTTTAGAAGCTTCTGATAGGCTAATTGACATCATTTGAGTCAATTGGAGGTGTACCTGTGGATGTATTTCAAAGCCTACCTGCAAACTCAGTGCCTCTGCTTGACATCATTGGAAAATCAAAAGAAATCAGCTAAGGACCTTGTGAAGATGCTGGAGGAAACAGGTACAAAAGTATCTATATCCACAGTAGAATGAGTCCTATATCGACATAACCCGCTAAACAAGGAAGAAGCCACTGCTCCAAAACCGCCATAAAAAAAGCCAGACTACGGTTTGCAACTGCACATGGGGACAAAGATTGTACTTTTTGGAGAAATGTCCTCTGGTCTGATGAAACAAAAATAGAACTGTTTGGCCATAATGACCATTGCTATGTTTGGAGGGAAAAGGGGGAGGCTTGCAAGCCAAAGAACACCATCCCAACCGTGAAGCACGGGGGTGGCAGCATCATGCTGTGGGGGTGCTTTGCTACAGGAGTGACTGGTGCACTTCACAAAATAGATGGCATCATGAGGCAGAAAAATTATGTGGATATATTGAAGCAACATCTCAAGACATCAGTCAGGAAGTTAAAGCTTGGTCGCAAATGGGTCTTCCAAATGGACAATGACCCCAAGCATATTTCCAAAGTTGTGACAAAATGGCCTAAGGACAACCAAGTCAAGGTATTGGAGTGGCCATCACAAAGCCCTATCCTCAATCCTATAGAACATTTGTGGGCAGAACTGAAAAAGCATGTGCGAGCAAGGTCTACAAACCTGATTCAGTTACACCAGCTCTGTCAGGAGGAATGGGCCAAAATTCACCCAACTTATTGTGGGAAGCTTGTGGAAGGCTACCCGAAACATTAGACCCAAGTTAAACAATTGAAAGGCAATGCTACCAAATACTAATTGAGTGTATGAAAACTTCTGACCCACTGGGAATGTGATGAAAGAAATAAAAGCTTAAATAAATCATTCTCTGTACTATAATTCTGACATTTCACATTCTTAAAATTAAGTGGTGATCCTAACTGACCTAAGACAGGGAATTGTTACTCTGATTAAATGTCAGGAAATGTGAAAAACTGAGTTTAAATGTATTTGGCTAAGGTGTATGTAAAATTCTGACTTCAACTGTATGTAATGCTAATGCTTAAAATAATCATAAAAAATCTTCTCATGGAATAAAAGTCATATTTACTCAAAATTAGGTGTCTGGGTTCATCAAAATAGTCCCTAAAGAGTTTGAGAATATAATGCATTTAACAATGGCACCAATAGATGCATATGCTAAAAATACTTCACAACTCTTCTTCTCATGAACCATAGTACCAAATGACACTAATTGGTATATGGCACATGTCACCAAATGGCCCAGGGTACATGTCTTAACA
This sequence comes from Oncorhynchus kisutch, assembly GCF_002021735.2. NCBI lineage: Eukaryota > Metazoa > Chordata > Actinopteri > Salmoniformes > Salmonidae > Oncorhynchus > Oncorhynchus kisutch. The sequence goes on along the minus strand of NC_034192.2, from coordinate 28,842,534 downwards.
TAGTTTGAGAAAAGCTTGGTCAATAGATTGGTCAAAAGATGGCTGAGTTATTGACAAATAAAAAAAATCAGATTTTAAATGTCAATTTGAACCACTGTAAATCTACTCCACAGTGGCCCATCAACTTGAAACTTGCCATCACTAACATCGACATCCCTAAGTTGACTCACACTGAATTTGTTTTTAATATAAAAAAAACAAGGAAACTATTAACAACTCATTATTTACACTAATGATCAAAATCATCTGCAATCATCTGCTCCTTATGAACCACATATCCGATTCAATCCAGATTTAGTATTGACTCATTGCATCAGTCTTTGGTTTGAGAATTGTCTTTTGTTTAAATCAAATATGGCTTCACTGTACCTATAGATGCACATTAGCAATAATGCTTCTTCTCATGAACCATAAATCAAATACTGCATATTTGATATAGACTCAATTAATTCGCTTATAAGAAGAATGCTTAGTTGCTGCATTCGAAGTCGGCCATGCTACCGACCTAAAGCGCTAGACTAAACTTCACTTTATCCTTGTGGCATTGAGAGATAAACATGGTAATGCTTTCACTGATTGCACACAAAGGAAGATAGTTTGTACGTGGTAGCGTGCTTCCTTATTGAAATCATACACATCTTGGTACAATAGTCTAATTACGACTTTAGTCATTATGAAATCATGCACACGTCTTTGAAGTGTTGAAAGCATATCTCTATATGGCTCTTTAAGGTAATTACCTTACAGGCAATTATAATACAGATACAGTTCCTGATTCCACAATTAGTGTCAATATTTAGAATGATGTAAAGTTTGTGAAATGAAGTGGTCCCTCCTGATGTGGCCATTAAGGAGAAATCAGATCACCGGAAGTTATCCCTGCATCTGTTTCAGGATGACAAACACAGGCTGCATTTCAATTGAAATGGATTCCCTTTATTGTTCACTACTTGTAACTAGGGCCCACTAAGGCGGTGGCTGTCAACCAGGGGTACTTTGCCTATCCACAGGGGGTGTTTGAGAAGACTCATGAGACTATAGGACCTACTGGTAAAATGCACACGAAGGGGTACTTCAGGAGTACTACGGGCAGAGCAAAATTCAGTTGGGGGTACTGCAACCGAAAAAGGTTGGGAACCACTGTCATTTGGGATGCAGACTGAAAATAGTATTCTGTAGCGGCCACCAAGCAGAAATATCGTGTTTCTCATTCCCTGTCTAATCATCTTGCATGATGCCCTCAATTTGTCCTCCCTCTCCACAAAGAATGCATTGACATGGAGGTGAACTCAGTAGCCGTCTCAGAGAGGTTTGTCTCATAAGTGCCAATCAGTCTGGGAAGTCTGTCACTGTTCAGGTACCAGCACAATTCGTGGCAAGGCCATTGTGCTGTTCCCAGCATCCCACAAACCATCTCCAGCCTCTGTGGAAATTTGAAGGGGCTTCTTAAATAAACCAAACAGGAAGATTAGGAACAGTCTGAACTTTTTCTTCAAGTCACCATATTGCTAGTTTTCCTGAGTCTTGGTGGTCCAGTGAGATGGTTCTCATGATTTGGTAGCATGACTGTTATGTCTCTCTCTCTCTCTCTCATACCTTTCCTACTTCTCCAAATAGCTCTCTTTCGCTTGCTCCTCTTTTTCTCTCTCTCTGTCCCCCTTCTCAACTCCTTTCCGTCCCTCACACAGGGGAACACTTGCTCATTTACACAACGTCAGCGAGAAGTTATTTGTCTGGTTTTCTACCTCGAGAGTAGGCAGAGAGTTGCTCACAGTCAGTTAGACAATCTTCTGTCACTGTGCATTCTCATTCTCACTCCAGCAGCGATGGTGACAGTCAAGAGAGAATGATCCCCCTCAGGATTCTTAGATAACCAGTCCGTACTTTACCTTTAGTGTTGGGCTATGACAGGTTCAATCTAAATGCTTCAACGATTCTTATTCCATTTCTATCACCACGATTGAGTTCCCCTGTGTTTTGCTGAATAAAACAAGGAAGGCGCACAGTATAAATTGACACATCAGGACAGCACAAGCACATGATCACCGTTTGGAATGCTCTATGCACTCTCACTCTTTGCAACTTGTTGTAACGGTTGTCGTCTTCCTCTTCTGAGGAGGAGTAGGAAATATCGGACCAATATGCAGCGTGGTAAGTGTTTGTCATATTTATTACACAGAACACAGGAAACAAACGAACAAGCGAATAAAGAAAAAACGAAACAGTCCCGAATGGTGAAAAACACTGAAACAGAAAATAACCACCCACAAACAAGAGTGGGAAAACAGGCTACCTAAGTATGGTTCTCAATCAGAGACAACGATTGACAGCTGCCTCTGAGTGGGAACCATACCAGGCCAAACACATAGAAATATAAACACAAGAACAGAACATAGAATGCCCACCCCAACTCACGCCCTTACCAGCCTAAAATGGAAACGTACAAAAGGAACTAAGGTCAGGACGTGACACTTGTGTTGTATGTAAAGAAAGGAAATCTCTGTAAAGCAATGGCAATTGTTACTTAGTCGACTATCCTGGCGTATTGAATAAATAAAATAAAATGGCCTTTATATCAAATAGATCTGGTCTGAATATGTGGTTTCCATTTGACCCTCCTTTCGAGTGGATTTCATGTACTGTAGTAATAAATCCATCTGTTTCAGCCTGTGTGGCTGCCTGGCCAGACTGTACTGTATATCCTCCATACATCCCCCAACAGGCTGACGGCACAGAGCCTGGTCCGGCTGGGCCGTCAGACTCAGAACCACTTCTCCAGACCTGGCTGGCTGGAACACACACATCCCTCCATTCTTTCCAGGCCATCGAGTGGAGCGAGAGCCCCTTTATTATCCACACCTGGCAGAAGTGCACTCAATGTGAAAAATACAAGAATGGCGGCAATGAGAGTGCCATGTGATTCTTGCTGAACCGTCGGGGTTTGTATTGCAGTGAGAGGTTTCAGCTAAGGATAGCCTAGCTGCAGTACGTCAATGATATATTCTAGGCTGTAATGACTTTGCCAACAGAGCTAAGTTGACTTTTTATGCTTGTTTTGCTTCATCGGCGTTGTTGCACAATGGTTTAGTAAGGGCCCAATAAACATCATGGAAACGGGATACACTGGTATCTGCCTTCTTTGGAGCTGTGTTCAAGAGGTTACCACTCATATTTATAGCCCTATTAATAGTTAACCCGAAGTAGGTAGCAAATATTATCTACAAAGTCAAGCAGAAACATGCCACAACATGAATGTGCTTGTTGTTAAACAATGAACCATTAGTAACATCTACCAACTCTGATTTTTCTGACTTCTGATTTGATTGTTAGCCCTACTAAATGCGCTTCATGGAGCAAATGATAGGAATGAACGTGAAATGCATTAGAAGAGGAAGAGGAAAGGAAGCATCAAATGTATTAGGTTGTACCACAATTGGTAATAAATATGATACTACTTATATCAATTAATTTGTGAACGTAGATATAGCATCTTTGTGCATTTTTTCAAGTCTGTATAAATAAATGGTAATAGTGTACAGTATAGAATGTTATCATCTTGCATGTTATAATCATAACTCATAAACCCATACAATTCAATGGTGTGGTTCAAAGAAGCAGCCTTTTCTACTGTTTGCAAACCTAAGGAGAGGAGAATTGTGAGGACACTTCCTTCTTCCTCTTTGTAACTTAATACAATTACAACGGAGGAGGATTGAAATGTGCATCACCACATTTGGAGGAGTACAGTAATTCTACACAGGTCCTATTCTATCACTGCCAAATCAAATGTAACACATGAATTACGCAACAATGAATTAACATAGAGATGGCGATTTGTCAGCTGAGCAGCAAACATTTAGCTATACTAAATGGAAAGCCTCACTTTTGCTTCTGCCAAATTGCTGATAACTTTTTAGATATACAGTATGTGCTCTGACTTCATTGATTCCACATTTCAGCAACAATTAAAGGTGCAAAATGCAGAAATTGCGGTCCCATTTCCTGGTTTCAAATAGTTCTCCTAATTTTTGTTTATGTGACGAAACAATAAAGTATAGTGTAGAAAATCATTGTACCATCTAAACAGCTGTGAAATATTTTTTTACATAACCCAAAATATTGTATTTTGAGCTGTTTGAAGCTGGTGTACACAACTGAAAGTAAACTTAACATAAGAACGGGAAGCATAGCAATAGAGCATAGACCTGCTTTATTTGTATTTTATTTAACTCGGCAAGTCAGTTAAGAACAAATTCTTATTTACAATGACGGCCTACCCCAGTCAAACCCTCTCTTAACCCAGAAGGTGCTGGGGCCAATTGTGTTTGCTTTCATTGAGAATGACAGATCTATAACTCACATTTCTATGTTAATTTGGTCAGGTTGCCTAAAAAGTTGCATACTGCAGCCTTATGACAGGCTGAAATGCCATTTTTGCATCTAATACCTAAATTCAAAAGGCACTCGCACTTCTGAGCAATCTCTTTGCAGGTGCATGGCAACAGTTAAACAAGATGGAAAAAGGAAACCGCACACTGCTCTTGGTAGTATCACTGATATTTAATAAGCTTACCTATCGGCCTCACGGCCTTTGTCAGAGCTTTTGCATCTAATACCTAACAAAAATATAAATACATCATGCTACAATTTCAAATATTTTACTGAGTTACAGTTCATAGAAGAAAAATCTGTAAATTTAAATACATTTATTGGGCCCCAGTCTTTGGATATCAAATGACAGGGCTGGGGCGCAGCCGTGGATTGGCCTGGGAGGGCATAGGCCCACCCACGTGATCTGCGGTTGTGAGGCCAGTTGGACATACTGCCAAATTATCTAAAACTACGTTGTGAAATGAACATTCAATTCTCAGCTCTGTTGGACATTCCTGCAGTCAGCATGCCAATTGCAAGCTCCCTCAAATCTTGAGACATCTGTGGCATTGTGTTGTGTGACAAAACTGCACATTTTAGAGTGGCATTTTATTATCCCCGGCACAAGGTGCACCTGTGTAATGATCATACTGTTTAATCCGCTTTTTGAAATGCCACACCTGTCAGGTTGATGGATTATCTTGTCAAAGGAGAAATGCTCAATAACAGGAATGTAAACAAATGTGTATTACAACATTTTGGGGAAATACTATTTTTGTGCATATGGAACATTTCTTTGATCTTTTATTTCAGCTCATGGAAAATGGGACCAACACTTTACATGTTGTGTTTATATTTTTGTTGGTATTTTGGTCCTTTAATATGAGAACTTTATAGAAGTAAACATAAAAATGTCAAAAACATAACGTAAATGTATATTTTCTTTATTTTATCATGCTACACTCTGGCATCAATTTTTCATGAATTTAAAAATGTTAAATGGACATACATCCATAATTTCAAAGCTCACTAAAGTGAATCACACATACAGTAGTTGTAAAGCCCATCTCATAGAGAATGGTACAAACTGGACTGTACACTGAGTATACTAAACATTAGGAACACCTTCCTAATATTGAGTTGCATCCCCACCCTTTTACCCTCAGAACAGCCTCAATTCATTGGAGCATGGACTCTATATGTCTCAATTGTCTCAAGGCTTATAAATCCTTATTTAACCTGTCTCTTCCCCTTCATGTACACTGACTGAAGTGGATTTAACAAGTGACATCAATCAGGGATTATAGCTTTCAACTGGATTCCCTTGATCAGTCTGTCATGGAAAGAGCAAGTGTTCTTAATGTTTTGTAAACTCAGTGTATGTCGTAACTTACTTTGGTGAATGGATCAAAATCATAGACATTGAGACCAGTAGATAGTGATACGTCTTCCACGTATTCCAATGGAAAACTGCAGATGGAGGATAAAGTATTTGAATTTGAAGCACTATTCAATTTAATTATATATCTCTATTTGTAACAAACTTTTTTTTAATCACCGTGGTGTTCGAATTTGTTCATGATAAACACATTTTAAAGACCAAGACGGCCGTCAAAAACACATTTATTTGGCCATTCTGCCGATTGTAATTTACATAAGCTTTCTAGGGCAGACCGGGGCTTTTGGCACCACCGACCAGCCTAGCTCATGATTTCATGCTGGTCAAAATAGACGTGTACTGTACTTCAGTGTACTGTACTTGTCTTTAACTGCATTCCCGATAGTCAGACTCTTCCCACATGCCCCCCAAAAATTCTCAGCTTCAGAAGCATTTACATTCACCAACGTTTGTTGTTATCCTTAGATATATTCTCCAGACTTAATCCAAGGGAAATGTTCATATGCTGTAAACTTTTTATTCTTGATAACATTACCATGAAAGAATGAGTAAAAAATACATTTTACATGCATATTTAGTATATTACAGATGGAAATATGAAAAAGTAATTATCCATAATCTGGTGTGATTAAGTCCGGTGTCTTAACAAATTTTAATCAAAATATTGAGGCTGACTTATGTAAATATGTGCATATTTACCTTTTTTTTTTAAAGATTTTTTTTACATTTGCTAACATCCTTTTGTTCAATCTGTAGTCACATTTTAAAAACTCTAAACACAATTAGCACAACATCCGTCTGTTGTGGACCATACCATGAACACAATTCATGTTGTTTTCACAGAATATGCAGTCAGTTAACACGTATCTAAAATGCTTACATTTTCTTCACATACTAGCTTACCCAATACAAAATTATGGATTTTCTTTTCTTATTTACAAATACACACAGCAATGCAGAAATGAAGACCTAATGTTCAAAACCTTAAATATAGTATAAAGCCTCTACTTCTGCAACAACAGCAGCTCAAAAGCTATATTGAAACAGCTGATAAGCGTTTTTTTATGAACATTGAAACAATGAGAAATAGCTGATTTAGTTGTGTAAAATAAACCAATCACAGGTGATTCCAATCTCAATCAGAGATATAGCCAGGTGGTGAAGTTCTTTAAATGACATGGACATACACAGGGGACTCTTTGGATTGATTTTGTTCAATGTGGATACTGAACAAAACAGAGGAGCAGATAGAGAAAAAATTATGTTTGGACCAGGGACAGGAGTAGTTGGACCAGGGAGAGGAGTAGCTGGACCAGGGAGAGGAGTAGTTGGACCAGGCAGAGGAGTAGCTGGACCAGGGAGAGGAGTAATTGGACCAGGGAGAGGAGTAGTTGGACCAGGCAGAGGAGTAGCTGGACCAGGACAAGGGAGAAGGAGAGGTAGGGGAAGAGGAGTAAGAATGTGTGGTGGTGTTCAAAGGAGAGTAAAAGCTATTGTCACTGATGAAATAAGAGCCACCATCAATGTGGGAAGTATCAGCCTGACTACCATTGTTCGGACTCTCACCAAACACAGAGTTCGAATGAAACAGTTTTACACAATTCATTTTGAAAGGAACAGTGAGCGGGTCAAGGAACTCCGGCACCAATACGTCCAGGTATGGTTTCTATCCAATATGTCTTGTTCTATAGTGAGCTTTACACTATGCCAGTCTACATGTAAACATGGGTTACAGTGCATACAGTAGGACATACTGAAAAGCATTTACACATACTGTGTTTGATTTCTTTCAGAGAGTCATGGAGTTGGAGGCTAATCAGACCCCACGTGAAATCATTTATGTCGACGAGGCAGGGTTTAACCTGGTGAAAACACGTCGGCGGGGAAGAAACATCATCGGGAAAAGGGCCACCGACTCAGAGAGGAGTAATTATCACAATGTGTGCTGCAATCTCGAGTGCTGATTTGGTCCTGCAGAAATGCCAGATTGATCCCAATAACACTGAGCGCCTTCTTTTGTTTTTAGATGAACTCCACCAACAACTGGTGCCAGAAGCAGGAAGGGAACAGGTGGGAGGAAACATTAGGACATTTGTGATTACATGGGGACAATGAAGCATTCCACCATTCACATGCAATCACAAACTGGTTTGCAGCCCATCCAAAAATGTTTTCCCTTTCCCTCCCCCCCTACTCGCCTTTCTTCAACCTGAAGGTAGAAAGTGTACGAACATCGGCCACATGACCAAATGTCCCTCCTGGATGCAACGGATGCCGGCTGCAGAGACATCTCAGCTGAACACTGCCAGGGGTGGATAAGGCGTGGGTGGATAAGGGTGGATAAGGTGTGGGTGGATAAGGGTGGATAAGGTGTGGGTGGATAAGGGTGGATAAGGTGTGGGTGGATAAGGGTGGATAAGGCGTGGGTGGATAAGGGTGGATAAGGTGTGGGTGGATAAGGGTGGATAAGGGTGGATAAGGCGTGGGTGGATAAGGGTGGATAAGGTGTGGGTGGATAAGGTGTGGGTGGATAAGGGTGGATAAGGCGTGCCAAGCATTTCTATCCAAGGTGCAAAGCGAGAGACGACATGAGATGTGATGGGGACGAGAACATGTGGCCATAATGCTGAAGGTTGTATAGATTAGAAACAGGACTGGGCATTTTCCCTTCTGTGCCTGTTGTACTGTAATTGTGTTTCATTTTTACACATTTGGAACCAAAGGCCATGTATGGTGTGTTTTTTGTTGATCACTGGCAGCAATTTCATGTTGCTAATACAGCTTTTACTGCAGCAATTCTGTCATTAGCCTCACTTACCATTTTTTTCTACTGTACATTCTATAAAGTAAAGATGACTCATTCACTTTTAGATAGTATGTTACCAAAAATGCACACATTCGACACTGTAGAGTGGTTTAAAGTAAAAGATAATGGATTTCATATCTATTGTATGCATGTAGAACTGAAACATGAAAGTAATGCAGTTTTTGTAATGCCATCAACTGTTAGTGTTTTGAAAGTTGTTGTCCTATGATTGACTATGATCCTCTTCGATAGAAAACATGTGCTAGTGTTTTGACAGAATGATTGGATATTGAGTCGGGTTTACCGTGTTTTGATAGAGTTAGTGAATGTCGAGAAAGTTTGTTTTGCATTTTGAAATGTAGAGTTGGTATTTAATTAACAAAATGTGGTTTTGAGCAGAAAATTTACTATTTGGTTAATTGTGTGATGTAGGTATTAAGAGTTTAGAAAAAGTATCTTAAGTATAGGCAAACGCTTGTTAGCAATTGTAAAAAACTGTAATGATATATTGCATCACTTGCATATTTTTATACAATATTTAAACAAAAGGAAATATACAAAAAAGCATTCTAATTCTGTCTACATTCAACTGATACAAGTTGATTAAGACTTTAAAAAAAAATCCTTATTAGGGTGTGGTGCCTGGTCTTAAACAAAAAAACAAAAAAACAGATATGGAATTTTTGTATTTTTTTAAATATATATTTATATATTTTAAATTTTAGCTCCTTTTTCATAGTATCCAATTATTAGTAGTTACTATCTTGTCTCATCGCTACAACTCCCGTGCGGGCTCGAGAGAGTCGAAGGTCAAAAGTCATGCATCCTCCGAAACACAACCCAACCAAGCCGCACTGCTTCTTAACACAGCGCGCATCCAACCCGGAAGCCAGCCGCACCAATGTGTCGGAGGAAACACCGTGCACCTGGCGACCTTGGTTAGCGTGCACTGCGCCCGGCCCGCCACAGGAGTCGAGACAAGGATATCCCTACGGGCCAAACCCTACCTGCCAAACCCTCCCTAACCCGGACAACGCTAGGCCAAATGTGCATCGCCCCACGGACCTCCCAGTCGCGGCCGGCTGCGACAGAGCCTGGGCGGGAACCCAGAGTCTCTGGTGGCACAGCTAGCGCTGCGATGCAGTACCCTAGACCACTGCGCCACCTGGGAGGCAGATATGGAATTTCTCATTCTGAATAATGGAAAGGCACCTGACGTCCATACTTCTCTGAAGATTGAATGACACATAAAGCATTTCTATAAATATAATTCTAGCTGTCTGTTTAGGCTTATCTAACTAGGGCTAGCAGACATACTGTAGGCAGTAGACATACTGTGGAGGTGGTATGGTAATGACAGTGCTAGCGACTGTCTGTGTGTGTGCTCGAAGGCGAGCCAGTTAGCATTGATCTTCTGTTCTGAGGCCCACCAGCATTCTCTCTCTGTCTGGCATGATGGCCATGGTGCTGCACCCCACAGACTGGTACACCAAGTCAACCCACGCACATTAAAACTAACAGAAAAACATACATGGAATGGCAACAAACAAACAAAAAACACACTGTCCAGCCACAAAATATTGTAAAATGTTCTGTTCTGCTAATTGTCACGCAGAACAATCATTCCAAAATCTATGCATCACCTTGTATGAGTATAGTTACGTGTACGACCGAGCAGTCTTCCTATAGAGATCACATCTGTGCAGGGCAATTGGCTCTCTGTGAGTGGTTAATTATTATATCTGCATTCAGGCGGAGTGTACTGCATTATTCAGTTTGGGATTAATAAGAGAAGAAGCAATTCATCTCATTGAGAAGAATTGAAGCCTAACCTAGATTAATCAATTCTAACACCACGGCAGGACTAACCTTGCAGGAGGGCTAACGGTAACATAGTGCCATTGCTCAACCCATGGGCAGTCATAAATAACGATGCTGACGCAACAAAAGCAGGTGACGCACTGGGTCCTGACTGCGGGTCTGGCACACTTTCAACTTCAATACATTACTACACCCACAGTACCAGAGGACTTCATGTGCTTTTACATGAAGAAAAATGGTCACCGCAGAGAAAACATACAAAACAAGGTAGTGAATAAACATCAAGATTACAGGAGGGTTTTTGAGAACACTGTATAGGACAATGTTAGACCTCTAGTCAAGGAAGTGATGCCAGAGGAATATGCTCTCTCACAGCTCTGTCACAGACACCATTGATTTAGTGGAGTGACATCACTGTAGTACAATGATTCATCGCCTGAAACAACCTGATGGATGCCTGAATGAGGGACAATACCAGCTAGCCAATGGGCTATGTGAGTCTCTAAAGGATGTTCGTCTCCACATCGATGATCAAAATGCTCCACTGGGGCTACCTATTTATGCAGCACAAATGCTTGTTGGAGTTCTTATCAATGACCTTGGTAAATACTGAAATTAATGTTTGAGAATTGAGACTTCTGGGTAATGGCAATGTGCTAAGAAGTCGCGATCGTAGAATGTTTGAGAAAAAAAAGGAGCACGATAGGATGGAGATTTTTCTACTCCGTTTGTTTAAACGAAACGCACTATACAAGAACACAGCTGAAGAAGTTAATACAGTGGCAAGGAAAAGTATGTGAACCCTTTGGAATTACCTGGACTTCTGCGTAAATTGGTCAGAACATTTTTATCTGATCTTCATCTAGGTCACAACAATGAACAAACACAGTCTGCACAAACTAATAACACACAAACAATTATACGTTTTCATGTCTTTCCTGAACACATGTAAATATTCACTGTGCAGGGTGGGAAAAGTATGTGAACCTGTAATGCTTGTCGGCTGGCGAAGAGGAGGACCAAGGTGCAGCGTGGTAAGTGTTCATATTATTTAATGAAAAATGCAACACTAGACAAAGCAACAAACCCGACAAACAAACAGTCCTGAAAGGTGAAACAAAAACACTAAACAGGAAACAACCACCCACAAAACACAATGGAAAACAGGCTACCTAAATATGGTTCTCAATCAGGGACAACGATTGACAGCTGCCTCTGATTAAGTACCATACCAGGCCAAACACAGAAATAGAAAATCATAGACAAACTAACATAGACAACCCACCCAACTCACGCCCTGACCATACTAAAACAGAAGACAAAAAAAAGGAATTAAGGTGAGAACGTGACAGAACCCTTGGATTTAATAACTGGTTGACCCTCTTTTGGCAGAAATGACCTCAACCAAACGTTTTCTGTAGTTGCGGATCAGACCTGCACCAACGATCATGAGGAATTTTGGACCACTCCTCTTTAGAAAAGTGTTTCAGTTCAGCAATATCCTTGGGATGTCTTGTGTGAACTGCTCTCTTGAGGTCATGCCACAGCATCTCAATCGGGTTGAGGTCAGGACTCTGACTGGGCCACTCCAGAAGGTGTATTTTCTTCTGTTGAAGCCATTCTGTTGTTGATTTACTTCTGTGTTTTGGGTCATTGACCTGTTGCATCACCCAACTTCTGTTGAGCTTCAATTGGCAGACAGATAACCTAACATTCTCCTGCAAAATGTCTTGATAAACTTGGGAATTCATTTTTCGGTCGATGATAGCAAGCTGTCCAGGCCCTGAGGCAGCAAAGTGGCCCCAAACCATGATGCTCCCTCCACCATACTTTAAAGTTGGGATGAGGTTTTAATGTTGGTGTGCTGTGACTTTTTTCTCCACACACAGTGTTGTGTGTTCCTTCCTAAACAACTCAACTGTAGTTTCATCTGTCCACAGAATATTTTGCCAGTAGCGCTGTGGAACATCCAGGTGCCCTTTTGCAAACTTCAGACGTGCAGCAATGGGGTTTTTTGGACAGCAGTGGCTTCTTCCGTGGTGTCCTCCCATGAACACCATCTTGTTTAGGGTTTTACGTATCGTAGACTCGTCAACAGAGATGTCCAGAGATTTCTGTAAGTCTTTAGCTGACACTCTAGGATTCTTCTTAATCTTAAGGATTAGCCTCTTTTTTTCAATTTAGATTTTGGCCACTAGATGGCATTAGTATACGTGTTAGACTGATCCAATGAACCGTTGCATTTCTGTTAAAAATGTTGTATCAAGACTGCCCAAATGTGCCTAATTAGTTTATTAATAACTTTTCATGTTCAAAACTGTGCACTCTCCTCAAACAATAGCATGGTATTATTTCACTGTAATAGCTACTGTAAATGTGAAAGTGCAGTTAGATTAACAAGAATGTAACGTTTCTGCCAATATCAGATATGTCTATGTCCTGGGAAATGTTCTAGTTACTTACAACCCCATGCTAATCTCATTAGCCTATGTTAGCTCAACAGTCCCGTGGAAGGGACACCGATCCCGAAGAAGTCCTCAGAGCATTCTGCGCTGTGCTCTTGAAGTCATCTTTGCAGGACGGCCACTCCTAGGGAGAGTAGCAACAGTGCTGAACTTTCTCCATTTATAGACAATTTGTCTTACTGTGGACTTGTGAACATCAAGGCTTTTAGAGATACTTTTGTAACCCTTTCCAGCTTTATGCAAGTCAACAATTCTTAATCTTAGGTCTTCTGAGATCTCTTTTGTTTAAGGCATTGTTCACATCAGGCAATGCTTCTTGTGAATAAGAAACTTAAATTTGTGAGTGTTTTTTATAGGGCAAGGCAGCTCTAACTAACATCTACAATCTCGTCTCATTGATTGGTCTCCAGATTAGCTGGCTCCTGACTCCAATTAGCTTTTGGAGAAGTCATTAGCCTAGGGGGTTCACATACTTTTTCCAACCTACACTGTGAATGTTTAAATTATGTATTCAATATAGACAAGCACACTGTTTGTCTATTGTTGTCACTTAGATGATGATCAGATCAAATTTGATTACCAATTTCTGCAGAAATCCAGGTAATTCCAAAGGGTTCACATACTTTTTCTTGCCATTGTACATCCCTCATAACACCTAGTCCGCAGGTGTCAAACTCATTCCACGGAAGGCTGGTTTTTGTTTTTCCCTTCAAATTAGTGTCCAATTAAGACCTAGACAACCAGGTGACCGGGAGTTCCTAACTAATCATCAACTTTAATTGATCAATCAAGTATAAGGGAGGAGTTAAAACCCGCAGACACTCGGCCCTCCATGGAATGAGTTTGACACCTTTGGTCTATAGTCTGTGTACACGCTGTGTTTCACTCACAGTGGTGAATAAGAAAAAGATGCTTCCTTTGTTGTTGGAGAGGAAATAACAATGTAATTAAGTGGATTATCTATGAGATTGCTTATAACAATTAATAATACCATCGTTGTTGTTTTCGTCTTTGTAACCTTTCTACCAGTACTGTTCCTGGAGCTAAACAGGTTCCTATTTACATATAACCTTTATTTAATGGAGGATTATCTGTAAAAGTGAATTTATGCCTCTTGTTTAACCTGTTCCCCTTGTATGAACAATGTCCAGCTCTGTAGTAATTTGCTTGTATATTTCACCCGTCGTATGCCCGGTTTGTATATTGAATTATACTACGGCTCACTGCCACACAGTTAATAGCATAATTAACTCCAAACGGATTACGTCAGAGGAGGTTACAAAGTTGCTTTAGGGGGTGATTAAAGGTTACTATATTTGGAGTCCAAAATGAATAAATTAACTATTGGTAAATGTGAACAGTTGTTCAATCAATGATGTGCATTGGCCTTTGTGCCATAGCCTCTTAATGAGTACTTATCTTAAGTATTATAATGTATGTGTGTAGGGTACCAGTATCAATAGATGTGTTGTTATAATGTGTGGAGTCTCTAGTGCAAAGCGGGGTTCTGCAGGCTAACTGTAAACAGGCTGACAGGAGTGATCAGGCCCTACCGACCTCAAACTGCAGGGAAGGAGAGGCAGCCCGTCAGGAAGGGAGGGAGGGAGGGCGGGCGGGCAGCTCAGACACTGGGCCCAAGCAACTGCTGCCCAGACACCAGGCCTAAGCCCAGGATCCTGTTGACCCACCGCAACCATGCGGAAAATGAGAAAGGACTGATAGTTACTGAAAACCTACAGGAATTTATCTATTTATTTGTATTGACAAAGTGCCGACGATGGTGGGAGAAGGGTTTTAAAGGACTCCAGGCTGCTATGTCAACAGTGACCGATGATTGATTTCAGCTCAGGTATAGGGAATCATGGGGTCTGAAAACAACCCAATTTGTCTTCTTCTGATAATAGATTCCACTCCATGCCTTGGCGTGAAGAGAGAACAGATACATGACACCCAGACATACTGTATCTAACCCAATAGTTTATTATCCCCGTTATTCATTCAGTAATCCACCTCTCAACTCTCTCCACCTACACTTATCCTAATGCACTGTGTCATAATGTCAGAAACCATCCGTCCTTAACCTTGTATGGAATGTGGATGGATGCTGCTCACCAAATGGCCAACAAACCTTTCCATTAACTTCACTGTACAAAGGCTCCTTTTCTTACTCCACTTTTACTTTTTTTTAAACAACTCCATGCAATTTCGACCACATTCCCTGCCACCATTTCAAGTGGATAGGGTTTCAACTATTACACCCCTCACTTTTACTTTCTTTTGTTTTTCCAGTTCTACAAATATTGTCGAACTTATACGAGCTGCATGAGAACAATATTGGAGTTTGACAAGGACCAGAAGTTCAGATGCATCGAATATTCACCTTCAAGTTGATTGATTATTGGCAAAATAGTTCACTTCAATGTACTGCTATTAGTAGTCTCTCAAATCTGGTTTCACTTGCTGCACTGCCGAAGTTCTCATTCCCCCCCCAGAAATCAAACTTATTTTTAAACTCTTGAATTCTTTGTAAACTCCATCTGTGCATTGTAGGTGGATGAATGATTACATTTGAAATGTGACATTTATAACTTTGCCATCTTAAGAAAGATGATTGAGAACATTGGTGACTCAGAATAGTGTTGCTTCCACATCAATCCCTCCTCGTTTCTCCTCCCTCACTTTCCATTTTAGCTTGGCAACATAATCTTTAGACGCTTTGTTACAAGTAAAATGTATTTATCCATTGAATATTAACGCTGCCCCGGTCAAAAGTAAGTGCTGTTATTGTGAAGTCGAAACGTCTAGGAGCAACAATGGCTCAGCTGCGAAACAGTAGGCCAAATAAGCTCACGGAACGAGACCGCCGAGTGCTGAAGTGCGTTGTGTGTAAAAGTCGTCTGTCCTCGGGTTGCAACACTCACTACCGAGTTCCAAACTGCCTCTGGAAGCAACGTCTGCACAAGAACTGTTCATCGGGAGCTTCATGAAATGGGTTTCTATGGCCGAGCAGACGCACACAGGCCTAAAGCTCGCCGCCATCGGACTATTGAGCAGTGGAAACGCTTTCTCTGGAGTGATGAATCACATTTCACCATCTGGCAGTCCGACGAACAAATCTGGGTTTGGCCAGGAGAACACTACCTGCCCGAATGCATAGGGTCAATTGTAAAGTTTGGTGGAGGAGGAATAATGGTCTGTGGCTGTTTTTCATGGTTCGGGCTAGGGCCCTTAGTTCCAGTGAAGGGAAATCTTAACGCTACAGCATGCAATGACATTCTAGACGATTCTGTACTTCCAACTGTGTGGCAACAGTTTGGGGAAGGCTACATATATGGGAAATAACTAGTTTTCTTGCCAGCATGAGGGACCATAGAGAAAAACGACAGTCATTCATTCTGCCTGTGTTTTTTTTCTCTTTTCCCATATCCAACTCCCTTGCAAATGCATTTTCAGTTTCACTAAAGCATAATAGGTACAGCACCTTGCTCCAGGCCAAACAAAACCGTAAGTCGAGTTTACAGCTCAGGCGCACAGCCCCCAAGCACTGGCCACATCCCCACCAGTACAACCCTTAAACCACAGCTTCCATCGCTACCTACCTGGCCCAATTGGAAACCCTAATGTATTATGGGTCGACAAGGCATTTCTATTCCAAGTTCATTCAGCCAAAGGTCACTGACGAAGGGCTACTATATGTACATGCCAGTCAGCCACAAATGTCTGCATGTTGTATTTGAATCGATGTGAAAAGAGCAGGGTGCAAATGATTTCTCTCCCCATAGAGCCTGATATGATGCCAATCCATGTTAATGTCAACAACAATGCCATAATGTCAAGCACATTCAATTTGATTTATACTACTGTGAACAGTCATTGGTTACTGGGTTACTCAACATGACAGGGACACGACAGTAGAGATCTTAGAACCGGGGAAGTTAAAGTGTTCTCTCTCGCTCTCCAAGCACTGACTCAATTCTTTCACGGCCTTTCGGCTTGAGAGTGTAGATCCACCTCCTTCCTCCAGGCGAGATGAGCTCTGTCAGGCGTGCCTGGTCCTTAGATGTGACATTCACCAGAGAGCGATTCCCAGGACACTCTCAATCAGAGGACCACATCAGAGAAGATTGCAGGGGAGTCTGGAGAGATGAGACAGCAGACATGCCAAAGGTCTAACATCAAAGTCCTATTCTAGACTGACATCTGACTGTCTGTTCTTAGGACGGATTCTTGTTGGACAAGTTGGGGGACTTTTAGTCTTTCAGATAGGATTGCAATTTAGACCAGCTCAAATTTGAGGGAGTCTCAGTCCTGCATGCATTGGGTGTGAATGAACACCCCCACACACACACACACACACACACACACACACACACTGTCTAAAATTACACGTGTTTTGTTATCCTAGAACAGAAAAAGACAGACACAATACTGTCTGTGATGCACTGTGACTTTGAATAGGAACTCTCACGAAGGAACATGGCATCATGCAGAGTGGTCGAAAGACAAACATGATTTGATTGCTCTGAGAACAATATGGCAGTGCCGGTTGGTTGGGGGGTAATTGGCAGGGCCGTTCAATGAAATAGCAACAGTGCTAATGGGATGAAAGAGACGGTTAATATGCCAGCGGCTAAAAAGCATTTCTCTGGCTTTTAATTGCTGTTTAGCCTCCTAAACATTAGCTGCACTCCTCCTTGTCCCCTCTGAGCTTGGTTTAAATGAATCCCAATGTACTCTTCAACAATATGTATTCATGAATATGATTTTCTCACACTTTATCAGTGTATACCTTGAATTCCCTTTTACTGTGTTTCAATGTTTGACCCCACTGCTCTTTGGTCATTTCTCCACTAGATAAAGAGGCTATATTTTCAATAACCAAGAAGGTGTACAGTACACATTCTACTGTGTTCTAAAGACAACCAAATGATGTATGTCTGTGTTGTCACAACGCACTCCCCAGCTAGCAGGCAGAGTATGGTGGAATTTTAACCTGAGATGAATTCTTAATGTGGGGGCATTCTATTTTTTTAACAACATTGCACACTTTGGTGTTAGCAATTAACTTCCCACATTAATCCTTTTTTTCTGGCACTGGAGACATGCAGCTCTGATATGCAGCAATGTGGCCATTGCCAAAGGGGGAGACACTTGAATTATGCATTGATGGAACAAAAGATGCATCAGCCGGGGTACAAAACAAAACCCCCAGCAACTTGTGAACTACTCAAAAATGTTTTTGTTTTTTTTACCGAAATATAAAGTTATCCAACTTAAGCCATTATTTGTGAAGATCTGTGACAGACCAAGACGAAAGACCTGCAGGGACCTGGGAGGGCCCATTACATGTTTAGAAGTTAATGAGTCAAATCTGGTGGAGTCAGGACGCAAGCAAGTTCATGCATCACGTCACTGTATTCCAGTAAAGCCAAATGTACTGTACGTAAACCTTCAGAGAACCACCTTGTATTTGTTTGTCCCAGCTCCTTGCTGAACCATGGACCATGCAGGGGCTCTCATATTTAGTTGTTGTTCTTAGCCCAGGAGGAGTGCACCTACTGTATACAAAGTGGCCTTAGTGTGGAGCAAACATAGTAAAAGGGCAATGGAGGAGAGCAAACTGTCTTGGACAAAAATACCTGTCAGTTCGGCCTACACATTCAAATACTGGAGCGGAAAATATTTTTGGTATCCCAGATTGTTCTGGAAATTCACACATAGGAACTTAATTGATGTTTAACATGCCTTTTACATTTCTATCACAAACAATGTTTCTGAAAATCATAATGAAATTGGCCATTTTAAGCCCTTTTTAGACCTATACATGCCTCCTGTTAGACCCTATGATCGATGAACTGTACATGATACAGACAACCTCTTAGTGTCATTATACTCCTTATAGTGTTCTCTCAAATATGGAGTATGTATAGATTGTGAAATACACTATTTAACATTCATTTAATCAACATAGAAATATTAATATTTCAAAACGACCCTTTTACTTATATGGCATCCAGCTCATTGTCTGCTTCAGAGCCAAACGCCTGATTTTCAGAGGAGGATGAGACCTTGAGATTGCACTATCGATGAAAATGTGACATCAGACTTGGTTAACATCACAGTGTAGACTGCTGCTGCACGGTCACCACGTCCGGCTGTCCTTACCTACCCCACCACGTCCAATCTCACCACGTCCACTTCAATCAGCACATCACATCCTCTCAGCTGCCCCAACATGGACTGACGGCTGTCTGAGGATGACGTAGAGAGATCCACATTTCACTCTGAGAAGCCTTGGGCGCTCGTCTCCTGTCTGTCTGACTCAGCAGATCGGTCAACCCTGGGCCCTAAAGGAGGCAGAAATCAACAGTACGTTCCTCTTACCCTCGGGGTACAGACTGGCCACTGTCTGACCCTCAGTGCCTGGGGTATCCACCCTGAGATCAGAGGATGGAACGGTCAGTCAAAGAGCAGACCCCTTACTTATTGGAGAGGCTGGGTCTGGGACTGGGGCTGAGCTGTGGCTGGGGTGGTATTGGACTCGAAGGCTGGTTAATTCATAGACCACACTGCCCTGTCTTGTTTTCTTCTAGTCATTCATTGTGTCCTGCCTCTTAATTAACATACACAACCAAATTTTAGAGAGGAGAAAAAAATATTTCACTGAGAATTGAATAATACCAGGGCTGGAAGCCTTTTCTGGCAGTGAAAGTTCCACAACAGCTGTGTGGGAAAGTTTCAATGAACTCACTGACATACAGACAGACACAGATAGAGACAGGCAGGCAGGCAGAAAGTCCGGCAGACTGACAGGCCGAGCCAGGTGCCACAAAGGATGTATGGTATTTACAATAGGGTCCGTGTTATACACACATCTATAGGTCGTGATTTTTATTTTTTCAAACAGGTGGGCAGAGGAAAGAATGTGCATGAATATTGCCCGTCTAATTTTTTATCAGGTATAAAACGTTCAATCATCTTTTTGTTCATATCAGCTTCGCATTGTGTTCAAAAGCCTATTCATTGTCAGATGTCATTCGTCTAAGCCGTGGATGCTGAATGTGACACAGTATAGCTGACAGCAGATGAGATCAAATTAACTGTGTATGGTTGTAGAATTTGACGCCCACCCACACATCCAAACAGAACGGTTTAAATATGACACATTACTTGAAGTGGCAGATTTTCAATGAGTGTATATAGGCCATTTTGAGAGCAAACAATGGCTCCATCCACTAAGCCTTTATCTCTTTGTACTGATGGCCAGAAGTGCTTTTTCTGTGAGATGAGTAATCAGACTGATTATTAACTATGGTAGATAAGACTTGAGCACACGCTGCTGATAAATGGGTGGTTTGATGCTTGCATAACCTCTCCTCTCAGATATGCAGCTATGTCTCCATAGTGTATCAGCTGAAAACTGTGGGGTTCTCAATACATTTATACACTATATATACAAAAGTATGTGAACACCCCTTCAAATTAGTGGATTCGGCCACACCCATTGCTGACAGGTGTATGAAATCGAGCACACAGCCATGCAATCTCTATAGACAAACATTGGCATTAGAATGTTCTTACTGAAGAGCTCAATGACTTTCAACATGGTACTGTCATAGGATGCCACCTTTCCAACAAGCCAGTTTGTCAAATTTCTGCCCTGATAGAGCTGCCCCGGTCAAAAGTAAGTGCTGTTATTGTGAATTCGAAACGTCTAGGAGCAACAATGGCTCAGCTGCGAAACAGTAGGCCAAATAAGCTCACGGAACGAGACCGCCGAGTGCTGAAGTGCGTTGTGAGTAAAAGTCGTCTGTCCTCGGGTTGCAACACTCACTACCGAGTTCCAAACTGCCTCTGGAAGCAACGTCTGCACAATAACTGTTCGTCGGGAGCTTCATGAAATGGGTTTCCATGGCCGAGCAGACGCACACAGGCCTAAAGCTCGCCGCCATTGGACTATTGAGCAGTTTTCCATTGCTTTCTCTGGAGTGATGAATCACGTTTCACCATCTGGCAGTCCGACGAACGAATCTGGGTTTGGCCAGGAGAACACTACCTGCTCGAATGCATAGGGTCAATTGTAAAGTTTGGTGGAGGAGGAATAATGGTCTGTGGCTGTTTTTCATGGTTCGGGCTAGGGCCCTTAGTTCCAATGAAGGGAAATCTTAACGCTACAGCATGCAATGACATTCTAGACGATTCTGTACTTCCAACTGTGTGGCAACAGTTTGGGGAAGGCCCTTTCCTGTTTCAGCATGACAATGCCCCTGTGCACAAAGCAAGGTCCATACACAAATGACCTCAACCCCATTGAACACCTTTGGGATGAATTGGAGCGTCGACTGAGAGCCAGGCCTAATCGCCCAACATCAGTGCTCCACCTGACTAATGCTCTTGTGGCAGAATAGAAGCAAATCCCCGCAGCAGTGTTCCAACATGTGGTGGAAAGCCTTCCCAGAAGAGTGGAGGCCGTTATAGCCTCCAAGCAGAAGAGGGGGGACCAAATACATATTAATGCCCATGATTTTGGATTGAGATGTTTGACGAGCAGGTGTCCACATACTTTTGGTCATGTAGTGTAGATAGTTGTACTCAATGCAAAAAAATACAACATAGAAAGAAATGGAGAGTGCGAGACAGAAAAATAGATGTAGAGAGAGACTGAAAAAGAGATAGGGAAAGAGACAGCAAGAGAGAGGGGGGAGAGAGAGAGAGAGCAAGAGAGAGATAGGATTATAAATAAAAAATCTTGCAAGCAAAACTAGTGAGCTAGCAAAAGGGAGAACCACCCTCTCCTGCTGCTGTTAGGCCAGAGACATGTTGTTCTGTGAGCAGGCTGACAGCAGGGACAGGCCAGGGTCAGCTTTAAACCTCCACAGAGACAGGGAAAGGTCAGTGGCCACCCTCTGTCTCTGGCTTGTGGCTGTTTGGTGTTCTGTGGCTGTTTGGTGTGTCATCATGGCATGGAGCATGGAGCGGTCCATGCACACACACAGACGCATGCGCACGCACACAATCACACACATGCACACACAAACTGGTTCTAATTAAACAGAACTGCAAGAAACTGGTCCTTGAACCCCTACTGAGGCTTTTCAGCAGGAGTTTAGACATGACTTGACCAGTGCAGTTGGGTGAATCTCGTGTTTTAACTGTTTGTGTTCCTAAGCTATAGGAAATGGCTGAATTGAGAAATTCATTCTTAGTTTTTGGGGAAGATATTATATTTTGTTTGTATGAAAAGGAATCCTCTTACCTTGCAAGCAGTTCAAATGGCTTGTTTGATTTGAAGTATTTCCAAGTACAAGTCTAACCTGACAAAGATGAATCGGAGGATGCTGGATTCAATTCAGAGTATTCATCTCTCTAATAATCCTTATTCGGCAGCTTTATGGCAGGGGCGAGGTTTCCCAGCACCATTATATCAAATGGAATGGTCTCTGTGAGGAGCAATATCTTGTCTCTCTTGACCATTGGGTAACATTCATTATGTTGGCTACAATGTTCTATCGTTATCCATGCTCAGAAAACAGAATTGGTTTTGAAAAAAAGTTCAATTTGACATCCATAAAAAAAAGAAATCGGACTTTTTTAAATACATTTTCTCAGACCCACTTAAACTAATCATGTGATATTTGACTTGAAGAAGAAAAAAAGGCACCACTAAATAAGCGTCAACAACTTTTTGTGATTTGTGTGATCACACAACTTGATTGTGTGACGATAGTAAGAAGAGAAAAACGGACAAAGAGACACATCTGTGTCGAAGCTAACGCTGCCTTTCACATTGTCACTGTTGTTAATCGACAGTTCTTCAAGGTTCACCCATTGTTATAACTCAACATTGATTGTGTTTGCCAAGAATTCCCCATCCTTGGGCTGCATGCCATATGAGAGGAAATATACTGCATTTGGCTCTGCAATTGAAATGCAAGCTGAATAACCCAGCCTGATAGCACATGCGGTAGCTCTAAGAGATTTTAGTGTGATCCATTCAAGCAGCTGTTGTGAATGCCAGTCACACAAATAATGTGGCTATTCAAGTGTAAATGTATTTCTCATGGACAATTGTGAGCAAATGATTAGCTGCAGTTGCCGGCACATCCAGGCTATTCACTTTTGACGTGGGTAAAACGTCTGCAAAACCAACATCATTTCCGAGGATGACACGCTCGCCTCACTGTCCTATACATCACGATGACACCAATGGGACACCTGACGTCAGTCTGCATTGACGCATTACCATTGATTTTCCTTGTGCTTCCCAGTCACATTGTGTAAAGGGACCTACATACAGTAATGTAGCTGTGTCCCCTGGCACATGTGCTGTACAGTACACTGACTGGACGTTTCAATTTGTATTAGTCGTATATTGAGTAACCACGTGGTATGTACTGTCCAACGAAATGCTTACTTGCAGGTTCCCTCTCGACAATGCAATAACAATAAGAAATCATAAATGAGAAGAATAGATAATAATAATAATATAAAGTAAATGGATCAGTAGAATAGAAGACATTTTAGAAGGCACGATTTATGGTACAATATTTACACGTGTATCAGGGGAAGGGGGCAAGTGTTTAAATTGTGCAGTATTAGAAATAGTAAATAGAGTCAGTTAGCAGCAATTGTGATGTGTGTATATCATGAATGTGTGTGTGTGTGCGTGCGTGTGTGTGTGCTGAAGTGCGGAGAGTCAGTGCAGGTGGTCAGTCCAGTTAAAGTGTTCAGCAGTCTAATGGCTTGTAGACAGAAACTTTCTCTGAGCCTGTTGGTATCGGACCTCATGACCTCACGGATACCATGTGAAAAGGAGCGACCCAGCTCTACGTATTTGACTGGTTTGTGACCCACTGACACCTTCCCGGTTAGAGGGGAATGAAGCAGCCCAAGAGTTAACATGGGAATGAACATGGGAAGGGTTCTGTAATACAGAAATGAAATTGCAATATTTGTTTAATTCAACCTCTCACTAGGCAAGCCAGTTAAGAACAAATTCTTATTTACAATGACGGCCTACAATGGCAGCAATGAATATACACATCTAAGATGCAATGAACAGAACAAAGTAATGAATGGATGTGTAATGGCATAGAACTACAAGAGCATAATAGGAAGAACAGTATCTAATAACCAGGTATTACATAATAATACAGGAATAACGACTAGTAGGATTGCTAACAATATTAACAACGGCAGAGTAAGTGAAAACAAGCTACCTAACACCATACAATGAGGCTATACAAATGGGCAACATAAATAGCAAGTATTACACATAGAAATTACACTAGTGGTAATAATAGCCAATACTAATGTCAACAGCGTATAACATATGAATAGTGTTAGATTAGTTTGTAAACTAGCTTAAACTTTAATATTACAAAAGTAATATTGAATTGTGTTTGGTTGACCATGCAACCAAATATCACCATTTAAAAGATATACCACTTTCCAAGCATTAGATACATCTGATGCACTGGATTAATCCTATTCTTTAACTGTTCATTTTGGTTTAGTTGGAGTTGTGAATCCAACATATAATTTAACTTGTCGACAAGTTAGTAGGCAATTTACTGTATTGCAAAAGTGAAATTGAATTGTGTTTGGTTGTCAAAGCAACCACATAACATTTGAAGGAGATGCATCTTTTGTGCCACTGACTTAGTCTGGTTTTAATTCCAGTTTAACTACAAATTACAACTGATATGTTGGATTTAGGTCTCCGTCTCAGCCAAAAATCTAAGTTAAGGAATAGGACTAAATCAAATGAAACTTTATTGAAAGTGCATTTAAAGTGCATGTGAAATCAATCAAAGCTTGAACTCCTAGGCCTATATGTAGTCTATTTTTAGTTGAACCCTGGGTTTAATTTAAAACTTTGCAAATGCTATATAGGCGTTAAAGTATATTTGTTGATATGACTTTAGAGTATGGTTACATTTCGTTTGCTTTGTTTGACCTAACCTTCAATAACAACAGTGAATCTATTGAGTTACCAAGAAATCTCTCAATAATCATTCTCACGATAGCACGTTCATAGTAGTCAGTGGCAAATATCAAAGCTAAGCAGGCTTGGTTAAAACCCTGAACAGGAAACCAAAAGGATAGCTGTAGATAGATTAACTCTTCAGTAGGAGGCACTGCCCAGCCCATAGTTTTTTTCTGATAGTAAATATAACATTGAAGATCTGATGTTGTTTCAAAGGTACAAACTCAACATATTTTATACAAGCTTTGTCTATGTTGAACATTGGTTACCATGGTGACATTATCCCGCAGTTGAAATTTCACCCTCAAAACAACAGTTCACGTTGATTCGTTTAACGAAAAATCCAACATATTTTCCACGTAGATTCCACGTCGCAATGCATTGACAAATTACGTTGTAAGAACGTTGATTCAACCGGTTTGTGCCCAGTGGGTGGTAGGGAACCATCAGAAGGGGCTGATAAAGGCACTCCTTATACATCCTCGGGGCTCACAAAGGACTGAGATGATTGAGCCGACATACTCTATGGCAGGCTTTTAACAAACGCAGCCTGAGCCTTGACTTAAATGGGCCCTCCTACAGCCTGCTGGCTATTCTTTCTATACGTCATCACATAAATCATACTAGTCATATATCGTTAATAAAAAAAATCATATGCAACATGTTTATATGATACACTAATACTACATAGTGAATTCAATGAGTCGGCTATTCTATATGTACTGTATATTCTGCTGCCTTTCTCAACCGCTTAATAATGCTGTACCATGAGATGAATTACTGTGAACCCCAGGGAAATGTACATTAACTTGGTTTTACCACCTGGGATGCATTTGTCACCCTTCTATAGGGTCTCTCCCTAGAAGTCTATTTGTGCAGCTACACACGCACGCACACGCACACACACGCACAGCCAGGCCAATCTCCTGGCCCTCATAGCAGGAAAACTAATAGCCAGTCCTGTGTAAGTAAAGGACTTTGCCTCTTGCCCCAGAGGACCCCGTGCAGTGTGAGATGTGGCAGGCAGGAATAACTGAAGGTGCCTTCCCCCATATGCTCACTATCACCATGAGTCACAAAGCTGAAATCTACTCATTTGCATCTGCTGGAGCAGAACAGGTAGCCATCCAGAGATGATTCATCTCCCATCGTCTTTTTCAGAGGGACGTGAGACTGTCCACAGACATAATGTGCCTTCTTCATTATCTCAATACATAGGAGAATAGTTTGTTTCTTGGTTTGTTAGTCAAATTGTTAAATCTGTATTAAAAGCAACAATATGTCACTTTTTGACAGAGGTGTGGACTCGAGTCACATGACTTGGACTCGAGTTTGACTTTAACACCAATGACTCGTGATTTAACTTGGACTTGAGACTTTTGACTAGAACTTACTTGATACCCTCCCCAAGCCCAAATATGAAAAATTATGCTATTTGAAAATGTGTGCAGCACATCAACTCTTCATTCAACCAATCAAATTGTGCCAGCTGAGAAAAAGTTGCTTGTGGCAATGCAGAGGAATGTCGGCGGGTGAATTTAGATGGAGCGCTTGGAGAGATGATATCCAAAATTATTATTTTCGGATATAAAGACTAAACTGTATCAACAAAAAAATGGATTGCAACTTGCAAAACATGCGGGAAGAAAATGACAGACACAAAAACGTCCAACTTTGTTAAAATTTTGAAGCTGCACAAAGAATGGTAAGTCGTGGCTAATATACCAGACCGCTATATCATTCATAACTTTGCTAGTGTAGCATGTTGGCTAACGTAATGTGAAATCAATGAGCCTCCACACAGTCAGTCAGTGCGGGAACGTGATCATTGCACCCAAGATTGAGCTATAAATAGCTAGGCAGTTGGTAGCCTAAATCCTGCCTGATATTACTGCTGTTCCTAAAGCCATTGACATATGTTAGCCTACTGTAACCACACACACAGTGTGCGCCCCATAGGGATCCTCAATAGTGTGTGTGTGTATGAAATATAAAGTGGTATTACATTTGGTGAAGAGCACATTATGACTTGTTCAAACTCAAAGTTTAAAATGTGAGACTTGACTTGAGACTTGTTGGTCTTGACTTGAGACTTGACTCGGACTTGCCGGTCTTGATTTGGGACTTGAGTGCTAAGACTTGAGACTTATTTGTGACTTGTAAAACAATGACTTGTTCCCACCTCTGCTTTTTGGACTACCTGACCAAATTCACATAGAAATGTAAGTTATAGATCTGTCATTCTCATTGAAAGCAAGTCTAAGAATTTGTAGATCTGTTATGTGTGTGCTATTTCTATGCTTCCCATTCTTAAGTTTCGTTTTTGCGTCTTTTACTTTCGGTTTTGTACACAAGCTTCAAACAGCTGAAAATACAATATTTTTGGTTAATGAAGATACTATTATAATTTTAGCAACCAGGAAATGGCGTCGTGATTCCTGCATATTGTACATTTAATTGTCTGATAACAAATACATTAGGCTGATCAATTAATTCCACCCCTAAATAGTCTGATAGGGAGGATTTGGTTTAAAAAGTTGAACTGGGTAGGAAATAGCAATGTGGTCCGGAAGCTAAATCCATCTGACAGTACCGATGGACCAAGTCTGGAATCAACAGGTCCCTGGACAGCTTGTACCCCCAATCCATAAGGTTGATAAACAGTCCGGGTAGCTATTTGGTTAACTATTTAACTATCTGCAATGACCCTTTTTCACAAACTTTTTTGACTCATCATGTATTTAATTTTTTTTTATTTCACCTTTATTTAACCAGGTAGGCTAGTTGAGAACAAGTTCTCATTTGCAACTGCGACCTGGCCAAGATAATGCATAGCAGTGTGAACAGACAACACAGAGTTACACATGGAGTAAACAATTAACAAGTCAATAATACAGTAGAAAAAAAAGGGGAGTCTATATACATTGTGTGCAAAAGGCATGAGGAGGTAGGCGAATAATTACAATTTTGCAGATTAACACTGGAGTGATACATGATCAGATGGTCATGTAGAGATATTGGTGTGCAAAAGAGCAGAAAAGTAAATAAATAAAAACAGTATGGGGATGAGGTAGGTAAAAATGGGTGGGCTATTTACTGATAGACTATGTACAGCTGCAGCGACCGGTTAGCTGCTCAGATACATCTGCTATGAAGTTGGTGAGGGAGATAAAAGTCTCCAACTTCAGCGATTTTTGCAATTCGTTCCAGTCACAGGCAGCAGAGAACTGGAACGAAAGGCGGCCAAATGAGGTGTTGGCTTTAGGGATGATCAGTGAGATGCACCTGCTGGAGCGCGTGCTACGGATGGGTGTTGCCATCGTGACCAGTGAACTGAGATTAGGCGGAGCTTTACCTAGCATGGACTTGTAGATGACCTGGAGCCAGTGGGTCTGGCGACGAATATGTAGCGAGGGCCAGCCGACTAGAGCATACAAGTCGCAGTGGTGGGTGGTATAAGGTGCTTTGGTGACAAAACGGATGGCACTGTGATAAACTGCATCCAGTTTGCTGAGTAGAGTGTTGGAAGCAATTTTGTAGATGACATCGCCGAAGTCGAGGATCGGTAGGATAGTCAGTTTTACTAGGGTAAGTTTGGCGGCGTGAGTGAAGGAGGCTTTGTTGCGGAATAGAAAGCCGACTCTTGATTTGATTTTCGATTGGAGATGTTTGATATGAGTCTGGAAGGAGAGTTTACAGTCTAGCCAGACACCTAGGTACTTATAGATGTCCACATATTCAAGGTCGGAACCATCCAGGGTGGTGATGCTGGTCAGGCGTGCGGGTGCAGGCAGCGAACGGTTGAAAAGCATGCATTTGGTTTTACTAGCGTTTAAGAGCAGTTGGAGGCCACGGAAGGAGTGCTGTATGGCATTGAAGCTCGTTTGGAGGTTAGATAGCACAGTGTCCAAGGACGGCCCGGAAGTATATAGAATGGTGTCGTCTTCGTAGAGGTGGATCACGGAATCGCCCGCAGCAAGAGCAACATCATTGATATACACAGAGAAAAGAGTCGGCCCGAGGATTGAACCCTGTGGCACCCCCATAGAGACTGCCAGAGGACCGGACAGCATGCCCTCCGATTTGACACACTGAACTCTGTCTGCAAAGTAATTGGTGAACCAGGCAAGGCAGTCATCCGAAAAACCGAGGCTACTGAGTATGCCGATAAGAATATGGTGATTGACAGAGTCGAAAGCCTTGGCAAGGTCGATGAAGACGGCTGCACAGTACTGTCTTTTATCGATGGCGGTTATGATATCGTTTAGTACCTTGAGCGTGGCTGAGGTGCACCCGTGACTGGCTCGGAAACCAGATTGCACAGCGGAGAAGGTACGGTGGGATTCGAGATGGTCAGTGACCTGTTTGTTGACTTGGCTTTCGAAGACCTTAGATAGGCAGGGCAGGATGGATATAGGTCTGTAACAGTTTGGGTCCAGGGTGTCTCCCCCTTTGAAGAGGGGGATGACTGCGGCAGCTTTCCAATCCTTGGGGATCTCAGACGATATGAAAGAGAGGTTGAACAGGCTGGTAATAGGGGTTGCGACAATGGCGGTGGATAGTTTGAGAAATAGAGGGTCCAGATTGTCAAGCCCAGCTGATTTGTACGGGTCCAGGTTTTGCAGCTCTTTCAGAACATCTGCTATCTGGATTTGGGTAAAGGAGAACCTGGAGAGGCTTGGGCGAGTAGCTGCGGGGGGGGCGGTGCTGTTGGCCGAGGTTGGAGTAGCCAGGCGGAAGGCATGGCCAGCTGTTGAGAAATGCTTGTTGAAGTTTTCGATAATCATGGATTTATCGGTGGTGACCGTGTTACCTAGCCTCAGTGCAGTGGGCAGCTGGGAGGAGGTGCTCTTGTTCTCCATGGACTTCACAGTGTCCCAGAATTTTTTGGAGTTGGAGCTACAGGATGCAAACTTCTGCCTGAAGAAGCTGGCCTTAGCTTTCCTGACTGACTGCGTGTATTGGTTCCTGACTTCCCTGAACAGTTGCATATCGCGGGGACTATTCGATGCTATTGCAGTCCGCCACAGGATATTTTTGTGCTGGTCGAGGGCAGTCAGGTCTGGAGTGAACGAAGGGCTATATCTGTTCTTGGTTCTGCATTTTTTGAACGGAGCATGCTTATCTAAAATGGTGAGGAAGTTACTTTTAAAGAATGACCAGGCATCCTCAACTGATGGGATGAGGTCAATGTCCTTCCAGGATGCCCGGGCCAGGTCGATTAGAAAGGCCTGCTCACAGAAGTGTTTTAGGGAGCGTTTGACAGTGATGAGGGGTGGTCGTTTGACTGCGGCTCCGTAGCGGATACAGGCAATGAGGCAGTGATCGCTGAGATCCTGGTTGAAGACAGCGGAGGTGTATTTGGAGGGCCAGTTGGTCAGGATGACGTCTGAGGGTGCCCTTGTTTACAGATTTAGGGTTGTACTTGGTGGGTTCCTTGATGATTTGTGTGAGATTGAGGGCATCTATCTTAGATTGTAGGACTGCCAGGGTGTTAAGCATATCCCAGTTTAGGTCACCTAACAGAACAAACTCTGAAGCTAGATGGGGGGCGATCAATTCACAAATGGTGTCAAGGGCACAGCTGGGAGATGAGGGGGGTCGGTAGCAGGCGGCAACAGTGAGAGACTTATTTCTGGAGAGAGTAATTTTCTAAATTAGTAGTTCGAACTGTTTGGGTATGGACCTGGAAAGTATGACATTACTTTGCAGGCTATCTCTGCAGTAAACTGCAACTCCTCCCCCTTTGGCAGTTCTATCTTGACGGAAAATGTTAAAGTTGGGTATGGAAATCTCAGAATCTTTGGTGGCCTTCCTGAGCCAGGATTCAGACACGGCAAGGACGTCAGGGTTAGCAGAGTGTGCTAAAGCAGTGAGTAAAACAATCTTAGGGATGAGGCTTCTGATGTTGACATGCATGAAACCAATGCTTTTTCGATCACAGAAGTCAACAAATGAGGGTGCCTGGGGACATGCAGGGCCTGGGTTTACCTCCACATCCTCCGCGGAACAGAGGAGGAGTAGAATGAGGGTGCGGCTAAAGGCTATCAAAACTGGTCGCCTAGAGCATTGGGGACAGAGAATAAAAAGGAGCAGATTTCTGGGCATGGTAGAATATATTCAGGGCATAATGCGCAGACAGGGGTATGGTGGGGTGCGGGTACAGCGGAGGTAAGCCCAGGCACTGGGTGATGATGAGAGAGATTGTATCACTGGACATGCTGGTTGTAATGGGTGAGGTCACCGCATGTGTGGGAGGTGGGACAAAGGAGGTATCAGGGGTATGAAAAGTGGAACTAGGGGCTCCATTGTAAACTAAAACAATTATAACTAACCTGAACAACAGTATACAAGGCATATTGACATTTGAGAGAGACATACAGCGAGGCATACAGTAATCACAGGTGTTGAATTGGGATAGCTAGCTAAAACAGTAGCTAAAACAGTAGGTGAGACAACAACAGCTAATCAGCTAGCACAACAACAGCAGGTAAAATGGGGTTGACTAGGCAGGGAGGGTCGGATTAACTACACACAGAGCCTGAGTGCGGCTGGGGCCGACAGATAAAACATAAACAAGCAGAATGGAGTACCATGATTGATGGACAGTCCAGCATGCATCAGCTATGTAGCCAAGTGATCAGTGTCCAGGGGGCAGCGGTGGATGGGGCAGGGAAGCTGGACTGGTGAGTCTTATCCAGGTTAAAAACTGGCTGGCTAGGCAGAAGGTAAAAGGTAAAAGCCGCTAGCAGTGGCTAACAATGACTAAATAGCTTGTAGCTAGTTAGCTGGTTAGCTTCTGGAGGTTCTTGAGTGTGTTCTAAAAATTTAAAATAATAGCGATTCCGTATCACATTGGGTGAGGCAGGTTACCGGAAGGTATAAACAAATAAAAAATCGAAAAGAGATTGAAAGTAAATATGGGTCCAGTGAGTGTTTGGGACGCGGCGATTCAGACGGTTAGCAGGCCTGTGCTAACAAGCTAACAGTTAGCAGGCCGGGGCTAAACAAGGTAGCAGTTAGCGGACCGGGGCTAAACAAGGTAGCAGTTAGCGGACCGGGGCTAAACAAGGTAGCAGTTAGCGGACCGGGGCTAAACAGTTAGCAGGCCGAATTTGCAAGCAAGGAGATAGCAAGGGCTAGAAAGTTAGCCTTTGGGGGGGGGGCGTCGCGATGGGGTGACTCTGTTTATGCCTCTTCATGCGGTGACATCGATAGACCGATAGGGTCCGGATATTGTAGCCCAGGAGTATGCTTCGGTGGTAGCACAGGAGCTCTGGCCGGGCTAGCTTCAAGCGAAGTGGGTAGAAACGCTAGCCAGGAGTAATCATCCGGCGTTGCGGTTAGCTAGTTGTGAAGATCCAGCTGAAAATGTTCCGTTTGCGGTGGGAATCCGGTGGGAATCCGGGGATAAAAAATAATAATAGGTCCGTTATGCTCTGGATAGAGTCGCGTTGTTCGAACTGGCGAGAGCTTTCCGAGCTAAAGGTTAGCTGATGACCGGTTAGCTGAAGACCGCTAGCAATGGTTTGCTGACTGATAGCTGGTAGTTAGCTGGCTAGCTTCAGTTGAGGGGATCCGGATTCGAAGTAAATATAAATACTTCAGAAAAAATAGCAACATTGGGTGAGGCGGGTTGCAGGAGAGTATTTACAAGTTGAGGTTTAGCAAAATGTTTTAAAAGATATGCGAAGAAAAATATGTTACTGCTTATTGTCTGTCATTTTGTACATATCTACCTCAATTACCTCCTACACCTGCACATCGTCTCTGTACCCCTTGTGTGTAGCTAAGTTATCATTACTCGTTGTCTTTTACTTTCTATTATTTTTCTATTTTCTTTCTCTCTCTCTGCATTGTTGTAAGCATTTCACTGTTAGTCCACACCTGATGTTTATGAAGCATGTGATGAATACAATTTGATTTGATTTCTGCTTGTGCAGAACCCTGATATCACCAGCTCCTTGGGCAAGGCAATAAATCAAAATCAAATGACTGAGGTTTGCCAAATGCCAAGGCTAATTTCCCCAGCCAAAGCCCATGTATGCCTTATTCATGTCGAGATAATTACCAAGGCAGTGGGCGTTAGGTGTTCTTGATTGAGAGGCATATTTCCAAAAGGTGGATGTTTATAGACCTGTTGCCTTCCCCACATCGTTCACAGCCCCTCATTGTGAAAAATGTGTCTTCTCGCTATGTCTCATAAACACCACATATAATTTTATCTCTCAGTTTAAGGGCAGGTCGAGTCAAGCTCTCATAGTCATGGCAACAGCTCAAGCCGTCACCAGCGAAACCAGTATGATGTGAGATAACCCTAATTTCTCCAATTCAGGGTTATCTCTGAGTTCTTGTGCTAGAAAAAATGGGTCTTGTAGAGACGATAAACATACATCTCTATAAAAGGCAATGGGAGATCAGAAAGGAAATAGAAATAAACAATTCATGGAACCTGGTTCAGGAGAATTGCATTGACGACAACCGTAGAGGTGATTCATAGGCTCCTTATTGGCTTTGGATTTAGGATGCTTTTATGTCTCTTCTGGATAGCTATTTAAATTTGATATACTAAACGGCCCATGAGGCAAAGGGGTTGGTCACAATTCATTCTCACTAACTGCACTTTCATAATATAACTTGGTTTCCTTTGGCCTCCCGCTGAAACGGTAAAACATATTCCCATTCCATTTTTTTCCAGGGGAAGCAGGCCATTGTGTTTTTCTCTGATGTACTAAAGGTGAGGAATGAAAACAACCTTGGCGAGTTCGAAGACGGATGACTCACAAGAATGAAATAAGTTATATCACTTTTCCGTTCATCCTGTGGGAAGAAGGTGTAGATTTCAGTGTGTGGGATCATCCGTCTCCCAAAATAATTTGAGGGAATATTATTCTCATTCTTTCAAAACAAAGTTATTACTATTTGACAAACATCTGTCAAGGCATGTTATTTTGTCTAAAATGTCAATGGACAACTTCCGGTGAAACTGGAGGGTGCGCAATTCAATTAAATAATCATAAAAATTATGGATGTTAAACATTTAGGTACATATAAATGTCGTATATCGTCTGAAAGCTTAAATTCTTGGTAAATCTAACTGCACTGTCCGATTTACAGTAGCTATTACAGCAATTGTGCGATTGTTGCGATTGTTTGATGACGCCGCCCCACATCAAAATATTTTTACACCGGCACAGGTTTCATACATTCACAAATAATGATTAAATATTCACTTACTTTTTGAAAATCTGCCTCTGATTTGTCATCCAAAGGGTCCCAGCTATAACATGTAGTGTCGTTTTGTTTGATAAAATCCTTCTTTATATGCCAAAAAGTCAGTTTAGTTGGCGCTATCGATTTGAGTAATCCACTCGTTCAACATGCAGAGAAAGGAATCCAAAAATCTTACTCTAAACTTTGTTTCAACAAGTCCAAATAAGTTTCTATTTACTCCTCAGATATCCTAAAATGTAATCAAACTATAACATTTCTTACAGAAAGAAGCATGTTCAAAAGGAAACCGATTTTAGTGGGTGTGTCCTGTCTTCATGGCGCACGCTGACACGAATTTCCAGGACTGTGTCCCTGTACTAAAACTGATATTTCTTATTCGTTTTTGAAGTTACAAGCCTGAAACTTTGAACATAGACTACTGACACCCTGTGGAAACCGTAGGAATTGCATCCAGGGAGCTCATTTTCAATATGACCGTTTACTTGCCTTTCTAAGAAGATGGGTCTCTAAAATAAAAAATAAATCGGGTTGGTTTTTCTTTGGATTTTCACCTATCATATCTATTGTGTTATATTGTACTACATTATTTTAACATTTCTACAAACTTCAAAGTGTTTTCTTTCCAATGGTACCAATGGTATATGCATATCCTAACTTCAGAGCCTTAGCAACAGGCAGTTTACTTTGGGCACGTCATTCAGGCGTAAATGGAGAAAAAAAGGGGCCAAGCCCTAAGAGGTTTTAACACTCATGAGATCATGCCGGATACTGTAATGGTAAAGGCAGACGTGGTTGTAAGTGTGAAGTTGCATAACGTTCACTACATTCATTGATTATAGCCAAGTCGTTAGCTCTTGCCCAATAACTTCCACTGAGGCGTGACAGAGGATAATCTCTATCTCAGTCTGGTGTTGGGAGGAATGGAAACCGTTGGACGAATATTGGTCAGCAGGTCCGAACTTCACCAAAAAAGGAGGTTGTTGTCCGGTCCAGTGTGAGGGAGTTAGCTGTGTTGTGTTGACGACCATGCTATGTGAGAGGGGAGATATGGGGGGAGTGAGTTTACAGAGTCTCTACAGAATGGAAGGGATGAACAGCAGAGGCGAGCTGAGGTCAAGCGGTTGATTTCAATCACCTCTGAGAAATCAGTCGGTTTCTTTATTCAGATGTTCTAAGGTCAGGTATTTCTTTCCTGTGAACTGATGTTATGTCAGTTTAAATGAGGGGAGAGAGAGGAAGAGAGAGAGAGAGAGGAAGAGAGAGAGAGAGAGAGAGGGGAAGAGAGAGAGCGAGAGAGAGAGAGAGAGAGAGAGAAGAGAGAGAGCGAAGAGAGAGAGCGAAGAGAGAGAGCGAAGAGAGAGAGCGAAGAGAGAGAGCGAAGAGAGAGAGCGAAGAGAGAGAGCGAAGAGAGAGAGGGAGAGAGAGAGAGAGAGAGAAGAGAAAGAAGAGAGAGAGCGAGAGAGAGAGCGAGAGAGCGAGAGAGAGAAGAGAGAGAAGAGAAAGAAGAGAGAGAGCGAGAGAGAGAGAGAGAGAGAGAGAGAGAGAGAGAGAGCGAGAGAGCGAGAGAGAGAGAGCAAGAGAGAGAGAGAGAGAGAAAGAGAGAGAGCGAGCGAGCGAGAGAAGAGAGAGAGAGAGCGAGCGAGAGAAGAGAGAGAGAGAGAGAGAGAGAGAGAGAGAGCAAGAGAGAGAGAGAGAGAGAGAGAAAGAGAGAGAGCGAGCGAGCGAGAGAAGAGAGAGAGAGAGAGAGAGAGAGAGAGAGAGAGAGAGCGAAGAGAGAGAGCGGAGAGAGAGCGAAGAGAGAGAGCGAAGAGAGAGAGCGAAGAGAGAGAGAGAGAAGAGAAAGAAGAGAGAGAGCGAGAGAGCGAGAGAGAGAGAGAGAGAGAAGAGAGAGAAGAGAAAGAAGAGAGAGAGCGAGAGAGCGAGAGAGAGAGAGGGAGAAACAGAAAAACAGAAGGAAAAAAACAACTAAAAAACAAATTTTCTCAAATGATAGAAAGATGACTCACTAGTCAGATACGTGGCTGAGGAGGGTGATTGCTCAGAGAGTGTGAGAGAGAGAGCAAGAGAGAGAAACGGAAGGAAAATTACTTTTTAAAAAACAGACAATTGATTTAACTGAACTAAACTAAAAAAACTAATTTTCTCAATGATAGAAAGATGACTCACTAGTCAGAGACGTGGCTGAGGAGGGATATTACTAATTTCGCATTGTCACATGATAGACATGGGCAGAGGACAGGATTATTAAGACAGGGTTTGGGTCAGGTGTCCCTGCACTTGATAATTTTACTACTGTGAGTCATATCCTGCAGGAAGATAGTCAGAGGACATTAACCTTCATGTCACTCCTTAAAGTCACTCTGAATGTCACATAGGACTGATTGTGTCACAAATGGACATACTTACCAAGCATTTACATACTCTAGCAGGGCACGATACCTCTGAAATTGATGGAGGCGACATGACAGTTGAGGAAAAAAGGAACAGTATGCTATTTCACCACCCTCCTGATGTGATCAAAACAACAATAGCAAAGCACACAGCAATTACCTGTCTGAAATTAGATCCATGTACACCAAGACCCACGCTGACAAGTGAAATGACACTGACATCAAACGTGTAATTCAGAATTAACCATTTGAATCAGATAGACACAGCTAAAGTCAAACAGCATTAATGAAACGTCAGAACTGTGAAATGCAACGTAATGGCGCTTTATCTGACCACCCTTAAGAGTATAAAAATGCAATCCTGTGTGTGGCTTGCAGAATGATGATTCGTGACCTTGAACTGGACGCATGATGGGATCATTAACTGGAAAGGAATTGCAGATATGAAACAGCAATAAATAGAGATCCCAAACCTGAACACTCATTATTAACATTTCAGAGAATGCTTTATGGTGGAAAATTGCAAGATTGTTCTAATACTTTTACTGCATCAAATAGTTGTTTTATGGAACAGAATCGAGTATTCTTATAACTATTGTGTGTCTGTGTTCTACTGAGGATGGGCCTCTGGGAGATAACACTGACAGGAGATTTACAATGTCTCTTGGGTGATAAAACCTAAAGAGA
This sequence comes from Oncorhynchus kisutch, assembly GCF_002021735.2. Classification (NCBI taxonomy): domain Eukaryota; kingdom Metazoa; phylum Chordata; class Actinopteri; order Salmoniformes; family Salmonidae; genus Oncorhynchus; species Oncorhynchus kisutch. Next base: position 28,805,372 of record NC_034192.2, on the reverse strand, counting down.
CCGCATTCCAGAGCATGAGGTAATGCTTCTGTTCTATATGGTACCAGGGTGAGATGACCCCAGGGCCAGACCCTGGTCTGTACACAGAGATGAGTGCAGATACTGTCCGCTATGAATTATAGGTATCTTTCATACAGATCTTAACTTTGTGACCCATTCTATATACTGTATCTGTTGTTCGTCATATAGATTGAAAGGGGTGTATCTTAGCTATAAAAGACCTTTGTACTTGTGTCTCGGGGCTCTCAGCTAATTGTCTGAGGGTGATTCATCGACCAGCCATCGCCCTTACGCAAAGCTCTCACTAATAAAGATTTGATTTAAGTGTAACTCTGACTTGTGATAAGTTTGTCTCTCCTCGTTTGATAGAAAAGAAATTAACCACCACAGCTTTTAAGCATTTTTACAGAGACTATTTGCAAATAAGATTTGGATCCTCTGTGTAAGAAACGATTAATGGTCTAATTTACCTTGGAGTGGGTGGTCCATTCTGAGTCACACAGCAGGCTTACAGTGCAAGCATCATATAAGGAAAAATGATCTCGTTAAAACCAGTAGTTTTGTGGTATAACATTTAATAGCCTTGTCTTTAAATTCTCAAAGTGTTTGGTGACTGTTTTGACAGCGAAAGCCTGATTTCTCTGGATCCAAAACAGATGTATTATTGGGGGTTTGGAATGTGAGTTGGCATCCTATTATCTCTGCTTCACCGAGTTCACAAAATACACTGTATCATTTGGTTATTTTTGGATCAAAGCCAAAGCTTTGCATATGGGCACCTCACATATAGATCTCCACACCAAATATAGTCTTGACAAGTCAACAGACAGTTACGTTGGCGGGTTATTTAACTATTGTGTTTTCCTAATAGGAGCACATGGGTACAAAGGTTATTGACTTCTAATTGATCCAGTAATAGGGATGTTAGTATACAGATTGAGACTCCTGCAGACTGATGGATCTACATACAGTGCGCTCACCTCAGATTCCATTTGGCAGTAGTTCATTTGAAGCATCTGGTCTCTGTTCATCCCCTTCCGCACCTTACTTCACAATGTTTGATAGACAAGTGGCGCAGGGGTCTAAGACACTGCATCGCAGTGTTAGAGGCATCACTACAGACCCTGGTTTGATCCCAGGCTGTATTACAACCGGCCGTGATCGGAAGTCCCATTGGGCGGCGCACAATTGGCCCAGTGTCGTCCCGGTTAGGGGAGGATTCGGCCGGGGTAGGCCATCATTGTAAATAAGAATTTGTTCTTAACTGTCTTGCCTAGTTAAATAAAGGTTCAATAAACAAGTAAAAATTCATTGAACAAATAGACACTTCACAGTGTTTGATAACGATTGATCTGAACGAATACACAAATCAATCCTGAACAGAATGTCCTTGTAAAACAGACTTAAACGGGTATGTTACTAAGCTAAGGATCCTGGGACTAGGAAACTATGCAGTATTTTTTTATATTTTTACGTGTTACTTATTACATTGGTACCCCAGGTAATCTTAGGTTTTATTACATACAGTAGGGAGGAACTACTGGATATAAGAGCAACGTCAACTCACCATCATCACGACCAGGAATACGACTTTCCCGAAGCGGATCCTGTGTTTTGACCACCACCCGGGACAATGGATTGGATCCCACCCGGTGAACCAATACAACAATGCCGTAAAAGGGGCAGACGAAGCGGTCTTCTGGTCAGGCTCCGGAGACGGGCACATCGCGCACCACTCCCTAGCATACTACTCGCCAATGTCCAGTCTCTTGACAACATGGTTAATGAAATCCATACATGTATAAAATGTATCACTAGCCACATTAAACAATGCCACTTAATATAATGTTTACATACCCTACATTACTCATCTCATATCTGTACCATCACTCATTCATATATCTTTATGTATATATTCTTCATCCCTTAACACTTGTCTGTATAAGGTAGCTGTTGTGAAACTGTTAGGTTTCACAAGCATTTCGCTACACTCGCATTAACATCTGCTAACCATGTGTATGTGACAAATAAAATTTGATTTGATTTGAAGAGGGCATGACAAAGCCTATTCCCCCTCAGGAAACTAAAAAGATTTGGCATGGGTCCTGAGATCCTCAAAAGGTTCTACAGCTGCAACATCGAGAGCATTGCATCACTGCCTGGTACGGCAATTGCTCGGCCTCTGACCGCAAGGCACTACAGAGGGTAGTGCGTACAGACCAGTGCATCACTGGGGCTAAGCTGCCTGCCATCCAGGACCTCTATACCAGGCGGTGTCAGAGGAAGGCCCTAAAAATTGTCAAAGACCCCAGCCATCCTAGTCATAGACTGTTCTCTCTACTACAGTATGGCAAGCGGTGCCAAGTCTAGGACAAAAAGGCTTCTCAACATTGTTTTTACCCTCAAGCCATAAGTCTCCTGAACAGGTAATCAAATGGCTACCCGGACTATTTGAATTGTGTGCCCCCCCCTAACCCCTCTTTTACGCTGCTGCTACTCTCTGTATATCATATATGCATAGTCACTTTAACTATACATTCTTGTACATACTACCTCAATTGGGCCGACCAACCAGTGCTCCAGCACATTGGCTAACTGGGCTATCTGCATTGTGTCTCGCCACCCGCCAACCCGTCTTTTACACTTCAACTATGACAGACAAAATGAGAAGGAAATCACATTGTAGGATTTTTTATGAATTTATTTGCAAATTATGGTGGAAAATAAGTATTTGGTCACCTACAAACAAGCAAGATTTCTGGTTCTCACAGACCTGTAACTTCTTCTTTAAGAGGCTCCTCTGTCCTCCACTCGTTACCTGTATTAATGGCACCTGTTTGAACTTGTTATCAGTATAAAAGACACCTGTCCACAACCTCAAACAGTCACACTCCAAACTCCACTATGGCCAAGACCAAAGAGCTGTCAAAGGACACCAGAAACAAAATTGTAGACCTGCACCAGGCTGGGAAGACTGAATCTGCAATAGGTAAGCAGCTTGGTTTGAAGAAATCAACTGTGGGAGCAATTATTAGGAAATGGAAGACATACAAGACCACTGATAATCTCCCTCGATCTGGGGCTCCACGCAAGATCTCACCCCGTGGGGTCAAAATGATCTCATGAACGGTGAGCAAAAATCCCAGAACCACACGGGGGGACCTAGTGAATGACCTGCAGAGAGCTGGGACCAAAGTAACAAAGCCTACCATCAGTAACACACTCCGCCGCCAGGGACTCAAATCCTGTGTCCCATTGCTTAAGCCAGTACATGTCCAGGCCCGTCTGAAGTTTGCTAGGGAGCATTTGGATGATCCAGAAGAAGAAGGGAGAATGTCATATGGTCAGATGAAACCAAAATATAACTTTTTAGTAAAAACTCAACTCGTCGTGTTTGGAGGACAAAGAATGCTGAGTTTCATCCAACGAACACCATACCTACTGTGAAGCATGGGGTTGGAAACATCATGCTTTTCAAGGTCCTGGAGTGACCTAGCCAGTCTCCAAATCTCAACCCCATAGAAATTCTTTGGAGGGAGTTGAAAGTCCGTGTTGCCCAGCAGCAGCCCCAAAACATCACTGCTCTAGAGGAGCTCTGCATGGAGGAATGGGCCAAAATACCAGCAACAGTGTGTGCTAACCTTGTGAAGACTTACATAAAACGTTTGACCTCTGTCATTGCCAACAAAGGGTATATAACAAAGTATTGAGATAAACTTTTGTTATTGACCAAATACTTATTTTCCACCATAATTTGCTAATAAATTCATAAAAAATCCTATTTTCTTTCCTAATTTTGTCTGTCATAGTTTAAGTGTACCTATGATGAAAATTACAGGCCTCTCATCTTTTTAAGTGGGAGAATTTGCACAATTGGTGGCTGACTAAATACTTTTTTGCCCCACTGTATATGCATAGTCACTTTAACCATATCTACATGTACATACTATCTCAACCAGCCTGACTAACCGGTGTCTGTATGTAGACTCACTACTTTTATAGCCTCGCTACTGTAAATAGCCTGTCTTTTTACTGTTGTTTTATTTCTTTACTTACCTATTGTTCACCTAATACCTTTTTTGCACTATTGGTTAGAGCCTGTAAGTAAGCATTTGGCGCGCGTGACAAATAAACTTTGATTTGATGTTCCTTTTCTACATTGAAATCTTTGTATCAGCCACTTCATGTTCAACAGTTGTCTTTTGTACTTTCCGGATAGTTATAATATACGAGTACCAGTAAATGGTTGACGACTAGGCAACTATGCATTGTAAAGCACAGCTGTCAATCATAATTTGTTACAGTGCTGATAATGGGTGAAAAACATTGAAAGATCCTGAGTCACTGACCAGACCCCACTGAAGACTTGCCCGTGTTGGATGAATGTCGATGACTTTTCCGGGAAGAAATGTGATGAGCACTAGAACGTTGGAACAAGGCCCTGCTCATAAAATCTATTTTTCATTCTGATTCGAGATCGGGATGTCTGCCACGCTGCTTCTTCAACTTGCTGGAGCTGACCAAGCAGAAGAGCTGATCTTATGGAAAAGGAGGACATGACTGAATTAGGACATCTGATCTGAGGAGCTACTGGGTACTTCTAGGTACTGGTAGGGAGGGAGCTTCTGTCTGTTTTAGCACCACCACTAGGGTCATGGCTAGAAAGGAGACTTTTCGTAGCAGGTTAGGAGAATTTACGCAGTAGGTAAGGATAATTAACATAGCAGGTTAGGAGAATTAGGTTAAGGTTATGAAAAGAGTTACGGTTAGGGAAAATGCTAAAAATGTTTACTTTTGCATTTAATTTGACAAAAGCGGGATCCCTTCTAGCCATCACCCACTACTAGGCCATCATCTCTTCCCCTCTCCTCCATCTTTCTATCTCTTCCCTCCTCTGCAGCTGTTGCATTCGTACCCTAGCCAACAGCATGCCAGCTGGATAGCCCTCCGGTCTCAGAGAGCAGGCAGCGCCTGGCTCGGCTACTATTGGCCATATTTCTCCTCTGGAGGCAGGGCTGGATGGAGGAAGCGCAGGGCTGGGCTATGAGGAGTGTTGCTGGAGGGAGGTTTGGGCTGAAGAGTGCCTCAGATGTGCCCTGTAGAAGAGTCTGGAGGGCAAGGGAGCGAACACTGCCTCTCCCCAGCAGACAGCGGGGGACAGCAGGAGAGGGCAGCCACACAGTGACCCCACACTGGGACATGAACACTGCTTCATCTGTCGACTGAGAATGAAGGGATAAACAACCCACAGCAACAGCATCGGCATCAGTCACAGACATACCAACCAAGGCATCTGGTCTGAATACCCCTCAAAGACTTAACAGGATGGAGAAATAATGTAGCACAGAAAGATGTAAGCAACTTCAGCTCATTCATAATAATATAACACTGTACATGCAAACTTTTATCCAAAGTGACTTACGGTCATGCATGCATACATTGTTTACGTATGGGGGGGTCCCAGGGATCAAATGCTCTACTTCAGTGTTGACAGGGGTGGGTTTAGTTTCATAATAGCGACTGTTGATAATGAGGGTGTGTACTGCCAATGAAGGCTAAAGAAGCAACGGTAATAAAGTGCCAAGTAGACTTTCTCCTTTGATGAGACTATTAGAGAGACAACAGGGAGGGTGACAGGACAACAGTGGGGTTAATTTGGTGCCGTAGTCAATAGCAGCACATCTAGGCTCGGTAGACTCGGCTGACAAGTCAAATAAGAACCATCTGTAAGCTATTACGGCAAATGGCTGCTCTGTTAATGCTGCCCCTGCTGTGAGAGAAATCACTGAGACCACGGTAGAGCTGCCGCTGAGTGGTGGGCCCGGTGCAACGTATTTTTTGGGACCACACATAGTATTATTATAGCATACTTTATGGAGATGCATGATCTAAGTATGCTGAGAATATACATTGTCACCCAAGGCTACGATAAGGACCAAGCCAAGGCATTTTAACAGAAATTCTCTTAACATTTCACGGAGAAAACTCAAATAAAATCCTACCTTATCTTCTGACCTGAGTTTCTTGGAACCATGACTCACTACAGAATTGGTGGTTTGACCGTCGTTGTGAATAACAGTGCTTTGATTTGAACTTTGCAGTCATCTGCACCATGCCCAATCACACAGTGGTGTTCAGTTAAACAGAATTGCTGATTTCTCTTGTCCATCCATATTTTGTCATAGTAATAAGGGAAAAGGAACCAGATACTGTGTTGCCAGACTAAAGACTGAGTTTCACCTCAGTCTCACCTCAAGGATGGACGTCACATCTTCTTTTCACACAGTCACGGACAGACCAAGGAGAGGAAAGGTCAGGTCACGGCCATATTCATTAGAGCACACCGTAGCGAAACGTTTCTTATTTGACAAGTTCAGGTGATCCCTTCCTGTTTCAGTCCGTTTCTTCTATTTGGTGCCTAAATAGTACGACCCAGAACAGAGCTCTGTTGACAGAGCAGCTCATGACCACTAATCAATTACAATTACACATCATTTTAGGGCTCAGTCCCACAGCACCTGCAGGGGAAAATCAATGCGGAGTCCTCAGTCCTGGCCACTCTGCTGGCACTGACACATTAGTCCAGGCTCCCTAATCGGCACAAAGAACCTTCCTCTGCGTCCTCCTCAAAGAGAGGAGAGGGGGGAGGTCGTTGTGTGCCAGGAGTCAGATGAGACTGATGTTCCAGACACCACCACGGGGAGGAGAGGGGGAGAGGGACATTAGCCTGTCCACTGTCATGCCTGCATGCACTCGCTGCTGCTGCTGTCATTGAGAAGTTAAATGCCTGGAAGACATAAATAGTGGTTGGCAGTGCCAAAAGATGAGAGGGGGATACAATACTCCATGACAGCAAACATAAGGTTCTGGTTTCTCTATCTGAACTGACATGATGAAATATAGAAATGTTCCTTCTACAGTTTTAGGATCTTAAAATCCAATGCCCTTTTGGAAGATATTGCTTTGCTTCATCCATCAATTATCTCAATGGAAAACCAAGCTTAAGACGGTGAATTATAGAATTGCTGGGTTGAATTGTGTCATATTTTTGTCTGGGTGTCCATGCCAACATCTGCAGTAAAGAACGGGACGACATACCTGTTTTGTAACGATGTGGAGACAGTCATTCCTTCTTCGCTCGATGAATCCAGATCCACCGTCATTCTTCAGGTGAAACACGTCTATTATGGTGGAAGAATGGCTGACAGCTTGAAGTACAAGAAAATAAATGTATGTGATGAGAATGTGATGAAAGCCTCAATTACCATCAAATCTGTACTATTTGTGCCTTAGGAAAAGGACACCCACATAAGGTTTCAGCTTTATTTCTCAATAGAATGCAATACACTATTCTACAGTACACTGTTCTATACCGATAATGTTCATTTCAGGACTTGGCCGATTTTATGCATGTAATTTAATATTGTTGTTTGGCAGAAAAAAAACATTGTGAAATGAAGTAAACAAATGAACTCGGAAAAGTATTAACTGGTGCTTATGGGCCTCTCCATCTTCACATAACTTTGTTTAAACATTGGCGTCCACATTTCAATGTACTTATTGACCTCATTCACATGTACATATACACCAAAATGCACTTATTATTTGGGAGTATTCTGTTTTTTGAGTGGCCGCATATAAACATCATATCCAGTTTACAATAACCCGAAAAGGCTAGTCTCCGGTAAAGAGAAAGCCTGATAAAGATGCCTGGGATTTGCTGTTCTAAAATGCGACACTGTGTCATATAAACATCTTATCCCGGTGACTGTCCTTCTTGTGGTCTGCACAGGTTCAGGTTCACATACCATGAGTGTTGTGTGAGGATGTTTTCATCTGCTTGTCAAACAAATCACGTCAAAAAGATGGCTACCTGCGCAGTTCCATCCACGATAATGTTTTATGATAATTTACTACTGGCTACTTGCACCTCGAATTTAGACACGTTTCTGCTTATAATTTCAGACATTTTGGTAGGCCATTTGTTTGTTAACTATAGTTTGATACGTGCAGCTTCTCTCTCTTCTGTCGGAACATTTTTCTCCAGAAGACTGTAACGGCTTTCTTCCTGGGAAGGAGAGGCGGACCAAAACGCAGCGTGGTTATAGTTCATGTTTTTTAATAAGAAAACTAAACATGAACATAATACAAAACAATAAACGTGGCAAAAAACCAAACCAGTCCTAACTGGTGCAGAAAACACAAAGACAGGAAACAATCAAACACAAATCGCAACACAAAACAGGCTACCTAAATATGGTTCCCAATCAGAGACAATGACTAACACCTGCCTCTGATTGAGAACCATATCAGGCCAAACATAGAAATAGACAAACTAGACACACAACATAGAATGCCCACCCAGCTCACGTCCTGACTAACACTAAAACAAGGCAAACACAAAATAACTATGGTCAGAACGTGACAAAGACTACATAAATAAAGAACTGGTCACCAGAATAATGTCTTACATGGATAGAATTAATGCATTAGTAATCGAGTTAACACCGGTAAAGTTGTCTGTTTCGTTTAGTGGCGCGGAGAAAACGCAATAACTTCAAAACAGTGGAAAGACTGGTCCTGTGCAAAATGTCCAAATGTCATCCGTTTGTTCTGTTTTAAGGAAATTAAAAGCTGAGAAAACGACGAAACACGTTTATGATAAGACTTCAGTTCGTCTTGGCTGCATATTTTATGTGGTTTAAATACTGTTTACTTGTATAACAGTGTCAAAGATAACACATTACACGCTCATTCACATTTTCCCAAGAGACACTGACAGAAGGAAATTATATTTCTCCACTCCTGTTGCCTAAACAAAATGAACATTTGTGGTATAATTTCACTGCAAAAAATGCATAATTCTGCAGTAGTTAATACTATTTTAAGCTACATGGGAGAGGTCAGCATCCATATTTCAGTTACTATTCCATTCAACCCATATACTTAAATGAGGAATATGCAGTTTATTCATGGATACAAGGATACTCATGAGTGGGATATCAAAGGTGCATGTAAACAGCTTATCCCCAAATAAGACCTTAACCTGTTCGGAATTTCGGATGACTGACGTGCCCAAAGTAAACTTCCTATTACTCAGGCCCAGAAGCTAGGATATGCATATACTTGGTAGCATTGGATAGAAAACACTCTGAAGTTTCTAAAACTGTTAAAATATTGTCTGTGAGTATAAGTGAGCCACTATTCTGATTAAAGGTGGTCACTGATATTTATTAAAGATCCTCATGGATATGCTGCCCTCTCGTGGTGAACATTGGTAGCTCATTCACCACGAGAGTGGTGTTACCATAATAAGTATCAAGGTAGTGCCGTGCCCTTGACTAAAGAATAGGAAGAACCTACACCCACACGCCAAGTCATTCATTCCTGTCTCGGTTACATCATGCCAGCAGATATTAACATTTAACATGTTTGTAATATTTATCTGTGTATTGTTGGCGCTGCTCACATAAACGATGTATCACTGTTGTAACATTTGTTTGGGTTCGGGAAAGGCCTTCCCATGCATTCATTGTGCCAGGGCGTCCTATAAGGTTTTTATTTTACCTTTGTTTTGATAGGAAGTCATGCTGAGACCAAAACCAGCGAGAACATTGTTTCCTTGGAATGTGTGGGATCGTAAGTTTGTGGTTTCCCACATGGTTCTGGGTACGAAGCCATACATATCCTGGCCGGTAAACATTTTTTAAACGTACTAAGTACAGAAGAGAAATGTTTGCCTGTTCTGGTCGGGTGAGCTGACGCCGTGGGTCTCAAAATGGGGGTAACAAGAAGGTTTCCCCAGGTGAAACTGAATGGAAGAAAGAAAATGTAATGCTTATTTTAATAAGCTACATATACCCAACCATTTGTATTTTATATTTCTACATTTGCTTAATCGATCTGGTCACTAACATAGACCTATGGCATTGCACCAAATTATAAAAAAACAAAACATCTAATCTGTTTTTCAGAACCAAAAACGTGCGTGTTTTTTCTATTGACCAATGACCAAAAGCGTGCGCACATATCCAGATTAGTGACCAGAAAGCACAAGTTAAATTTTCTACGGTTTCCCCTGGCAATGTTTTTCCATTTAAATACAGTTTAGCAATATGCTATGGACGCATCTTTGCCTGAACAAAAGCTACCTGGTGACTTCGTTGATAATTTTCATATAGGCCTAGTTTGGTTGGGTTAATTATATAGGCTACCTCAGTGGTCAGTAGGCCAACTGGCTATATGTCTAAAGATAGCTGTAACATCGCACTGCCTTCAATACATATGGGATGAAGATATAATATAGTCTGGCAAATTAATTACAATATACAAGGCATTCGGAAATTAATTCAGACTGTTTGACTTTTTTTTTACAGCCTTACTCTGAAATTGCTAAAATAGTTTTTTTTTCCCCTTCATCAATCTACACACAATACACCATAATGACAAAGCAAAAACGTTTTTTTAGACAGTTTTGCAAATGTATTACAAATAAAAAACAAAAATGCCTTATTTACCAGACCCTTTGCTATGAGACTCGAAATTGAGCTCAGGTGCTTCCTGTTTCCATTGATAATCCTTGAGATGTTTCCACCTGTGGTAAATTCAATTGATTGTACATGATTTAGAAAGGCACAAAGCTGTCTATATAAGGTCCCACATTTGAAAGTGCATGTCCGTAGAGCTCTGAGACAGGATTGTGTCGAGGCACAGATCTGGGGAAAGGTATGGAAACATTTCTGCAGCATTGAAGGTCCCCAAGAGCACAGTGGCCTCCATCGTTCTTAAATGGAAGAAGTTTGGAACCAGCAAGGCTCTTCCTAGAGCTGGCCGCCTGGCCAAACTGAGCAATCGTGGGGGAAGGGCCTTGGTCAGGGAGGTATGGTCACTTTAGACATAAAGCCAGTAGCTCCAGAGTTCCTCTGTGGAGATGGAAGAACCTTCCAGAAGGACAATCTCTGCAGCACTCCACCAATCAGGCCTTTATGGCAGGGGCCAGATGGAAGCCACTCCTCAGCAAAAGGCACATGACAGCTCGCTTGGAATTTGCCAAAAGGTACCTAAAGGACTCTCAGACCATGAGGAGCAAGGTTCTCAAGTCTGATGAAACCAAGATTGAACTCTTTTGGCCTGAATGCCAAGTGTCACATCTGGAGGAAATATGGCCCCATCCCTATGGTGAAGCATGGTGGTGGCAGCATCATGATGTGGGGAGGTTTTTCAGTGGCAGGGACTGGGAGACTAGTCAGGATAGAAGGAAGCAAGGTACAGAGAGAGAACCTGCTCCAGAGCACTCAGGACCTCAGACTGGGTCAAAAGTTCACCTTCCAACAACGACCCTAAGCACACAGCCACGACAAGGCAGGAGTGGCTTCGGGACAGTCTCTGAATGCCCTTCAGTGGCCCAGCCAGAGCCAGGACTTGATCCCAATCTAACATCTCTGGAGAGAACTGAAAATAGATGTGCATCGACGCTCCCCATGCAACCTGACAGAGCTTGAAAGGATCTGAAGAGAAAAATGGGAGAAACTCCCTGAATACAGGTGTGCCAAGCTTGTTGCGTCATACCCAAGAAGACTCGAGGCTGTAGTCGCTGCCAAAGGTGCTTCAACAAAGTACTGAGTAAAGGGTCTGAATACTTATGTAAATGTGATATTTCAGTTTTTTTGTTTTTATAAATTAGCAAAAAAAATCTTAACCTGTTTTTGCTTTGGCATTATGGGGTATTGTATGTAGATTGATGAGGAAAAAAATATTTAATTTAATTTCAGAATAACAAAATGTGAAAAAGTCAACGGGTCTAAATACTTTCCGAATGCACTGTATATAGACAGTAAAAAGTACAGGACCCATATTTGAACCCTGTGGGATACCTTTTGTAATATCAAGGAAACTTGACTCAACACCATCAGAAAATACATATTGTTTCCTTACTGTTAGGCAGTTTTTAAACCAATTACATGACGCCAGATCCAGGCCAATTGCAGACAATCTTTGAATGAGTAGAGTGGTCAATGGTATCAAACGCCTTTGACAGATCAATGAAAAGGTCAGCACAGTGTTTCCTTTTGTCCATACAATTTACCACATAATTTAAAACCAGTTATGCAGCAGAGATGATGCTATGACCTGGCCTGAAACCAGATTGACAAACACTTCGTAGCTAGGAAAGATCTCAGCTGAGTTAATTAAACAGTCAGAAATGTCCGCCAGGCAAGACAGTTTAGAGATCGGGATATACTTTTTTTAGGTCAGAGGGGTTTGTGAAGACCTTTTGTGACCTTTGTGAAGATGGAGCTCGTGGGCCGCCTACCAAACCCTGGGTATAGCACTCGAGATCTTCGTCAGATTAAAAATAGGTGTCAATCATTCCACAATCAGGGGAGCAGAAAGCTGCAGCAAAAAAAAGGATCAAGTAGATCAGCCCCCGTGGATTTTTTAAAACAAAAATCTAAAGCAAGGCGTTTAGCACATCACAAGCAGAAAGCTGTTGAAACGAAAACAAAGATTCACTGGAAGTTGACAGATCTTACATCAAGCCAACTAGAGCCTGGGAGACGGAGGAGCAGTCGGCTGACAGAGCAGGGGAAATTAATAAACCGCCATTTATTTGAAAGAAAAGACCCTGCCAAGACAAAATGCTGATTAAAATCATGACTTATCTTATTTTTTCTCAGTAATGATGCCAGAGTCTGAAACAACTTGCTTAGGCAAGGAAGGAGAGGAATTTCCACGCTTCAGTGCATGAACTGTTTTCCAACATTTAGAGGGATCACCAGCAGAGTCTGAGATGGAACTCACGGGGTGTTTGTCTGCCAGAGAGATACAAATAGATGAGAACAATTCTAGAGCAAATTCAGGGTCAGGCATGCTGCTGATAGAAAGCTCAGAATAATACATATAATGAAGCAACCCTTGCGTAGAATTTAAAAAAAAGTATCTTCATAATTATATGTGGATCAGTGTTTTTCTGTTTGGTATCTGCAATAGGTGATCACTGAGATCATTAGCAAAAGACACCACTGGACAAGTACTTGTGGTGGCTATATGTCAGAATTAGGTCAATTAGCGAGGAGTTTACATTAATCTGTGTGGTAAATCCCAGCTACAAATTAATATAAATTCATATTTTGGTTTATGGCCACATCTACAACCAACATCTCAAATTTCTTAGAACAGTAATATTTAGAGAACATGATTTCATGAATATTGTTTGTACATAAATAGCAACTCCTCCTACTTTTTACAATCTCTCACACCTGAAGATATTGTAACCACCAATTTCAATGTTGTATATTATTGTAGTATTTTTTTATTACATAACTATTTATGAGAAATACTCAGACACATTTTTATATTTGCAAAGTATGTGATCATAACTGTTAATCAATGAAATCAGAATTGTTTGTTGTCACCATTTGGTCTTCATCTCTCTAAACAGGAAGTGGCAATACCAATGCAAAGCTGATTGGGGAGATTCCAATGATAATAGTTGGGGTTCTCAGGGTTCAGAACTAAATTAAATGATTTAATTTGATTAATTTATGGTACCTTAAATTATGTTTTGAATAGTATTTGTGTCATTTTTAGTCTTTTGTTGTTTTATTGGATTAACTACAGTATGTTTGGTTTGTCTCCGTACGAGGAGCTATGGCTGCATAAAGGCTTGAGTAGAGTACTTCGCGGCAGACCATGGGAAACTCTGATGCGTGTAGCACATAGACATCGCATGATTGTATCTGTCCCATTACGGCGTCTGTGAGAAATCAGGCAGCAACATTGAGGCCTTCTCCATTTTGAAGTAGTCCATTTTATTCTACTATTTCTGAGATGGCAAAAAAAAATGGATTGGGCGGTATCCAGATTTTCAAACCATCATATAGTTTCTGAGCCAGGTTATACGGTATTACCGGAAGTGCACACCAAGGCATTATTGCCGAAAATATTTTATTTTGATGCACAAAACTATTTGGGCAACAGGGATCTTGATCCAGGTGGGGATTGAATCTCTCTGCTGTAACCAAGATACTTGACCTTGACATCTGGCCACTTAGCCAGCAAGTTAGCAAACCAAATGCATAGCTGGAACCCTGAGCTGGATAAAACACACATCTTAGATTTCTTATACACTGAAAAAATATATAAAAAGCAACATGTAAAGGGTTGGTCCTGAAATTAAAGATCCCAGAAATGTTCCATATTCACAAAAAGCTGATTTCTCAAAAATATTTTTTGCTTAGATCCCTGTTACTGAGCATTTCTCCTTTGCCAAGATTTTTTAAATGTTTATTTATTTCGCCTTTATTTAACCAGGTAGGCAAGTTGAGAACAAGTTCTCATTTACAATTGCGACCTGGCCAAGATAAAAAAAAAAAGCAGTTCGACACGTAAAACGACACATGGAGTAAAACAAACATACAGTCAATAATACAGTAGAAACAAGTCTATATACGATGTGAGCAAATGAGGTGAGATAAGGGAGGTAAAGGGAGGTAAAAAAAAGGCCATGGTGGCGAAGTAAATACAATATAGCAAGTAAAACACTGGAATGGTAGATTTGCAGTGGAAGAATGTGCAAAGTAGAAATAAAAAATAATGGGGTGCAAAGGAGAAAAATAAATAAATAAATAAAATAAAATAAATACAGTAGGGAAAGAGGTAGTTGATTGGGCTAAATTATAGGTGGGCTATGTACAGGTGCAGTAATCTGTGAGCTGCTCTGACATCTGGTGCTTAAAGCTAGTGAGGGAGATAAGTGTTTCCAGTTTCAGAGATTTTTGTAGTTCGTTCCAGTCATTGGCAGCAGAGAACTGGAAGGAGAGGCGGCCAAAGGAAGAATTTGTTTTGGGGGTGACCAGAGAGATATACCTGCTGGAGCGCGTGCTACAGGTGGGTGATGCTATGGTGACCAGCGAGCTGAGATAAGGGGGGACTTTACCTAGCAGGGTCTTGTAGATGACATGGAGCCAGTGGGTTTGGCGACGAGTATGAAGCGAGGGCCAGCCAACGAGAGCGTACAGGTCGCAATGGTGGGTAGTATATGGGGCTTTGGTGACAAAACAGATGGCACTGCATCCAATTTGTTGAGTAGGGTATTGGAGGCTATTTTGTAAATGACATCGCCGAAGTCGAGGATTGGTAGGATGGTCAGTTTTACAAGGGTATGTTTGGCAGCATGAGTGAAGGATGCTTTGTTGCGAAATAGGAAGCCAATTCTAGATTTAACTTTGGATTGGAGATGTTTGATGTGGGTCTGGAAGGAGAGTTTACAGTCTAACCAGACACCTAGGTATTTGTAGTTGTCCACGTATTCTAAGTCAGAGCAGTCCAGAGTAGTGATGTCACTCGACCATCTTGTCAATATCATAGATAATCTTTGACAAAACCTGATCATAAGGCCATGGTAAATTTGGTTTGACATTGGATATCCCTTTGGGGCTGGTTAGGGACCGTCATTAAATTATTACACAATGTACAGTAAATTACACAATGTACATGGGGCAACGTTTTCACATTTCAATTACTTAAAAATATTGTAGAAATTCATATACAAATACTGACAGTATTTAAAGAGAACTAAAAGGTGTGCAACATTAAAATATTATCCTATTTACATTGTGTAATATATTGACGGTCCCTACCTAGCCCCACAGGTAAGCTATTCATATCAATTTTTTCACAGCCGCACACTGGCCGGCTGAAGCTAATTGGCGGCAGAAGTTGGCTAGCTTGCTAGCTATCCTAGGTTACTTCCAGACACAAGACCTGGTTAGACTGTTTCAAGTTATCTAGAAGAGTGAGTGACTGTAGATGTGTACTGTTTTGGCAGACAATCTACAAACACTTCCCACATACGAAAACACACACAAGAAACATCCACATCAAAGCACGCCTCCAAGACCCAAATCTCATTCTCAGTCACATTTCCTAATGAGGATTGAAACCGAAGCTAAATCAGACAGTTCAGCCCTCTTTTAAGTCTAGCCTCATGTTTTTTAAAGTTTATGATATTTATTTTTTTGTGTAAAATAAACCAATGGTAACTCTGTCTGATTCCAGTGCTTTCAGGCCTCCTACTGCTGCTGGGCCAACCCCACAACCCTACTCAATTTAATGAAAGGACAACAGGAGACAGGAACTCATCAGATTACAAATAAAACTGAGAACCTGTGAAGATACAGTACGTGTTCACAATGACCAGGTAACAATGTATCAGTGTATAAAACCACACTGTGTCATGCATAAAGTATGAGAAGACTCTCCAGAATGTCCTATATAATTACATGTCTCTGCAGGGCCTTGGGCTTTGTAGTAAAGAACCTGTTTGGCATTCTAGACCCATTCCATGACATAAGGCAAGGCAGAGCTAGTTTGTAGTGGCTGGAGTGAGAGTGGCATTCAAGAATTAGCATAGGACAAGATGCATTCTGGGGCAAGGTCTTCTCATAGTCACTTGGTCATGATCTTGTTGAGGTACATAGGGTGTTAGACACAACTACATCAATTTACTGAGAGTGTATGTAAGGATTTCCACTCACCTTGAAACTCTAACAGACTTATGTGGAAACCAAAATAAATCTCTATGTATAATTTAATTTAATTTATTTACATTGAGTGTGGATAAATGTGGAACATTTAAGTTCCAAATTTGCACTTCATTGTCCACTGAAAAAGAACCGAACCTAAGTCAGAGTAGTTTGTTGAATAGTAATGCAAAAAATTACTTGACTCAAACTGTTGAAGCGGGAAAGACCAAATCAACTGACCTGAACAAATCTAAACCAATCATAGATGTCTATAATTGATTCAGATTTGGTCCAGAACAAATCTGAACCAATCAAGTTTGGACATCAGAGTACAACACAGTACAGCAGAGTACAGTACATTACAGTACTTTAAAAGAAAAGTCGGATATAGTACACTAGAGTACAGTAGAGAACAGTACAGTAAGAAAAGTCAAGTTTAGTTCAGTACACTAGAGTACAGTAGAGTATAGTACAGTATAATATACCCTACTATGCTCTAACATACTCTAATGAACTAAACTGTACCGTACTGTACTCTACTGAACTCTACTCTATTAAATAAAAATTGACTGTCCTGTACCTTACAGAACTGTGCTGTACTTGTGAAATATAGCCTAGATGTCTATGATTCTTTCAGATTTGTTCTGGTCCGGATCGACCAGATTTGTACTGGCTTGGAGGCAGAGCTCATTAGAATAATGCCCAGCATGCTTTGCAAGTGCTGGTATAAAAAAAAACATTACAAACATTTATACAGTGATTTACAGTCAGTGCATTCAAATAAGGTAGATAAACAACAACATATCACAGCCAAGGCAATACAAAAATATTTATGTAACAGGGGTGGCAGGTAGCCTAGCAGTTAGAACGTTGGGCCAGTAACTGAAAGGTTGCTGGATCGAATCCCCGAGCGGACAAAGTAAAACATCTGTTGTTCTGCCACTGAACAAGGCAGTTAACCCACTGCTCCCCAGCAGGTTATTATTGTAAATAAGAATTTGTTCTTAAATAACTTGCTTAGTAAAATAAAGGTTCATTAAAAAAAACTGTTACTGAGAATATTATTGTAGTGGCTTCATTCTATAGCTAGAGGACTCCTGAGCAGGGCTGTGGTGGTCATTAAATTTTGTCAGCCGGTGATTGTCACGCAAAAACAACTGCCGGTCTCATGGTAATTGACCATTAATGAACATTTAACATATCCTGGCTTCCACACATAGCCTACAAGCCACTGATGCAGATTTTTGGAACATCTACATTTTAAAAAGTCTAATAAATCCATGTAATATAGTCTACACCATCACAATAAATCCATTAATTATTTTAGACAGGTCTAAAGAAACATGAAATGAACAAAATGTAGTCTATTTCAGAAGAAAATTATAGCATACAGTTGTCCTTATGTTAGGCCCTGATTTGGCTATGCCATATGGCTGTGGGCTACACTAGTTCAATTTTGTAGACAAGATTTACTTAGAATTCTGTGACATTATATTATAGTATGAAAAGTAAAATTGAACATAGCTGAATAAAATAGAAAGGATATTTTCTCCACAAGGTTTCTGAGGGAGTGCGCACATGCAGCTATTCTGTATTGAGCGGGTAACAAAGACACAGGTTCTCCGACAGTATATGCTTCATTTAAAGTTATTTATGCAACTTTAGTTGTGATACAAAAGTTGGGCTATACAGTGCATTCGGAAAGTATTCAGACCCCTTAATTTTTTCCACATTTTGTTATGTTACAGCATTATTCTAAAATGGATTCAATAGTTTTTTTCCCCCTCATCAATCTACATACAATTCCCAACAATGAAATTGACAGCAGACATTTTTAGAAACCTGTCCATCTCTTCATTTGAATTCCATGCTGTCACTGCCACTTGTTCACTCAAGCTTAACATTATTGTCATCTATCACCCACCAGGTGCCCTTGGACAGTTGAGCTTGACACCTTGATAAGATCATTTCCTGACGATGGCTCACCACTCTTCGTACATGGCGGCTTCAATCTCACACCGTCTGCCTTCGACTAATTTCTTTCCAACTCTCTCTTTCCCCTAGTTGCCTCTTTTGACCTCCTCCTTTCCCAGTCCCCTCCAACTCACAAGGCAGGCAATACACTTGACCTCATCGTTACTAGATGCTGCTCGCCCACTAATCTCACTACCACCACCTCCAGGTCTCTGATCATTACTTTGTTTCCTTTTCTGTCTCTCTTTCCTCCAACCCTAACCACTCAACCCCCTACCCAGATCAAATCAAATCAAATGTTATGGTCACATACACATGGTTACCAGATGGTCATGTGCCGTCGCAATCTTCGCTCTCTCTCTCCCACTACTCTCTCCTCTTCTATCCTATCATCTCTCCCTTCTGCTAAATCCTTCTCCCTCTTGTCTCCTGATTCAGCCTCTTCGACCCTACTGTCCTCCCTTTCCACATCCAATGACTCGCACTGTCCCCTTTCCTCCCGGCAGGCTCGGCTCTCTCCTCCTTCTCCGTGGTTGAGTGACTCATTGTGAGCTTACAGAACTGGGCTGCGGGCAGCTGAGCGAAAATAGAGGAAGACCTATTATTCTTTCACTCTCTCTCACTTTGCATCCGCTGCTAAAGCCACTTTCTACCACTCTAAATTCCACGCTTCTGCCTCTAACCCTAGGAAACTCCTTTCCACCATCTCCTCCCTCCTTAATCCTCCTCCCTCTCCCCCTCCCCCTCCCCCCTACCTCTCTGCAGACAACTTTGTTGAAAAGAAGGTGGTAATCTACGCCTTGACCTCTTTCTCCCCTCTCTCTCCAGATGAAATCCTGTGACTAGTGAGGTCTGGCCGCCCGACAAGCTGCCCGCTCAACCCCATCCCATCCTCCAGACAATTTCTGGAGACTCCCATTCTGGAGAACTCCCATCAACTCATCCCTGACCACTGGCTGCGTCCCCTCTGACTTCAAAATGCTGGTAGAGTGTAAAAGGTTACACTCTACCAGCATTGATTACAAGTTCAGTCAAATGCAGCCATTAATACTGTATATGTCTATCGCTAAACAACAGTAAAAACATTCATTGAAACTATAAATAAATAAAGCATTAAGGCATCAAACCCTGAAAGCACAAACGCTATAGATTTATTTTTATTTTTAATAAAGCTTTGTTTTTGAACTGGTATCACCAAATCTTTCTGATATAAAAACTGAAACGTTCTCAGTAAATTAAAACTTCTGGCATGGCCTAAGCTGGCTGGAGTGGAGGATTCTGAGTGTCACTGAGCAGCAGTCCGGAAGGCTGTAATTGGTCAATGGAGGCATTTTTCACCTCGTCTACCTGACTGCCCTTCACTACTACTCCCATTCAGGGCAGGGGTCACATTGAGTAGCCCTACCGGCCAAATAACTCCTCTTGCAGTACACCCCCCTCAGGACGCCTGCCAATCTGTCTGTACACTATAAACTCATCATCTACACAGAAACAAGTGTGTTAGTTTTCTTTATAGTAAAGGGGTATGAGAACTCTGTACTGTGTAAAAAGTACATTTTAATAAGCGAAATCCCTGAATCATGCTTGTAACTAGAGGAGGGCATGGCAGGGCTTTTTAAAATTCATCCCCACACCATCCTTCAAATTCAACACAATAATATGGACGTTGCGAGAATACACACTCCCCTGTAAAGGCTTCAGTAAACATTGGATTTTGCATAGTCATCTAGGTGAGAGAACATCGCAACTCATTGCAATGTTATTCCTGACTGGCTTCAATACATTCATCATTGCACCTATTCATGTATTCCAGGAATTAAAGCATTCAAAGAAAATAGGAAATGGAATGCAATCATAACAGCATATCTGAAAAAGAAAAACAATGACATTGATGTATAGTAATAGCATTATAACGACACAGCATTTTTTGGTTCGTTAATGTGATCAAGAGTACGATCAACATAGTCATCAGCCTGTAAAAATATATATATATATATATTATGATCTATGTCAATGAACTTCTTACAATCTCATTCATCTTGAATGTAAATAGTTTGGTTCCAAAAAGCTAAGACAACACAATATCAATCACTACTTCAACATGTTGCAGGTCAAAAAAAACAATCATGTATCATTTCAAAAGCTACATAAGACTGACAATCTTATATGGTATTCAAAACAGACATCTTCAGTGACTCTATGATCATTCATCTTATTGACGGCAGCTCTATTTGCCAGAGTAACAAAGGCTCCCTAGTGGCGCAGCGGGCCTAACGCACTTCATCTCAGTGCTAGAGATGTCACTACAGACCCTGGTTCGATTCCAGACTGTAACAAAACTGGCACATGATTTGGAGTCCCATAGGGCGGTGTACAATTGGCCTAGCATTGTCCGGGGTAGGGTTTGGCCCGGGTAGGGTTTGGCCGGGATAGGGTTTGGCCGGGGTAGGCCGTCATTGTAAATAAGAATTTGTTCTTAACAGACTTGCCTAATTAAATTAAAATAAAAAAGGCTAAACAAATTCTACAACAGTAACATTTCCACTGTTTGCACAAGAACCAAACATGGAGAAATAAATGTGGTGTTAAATCATGGACCAAAACCATCTCAGAACATTGCTATTGTCCTAAAGCATGACAATGGATTATATCTTAGATGAGATTGTAACAGAAAGTTCATTTTTGGTCCACAGTCTGACAATATTTGCTCAAAATGTTACACTGTGTAGCTGTACTGTAAACATGACATTCAACTTTCAAATCAAAGAATCTGTAGTCTTGCAAAAAGTGTCTAGAAAAAGGCACAGCATCTTGGATACATTTACACATGTTCCTGTATGGAAACAATAACAATATTGGTTGTGTTTTATGTAGTTTGAGATAGATACTGTATATGTACACTGAATAAGACAAAACATTAGGAACAGCTCCCTAATATTGAGTTGTACTTCTATTTTTCCCTCAGAATACTCTACAAGGTGTCGAAAGCATTCGACAGGGATGCTGGCCCATGTTGACTCCAATGCTTCTCACAGTTGTGTCAAGTTGGCTGGATGCCCTTTGGGTGGTGGACCATTCTTGATACACACAGAAACGGTTGAGTGAAAAACCCAACAGCGTCACAGTTCTAGACACATACCATGTTCAAAGGCACTCAAACCTTTTGTCTTGCCCATTCACCCTCTGAATGGCACACATACACATTCCATAGCTGTGTTCGAATACCCATACTAACATACTGTATACTACATACTTAATGAGTGTATATACTACATACTATTACTTCATTTTGGTATACTGTAAACCAACAGTATCCTTCCAGTTGAGCATACTAGAGATTTGCCTGTCTACCGGAAGTTGATGCTGTTGCTATGCAACGTCTTGCTAGCATAACAAATGACTAGCTTGACATTTTACGATTTCGTTGTGTTCGTAAATTCAATCTGGAGTGCCCGAGTGCGCTCTGGGCGTTCATAAATCCAGACCGTTGTCAGATTGTCCTTTCGCAAATTCAGAGCGTTTCGCTCTCGGAGCGCACCCTGGACACTCTAGCCGAGGAGTAGGGTTGATCCGAGCGTTCAACAGCAGTCAAGCACCCAAGCTAACTGGCTAACGTTGGCTAGCTACTTCCTCATACAAATGAGAGCACACCTCACTGATCATTTTACTCACCCTAGCAGAGCTGGTTAGGCTGTTTTCATGTCATCCAGAGCATTGGTGACTAACTCTGCTGCTGGCGACAATTTAATTACGTTATTTTTTATATTTACTGACACCGGCCATATTCTACAAGTGTTGATCTTTTGTAAATTCATCAGTTATTCTGCACGAGAGTGCTCTGAAATAGGAGTAGATAGATGGAATTAACCATGTCCAATGAAATGCTCAACGACTATACCAATTAGGTAAGAATTATGTGAATATTAAAGTCAATAAACGTTTGGTAGTTAGATAGTTAATATTATTCCTGGCATGTTCAATGTATTAGTAGCCAACTAACGTTAGGTAACTAGCTAACATATCAGTACATACTGCTGTAATGCTATGCAGTTTGTAAGGACAGCGTAGCTAATAAATTGTCAGCCAACATAACGTGTAACTTATTTGAAAAGTCATTAATTTATTACATTGATCAACATTTTCTTAACATTTGGCATCATTTTCTGAACAATTACATTATGGGCCCTAAATGCACAGAAATAGTGTACATTGCATGTATACTACGTATTTTGGCGAATTTAGTACAACATTCAGGAACTTTTTTTTTGGCATACTAACTATATCCATACTATGACCAATAAGCATACTATATACTCAATTCACGTCACAAATAGTATGGTTAGTGCGGTTAGTGTGAGTATTCGAACACAGCTCATGTATCAATTGTCTCAAAGGGCTTAAAAATCCTTCTTTAAACACTGATTGAAGGTAACATCAATAAGGGATCATAGCTTCACCTGGACAGTCTGTCATGTAAAGAGCGGGTGTTCCTAATGTTTTGTACACTCAGTGTATATGTTGTGTATTAAGTAGGGTTGCAAAATCCCGGGAACTTTAAAAATAAATTCCCTGGTTTCCCCAGAAATCCTGGTTGGAGGATTCAGGATTTCCTGCCTGTTCCCTTCTGATTCCGGGAATCCTCAAACTGGGATTTCAGGAAAACCAGGGACTTCCCAGAATTGTGCAACCCTACATTAGTATTAAGATCTATTTCTGTAGCTATACAATCTTTAAAGCTGTTAACAGGACGTGTCACATTCTCCATTTTGAGATGAGAGGCTCTGTGAGTAGTGGACAGCATTGCTAATGGTGAAAAACATGTTTTCCTTCTCTTCCTTAGGGTAGTAGCCACCTCTGTCCAGTGACTCCAGTACTGAGGTATTACACTGGGCCAGGAACACCTGGTGTCCCAACTCCTTATAATCCTTACAGACATCCTTCAATGCATTCACCCCTGCTGTGTCCAGAAACAGCACGGGGCTGCAGTCTATAACCACAGAGTGAAAGTTGACTTGATTTCGGTCAACTACGGTCAACTCTGTCTCTTTATTAATCTTAGTCCTGCCCTCCTCTCCTGCTGTCATGGCTACTTCTTCCTGTTTCGTCCTCTGTTTCTACAGCTTCCTCTGCTTGGCCTTCTCCTTGACGGGGTTCAGGCCCAGGCAGCGGTACAGGGCCGTCTTGAACAGGCTCTGGTTGGCGTAGTAGATGGGCGCCTCATAGCGGAAGATGGCCACCCCAGGCTGGGTCTGCAGGTCCTTGTAGGATGCCAGGTCCATGTAAAGCTCCCATTGGCCGTCCTAGCCCAGCTCTAAGGCCTGGGCTCTCTAAGTGCCCCCCAACACACAGAAGGCTGAGACCATCACCCTAACCAGCACGCCTAGCTCTGTGTTTACTTTTTACAGTAGTGTTCCCCAGGCCCAGTCTAGTGTTGTTACCGCGACTCTCTGTGAGGTACCCTTCCAGGGCCAGCTCCATGTCCATCACCTGGCCCACCAGCAGGCACAGCACCCGAAGATGCCCACAGAGATGTGGGGTGCCAAGCAGGGTATAGATGATGCTGGAGTAGAAGGAGGTGTAGAGGCCGTAGATAGAGTCTTGGCCCGCCAGCAGAGAGTAGGCGATGGACTGGGGCACCAGCAGGATGCCCACTATCAACCCAAACATGACGTCAACCAGGATCCAGTCTCTGAGTTGGTAGCCAATTAGGATGGGGATGAACCCCAGAACCTGGGCCTTGGCTCGCTCTGAGCTGCATGTGCACTGCTTTTTAGTCGGTGTGAAACAGCTGCCTTCCAGTTTTCCTGCTTCTTCTCCCTTCTCTTCAGCACTAAAGGGGCGTGTGGTCCACTCTTCGCTCCCTCATCTGCTGAGGCACAGCAGTCTTCTTCAGCCATCATACCAGGCCCACCTTGTCGCCTTTTGATAGAAAAAGTCAGTTAAAGTCAAGACCCAGCTAGCACATTTGATTCCTTAGAAGTTGTGGGAACACACATTTTTGGTTTCCTATTGGTTCTGAGAACGAAGCCATACATTTCCTGACCTGTAAAACTAAACGTTTTTAAAACGTTCTGAGAACGGAAGTGAACAATTTACCTTCATATTTATTGGTTTGAGGGAGATACTGAGAACGTTTTACTATGGTTCCCTGAAAGTTTTCCTGGGAGGTTTTATTAGCGTAAATGAGAACATGCATTATAGGTTTCTTGGAGGTTTTCACTGAACGTTGCAATAAGACTGCTACCTTATTTTCTCTTTTGAACTCCAAAACACAGATAGGACATTTGATCTTTTGAACCTATAATCTTTTTATATTTTCGTGAAAACTACTCCACAGATATGGCTCTTTTGCAACTTGGGGATAAGAAGTTTTACAGCCCTTGAAAATAATGAATACGCTCTTGGCATCTTCTTAGATTTATCCAGTGTTTGACATGATTGATCATGAAATATGACTTTCTAAATTGCATTATTACTGTTTTCATGATTATACATGTAATTGGTTATGTTTATGATAGAGAACAATGTGTTTATGCAAATGGCTGTGCATCTACCAGGGCCAAGCTATCCTGTGGTGTGTCACAGGGTTGGATAATCTGACCTTTGTTATTCCTAATCTATATCAATGACCTTGCCACTGCGTCTTCTACCATACTTCACATGCTCTTTGCTGATAATACCAATTTTATCACACAATAATTTTGATTCAGTAATTTCTGAATGGTTCCAGATAATTTGTTTATCTTTAAAATGTTTTTTCCCCCAACTTTACTGTATTCACTACTAAGAAATATCTCTCTCTCTCAATTGGTGGGAATGAAATGGAACAAGTCACATCCACAAGATTCCTCTGAGTTCTAATTGATGAAAACTTATTCTGGAAAAATCATTTACAATTTGTCTGGAGCAAAGTGATGAAAATTGTTTTGTATTAGGGTTGCACATTTGGGGGAATATTCAGAGGTGTAAACTTTCCGTGGGACTATACGTAAATGAATATTTACACCATTTAAATGTAGATTTTTTTTTTCTTCATCAAACAACAAAAGAGAATATTGAATGATCCCCAGTGATCTATCGCATCTCCCAAAAACGTTTTCAAGATACAGTTGAAGTCAGAAGATAACATACACTTTAGGTTGGAGTCATTAAAACTTGTTTTTCAACCACTCCACAAATGTCTTGTTAACAAACTACAGTTTTGGCAAGACTGTTAGGAGAATGCCAACAGTGAGCAAAGCTGTCATCAAGGCAAAGGGTGGCTACCTTGAAGAATCTCAAATATATTTGGATTTATTTAACACTTCTTTGGTTACTACATGATTCCATATGTTTTATTTCATAGTTTTGATATCTTTCACTATTCTACAAATGTAGAAAATAGTAAAAAATAAAGAATTGAATGAATGTAGGTGTGTCCAAACTTTTGACAGGTACTGTATGTTCAAATGTCTCTCCTGTGAAGTAGTGCCGTGTGCGACATTTGCCTAGCTTCTTGAAACTAGGGTCACATATACTTCATATGGGGGAAGGGATGCTTCTCTGCATCTCTGCTAAAATCTGGGTAAAAGATTGAAATGAATGGGAGTCTTACTCAGTACATTTAGTTATTGCTTGCTTTTCTAAAGTCTACCAACCTTGCCACCTAAGATAGAGTAGCTAGCTTGTATAACTAACTTGATTGATAGAATGAAATGGCTTCTTGGTAGCTAGTGATGAGGTTGGGAGATTGGAAACCTATCGGCTAGCTAAAGCAAACTTCATAAAATTGCTATGTGACTAGTAGTATTACAGAGAAACATAAAAAAAAGTGATTTTAATTTTAAACAGGACAAATCTGAGGGGGACGTGTCCCTATGACCCCTAATGGGCATGAATCCGCAAGTCCTGCACCAGCATTGCATGTTCTCTCCCAGCTTCATGGTTTGAATGAGGTGCGTAATTAAAGTCTATATAATACAACGTTATACAGTCCAGTTAAGTTATACAGTCCAAAATCAAAATGATTAGCCTACTGGAGCTTGTTTCATTTATTTAACCAAGAGAGCATATATAGCTACATCTTTGGCTTTTTATACATTTCTGTTTTGATATGTCTGGTAGCGATATCATAGGCTATGTATTGGATAAAGGAACAATCACTTGGCCTTTTTTTGGTCTTGGGCTCATAAACTGTCTTTAATGTAGGGCTCATCAGGTTTAGGTAGAATTGTCGTGTCGATCAAAGCTCCAATCAAATCCAAACAGTTTAATGCGGTTACCCGGGAGAAAAGTTATTTATTCTCGGGATGGAACATTTGTAAAATATCGGGAAAATATTAAACCCTAACAGGGTTTTAGAGCACTGGTCTCTATGGCTATGTTAGTAGTATGAACTGGTCATGCAAGAAACTGACTAGGAGAGAGGAATGCGTGGTATTGCCTAAGTAACCACACAGCTATGCAAAAAGTGCATGTCACATTGACATGCCATCTACATGGATGTACTTTATACAGCACACTTTTATAACTTTTATATCAGGTATTCCCAACATTTTGTGCGCACAATGCCACCGGGGGTATACGCCAAATAAAAATGTGATTCACATTTTTTTTACATTTAAACAACAATTATAATATTTCAAAAATATATATAATTCTTCACATTTTCAAACAGTCCACTTATATTTTCCAACGGGGCTGTACATTTGATTGAGGTTCTCTCTCGCCTGAGTAGCCTCGTTTCACTGCCAAAAATAAAATTCAACCATCTAGTGTTTAGCGAAATAACAACCATGTAAAATACAGGTAGCCTCGTCAAATAATTAGCATCCAATCACACTAACCGTTACTCGCGGGAATTCCACTAATGGTCCGTATGTAGCCAAACGTAACTGCTGCTCATTCCGTTTGCTCTAAAATAGATAAATTGTTTTTAAAAGGTAAGGCCCGCATCCACAGAGACACATACCAGCTCTACTGCTACTACCGGCAGTACTACACCTACACCTGTCGACGAAACAAGTTGTTCTGCTTCCACAAGCACATCAGATGCTAGCATCAGTAATTCTACATTTGTTGTTAGCACAGCTAGCATGGACACTGACAGTTGTGAATCTGATGCAGCCTAAGAGCTACTTTCCCTGTACCCGGGAAACCACCGAACAACAGACAGGGACGTTGGAAATTGAGGCCATGATTAAGAAGGTGTACCTCTTCTCTGTCTGCATTAACAAGGACAACGCACAGGTCTTTCCATCATTGTATGATTTTTTTGTGGGCAAATGAACTCAAGCTTACGGACAATGTTAAATGTGATATAGTGAAGCACCTGAGTGAGTTATTACGCAGGTACTTTTTACAATTACGCAGGTACTTTCCAGAAACGGAAGACACAAACAACTGGATTCCTTACCCCTTTCATGCCCTGCCTCCAGTCCACTTACCGATATCTGAACAAGAGAGACTCATCAAAATTGCAACAAGCGGTTCTGTGAAAATTGAATTTAATCAGAAGCCACTGCCAGACTTCTGAATTGGGCTGCACTCAGCGTATCCTGCCTTGGCAAATCACACTGTTAAGACACTGATCCCCTTTGCAACCACGTACCTATGTGAGAGTGGATTCACGGCCCTCACGAGCATGAAAACTAAATACAGGCACAGCCTGTGTGTGGGAAATGATTTTTAAGACTGAGACTCTCTCCAATACAACTCAACGTTTCAGAGTTATATACATCCTTTCAAGCACACCCTTCTCATTAACCTGTGGTGAGTTATTCACACCCTTCTCATTAACCTGTGGTGAGTTATTCACACCCTTCTCATTAACCTGTGGTGAGTTATTCACACCCTTCTCATTAACCTGTGGTGAGTTATTCACACCCTTCTCATTAACCTGTGGTGAGTTATTCACACCCTTCTCATTAACCTGTGGTGAGTTATTCACACCCTTCTCATTAACCTGTGGTGAGTTATTCACACCCTTCTCATTAACCTGTGGTGAGTTATTCACACCCTTCTCATTAACCTGTGGTGAGTTATTCACACCCTTCTCATTAACCTGTGGTGAGTTATTCACACCCTTCTCATTAACCTGTGGTGAGTTATTCACACCCTTCTCATTAACCTGTGGTGAGTTATTCACACCCTTCTCATTAACCTGTGGTGAGTTATTCACACCCTTCTCATTAACCTGTGGTGAGTTATTCACAATTTTCGATGAACAAAAAGTTTTATATGTAAGATGGCTAAATAAAGAGCAAAATTATTGATTATTATTATATGAGCTCTGGTCACTACTTCCCACGAGCCGGGTAGTGACAAAAACTCACACTCATTCTTATGTTTAATAAATGCATCGTATAATGTATATGTGTGTGTGTGTGTGTGTGTGTGTGTGTGTGTGTGTGTGTGTGTGTGTGTGTGTGTGTGTGTGTGTGTGTGTGTGTGTGTGTGTGTGTGTGTGTGTGTGTGTGTGTGTGTGTGCGCGTCAGGCTTACAATGATGGCAACAACAAAAAACATTTGAGAGTGCGCTGACCCTGGTGATAAAGTGGTACGTGAATAAAAAGTTTGGGAACCACTGCATAATGG
Organism: Oncorhynchus kisutch; assembly: GCF_002021735.2. NCBI lineage: Eukaryota > Metazoa > Chordata > Actinopteri > Salmoniformes > Salmonidae > Oncorhynchus > Oncorhynchus kisutch. The sequence continues at coordinate 28,776,298 of NC_034192.2, read as the reverse complement.
TTCTAACGACTTTAACCTCGTTTTAAGAACACATTCAATTAAGTCTTTGTAATAAAGTTGTTAGGCTATCAATATCTATATAATAGTTTAAAATATTTGTTGATAACTGTTGACAGCCGTTTAGACTACATGCACATTTTAATACGTTACTCACCTGATCTTCGTTTATAGGGTTATTAGTAACAAAACCATTGGATACTGTATGTATCGTTCTGCCAGGGATTCAGCGTAGCACTCGGTTTGTGTAGCGTACGTCATGACATATGAAGCTAAACGCAAACGCCCCCATCACGTGACACACACATTCGAATCAGAAAAAGGGTTGCATTTTATTCTTACCTTAAGGGAGAAAAACAGTCTGAAGAATCATCCTTAAGAACATCACAACATGAATGTAGTATGTCAGTGTTATGACAATTTAATGTCTGACTGAGAAATTATACAGTGCTGCAGACACATTCTCTTTACTGCCCCCAAATGGCATGCAGTGTAACTTTGACATGCTAGACATCCTAAACCAGGGACCCTCAATAGGCAGACCGATTATATTTGGCCCCCCCCAAATGGTCATCCCAGTGTAATCAAGGTTTGAAATTATTCTATTTTTGTCAAATTCGATATCTGTTTAAGGTTATTATGGTCAATTTGAGGTGTACAAAACGTTTATAACTATGTTCCGGACCCCTGACCATCCACTCAACGAGTGGCTGAATGTATTTGGGGACACCTGCCCTAAACCCAACCCATGGATGCATTGGCTTCTATTTCCAGCTCCCCCTGATAGGGTAGTCAAATCTGGGTGCAGATACATGGACAAACATTGATCAAAGGCTATACACTACAGCAGGGGTTTTCAAACTTTTCTTGCCCAGGCAAACCAGTGAAATTCTTCCATGAAAATGTTGCCATTTTTAAGCAAATTTCCAGCAATTCTACACAGTTTGGTATAGAGTTGTCAGACAAGCAAATGTTCTGCAATTCTACGCATTTTGCCAGGGCTAATGCCTCAGCTCAAACATTATAAGAAAATCAATGGGCATGTGCCATAAATACCTGTTTTTGATTCTCCCTGACTGTCTAGCTTGTATTTGATTTGATCAATATATTTTCTGTATGCTTTCTATCTGGTTTTGGTCATTTAAGTTGACACTCACTGAAAGTACTGTTTTTCCATCCCGAAAATGACCACTTACTCTACATGTCCTGCCTAATTTTTTATACTGAAAAAAAAAAGCTGTAATTATGTCCAATTACGGCAATTTCCTTCATATTAAAGAGAGAGTTTTGACAATGAAGCCCTTTATCTACTTCCCCAGAGTCGGCTGAACAGGAACAGCTAGAATGCTAATTGTTCCTGTAGACTTCCAGTCTTTGCACTAATACTTCCTTCATACTGGACGCAAGAACATTACAATGGTATCCACAATGGTAATCTCTTACAGCTAGTGATATTCATAAAATAAATATTTTCACATAACCCCTGCACTACAGCACAGGACATGCAGCCTGCAGGCTGACAGAAAATATAGGTCAGGAGTATTTGATACAAATATTGTCATATTTGTCATTGCCAAAACTCAAGGCTTAGTGTAAGGTTTTCATTAGGCAAGCATGTCACACAGGCTGTAAACTTACACTCTGGGAAATATTTGAACTTAAGAGCTTGGTAGGTCACACTCCATCTCATTTCAACATTTAATAACATTATTTGTTAACTCAGCTGCAGGAGGGTGATACACTAAACCAGTTCAAATAATTCTACCACTGTTTATTGCTTTTAGTGCCATGATAATTTTTCTACTCAGTCTGCGAGTAAAATAGTTATTGGAAAGCACAGTAGGCTACGAATTATTTTCACGACACTTTAAGATATTTACCGTAGGACTTTCTGTACACCCAGTGTCACGCCCTGACCTTAGAGAGCCTTTTTATGTCTCTATTTGGTTTGGTCAGGGTGTGATTTGGGTGGGCAAATCTGTTCTGATGATCTGTTTTCTATGTTTTTGTATTTCTATGTTTTGGCCGGGTATGGTTCTCAATCAGGGACAGCTGTCTATCGTTGTCTCTGATTGGGAATCATACTTAGGCAGCCTTTTTTCCCTTTTGTCATTGTGGGAGTTATCTTTGTTAGGGGCACTTATAGCCCTTGTAAGCGTCACTGTCGTTTTTGTTATTTCTTGTTTTGTTGGTGACATTTGACTAAATAAAATAAAATGTACGCTAACAACGCTGCACCTTGGTCTTCCTTGAACGACGGCCGTGACAGAACTTCCCACCAACAAAGGACCAAGCAGCGTGGCCAGGAGGAGCATGGATCCTGGGCCCGGGAGAAGAGAGAGTGGAGGACATCTTGGACATGGGAGCAGGTTATGGCAGGGGACAAGACCCTGCCATGGAAACAGGCGGAAGTGGCAAGGGAGGAATGACAACGATACCAGGAGTCACGGCAACGAAGTAGGCACGAGAGGCAGCCCAAAACATTTTTTGTGGGGGCACACAGGAGATTGGCTGAGTCAGGTTGGAGACCTGAGCCAACTCCCCGTTCTTACCGTGGGGAGAAGCGGTACTGGTCAGGCACCGTGTTATGCGGTGGAGCACACGGTGTATTCCGTGCGCGTTCACAGCCCGGCGTGCTACATCCCAGCTCCCCGCATCTGCTGGGCTAGGGTGAGCATCCAGCCAGGGCGGATGGTGCCGGCTCAGCGCGCCTGGTCTCCAGTGCGTCTCTTCGGCCCAGGATATCCTGCTCCGGCTCTGCGCACTGTGTCTCCGGTGCGTCTGCACAGCCCAGTGCGTCCTGTGCCAGCACCCCGCATTTGCAGGGCAAAGATAACCATCCAGCCAGGACGGGTTGTGCAGGCTCTGCGCTCGAGACCTCCAGTGCGCCTCCACGGCCCAGTGTATCCAGTGCCTCCGCCAAGAACCAAGCCTCCAGTATGTCTCCCCATACGTCTCCTCCCTCCAGTGATGATCCATGGCAAGAAGCCTCCAGTGATGATCCATGGCACAAAGCCTCCAGTGATGATCCATGGCACGAAGCCTCCAGTGATGATCCATGGCACGAAGCCTCCAGTGATGATCCATGGCACGAAGCCTCCAGTGATGATCCATGGCACGAAGCCTCCAGTGATGATCCATGGCACAAAGCCTCCAGTGATGATCCATGGCACGAAGCCTCCAGTGATGATCCATGGCACGAAGCCTCCAGTGATGATCCATGGCACGAAGCCTCCAGTGATGATCCATGGCACGAAGCCGCCAGAGACGGCCTCCAGTCCGGAGCCTCCAGTGACGGCCTCCAGTCCGGAGCCTCCAGCGACGGCCTCCAGTCCGGAGCCTCCAGCGAGGGTCCCCAGTCCGGGGCCAGCAACAACATTTCACTAAATAAAAGAAAATGTATGCTCACCACGCTGCACCTTGGTCTTCCTTGAACGATGGCCAGGAGTACTGTAGGCCTACAAAAGGTTATTCATTGAGGAGACAAATTCCAGGTAGGCCTATACGTCTGGCAACATGTGAACATAACATACCGTATTATAATCTCAATGTGTAATTGGATGCAGGCTTATCAACACACATGACCATTTAAAACCATCCTGCTAAGTTCTTCTCAACTACCTGCCGTCAGTTTAGGTACTCTCTGAGGAGAAGGAGGATACACACACCACACACAGAAACGGAGAAATGGCAGCCGTGGACAAAGATGTGGCGGAGAAGTTTCTTGACAGCAACCCTGACTTCGCCAAGCAATACTATGACGCCAAGTTCCACCCGAAGGTCATCTCTAACCTTTTTCAAGACAACATGACTTCCCAAGTGAATATCAGCAGCTTCCATGAGCTGAACATGGTGGAAGAGAGTGAGATCATATTTGACATGGTCAGAGACCTGCAGGACAACCACCAGATGGAGAAGGCTTCAATTTCACGAAACATCTCAGCTTCATGTTTTCGGTCAGAGAAGATGAGCCTGTTCATGTACCGGATGCGTAACGGCACGGCTGGCCACGAGACTCTTCAACGTGCACAAGGACGACACCCTGGAGGAGTGCCTGGTCCAGCCGGATAGTGAGATAGTCTTTCCCATGGACATTGGCATCGTGGGCCATGTGATCACCACTAAGAAGACTGTTAACATTCCAGATGTCTCACAGGTAAACATATAAAGCGATAGCTCAATTGTGGAGAAACCTTGCGATTTAAAAAATTACATTCCCAATACAGGTAAGAACCTAATCGCCACTTTACAGTTGATCTCCCAGTTTGTGTTATCTTATACAATTGGACATGTTTATTTCTATGAAATGTAGTGAACATGAAGTATTGCATTCCACTATATAGATGTGAGCATTAGTACTGACAGATTCAGAGGCCTACTTGCCTACTGCCTCTAGATGGCAGCATAAGGCCATCACATTTGTAATACTAATTCCCTCAAAGCCAGGTCAATTTTTATTAGAGCCAATACTTTGAACATTTGAAAATGATTGCCAAGCTTATTTTCATACTTTATACGTCTGTCACGTTACTACTTATCCTCAGTGAACAGCCATCATTGTCCATACCTGTATTAAAATGATTTATGTGTTTGCTGTTTTCGTATTAAACCATGCAGTGCCTTTGATTACAGATACATTCTTAGTATCCACATCTAGAACCTTGTTATTCACCAACACTCACAGATAATATATCCTTTATCAAATAATAACAAAGTAATACAGCCAAAGTATCATCATGATTAGACATGTTTTCCTGTCAATAGACCTTCTCAAAGGTAGCATTGTTTTGTGAAATAGAGACATATGATTACTCAACTGATATCAAGGATTACAGAGTGTCCAACCCCTGAGAGAGACTGCTCAGTTCACCCTGGTATAGTTGGCAGAATTATTTATGGTAATTAGGGGGAGGATGGTTCGAGCTCTGTGTCTTCCTTTTCCCTAGTGAAAGACAGAGCCAACATTACTGCGATATGTAAGTGTGGTGTGGGATTGCCACGGCAAGGCAGTCCCCTCCCCCACCATTCGGTTGTGCAGGGAGGCATGGCTGCTGGGTGTTACTGGGCCTGCAGGGGATAAAGCCCTTTAATCTCAGCTGAATTAGAGCGATCCTGGATTATTTCTAAAGGTCATAGCTCAAAGCCATTTTCCCCAAGTTAGTGTAATTGCAAGAGATCTCACCTTCATTCTATTCAAAGTCACCTCTAATGTCCTTTCCTTTTAATCCAGATGTTTTTCATCATGATACATATTCTCCAGTCAAGAATAGCTCACAATGACACTGAAAGAACAAACCGTTCTTATCGTTAGATGATATGACAGTGAATTCATTTATTCTTGGATTAATATGATTCTCCATAAAATCATATTATGTTTTTAGCAATGTGTTAGTAGTGTTATCGAAGTTAGTTTTTACATAATCATAGAATTGGACTTTTTATAGAACTTTTTCTCTAGGGATTTACTGTGACATGCAAGTTAAATGATCTCAACAATGGATTTATGATCAAAAGTAACAATTCAATGTAACAAGATGCAGCACATTGACAGATGCTTGTTTATTAGTTCTAAAAACCTTTCTCTGGATTACCCCTCAGAGCAGCCACTACAGTGACTTTGTGGACCAGATCCAAGAATATCAGAACAAAAGTGTTCTGGCTGCCCCCATCATGAGCGGCAAGGATATGGTGGCTGCTATGATAGCTGTGAACAAGATTGGAGCTCCCCACTTCACTAAGCAGGATGAAGAGGTAACCTCTCTAACCCTAGCCACTCCCCTCAGCAGCTGTGGACTGGGACCAAAAATTGGCCCTGGCATCTCTAACACACCAGCCCATTATTTTCCTTGAGGCCCCCACACCAGCCCATTTTTTTTTTCACGAAGCCCCCACATTGGACCTTTTTCCCCCCCTTGCGGCCTACATTATTAGCCAAATAATTCTAATTTTGTGCAAAAAAAAACAAGTTAGACAGGCCCACTGGGCAAAGAATGGACCAGCCAGTCTGCCGCTGACCCTCAGCCTGCTTATGTTGACAGATTAAGCTCAGAAATGCATCACTGCTAAAGTAAGACTGAATGTAGATGTTTTTGCACTTTACAGACTCTGTTGAAGTATCTCAACTATGTGAACTTGATCCTAAGAGTGTTCCATCTGAGCTACTATCACAATTGTGAGACCAGAAGGGGACAGGTAAGACCTCTCCAGATTATATTGATGATGAGGCCTGCTTATATTTCTTTATTACTAAATGATATGCTTTTCCTGCTTGACTCCATAACCACACCTCCTCCCATCCTTATAGGTCCTGCTCTGGTCTGCCAGTAAAGTGTTTGAGGAGATCACAGATATTGAGAGACACTCCTGATGGCAGAGTGAGTGACTAGTGACTAAACAGTACAGTAGACAAATCACCTGTACAGAATCCATACACTGCTGTGTCCAATTATGTATTCATACATCAACTCATACAATCTGATTCTAATGACATGCAACTCATTTATCTCCAGGAAGTAAACTTCTACAAAGTGATTGACTACATTTTACATGGAAAAGAGGAGATCAAAGTTATACCGTGAGTAATTTCATCAATGATGTAGAAAATCAAATTATATACCAGGACATTATCTTATCATATTTATGTGCAGCTTTTACACACACAATTACATTTGGGTGCATGTATTAATGAAGTTGATTTGGTACTTTTTGAAATTACACACCTATAAACTTATTTTCTTGGAACTTTGAAGCAATAGTATCATGTTCTTGTCTCCATCTCCCCCGTTCTTGTCAGGAACCCCGCTCCGGACCCCTGGGCTCTTGCCAGTGGCCTGCCCCACCTACGTGGCTAAGGAGGGACTGGTGAGCTGAGAAGCCTTCCCTTACTTACTGAAGAATGAATGCATCCAAAATGGCACCCTGTTCAATACGTAGTGCACTACTTATGACCAGGGTGCATAGGGATGGTAGTGTGCCATTCCCCGATGCAGCCCATGTCTTCTCTTCCCTGTACATGGTATCCATGGGCACCAGACAACCAGAAAGCCATTATAGTTAATTACGCAGCTGTCAAACGCACACAGCCTGGAAATGAAATGTACTCTTGCACTGAAATGATGGATAATTGCAATTTTGTGGATATTGTAATTAATCGTGCAGTGCTTTTCATCTGAGTGACCATGATCATCCTCTCCTCTCTTCCATATTTCTTCTTCTCCCCTCCAGATCTGTAACATTATGAATGCAGCCCAGGATTACTTCTTCAGCGTCCAAGTAAGATCAGATCTCTGTCTGATTAGCTCAGTGCTGTCAAATGCACAAATAGTTGTTGTTGTTGTTGTTTTTTGTAACTATTTATATTGGTATTTCTTCACAGTTCCAGTGTAAACAATGATTGAAATACAGAATATTGCACATGTGATTTTATACATTCAAATATACCATGTAAAAATGCTTTTTTGAAGGATGTAGGAATGTATATGGCCATACAAGAATATGAAATTCTTAAGTAACCTTTTCATAACAAAACACGTAATAAACAACAACAACAACAAAGTTTTAAAAAACACAGCTAGTCTTCAAAATGAATAGAACAATTATAATAATAAGTCAGTCTAATATTAAACCCTAACAAAGGTAAATAAATGAAATACAAAACTAGGCTAGGCAGTTTGCAGTGGAGTAGAGGGAAATTGCATTGTCTCTACATAGTTAAAGAAAGGCTACCACCTTCGGTAGAACCCCGTAGGGCATATCTTCTCCAATTTACTAAAGTGTAAGACATTTTTAATCCACGCAAAATGAGGAGGAGATGGTGATTTCCCCCGAAGTAAAATCTACCTTCTTGCCAACAAATAATTATGTTATGGCAGTAGGAGCAAAAGGTACCTGTAGTACTTTAGATATGGTATTAAAGATGGCAGACAGATAGTTATGTAGTGAAGGGCAAGACCAAAACGTATGCATCAATAAAGCAATAGCATGCCGACACCTGTCGCAAACAGGGTCGACATCAGATCTTAGAGAGTGAATGCATCAATTAAAACAGATATTATCTCTGCTACTGAAGGGGCTATAGTCCTGTGGCCAAGTGGAGTATCATTGTAGTAGATTGATACTGCTATTTCCAGCACTTGGCAATGACTTATCCATACAAAGTATTTCAAATTTTAGTTCCAAGTCATGCATCGCTGAGGACGTTCAAAGTCAAGGATGTCAGGTTCAAGTCGTCACATATTGTTTTTGTACTGCTGTGAACCCGATGCAAAGCCATTGACGTCAGATAGTTCCTGTTTCCTTGTCCTGTTCAGAAAGGGCCTGTAGATACATCTGGCTTGACCATTAAGAAGGTGCTGTCCCAGAAGGAAGAAATAGTTGCAGTGGCCACCTTCGACCTCAGGAAATATGGGAAACCCTTTGACCAGCAGGATGCAACTTTAATGAAGGTATGCTACTCTCAAGTGTTACTGAGGGGGAAGTAGAGCGAAGATACTGAGTCACCGCTGTATAAATAAACACAGGCCATTGACAGCATCTGCATTATTTATTGGTTGGAGTCAAGCCTCCTCCTCTACTCTCCTCTCCTCTCATCCACTCTTACATTAGGGATAGTGCCAGCTAACGCATAATATAACTTTATAGAGCCTTTGAAATATGAATCAATAACATTGTAAGTTACAGTAATCCATTTTAAAATATAGCTTCCCTATCGTTATTGTACCACATCCCCCTCTCAAATCCCGTTTGATAGTGCCTGTGTATACTGATTTTGTGAACCAAGGTCTGAAATACAATAGTCTAACTCTATCGTTGGTCATTGCAGTCTCTTACCCAGTTCCTTGGCTGGTCTGTGCGCAACACAGATGCCTATGACAAGTGGAACAAGCCGGAGAACAGGAAGGACATCTTCCAGGACATGGTGCTGTACAACATCAAGTGCAGGACGAATAAGACCCAGAATGTCTTGGTGGGTAAAGTCAAGTTATTCACACACAGGTGGTGAAAAACTAATTTATAACATGGTAAATGGCCTGCCATACTAGATACGGGGTAATCAATCAATGGCGGAATGTTAGTTACCATCTGTGAGATTTAGACAGAGAACTTTTTACAGAAAAAGAACAGTTGTTTTCAGGGAATCCAGAAATGGATTGATATTGCTTTATGTCATCCTAGGTGAACACTTTTGGTGTTATTTGCTTTTAGAGGGAAGGAAAGGAGCCACATGAGTGTGAGGAGGCTGACCTGGAAGCACTCCTGGTAAACAACTATTCCAACTTCCATTTATTTTCTATTTGCCTCTGTCGTCTGTCTGGCTGTCTGGCTGGCTGGCTGGCTGGCTAGCTGCCTTGGTAGTCTACATAATGCACTTTGTTTCCCTGTTTCCATACAGTCTGAAGTTCTACCGCCCTCTACCAAGTCGGAGATCTTTAAGTTTCACTTCTGTGACTTTGAGCACAGTCATCTAGACCTGGTCAAGTTAGGCATTAAGATGTACTACGAGTTGGGTGTGGTGGACAAGTTCCACGTCCCCCGCGAGGTGAGACATCTCTGTTGAAGAAGCATCTTGGCAAGAGTTTCTTGTTCCTACTGTTACCAAGTCACGTTTCTTCCATTACAGATGCATAGTTCTGCTCAGTAATGTGTAATAAAGCAACGCTATACAATTCAGTCGTAACAATTGCATGATTAACATTTAATAACTAAATCATGACAGTTTTTGCTGGTTATAGTTAATGATTTGATAGGATCCCGATGTAGAAGATGTTAGCTACCCTGGTTACATTGGCTTTATGATATGTGTTTCTGCTATAACTAGCTGACCCATAACTATCCCTATGTATGTTCCTCTCAGACCCTCACCAGGTTCTGTTACTCCCTGAGTAAGGGCTACAGGCAGATCACCTACCACAACTGGAGTCATGGCTTCAACGTGGGCCAGACCATGTTCACCCTGCTCATGGTGAGTACCTCCTCTCATCTACAGCTAAACAGCATTCTATTACAAAAAGAGGAGTCCCAAATTGCACCCTATTCCTCAGGTACTTGTATTACTTGTAGTGCACTCTATAGGGAAAAGGGTGCCCTTTGGGACGTATTAAGCCTTACATTACACAAACCCTCAGGGATAAAAACATAACCTACATTACCGTACACGTATACCATGGATGATGATACCGTGACAGTTGATACATGTAATACATCTTCAAGCTGTGGTGGCCAGGTGTAAGAGTCTATCTGCGCTGTGAACCTCCTGACACCAATACCCTCCTTCCATGTAATGTAACGAGTCATCGAAGCGTGACCCTTCCTCTCGCTGCAGTGTCCCTATAATGTATAATCACAGTAAATTCCTCAGATATTCATAACTCGCAGAGGGAGGAGGAGCAGAGAGGAGCGTTAGGCTCATTATCAGCGGCCCTGCGTGGCTGTGTGGCTGTGTAGCTCGGTGGGTCCATGCTTCATTGGTTCTAATGAGGCCTACAGAGCCAGGCGTCTCCATAGGAGCAGGCTGGGAGCGTCGTGGGGGTAGAGAGGGTGTCACTGCAAGGACATTAATAAGAGGCACAGGTGTGGCTCCGTACTGCTCCTGGGGGAAGCTCCATGAGTCCTGGCCCTAACCTAATTTCTTGTGTCATTAGACATGTGACCTAACCTAATTTCTTGTGTCATTAGACATGTGACCTAACCTAACTTTCTGTATCTTTGCATTAGACAGGTGACCTGAAGCGTTACTACACAGACCTAGAGACCATGGCCATGGTAACAGCCGGCTTATGCCATGATATCGACCACAGAGGCACAAACAACCTCTACCAGGTGAAGTAATGGAATGACTGTGTTCAAATAGTGTTTGTTGTCCTTCAAATACTTTGAATGTTTGATTTGAGCCTGTCTAGAGTACCAGAGTAAGCTAGAGTAAGTTCAATCAAGCGTAGGTTAAGTATTTGATTGAAAACCAATACTATTTGAACGCAGGACTGCTGCCTACAGTGATACCTGGAAAAGTGTAGAGACAGCAACTGAGAAAGCAATGACTCGTTACTTACCAATGGCTAATCTATCTTTGCAATCGATCTCAATCTTCCTCTCCCTCCTCCTGTGTTTGTCAGGTCAGGAAAACCTCTTGCCAAGCTCCACGGCTCCTCCATCTTGGAGAGACACCATCTGGAGATTGGGAAGACCCTGCTGAGAGATCTTGTGAGTGAGCTTGCCTCCCAAATGGTGCCCTATCTGTACATAGTGCACTAGTTTTGACCAGAGCCCATAGGGCCCCAGTCAAAAGTAGTGCGCTATATAATGAATAGGATTCTATTTGGGATGCTGCCTGAGCCTCTCTAGGTTCTGACCTGAGAGGGGTAGTTTCTCCCTTGGAGAAGCTAGACTGTGAATGATGCAGTTCTGATGGCACAGAATGTGCCTGGGAGAATCTGCCCACCAGCCATCAGATAATTAGGCAACTTTCAGTGTTCACAATATCACCGAACCATGAACTGTGGCAGGCAGCGGCTTCATACTTCCCTCTAGGAATTGGTATATTTGAATTATCCTAGGGCTTTGTTTGTTATTGCTTATTCATACATTTGATATATTATACATATGTGTTGGTATTCCCAGATTCAACAGTACATGTTAAGTTTGAATGTGATAACATAAGTATTATCTTGGTACCTGTTTGAGGCCTTAAATATTTGTCCGAATCGAAGCCGTGCTCAGCATGATCATGTCATACATCTGATGGACATCGCCACAATCGCCACCGACCTCGCTCTCTACTTCAAGTGAGTGGGTACCGCTGTATTTCTCAAATAACTTTTAAATGCATGTCCCCATAATACATACAGTACATACCTGAGAGCAGAGAGATGATCTGTGCGTCCCAAATGGCACCCTATTCCCTACATAGTGCACAGAACCCTATCGGCCATGGTCAAAAGTAATGGACTATATAGGGAATAGATACAGGGAACAGGGTTCCATTTGGGCGGCATCCTGAGTCATGGTAACTGAGGATGATTTTTCTCCTGTCTGTAGGAAAATAACCATGTTCCAAAAGATGGTGGACAAATCGAAGACCTACGAGAGCTGGGATGATTGGACCAAGTACATGACACAGGAGACCACTCGCAAGGCGATAGTCATGTAGGTGAATTTCCAAGCTGAGTAGTAGGCCTAGGCATATGAAGGTAGTTGTGCCCTATGGAGGAAACTATGGATGCCTTTTTGGATTTCACTTTTCAAACAAAACAGGGCAGAAACTAAGACAAAACAGGGAAGAAACTAAGACAAAACAGGGAAGAAACTAAGACAAAACAGGGAAGAAACTAAGACAAAACAGGGAAGAAACTAGGACTAAACAGGGCAGAAACTAGGACTAAACAGGGCAGAAACTAAGACTAAACAGGGAAGAAACTAAGACTAAACAGGGAAGAAACTAAGACTAAACAGGGAAGAAACTAAGACTAAACAGGGCAGAAACTAAGACTAAACAGGGCAGAAACTAGGACTAAACAGGGCAGAAACTAGGACTAAACAGGGCAGAAACAAAGACTAAACAGGGCAGAAACAAAGACACAACTAAGACAGGACAAAAACTAAGACAAAGATAAACTATGGATGTCTTTGGCTACAGGTCCAAGACCATATTAGACTTAAAACACAATCCGTCATCAATTATGTTTTCACTAAGGTGTGGAGAAAATAATTGTACAACTGCTTTTCCTACAGACCTTCGAACTGTAACACACTCTATCTGTCCTCTACATACTCAGGGCTATGATGATGACGGCCTGTGATCTGTCTGCTGTCGCCAAACCATGGGAGATCCAGAGCAAGGTAATGCCTCATGTCCACCAAATGCATCAAACTCTTTGTGTTCCGGCAAAAGACATTCATTGTCAATGGAGTAGTCCCCAAAGCTGCGTTGCGCTCTGTGTACTGCATGCGTTCAGTATTTTCCACTCGTGCTTTGCTTTACCTTGAGGTGGTACAAACGGAAGTACACACACAGACTCCAACTAGCTAGCTTTTATCTAGTTAAAAAGTGAAGCATATATTTAAAAAAGAAAATATTTCACATTTATTTAACCAGGTAGGCAAGTACAACTGCGACCTGACCAAGATAAAGCAAAGCAGTGCGACAAAAACAACACAAAGTTACACATAAACAAACGTACAGTCAATAACACAATAGAAAAATCTATGTACAGTGTGTGCAAATGTAGAAGAGTAGGGAGGTAAAGGCAATAAATAGGCCATAGAGGTGAAATAATAGCAATTTAGCATTAACACTGAAGTGATAGATGTTCAGATGATGATGTGCAAATACAGATACTGGGGTGCAAAAGAGCAAGAGGGTAAGTAATAACATGGGGATGAGGTAGTTGGGTGTGCCATTTACAGATGGACTGTGTACAGCTGCAGTGATCGGTAAGCTGCTCTGACAGCTGAGAGGGAGATATAAGACACCAGCTTCAGTGATTTTTGCAATTCGTTCTAGTCATTAGCAGCAGAGAACTGGAAGGAAAGGCGGGCAAAGGAAGTGTTGGCTTTGGGGGTGACCAGTGAAATATACCTGCTGGAGTGTGTGCTACAGGTGGGTGTTGCTAGCGTGAGATAAGGAGGGGATTTACCTAGCAAATACTTATAGATGACCTGAAGCCAGTGGGTTTGATGATGAATATGTAGTGAGGGCCAGCCAACGAGAGCATACATGTCACAGTGGTGGGTGGTATATGGGGCTTTGGTGACAAAACGGATGGCACTTTGATAGACTACATCCAGTTTGCTGAGTAGAGTGTTGGAGGCTATTTTGTAAATGACATCGCCAAAGTCAAGGATCAGTAGAATAGTTTTACGAGGGTACAGTGCCTTGCAAAAGTATTTGGCCCCCTTGAACTTTGTGACCTTTTTGCCACATTTCAGGCTTCAAACATAAAGATATAAAACGGTATTTTTTTGTGAAGAATCAACAACAAGTGGGACACAATCATGAAGTGGAACGACATTTATTGGATATTTCAAACTTTTTTAACAAATCAAAAACTGAAAAATTGGGCGTGCAAAATTATTCAGCCCCCTTAAGTTAATACTTTGTAGCGCCACCTTTTGCTGCGATTACAGCTGTAAATCGCTTGGGGTATGTCTCTATCAGTTTTGCACATCGAGAGACTGAAATATTTTCCCATTCCTCCTTGCAAAACAGCTCGAGCTCAGTGAGGTTGGATGGAGAGCATTTGTGAACAGCAGTTTTCAGTTCTTTCCACAGATTCTCGATTGGATTCAGGTCTGGACTTTGACTTGGCCATTCTAACACCTGGATATGTTTATTTTTGAACCATTCCATTGTAGATTTTGCTTTATGTTTTGGATCATTGTCTTGTTGGAAGACACATCTCCGTCCCAGTCTCAGGTCTTTTGCAGTCTCCATCAGGTTTTCTTCCAGAATGGTCCTGTATTTGGCTCCATCCATCTTCCCATCAATTTTAACCATCTTCCCTGTCCCTGCTGAAGAAAAGCAGGCCCAAACCATGATGCTGCCACCACCATGTTTGACAGTGGGGATGGTGTGTTCAGGGTGATGAGCTGGGTTGCTTTTACGCCAAACATAACGTTTTGCATTGTTGCCAAAAAGTTCAATTTTGGTTTCATCTGACCAGAGCACCTTCTTCCACATGTTTGGTGTGTCTCCCAGGTGGCTTGTGGCAAACTTTAAACGACACTGTTTATGTATATCTTTAAGAAATGGCTTTCTTCTTGCCACTCTTCCATAAAGGCCAGATTTGTGCAATATATGACTGATTGTTGTCCTATGGACAGAGTCTCCCACCTCAGCTGTAGATCTCTGCAGTTCATCCAGAGTGATCATGGGCCTCTTGGCTGCATCTCTGATCAGTCTTCTCCTTGTATGAGCTGAAAGTTTAGAGGGACGGCCAGGTCTTGGTAGATTTGCAGTGGTCTGATACTCCTTCCATTTCAATATTATCGCTTGCACAGTGCTCCTTGGGATGTTTAAAGCTTGGGAAATCTTTTTGTATCCAAATCCGGCTTTAAACCTCTTCACAACAGTATCTCGGACCTGCCTGGTGTGTTCCTTGTTCTTCATGATGCTCTCTGCGCTTTTAACGGACCTCTGAGACTATCACAGTGCAGGTGCATTTATACGGAGACTTGATTACACACAGGTGGATTGTATTTATCATCATTAGTCATTTAGGTCGACATTGGATCATTCAGAGATCCTCACTGAACTTCTGGAGAGAGTTTGCTGCACTGAAAGTAAAGGGGCTGAATAATTTTGCACGCCCAATTCTTCAGTTTTTGATTTGTTAAAAAAGTTTGAAATATCCAATAAATGTCGTTCCACTTCATCATTGTGTCCCACTTGTTGTTGATTCTTCACAAAAAAATACAGTTTTATATCTTTATGTTTGAAGCCTGAAATGTGGCAAAAGGTCGCAAAGTTCAAGGGGGCCGAATACTTTCGCAAGGCACTGTATGTTAGACAGCATGAGTGAAGGAGGCTTGTTGCGAAATAGGAAGCCAATTCTAGATTTAATTTTGGATTGGAGATGCTTAGTGTGAGTCTGGAAGGAGAGTTTCGAGTCTAACCAGACACCTAGGTATTTGTAGGTGTCCACATATTCTAAGTCAGAACCGTCCAGAGTAGTGATGCTAGTCTGGTGGGAAGGTGCGGGCAGCAATCGGTTGAAGAGCATGTACTTAGTTTTACCAGCATTTAAAAGCAGTTGGAGGCCACAGAAGGACCGTTGTATGGCGTTGAAGCTCGTTTGGAGGTTAGTTAGCACAGTGTCCAAAGAAGGGCCAGATGTATACAGAATGGTGTCGTCTGCGTAGAGGTGGATCAGAGATCACCAGCAGCAAGTGCGACATCATTGATATATACAGAAAAAAGAGAATAAGAATGAGGTGATTGACAGAGTCAAAAGCCTTGGCCAGGTCGATGAAGACGGCTGCACAGTACTGTCTTTTATCGATGGAGGTTATGATATCGTTTAGGACCTTGAGTGTGGCTGAGATGCACCCATGACCAGCTCGGAAACCAGACTGCGTAGTGGAGAAGGTACGGTGGGATTCGGAATGGTCGGTGATCTGTATGTTAACTTGGCTTTCGAAGATTTTCGAAAGGCAGGGCAGGATGGATATACTGAGGGTCTATAAGAGTTTGGGTCTAGAGTGTCTCCCCCTTTGAAGAGGGGGATGACCGCGGCAGCTTTCCAATCTTTGGGGATCTCAGACGATACGAAAGAGAGTTTGAATAGGCTAGTAATAGGAGTTGCAACAATTTCGATATTTTTAGAAAGAGAGGGCCCAGAATGTCTAGCCCAGCTGATTTGTAGGGATCCAGATTTTGCAGCTCTTTCAGAACATCAGTTGTCTGGATTTGGGTGAAGGAGAAGCGGGGGGACTTGGGCAAGTTGCTGCGGGGGGTGCTGAAATGTTGGCCGGGGTAGGGGTAGCCAGGTGGAAAGCACTGCCAGCCATAGACAAATGCTTATTGAAATGATAGATTATCGTAGAGTTATCGGTGGTGACAGTGTTTCCTATCCTCAGTGCAGTGGGCAGCTGGGAGAGGAGGTGCTCTTATTCTCCATGGACTTTACAGTGTCCCAAAACTTTTTAGAATTAGTGCTACAGGATGCACATTCCTGTTTGACAAAGCTAGCCTTAGCTTTCCTACGCGTCAAGTACGGAAAATGCAGGCTAGACATCCGGCAAAACAAAACACATATGTCTGGTGGACATGGGGGATTTAACACAGATGTTTGAAGAATGAAGTCCTGCTGCTATTCTCATATGGCAGCATAGTAACTGCAGAACTACTGTACACCGTTGCCCTCAGCAGAGGATGTGAGAGGAATGTGGAATATCCTTTCTGTAATGGCATTTTGCTCGTGAGGTCTGGATTGCATCAGGAGCAGGCCTTTCATACTACAGTATCTATGAAATCTTAATAGAATATTTTCGTACTAACAAGAGTGCACAAACAAATGCACTCTTGTTGCTATGGACATCATCATACTGTAAGTTTCGTAATCAGTGTTAAGTGTGACCATTCCTGTGTGGGCCTGCAGGTAGCGCTGTCTGTGGCTGCAGAGTTCTGGGAGCAGGGTGACCTGGAGAGGACTGGGCTGGAGCAGCAGCCTATTGTAAGAACTGCATGGAGGGAGGGAGAGGGAGAGAGCATTCCCATTGGGCATGTGGTGATGTACTGCCTGTTATGTAGTACACTGAGTCAGAAAGAGCGGTCACCACGGCCCAGTCAACTGGACCATATCCTGACTCACACCGTTTTACCCAGCCAGCTCCCTAGGAGTTTAATAGCATTTGTGTCAGAATGGGACATTTTAGTTTAGGTTTATTTGATTGCTTAAGCTGGAGTAAGTAGAGCCCAGTTGTTGTTTCAGTACATTTGCACTACTAATCCCATGATTCATATCATTCCCCCCAGCTAATGATGGACAGGACCAAATCAGCTGATCTTCCCAAGATGCAGTGTGGTTTCATCGATTTTGTCTGTGCTTTTGTGTACAAGTTGAGTCCCTGTATCTCTATTATGAATCAATAACTACTAGATGGCACTGAAGACCAAGCAAAATATATCTATCTAGTATTTTGAACTGAATGTTTTCCCTCCCTCCTCATCTAGCTCCCTCTTGTCTCACACCTCTCCTTCTTCCCCCTCCCACCTCCTCTAAGAGTTCTCTCGTTTCCAGGTGGAGATCACTCCCATGCTGGACCGCCTGCTGATCAACAGAAGGGAGTGGAATGCTCTGAAGGAGGCGCACGAAGCCAAGCTGGCTGCTCTGGAGGAGGCCAAAGAGGAGGTAGCCGTCGCCTCCACCGCAGCCAAGCTGTAACGGTTCTCTTGTGGTGAAGGAGAGTCGGACCAAAATGCGGCATGTAGATTGCGATCCATGTTTAATAAACAAACGTAAAACACGAATCAATACAAACACTACAAAAACAAAGAACGTAACGAAAACCGAAACGGCCCTATCTGGTGCAAACACAGAGACAGGAACAATCACCCACCAACACACAGTGAAACCCAGGCTACCTAAATATGGTTCCCAATCAGAGACAATGACTAACACCTGCCTCTGATTGAGAACCATATCAGGCCAGACATAGAAATAGACAAACTAGACATGAAACATAGAATGCCCACTCAGCTCACACCCTGACCAACCAAAACATAGAAATATACAAAGTAAACTATGGTCAGGGTGTGACACAAGCAGGGTAAGACACACACAAGGACACACACACACACACAGCACCAAGAGACACACAGGCAGACACAGGAAAGACCAGGGATTAAGACTGTTGACATTTATTACACAGTGGAATTTATAACATTGGTGAAGAACCTCACTCATAGTAATGACCATATCATTAAGAGATGCCCCAAACGTTCTCTTCAGACATGGAGGAACCTACTAAGAGCAGCTATTTTGGGGAGAATCCAAATATGGCAGACTATCTCTCAAAAACTTGGACTATCTCTGTTTCAAACCATGTATAGCTTATGCTCTGGGGCTAATTACATTTAATCAATGTGAGATCAGGGCCCATATTCATAAAGCTTCTCAGAGTAGGAGTGCTGATCTAGGATCAGTTTTAGATCATAATGAATACGAGTATATGGACAGGGGGGACCTGATCTCAGATCAGCGCTTCTAGTCTGTGACGCTCTGTGACTACTCTCACACAGGAAGTGCAGCCGAAGCAGCCCCCAAATCAAAGACCTGTGTTGTCAACTAGACAACTTTCAGTCCCTGTACCCGATATCGTGCAGCTTTACAGTATACTGCACTGTGCTGTACACTGGTCTATATATGGAAGGAATTGTATCAGGCTACAGGATCCACAGGATGGAGCAGGGTGTGGACAATGTCAAACACAGCCTATTCCTGTGCAATGAATGTGAATACTTAGGCATTTTAGTGGAATTTACAATGAACTGATTGTCCTCGTTGATTAGGCAATATAAAATTGACTTAGAAATATTAGAATAAAGTGGGTGGGTATCATTTCCAATGGCTAAACATACACTGCTCAAGAAAATAAAGGGAACACTTAAACAACACATGTAACTCCAAGTCAATCACACTTCTGTGAAATCAAACTGTCCACTTAGGAAGCAACACTGATTGACAATACATTTCACATGCTGTTGTGCAAATGGAATAGCCAACAGGTGGAAATTATAGGCAATTAGCAAGACACCCCCAATAAAGGAGGGGTTCTGCAGGTGGTGACCACAGACCACTTCTCAGTTCCTATGCTTCCTGGCTGATGTTTTGGTCACTTTTGAATGCTGCCGGTGCTTTCACTCTAGTGGTAGCATGAGACGGAGTCTACAACCCACACAAGTGGCTCAGGTAGTGCAGCTCATCCAGGATGGTACATCAATGCGAGCTGTGGCAAGAAGGTTTGCTGTGTCTGTCAGCGTAGTGTCCAGAGTATGGAGGCGCTACCAGGAGACAGGCCAGTACATCAGGAGACGTGGAGGAGGCCGTAGGAGGGCAACAACCCAGCAGCAGGACCGCTACCTCCGCCTTTGTGCAAGGAGGAGCAGGAGGAGAACTGCCAGAGCCCTGCAAAATGACCTCCAGCAGGCCACACATGTGCATGTGTCTGCTCAAACGGTCAGAAACAGACTCCATGAGGGTGGTATGAGGGCCCAACATCCACAGGTGGGGGTTGTGCTTACAGCCCAACACCGTGCAGGACGTTTGGCATTTGCCAGAGAACCAAGAATGGCAAATTCGCCACTGGCGCCCTGTGCTCTTCACAGATGAAAGCAGGTTCACACTGAGCACATGTGACAGACGTGACAGAGTCTGAGGATGCCGTGGAGAACGTTCTGCTGCCTGCAACATCCTCCAGCATGACCGGTTTGGCGGTGGGTCAGTCATGGTGTGGGGTGGCATTTCTTTCGGGGCCGCACAGCCCTCCATGTGCTCGCCAGAGGTAGCCTGACTGCCATTAGGTACCGAGATGAGATCCTCAGACCCCTTGTGAGACCATATGCTGGTGCGGTTGGCCCTGGGTTCCTCCTAATGCAAGACAATGCTAGACCTCATGTGGCTGGAGTGTGTCAGCAGTTCCTGCAAGAGGAAGGCATTGATGTTATGGACTGGCCCGCCCGTTCCCCAGAATCCAATTGAGCACATCTGGGACATGTCTCGCTCCATCCACCAACGCCACGTTGCACCACAGACTGTCCAGGAGTTGGCGGATGCATTAGTCCAGGTCTGGGAGGAGATCCCTCAGGAGACCATCCGCCACCTCATCAGGAGCATGCCCAGGCGTTGTAGGGAGATCATACAGGCACGTGGAGGCCACACACACTACTGAGCCTCATTTTGACTTGTTTTAAGGACATTACATCAAAGTTGGATCAGCCTGTAGTGTGGTTTTCCACTTTAATTTTGAGTGTGACTCCACATCCAGACCTCCATGGGTTGATAATTGTATTTCCATTGATACTTTTTGTTTGATTTTGTTATCAGCACATTCAACTATGTAAAGAAAAAAGTATTTAATAAGAATATTTCATTCATTCAGATCTAGGATGTGTTATTTTAGTGTTCCCTTCATTTTTTTGTAGACATATCTTTAATTTTAATGTAGACATATCTTTAATTTCAACAGTGGTTATCCTATGGTTATTAATAATGTACATAAACCTGTAATTCAACTCTCTGCACTGGGCCCTCACTGCAGAATTAAGTCCACAGCATTAGCATCATACCCTCTGCGATGCCGCATCCTCCCTCAGGATATAGTGTGTGTGTGTGTTAACTGTCCCACTGGGGCCATACATAACAATCTTACAAAACACAGAACGATGCCCGTGAGGGTGGCAACCTAATTGAGCGCGTAGAATGAGGACTGATTGGAAGAGGGGATCAGAAGGCGGGTTTTCCTTTCCTGTAGCAAAGAGCCGTGCGTCACCACTATACACCACACAGCTAGACACGCAGTAGTGAGCACACGCAAGCACTTCGCTAAGCACTGCATTGTAGTGTCGTCACTCGTGATGGTGACGCTGCTGCCTCGCTCTCTGTGTTGCACCAATAGGGGAGAGCTGCAGTCAGGGTTGCCGTATAGGGCTGTGATGCTCAGCGATGCTCGTAGTGTCTCGTCCTGACACAAGGGCAGCGTAGCCGTATAGAGGCTGAGGCTGCAGAGGAATGAGAGACACCCAGTTAAAGAATATCACACTGATTTGTGAACCACAGGCAAGAAGAGCGGAATACTGGCCAGTGGCTCCTTAAGATACATGTTAGTCATTTAGCAGACGCCCTTATCCAGAGCGACTAGGTTAAAGTGTCTTGCTCAAGGGCACATTGGCAGATTTTTCACCTAGTGAGCTCTGGGATTTGAACGAACGACCTTTCGGTTGCTGGCCCAACGCTCTTAACTGCTGGGCTACCTGTCGCCCTTCATCAGTCAGTGTGTCCGTCCGCCTGCTAGGCTAGCTAGATATGTCCCCTTAGCAAGAATAACTGCTCATTGCTGACAGAGACACTCCAAGGGACCCCACCTCCCCTTCCCCAAGCCACTGTATCAAAATAATGAATTATAGAATCATACCAAATATGCTTGTGTCAGATGAGATGTTACTCCTTGTAGAAAGCAGGGGGAATGGTAGGCATTGCTCTACTCCGTCATTGCTCATCCTAATATTTATATATTTCCTAAGTCTATTATTTTACTTTAGATTGGTGTGTATTGTTGTGAATTGTTAGATGTTCCTGTATTGTTGGAGCTAGGAACACAAGCATTTTGCAACAACCGCAATAACATCTGCTAACTATGTGTATGTATTCAATTCCATTTGAATTGATTTGCTGCGTAAGCCTTTTAGCCAGAGAAATACCCTTTGTTGCTTCCTTGTATTGTAATTACTAGTTGATGCAGGTCAAGTATGCATAGTATAGGTCTAGTATGCATAGTATAGGTCTCGTATGCATAGTATCAGTGTCAATGCACTTTATGTATTGGCTCTGAATATGCAACACATAAACGTGGACTGTAAAGATATTGAAATCAATCATTCAATTTGAACTACTGTGATTGTGTCTTGTCCTTGTGGTGTAACACCCAATCATAGTAGCACAGGGATACTTCAAGACCTACTCTACTCTATTTGCTCCAGTACGTGTGTACAGTCTCAACCATTGACACATCAATTAATGCCCAACTTGATAGTATAATGTCCAAACCTTCACATCTTGTTCATTAGGATTTTATTTTTTGGAGGCAAATCAATAAAATATGTACTTTTTACAGTATATGAGGAACATTTCTACAGTTTAATAATGTAAACAATCTCTGAAGAGAAATGTATTCAGTTTAAAATGAAGCCATAGTCTTCATTTTGAAACTATTTACATGAATTAAAATATAATTTATAACAGCAGATAATTTCAGTCTATAGATAAATGTAGCTACGAAACTAGATTTTAACAATTCAAAAGTACTGAAATGCATTTTGTCTCCACATTCTGAAGACATCTGAAATCACACAAAACAGGGAAAAAAACACCATTAAAAGACATCCAAACTAAGTGGCGTATAAATAAATAATAATAAAAGTAAAATAAACCAACAGATGTAAAAATATAAAATCTTACTAGCAGTATTTACCGTTTACCAAAACTACATTAAAAAAGGAAATCATTTTGTGAATTTTGATAGTTATTAGATGTAAATAGACAAAAAAAAATCTAAACAGGAAAAACAAACAATGTATGCCCTTTTATGTCCATTTTTCTTCCACCAAAGACCCGCTCACAGCTAGCTAGATTGTGACCGTTTGCAGCCCCCAAAGTGGCCATTGACATCACATTACCATTATGTTATCAGATGTTTTCTGTGTGTTGACAGAAAGCGCTCTGTCTGTTGGGATACAAAATAATCTTTGATACACATGGCCATTTTACATCCAGGGTACAGTGAACAATGGTGATTCAAGGACCAGTATTGCACTTTCTTTCTATAGGGCAAGTTTATTAACATGGTGAGTTTAAAGAGACATTTTCCAATGAAATAAAATCGGAAAATTTAAATATGTATTTGTGTGGACTATGTAGTTGGATAATGACAGTTAGAAAATCAATCTGACAAGGCTCTCCGAATTCGATTTAAAGCCAACATCAAATATAGTTTTGGTCAACTTGCCTCAAGTTAATTTCTTGCCATTTTCTGAAATGAAGAATTGCATTCTGTTCTGACGAGGGTTACCTTTGGAAGGGGCTCAATTTGGATCATCTCTCAACCTAACAAATCCTAGATTGACAGTAGTTGTTGAAATGTGCCGAAGTGCTCTGAAACACCGAGGAAAATGGTCAACATCAAAGTTTTCTATAAGAAAGTATATAATATCTTAATATCTACACAAACACACAAATATATATTCATATGTATATATATTTATATACCTTTTATAATATGGCTGTATTGAAAAAAGTTGTAATAATAATAATAATAAAACACATTGGATTTGAAAGGAGATAAAACGGTAATATTAAAAGCTATAGTGATAGCTTAAGTTTCCCCCTATTGTTTTTAAGGCTCTTCTCATGAGAATTTGTTTTGTTGTCATTCAACTCTACTGATGGAAGCACTCCACTGGCACCAAGTAGTCTGAAAATTCAACAGGGGCTAAAAAGCGCAGTGACTGTTTCCTTTCCCTCTCTCCAAAAATTTGTCATACGTGTTCACAAGTTGCCAATCATTATACAAGTGTCCACTGAATTTCAACAAGTTTAACAACCTGTCTACCAACATGTGTCCGTAATATGCCTAGCTCCTTTCATGGAAAGTTGTGAACAGATATTTCACTATTTGGGGCTTTATGTGCAATGGTATTATTGTTATACATGATTTTTTTAAATGTATGGCATGACTGACCACATTATTATTATTTGTCATTTTATATACATCTTTTTTTAACAGCGGTTCTACAACGTACAGTACAGGATCAGTTTTCAAGGATTTATTTTAACAACCAACCACTGAAATAACCACTTCCAATCTTTGAGAAAGGCTGTCTCATAGATATATGTATTGCATCTCAATTGCGTAAAAAAAAGAAAGAAAAAATCGTCAAAAATATTGAAATCATTTAAAAAGAAATTCTACTTTCTATAGCATATCTAAAGGGATACTTTATACAACAGTGTTTGACTTGTGTCAAGTCATTTTAAAATAAATTCCCTTCAGTTCAGTTACTCCCTGTATTGTTCAACCTTGCATCTTTAAACAGTTTATCCTTGCAATGGTGTCCCACCACCTTTATAACGCACATCTACAAATCGCTGTATAGACACAACGATACATTTCATGTTTACACTACGTATAGTGCTATATACACATTATATATCATATATATTTTTTAATGTAAACCAGCACATTCTCTCACTTTTTAGTAGTATACATACTAAGCACAAATAGTCATTCAGCTTTTCCTCTTTTGATTAGCAAGTTTTTTTTGTTCGATTTTTATCAGTATGTATAGCACTAAATATTTGTCCTTTTTTTTCCTTTAGTAAACCTACTAGGGTAAGCCACGAAGGCACATCCTGATAGGATACTCTAACACTGAATAAGGCGTCTTTGTACTTAGTGTGCGCTCTAATAAAGTCGAACGAGAATTCAGTGATGTAAACATTCAATTTCATGTGTGTTACAGAGAAGATTAGATAAATGGAGAAGATTAGATAAATGGGGAAGAGAGAGAGAGAGAGAGACAGGGATAATCTGTTTGAAAAAAAGGAAGGAGGTTTGCCAAGGCTGGGGCAGCACGAGGCCCCATGCCCACACACAGAAGAGCTAGGCTGTACAGTATTGAGGGGCTGGGGGACCTGGTCTTTGAAGAAAACAAGAAAGAGAGCGGGAGAGAAGAAAATTGGTTTTCAGTTTCCCAGCACACCAGAGGACCACGGGTCCTTCTGGGATCCCCAGCGATGGCAGCGCCAACTCGAACACGAGACAGACAGACAACACACCCAGGTACACATTGGATACACGGTCCAAAAACTGACACGCAAACTATTTTTGAGTTTTTAGCCACGAGGCGAGTTATGGGAGTTTTAGTAGGAAAAGCAAGCTGAACTCCTCCACCAATAAGAAAGGATAGCTTGGGAGAAGTAAATGAGTGTTTCAGAGGAGAAAGAGCAAGAGTAAAAAGGGGGAGAGAGCACCCGAGAAGGATTTAAATGAGGTGGAGACGCTTGTCTGATGTGGTACCATCCAGATCTCTGGGAAAATTCAACAGAGTTCAACAGACTTTTGATTTACCATCCCTCTCTCTGGTGTGAATGGTATGGTGAGCCTTGGACACTCTCTCCCTCAGCTATGCTGCTGGGTGCATCACAAAGAGACAGGCTGCAATGGAGCTCTATTTAAGGAGCACAACTCCAGAGACTTGGATTCGGGTAAGGGCTCTACATTCAGATCAGTGAAGTGTACATTCCATTACTATAGTATACGTTATATTCTAGAACCTGGAGTAAATGTCTGACTCTGCTCTGTCCTTGGCTGGGTTATGCTTACTGATTGAGATCAGACATGTTCAGATAGTACAAACAGCGCAGAGAATTGGCTGGGATAGACTGTGATTTTGCTCTGGAGAGTGAGTGAGTTTTCATATGGTAAATATGCCTCGAAGTTAACTTCATGACATAATAGCGTTAGTTGTCATAGCCCCATTTATGTGGAGTTGGTAGGATAGGAAGTGACTGCCATCCTAGATCAGCGTAACCAGGTTGTGAGAGTGGCTAGCTTAGCAGCAGTGGGTAGGTAACCTATCGAGTAAAGCAGCCAACAGCATAGCAGTGTTGAGTGGCAGAGTAGGGGAAAGAAGTCATGTGAGGAAACATGATTACCTCGTTAGAGTGCATAGATTAAATCAAGGAAGCACTAAAATGACAAAAAACACGATTTTTTTTTCTTTTCATTTTCGATTTGTAAACTCTAAGCTGTTCGAAAGATTTTTGTTTTTGTATTTTATGTCATAACACACACAGTTTGAACATCCACAATTTTGCTAATATTAAGCAGGTTTTGTTATATACCGTACGAACGTAATGGGGAATACAGCTTGCAGTTCCACCAGTAGTGACCAGGGGGGTACAAAACAACGACACACACACGCAGACACACACACCACAACGACCAACGGAGGGAGCAAGGTTTGCTACAGAGGTCTCGCCCGCCCACACGCCCATCGGCTCTCAACGGGACCACGACGAGTCACAACAAAGTCATGAACACAGACAGGAAGCAGCTTTTTGTGTTCAGATACATTATATGTTGTTTCGTTGCTTTTTTTTCTCCTCCATCCCTCCAACCCCCGCTAGCTTCCTCTGTAGTATCCTCAGCTGAAAGAGACAAGGCCCGTTTCTTATTCCAATGTTAAAAATGTAAACATGACGAGGTGCCTTGGTTGAGGTACTGAGCCGAGTCTGGGGTTGGTATGAGGGTTCTAAGGCGAGGCCCAGCCGAGTCACCGTCAGCGATGCAGGCTCTTCTGGGCCTCCTTCAGCAGGGTGTCAAAGTCCAGGGCGTCATACTTGCTCTTCACCGGCCCTGGTCCAGCTTCGTCTGGAGAGGGAAATACACAGTTTTGTTAGTTAGAACAGTGTCATCATAGCCGTCAACATTACATGGAGATACAACTTGTACAATATCTCAGCGTTGCCGCCATCCAACAGATCATACTCCTTTGGGGCGGCAGGTAGCCTACAGGTTAGAGCGCTGGGACAGTAACCAAAATATTGCTGGATCGAATCCCTGAGCTGACAAGGTAAAAATCTGTTGTTCTGCCTCTGAACAAGGCAGTTAACCCACTGTTCCCCGGTAAGATGTCATTGTAAATAAGAATGTGTTCTTAACTGACTTGCCTAGTTAAATAAAGGATACATACAATTAAAAAGGTGCTACACATTTCCTTTGCATTGCAATTCCAGAAAGATGTCCATAATATATCTGCCACTAATAGTGAAATGATAGTTTCACAGCATTACTGTTTATGTGAGAAAACAAGCATCGAATAGTGTAGGGAATCATTGTACCATCTAAATTGCTGTGAAATATACTAAATATATTTCACAGCGATTGAGATGGTACAATGATTCCCCACACTATTCACTACATGTTTTCTCACATAAACTGAAACTGAGCGAACATTGTAGAATTTTAGCAAACAGGAAATGAGCCATTTCCACAAGATAACACAGCCACAAAGACAGAACAGCTTTCCCAGTTTGACAACAGTTGCCACTGGGCGGGAGAAATCAATATGAAAATACCACAGCCAATCACAATACTGGTGGGTAATACTGTGAAACACTATCATTCCACTATTAGCGGCAGATATATCATGGACATTTTCTGAAATTACAAGGCAAAAATTTGAAGAAATCCAATGAGTAGCACCTTTAACGACTTTCTACATTCATGGTTTGACTGTACTTTGACTGTATCTCTGTTTACCCAGATCTATGTATCTCTTCCTGCTGAGCCTGTGCATGCCACCCCCTCCGTTCTGGAAAAGCGGCTCTCGTCTGTGCCTCTGGATCTGCTGCCCGCTGGGTGCCGGACGGAACTTGATGACTCCACAGCGTTCCCTATGCGCACACACACACAAACACATGCGCACGCAAACACACACATCAACACACACAAAAAGACAGAGAGTTTCGGGCACGTGGTCCCCACCTTCACTGCATTCCGTACTCTGGAAGGTCACAGACAGGCCAGACAGGCTGATAAAAAAAAGGACCTACTCGTGTTTGGTGATGACTTTGCAGTCCTCCGGGTCTCCAAAGGCCTCGAAGCGTTTGCGCAGCATCGTTTGTGTGACGCTGCTTGGCAGGTTGTGTATGTAGAACACTTGGCAGTTGTCCTAGGCAACGACACAATGGCAACCGTCAGAACAAGACACTTGCCGCAGTGGCAAATCATGCCGACTTCACACACACTGGAAAAACTCGTAATAGCAGAACTGGTGTTTACCTCGTCAATTTGAAGCACAGACTTGGAGATGTTGTTTCTCTGCTTGTCTCCGTGGCACGTCTCAGAGTTCTCACAGCTGAGGAGAGAGACACAAAGCAGAGACAGAATAAGACGGGAGCTAATGGAAGAACCTGAGTCACATGCCAATGAGAGAAGACAGTACACCTGGCTGTGACTGCTAATCAGACTAACAGTGGTTTATATTCTCACCTGAAGTCGGGCTTGCTGCTAGGCGAGTGGGGCTGGCAGCAGCTGGAGTGGAGAATGGGGGAGGGTGAACGGGAGGAGCGTTCCCCCTCTTCATCTGAGTTGTGGGGGGATAAAGCGCCCCCCTTTCTGTCAGCCCCGTTACCGTTACTCAGGTACTCTGGCACCTTGGAAAAGAGCCTGTCTTCACGCTGCTGTTCCAGCCTCTTGTCCCCTTGGACCCTGCGCTCAGCCCTGTCCCCCTCCGGAGAGGAGCGTCCGAACAGCGAGTGGGCCAGCATGGCGGCGGTTCTCTTCCGGCTCTCCCCCAGACTCAGCAGGCAGTAGTCGTGGTCTCCGAACGTCCTGTGGACTTTGGGTTCTGCATCGATGGCCTGGCCCATCTTGCGGAGCTGGGCGTAGAGTTCAGTCTGCTCGGGGAGCTTGCGGGAGTGGGCCCGGGTCAGCCACGAGCCCTTCGGTGTGGATTCTCCTTTCCCCTCTGGCTTGAACAGCTCGTCCTCCACTTGCTTGTGAGGGGGGGTGGTGGGAGGGGTGAGGCCTGAAAACACACGCCACTCTATTAAGTCACATGTACCTCACAGTGGTGTCATACAGCGCTGTCGGGTTAACATTAGAGAAACGTCAACCGTTCAGACAATTTCACTGGTCACGTTTTAAAACACTGCTCATGTTTAACTGGGTGTACTGTCTGTTACTCTGTTCACTTCTATCAGTCTTTCAATGGCTTTCCCAATTCAACAAATTGCTCTGAGGCTGTTATTTTCTAACACAGCACCGTGGTACGGCACAAGGCGAGCACACAATCGCATATTCATTTTGACCGAAGTGCGTATTTGACTTTCAGTTGTTATTAACATTACGGCTTTTGAGGAAGATATCAGCGGCAGACACTGTAAAGCATTGTTATATTTGTCTTCTCCGCTTCCCAAGTAGCTATGCAACCAAATTAGCCATGTCAAGATGACATTTACCCAGGAGACAGATCACGTCATTAGACTCCAGTCATGCTCTTCACAACACGATACAAATGCATTCCCCCTCTCCTCTGCTGCTTTGCTACCGAGCTGTGTTAGCAATAGTATATCTCAAAGAGATAAACCAGTCTACAACACAGTATATTTGCTAGACTTTACTTCCCTCTAGACAAGCTACTTCTGACAGACAAGGATATAGCTCCAAAATGTTGTCTCGTCAAGCCAAGGCGTAAAAGACGTCAAGGTGATCAACACCAACTCAAAGCCCCAACATTACCTGCTGTGCCACACAGGTCCACGCTGAGAGTCTGCTCAAAGGGCCTGTTGGCATACTGTGTGTCTCTGATCATGGGGAAAAGAGAGAGAGAGAGAGATTGCAGAGTCATCATCAGGGCCAGGGGAAGGGGGTGCATGGGTAGGGGTAGTGGGGCGACAAAAGGATGTACTGCTCGGTGCTCAGATTTTTTTTTTTTACATTTAAAAAATCTTTAAGGATTTCTTTTCTTTTGCTGGAGATTGTATTACATTATCATTGTGAACGTGAACTACATGAGAATAGCTTTCCTTTATAGCCGTCTATGATTGGTATTACAGTACAAGCTCCTTCTCCTATTGAGGTCTATTTTTGGATCTGTGTTACCATGAAAGGCTTGTGTGGAGTGCTTTAAAAACTATCTAGGGGGCCAGAGAACAGCAGTCATTTCACGCACGGAAGACTTCCAGAAGTGTACGTTAAAATAGCTTTGTGAGTCCAGTGGGGCTATGAACAAGCAGTATATGTATTGTAGTGTATAGGACTATAGTACGGAAAACAAACCCAGTAGATTTGGGAGTCAGCGGCAGACAGAGGCAGGCGCGTTTCTCTGCAATCAGAATGACAGAAAGAGCCATTGGTACCAATGATTACATACATGGTCAGAGAACACAACAGCAGAGTCAGCGGGTATAAAAACAACATTTTACCAGCCGTTTAACAGTGGCACGTGTGTTATTCATTCACATCAAATTGAAGAAAGATACTGCATGATGGAGCCATGTGGACTGAAAAATCAGGACAGGCTTTGCGAGCTTGGGGCTTCTGACATCGTCGCCATCTTGCCTTACCGTTTTGACAGCAGAGGTTATCGGGTTCGGCTGCATCTGCCGTGGTTTGGGAAGTACTGTTGTTATTGGCGGCAGAGTCTTTCTCCGGGTCGTCTCCCGGGGGGTGTTTGACCGCCTTGTCCTCCTCGTCAGGTCGCCGCTCCCCGGACGCAGGCTCCTCCCTCACCCGGCTTGCACGCACCTTCTTGGCGAAGCGGCTGGGGAAAGAGGCGAGCCTGCGGGAGCGGCGGACTGAGAAGGAGGCGTCCTCCAGGTCAGGGCTCAGAGGGACCTCTAGGCCGCGCTCTTTCATAAACTCTGGTTTGGTTGAGCTGGCAGTCGGGCTAGGGGTCTCAGTCTTTCTGTCATGCGCTGACTTGGTGATAGCATCTCTGTTATGGGTGTAGGGGGGGCTGTGGAGTCTGTAAGGCTTGCTCACGTCAAAGGAGTTGACCGCTTTGAGCAGTTCGCGCAGGAGAGAGTTGGCTTTGACCTCCCGTCTGCGGGTAAAGGCGAGGCGCGGCCGAGGGGCGCAGCTCTGGGCCTGGGGGGCAGCCTTGTGACAGTTCGGGTGGATCAGGGTCGTGGGGCACTCGGGCCTGGCCCTGCGTACCTGGCCTGGGCACTCACGCTCCTTGCGCTCCCAGCCAGCCTGCTTGCGCATGGGCAGGCAGTATGTGTGCATATACTTGATGAGCTCCACCACAGATTTGAGTTCTTTCTCCGAGGAGAACTGGGGCTTGGTGGGCTCAAGGGGAGTGGAGCGTTCACTCTCACTGCTCGAGGACTCCTCCTCCTCTTCTTCCTCCTCGGACTCACTGTCCTCATCGTCATCATCTTCCTCCTCGTCCTCCTCATCCTCTGTGTCGGCTGAAGGAGTGTCTTCAGCCTCCTGTGCAGAGGTCAGGTGCCGATGGAGCTCTGTGCACAGACGTCCTGCTGGTCGCACCGCTCGGGGCTTACGCTCCTGTGTGCTTTCACGCTACAGAAAGAAAGAGTTAGAGTTACTACCTATAAAATGACCTTGGTGAGCCTCTGTGCACTGTATGGCCCAAAATATTAAGGAATGTCTAGGCCATGAGAACATACAGTGCCGAGGGAACAATTTCAACGTATGAGTAACCAAAACCAGCACAGAGAGCCACAAAGATTCAAAGTTATAAAACATTCCTTCATAATCATACCAACGTTCCCAGTATCATGAGAGAGAGAGAGATTCTAGGATGCACTCTATCTTTATGTAACCACCAGCTCATTGCCAGAGCTGCCCTTTCTCCTGGTCGAGACTATATCCATCTGTCACTCCAAAGCCTCAGCACCACTCACTCTAATGCCACAGATGTCACATGCCTCGGCCACCACCACCGTAAAGGAAAAGCCAGGGCAGGATAGGGGTGATAAATGAGAAAATAGCCTCACGCCATTGATCTACGTGCATGCGCGTGGGTGGAGACGGATTTTTGGAGCAACGGATACCTTATGGTAACATGATCTCCACACCGGTCCCAATCACAAGAGGGAGATATAAAAATAAAACACTTTGCTAATTTCAATTTGTTAGTACTAGCTAGCTGACAGCCTGGCTAGCTAGCTTTAGCCTCGCTAAAAACATAGCAAGCTAGCTAGCATTTTTAGCTTTCCACATCTCCATGTGAAATAATCAGATTTATTATTTTTTTTAAATATGCCCTGGCAAACATTTGTATACTTTCCGGAGTAGCATAAATCATTATCCCAATTTGATATGCTTGTTTGTGTATTGATTCCGATATCAGCTAAAAATAGAAGGTCATCATGTTGTGGTCATGAAGAAGAAAAAGCACATGGTTAGCTGGTTGTCTATAGCAGGTTACACCATTTCACAATAGCCTGGAATCACTAGTTATTATTTATAAACAAAATATCCTTTTGAGTGGATTCTTGTTGTTTGGTTTACTGTTTAAACAGTCGCTGAGATTATATTTGGTTATCAATGCAAAATAGGCTACTTTGATGAATAGCCTATATAGCCTATAGATCCGATCAAGGAACCAAACAACAAACACTTCTGCGGAAATGATATGGAATGATATGATATGGCGCGTCTACATTTAAGTGATAATGCCAGAATCGCCAGTGTTTGGAGGATATGTTGGCACGGGTGTTGATAGGCCCGACACAAAATCTCGGGCTGGCAAACCATGCCAATATATCATCCAAACACCGGCTACGAGGGCATTATCACTTATATACAAACGGGTCACCAACATATTTAAATAATAATGTACATATTTTCATTTTTTTTTTTTTAAGTATTTTGATGAATTTATTCATACCATTTCATCCTTCCACAACATATAGTCCCGAAACAAATCTAGGGTTGCTACCCGACATATCCAGGGGTTTGTGCTGATTGTACGGACATTGTGACAGCCGGTTAAATGGCGTCCCTTGACAAGGCAACAACAAGATATATGTCAGGAGAAGTGCAGTACTATCGTAAGGAGAGGTATACTTGGAATACGGAGGAGGAAGGGAGGGAAAAGGAGAGGCAGAGGAGGTTTAAGAGAGAGAGGGAGGAAAAGAGTGAGCGCGAGTCAGTTAAAAATGGTGGGAAAAGGCCCGATGGTTTGTTAAAGAAGAATGGTAGAAAGTGTAAGCAGAGTGAGCTGAAGACAGGGGGAGAAATGGAAGTGAATGAGGGTGAGGTATCGGAGGTGATAGGTGTGGTGAAGTTCTCAAAGCCCAAGGCTTGCACCGAGGGTCAGGATGAAAAGGAGTCTGGAAAAAGTGGACCCTTGCCTTTTGGCTGATCCATTTGTGGGTTCAGGGTGGGTGAAAATAGAGTTGGGTGCTGTGGAATCGGTGAGGGTAAGCAGAAGTGGTCTTGTGATAATAGTTTGTGTTTCTGCTGGTCAGAGGGAGAAGGCGCTCCATGTTAAACGAATTTGGGCAAGAAATGTGAATTATTTTGCTCTCAAGAAAAGGGCACCATTGAAAGGAGTGATTACTGGGGTAGCAGTAAATGTAAAAGTTGACCAACTGAAGGGGAAGATTCCCAGGGTTTGTAATGCTCGTCGTTTGGTGCAATGCAGACAGGGTGGTGAAACGGAAGAATCCATGTCTGTTCTGTTGAGGTTTTGTCACACAAAGTGATGTTAGGATATATAAGCTATCTTGTATAAGCTTTTGTGCAGAATACATTACGTTGTTACAAGTGTCAAGCTTATGGGCATGTGGCAGCAATGTGTAGGAGGGAGGTTCCTAGGTGTGAGAAGTGTGCAGAAGGGCTTGAAACAAAGGAATGCATAGCATTGGGGAAAGTTGTGGTGTGTGTTAATTGTAGGGGTGCTCATGGGGCTGGGGATCAGAAATGTCCCGTGCGAGAGAGGCAGGTTTAAGGTTCCAGGGATAGAGTAGTGCAGAAGTTGTTATATGCTGAGACAGTGAAGAAAGTAGAGGAAGATGGGTCAAGGGGGAGGGATCCTGAGAGGAGTGGTGTGAGTAGTAGATCTGTACCAGTACAGATGCATAGGCCAACAAGTGATACATGTTTCAGTAAGATTGGATTTTTATTTGCATTTATAGCAACTGTACTGTTATCAACTGTACTGCAGGGATGGAACATGAGTCGCACAGAATTGAGGTTGTGGTGGCAGCTGCAGAGAGGCATTTGGGTGTGTGAGACTTGACATCAGAAGAGTTACAGGGTGTGTTAAGAGGTGGTGTCCCATCCCTTCAGGTTGATGGCCTGAGGTAGGACTAAATAGATTTAAATAGTGTAGTAGGGTGGTGTTCTTTTTTATTATTTGATTTATTTATGTATTCTTTTTTGTGTGAGTGTTGTGTTAGATGGTTTTGTTTAATGTATAAGGGAGTTGTACTCCAGTCTAGTAGGTGGCAGTAATGCAACATTTATTGGATGCCAATAGCCAATAAATCATTGAAGAAGAAGGGTTTGCTACCCAAGCCGGCTGGTCGTTCGTTCTATTGGGTCGGTTGCCAGAGATGCGACCCAATCGTTCAGTCTTTTTGTTCTATATCTATGGACTCGACCCAGTCATTAATTCTACATTTCTATTACCATACTGGCTTGCAACGTTCTTAAACCTTGCTTGCTAGCTAGCAACTACGGCTAATTTACAGTCACGTCAAACAGTGCAGACAGAATAACAACAGTAGCTGCATTTGCATTTGTTTAAGCTGTTTTCTAGTAACATTTATTTGGATACATCCTCCATAACAATGAACTAATGAGGCACGATTTCGCCTGGCATAGAAAATGAGCTCTTGTTTGGACAATGTTGTTCAGAGGAGCTAGCCAACAACACAGCTAACACAATAACTTCAAACAGAAGCTGGAAAGACAGCAAACTAGCTGCACTTAGTTTCGTTTAACCTTTTTTCAATTGACATTTCTTTGTATATATATATATATATATATATATATATCCATAAAAATGATGCTAGCTGATTCATGATTTCGACTAGTTGAGAAACGCTGCCTGCCTCTCTCTCATCCCGACTCCCTACACATTCATTACTATGGGATTTGACAGTTTGAGATGGAATTTGAATATTGAAACAATGTTGCAAACGTCGGAGAGACAGACAGTAAGGTTTATTCTCCGTAGAGCTTGTTGTATGTTTTAGTCTCTGAAAACACTATAATCTAAGCATTACCTTGGTGATTAGGTCCCCTATTCAACCCATATCCTGGATCCGGTGTCAGAGCAGTGAATGAACTAGAAAAGGACTAAGGATCAGAGCTATAGAAAACCTTTCCTGTCGTGGAGCCTATGTATCCGCTCTCCCTCTCTTTAAGTCTCTTGTGTTGCCTTCCCTGCTCTATTCTGAGCTGCTAGACAGCTCTATTCTAGAACACCACACACAGAGATCCAACTCACTCACCTTAACCAAAGGCCTGACAGGTTTCAGATGCAGGCTCCTGCTGCAATGGCGATGCCCGCTGTTGCTGCTGCCCTCTTTGTGTGATTCCAGGCCCGTGGGCACGTTAGGGGGGGACAGCAGGAGCTTTTTCAGCTGTAGGGGGACATGGGTTGGGACAACTGTAATGTACATGTCTGCCAATAAATCAATCAATCAGCAGAACATACAGTAGCATCAACGTGTATTATCACTCTTGACATGACTCATCCACTCGCAAATCTATTTCCCCCTCTTTATTCTCCTTTCATCCTGCGTTTGAACAATATAGCACTCAAACCGAAGCTGGCAGGAGGAAGCTGTGTGAATATGAGATCAAACGGAAATGCGATTCTATAGCTCTCCTGCGCACTTTGCAATGGGGTGGTAAGGCTGTCGCATTGCATTTCAAATGGGTATTTTACTTCCTCACATTTCCTTCACTACACTTTGAGGCAGCAGCATTGCATGTGAAATCATCAGATGATAGAAATCTGCTTACAACAACAATCCCCCTAAGCTCACTGGTTTTGGCACAGCCTGAGGATAGCACCGGAGCGCGCCTACTGTAGATGTGAGCGAATGATGCGGCTGGTTATGTTTGGCTGATAGCTAATGTCACGTTTAGAGGCTTGTTGAAACAGATGATGAAATAGATGAGTAGAGTGCTAATTGAGTTGCCCATCCCTGTCAGCATGAGCCAACTTGGCATGGGCTTCAATGGTGCCTCTCAGTGTTTCATTGAGGAAGTGAAGGGGCGCTGAAGGTTTCCATCTCTGTGTACAAAATTCTGTTAGCACGCCAGGCCCATCCATGCCATGAAAGACTACCCTACTCTGGCCCACTTCCTGGTCTGTCTTGCTCAATGCAGCCCTTGTTCTCTGCCTGCTTACAACCTCATACACGCACACACACTGTCTTGCACACTCAGGCACACACGCAATGTTAGAGAACGTTTTAGAGGCCCTTATCTTGGCGGTGTAGAGAAAAGTGTGATTTTTTTTGTTGCCAATTTCCTGCAATTCTACACATTTCTCCATGGAGCCGAGAGACATTTTTTGCAGTTTTAAAGCTAATTTCCTGTGATGCTACACATTTTTTGCATGGAGCTGAGAGAAAAGGTTCCAGTTTTAAAGTGAATTTCCTGCTATTCTACATATTCTGCCATGGAGATGAGAAAATATTGCAATTTTAAAGCTAATTTCCCGCAATGGCTAATGCCATGTTATTTTACTCAAACATAATAACAAAATCAATACTGCTAAATGAATTGTTTGGAATCTTCCATTCCCTCTGACTGTCTAGCTTTTATTTGGTGATTATTAGTTCTCAAATATTATATTGTAAAAATATATAGGTCCATTATCTTTCCTACATACTTTATATCTGCTTTAAGTCGTTTAAAAGTTCACACTGAAAGCCTTTTTCCATCCCAATTAATGTGGGGTAATTAATTCATTTCCCCAAACATTTTTTACACTGTTTGGTCTTAGGCGGCCTGAAAAAACACTTAGGCGGCCCACCCAAGGATTTCAATGGCAAAAACACCACACACACTGAGATCAGCTTCAATTACAGCTTCTACCAGCAGAGGGAGTCCTCCACTCACACACCAGTGATGACAACACCAGGGTCACATGCAACAAATCCTCTAGGCTGTCTCTGGGATGGAAAGGGACTGACAGGCAGGGAGGGAGGAAGGTGGACTGGTACATGTCGCCATGGTCAACCAAAGAAGTTGAGTGCACGTGCTCAGCATCATATCCAGAGGTTGTCTTTGGGAAATAGACATATGAGTGCTGCCAGCATTGCTGCAGAGGTTGAAGGGGTGGGGGGGTCAGCCTGTCAGTGCTCAGACCATACGCCGTACACTGCATCAAATTGGTCTGCATGGCTGTCGTCCCAGAAGGAAGCCTCTTCTAAAGATGATGCACAAGAAAGCCCACAAACAGTTTGCTGAAGACAAGCAGACTAAGGACACGGATTACTGGAACCATGTCCTGTGGTCCGATGAGACCAAGATAAAATTATTTGGTTCAGATGGTGTCAAGCGTGTGGCGGCAACCAGGTGAGGAGTACAAAGACAAGTGTGTCTAGCCTACAGTCAAGCATGGTCCGGGGCTGCATGAGTGCTGCCGGCACTGGGGAGCTACAGTTCATTGAGGGAACCATGAATGCCAACATGTACTGTGACATACTAAAGCAGAGCATGATCCCCTCCCTTCGGAGACTGGGCCGCAGGGCAGTATTCCAACATGATAACGACCCCAAGCACGCCTCCAAGACGACCACTGCCTTGCTAAAGAAGCTGAGGGTAAAGGTGATGGACTGGCCAAGCATGTCTCCAGACCTAAACCCTATTGAGCATCTGTGGGGCATCCTCAAATGGAAGGTGGAGGAGTGCAAGGTCTATAACATCCACCAGCTCCGTGATGTCGTCATGGAGGAGTGGAACAGGACTCCAGTGGCAACCTGTGAAGCTCTGGTGAACTCCATGCCCAAGAGGGTTAAGGCAGTGCTGGAAAATGACGGTGGCCACACAAAATATTGACACTTTGGGCCCAACATTTTCACTTAGGGGTGTACTCACTTTTGTTTCCAGCAGTTTAGACATTAATGCCTGTGTGTTGAGTTATTTTGAGGGGACAGCAAATTTACACTGGTATACAAGCTGTACACTCATTGTAGCAAAGTGTCACATGAAAAGATATACTCAAATATTTACAAAAATGTGAGGGGTGTACTCACT
The DNA here is from genome assembly GCF_002021735.2 of Oncorhynchus kisutch. Classification (NCBI taxonomy): domain Eukaryota; kingdom Metazoa; phylum Chordata; class Actinopteri; order Salmoniformes; family Salmonidae; genus Oncorhynchus; species Oncorhynchus kisutch. Next base: position 28,738,324 of record NC_034192.2, on the reverse strand, counting down.
TTTGTGATATACTGTGTGTGCGTGTGTGTGTATATATATATATATATATATATATATATATATATATATATATATATATATATATATATATATATATAGTCTGCATGTTATCCTGTAATTGCAATGATCTCAGAGACAGAGTGAGTAGGGGAAGTGAATGAACATGTAGGTATGTACATAGCTCGTTTCTCTCAGAGCTGTAACACAACAGGACCTTTGTAACCCTTGCCTTGATAATGTGAGATCTCTGTGTCTCTTTAAACCCAGTCCAAAGTGTGTCTGTTTGAAACTTAAGGAAGTATGTTGGCTTTATTGTGGACAAGAACAATAAGGATGTATTACAGAACAATAAGAGGACATACAGTATATTACACCAGACTTCCTAGTTCACTTGCATGCTCATCCGAGCACACCGAATAGCAGCCAGCCAAATGTTTCCTAACGTAATGAAATCCTATCGTATTCTCTGTAAAAGACAACCCGTTTTCTGTTGCAATCCAGAACAAGCATGAGTAGATAGGGACAACAGTTGAAAAGAAAAACATGTTTTTCCTGGAAGCGTGATTCTGAGAGGAGAAGGTTGCAGGGGAGAGAGGGGTGGAGGCATCCCGCAGGACAGTGTGAAAAGAGGAGGGGGGTGTAACGGGGAAGGGGAGAGAATGGGGACAAGGGGAGAATAGTGGAAAAGGGAGGGACTGGGTCACAGGGTACTCTGCATCAGGGTTGGCTCCAGTTTAACTGCTGGAGCTATAGGAGGCTGGGCTAGGTCCTAGGAGGCAGACATGGGCACGAGAGTAGTATATTACCCCTTTATGATGGCAAAGGAGTGAGAGAGAAGTAGAACAATGGGGGGGAAGGGGAAAAAAGGAAGATTTAATGAGAGTTGGGGAGGATAGGGGGGGGTCAAAAAGAGGTGAGAGCCACAGTTTCTTTAAGAGACCACAGTTGTGGTTCAGCCAGGTTGCCTGCTGGTAAAAAGCATTCTTATTAGAAGTAGTGGTTGCTAAAAAGAATGGAAAAGCCCAAAATGAGAAAAATTCAGACCTTTGTTGCCTATCATACCCATGCTGTGGGGTAGTCAGAGCAGAGGCCCATCCAAATCCACCTTAAACAGTGAGGAAGGGTTCTTACTAGAGACGGGTCTTCTGTCTCTGAGCTCAGGGAGCCGTCACTCAGGGAGCCTGAAGGGAAGGGAAGGTCCTCCTCAGCCCCCTCCCCCAGCGAGGGAAACACAGACAGCCCCCCCACCTCGTCCTCCACCATGCCGTCCAGGCTGTCTGTGAGAGCAGCCAGCAGCGCCGCATTCTCATCTATCTGGAGGGGGCAGGAGAGAGAGAGGGCATCAGTGAACGCACCACCCACTTATAACACAGTTCATTCTCATCTTCTATCTGGAGGGGGCAGGAGAGCGAGAGGGCATCAGTGAACGCACCACCCACTTACAACACAGTTCATTCTCATCTTCTATCTGGAGGGGGCAGGAGAGCAAGAGGGCATCAGTGAACACACCACCCACTTACAACACAGTTCATTCTCATCTTCTATCTGGAGGGGGCAGGAGAGCGAGAGGGCATCAGTGAACGCACTACCCACTTACAACACAGTTCATTCCCCTCTGCTAGGGGGCAGGAGGAGGTGGGGGTGTAAGTGAGGATACCACTCACATAGTTCCTTACAACACAGAGTATTTTGCTTATAAAATTCCACTCTTTCCCTGTAGTCTGAGGGGCGCCAACCATCCACACACTGTGTTGTTCGTTTCAACAGCAGCCATCTCGCTAAGAAGCATCGAGTCTGGTGGTGGGATGATAGCGGAGCGGAGACAGCCTACGGGAAGTGAGCGAGGTTTCATTTTACACCCCCCACCCTCCCATCTGAAGGTTAAATGAACTAAGCTGGGAGATCAATGGGATTCCACACAGGCATCCAAAACAAGGACTGGGGGGAATCGTCCCAATCCAACTCCTATGTCTCCAAAATCAATCTGAACAAGGAATTATGATCAAGTGGATGGTAAGGTAAAAATAGACCCAGTGTTGTGTTAGTGGATGATGCTTATGAACACATTATACGAGGTTTGTGCATTAGACAGATTGATAACGATCACCGAGGGGAATTCTAAGATGGGAGTCTACAACCTTATCATAGACTCAGACTGGAGCCTCTTCAGTTTACCACTAATGTAGTCCACTGTGTAGTCTAGTCCTACGCCATAGGAGTCTACAGCCATATCTCAGGGCTATTCTAGTCCTAGTCCCTATGTTGGAGTTCCATTACATAGGTGTGGGAGGGGGTGGTCCTGGTGGAATCCTAGCCTGGTAGCCAGATCAGTTTCCAAGACAGCACAAACAGATCTGGGACCAGGCTAGTGGAATCCTGGGGGGGGGGGGGGGGGGTCTCACCTCAAAAAACTCAGGGTCTCCTGTGCTGTACTGAATGGAGGCAGCGGAGATGTCTGATTGGTCGTTGCACCAGTGGAGCTCGCTGAGGCAGTTGACTGAGTCAAAGTCGCTGGCGTCCAGCTGAGAGAGGTCAATGTCAGGGAAGTCGGCGTCCAGGCGGTCCGAGCAGACCTCCTCCTCCCCATACTGTAGAGAGAGAGGGAAGGAGGGAGTGGAGGAAGAGGGAAGAAAGGTCACTTTAGACTCTTGTTATATCAAAGGGCGACTCATTAAGAAACAGTACATTGAAGATATCTTATAAAATATCAAATAGTTTGGAAAGTTCATGGGAAAAATCATCAGCATTAGTAAGCTCATGTTAATGACACAGTGAGTAAACTACTACAGTACAGAACAGTGTGGTTGTCAATGACACAGAGCCCTCTGAAAGAGACAGTCCCCCCCTAATCTCTCTGCACACGCTCATTATAACTGATGGACATAGTGATGAAACATGTGCCACACAAAGTCACGAGACTGAGACCACCGCCTCCTAATGAGCCCTAGTGAAAGACTGAGACCACCGTCTCCTAATGAGCCCTAGTGAAAGACTGAGACCACCGCCTCCTAATGAGCCCTAGTGAAAGACTGAGACCGTCTCCTACTTTTATTTTACCTTTATTTAACCAGACATGTCAGTTAAGAACAAATTCTTATTTTCAATGACGGCCTAGGAACAGTGGGTTAACTGCCTGTTCAGGGGAAGAACGACCTTGTCAGCTCGGGGGTTTGAACTTGTAACCTTACGGTTACTAGTCCAACGCTCTAACCACTAGGCTACCCTGCCGCCCCAGTGAAACCCTGCCGCCCCAGTAATGAGCCCTAGTGAAAGACTGAGACCACCGTCTCCTAATGAGCCCTAGTGAAACACTGAGACCACCGTCTTCTAATGAGCCCTAGTGAAAGTGTAATATTATATAACACAGTTGACTTGGCGGTCCACGGATAGTAAAAGTATTTTGGGGTATAAGCCAGTGTGAAGGGAAGTGATCCTAGTCACCTCAGGGGAGAGATGGAAACCAAATTTCAAGGAGAGAGGGACAGAACAAGAAATAGGCTCTGCCTGTGGAGAGTGGAGCTGGAGAGGAGGACATGGAGGAGACTTGTACTGTCTGTGTGTGTGTGTGTGTGTGTGTGTGGCTGATAGCCTTCTCCACCTGTTGTCTTTGGAATGCCAGAAGAGGGGACACTTGTATACAGGGTGTGCCTGCCTTTGACAATGCAGTTTGCAGGAGGTCCCTAGCGTAGCTTAACCACAACCTGAATATTCTGTGCCACAGAGCCCTAGCTATGCATCTTTGATGAGTGACTAACACTAAATACTCCAGCTCTGTTTCACGTCGCAACCGTCTCCGCTAACCAATCCAATCCAATTCCACTCATTTCATTAAACTGGCTTTGGGGTCAGCCCGGTTTCAACCAATCATCAGCCATCACTTCCAAAGACACTTTCTGGGGACAATGAGATGGGCAGTCGCATAGACACAAGTAGAACAAGTGTCATTTTGTCCTTTCTAACACATATTACATTTTCAGGACATAGATGTGCCACAAACTATCAGTGCCTCCTTGTCTAGTTAGTGAGATGTACCCAAACCTTATCACAGGAAGGATGTGTGTTCTCTTCGATATAACACCAACACTCAGTGACATTTTAGCAACTGTTTGTTGGATCAAAGATTAGGGTGTAATAAATTGATACCATTTATGAGTTCATAAATTGCAGATGTAGAGCAACACAGTTGTAGTGTAATGAACAAATGACTGGTTACTCAAGCAAACTGAATTAAGATGTTCTATGAGAGAGAGTGAGTGAGTGAGTGAGTGAGTGAGTGAGTGAGTGAGTGAGTGAGTGAGTGAGTGAGTGAGTGAGTGAGAGAGAGAGCTGTGGTGGCAGCCTGGCTGGTGTGATATCTCAGAAGTTGACTCATTCACTCCCCCTAGCTAAGTTTACCCCTCCACCTCCCCCCTCCATCCTCCTTCTCCCCCCCTCTAGTCCCTCTCAGGAAAATAAGAGGCCAGGCTAATCAATTTCAACAAAGTCCGACCGTTCTTTATTTCCAGGCAGGCTTTGTCTTTTTTACCTGTTTTTCCCCTCCCTTCTCTCCAGTCTCCTTTGCAGACTGCCTGGATATCAATCAATAAAAACATCCTTGGGCTCTGAAGGTTTAAGGTCACAGGCAGAACGGTCAGACACACACACACACACACACACACACACACACACACACACACACACACACACAGCTAACGCATTTGCAGTTACTTGAGGGATGTGCCATGGACATGCATAATGACCCATTATCAGGAGCAGTCACAGCAGCCATGCTCTATGTAGCAGAGGACATAAGAGTGGCAGATTGAATCACATACCAGAACCACACCATTGCCTTATTTGAAGTGGATCTGGCCTCCGGAATCATTTAGTCATATCACATGCTGCTCACACACTGACTGTGGGGATAATGGGAGTGAGCATTAGAAGCCACTCCATTCAAATCAAGGGTCTTGTCCTCTGACACTCCACCCACAAATCCACACTGGTGGCCAATCAACTGAACTGAACACAAAGGCCACATTCAGTAGCCAACCGTTGCAGATAGAAATGCGTGATTCCTTATTCTACACGTCAGGAAGGGGTGTTTGTTCTACTTAGCATATATCTATCTGAACGTTCCCAAAACGTTGTGTCCTGCTAAATGTGCCCCAGTTCAGGAATCAAAACGCAGGAATGGTCTAAAGCCACGTCTATGTGCCGTGGTGCGGATTGATGCTAAGTCAAAACAAGGTTTTTAATAATAATCAACGTATCAAACGCAGAGTAGATATTTTAGAGTGCCTCTCTAAAGGAAAAATGTGTCACCCGACAAAATAAGCTGGACACTTCGGTGTTCTAAAGTGGCATTAGCCACTTCCAATTAAGACATGAAAACAGTGTTAGCTCAGCCCTGTTCATTTATTTCACCTTTATCTAAGCAAATAAGTCCACTGAGAAGCAATTCTTATTTAGAATAACGACATGGCCGAGGGGCATAGCAGGCCCTGTGTTGTGTGGAACTACATACAGAGATAATTATGCTACTGTAGGTAGGCTGCCGCATCGTTGTTAATCAAGCCATAAGATACTATCAAGAACAACAGCAACCTCCTTTCAGCTCTTCTGTTCTTATCTCTGCGTTCTTACTTCTTCTGTCTTCCACCTCATACCTTGTTCTCTCGCTCCCTCGCAGCTGCTATGGGGGACATGTATACCACCACCTCTCAAATATGTGACATCGACAGAAGGCCTAAGGTGACCAGAACACTTGGGAGGGGGGGGGGGCAGTATGGAATGTCAATTATGCACTCTTTTAGATGCCCCTGTCTGCTTACAACCAACAGCCTTGATATGCTGCATTCAAAATAGGAAGGGAGGGGTGGAGAAAATAATAATAGAATCAATGCTTTGTTGAATTTCCATTTGTGTTCGCTTAGGCGACACTTTCCTCTCCGTTCATTCAAAAACGGCAATGACATCTATATCGACTCCCCGTAAAACTAATTACAGACGGCGTATGAAGGAGCTCTATAGCGTGCGTTGTGTTACATAAAACGCACACAGTCATGTGCAGTCATGTGCTACAAAGTCATGTGGAACGAGTCGCACAGTGCGGGTCACTGCTCTCTCTCTCTCCCAAAGCACAACCATACAAGGACAACCTGTAGGCTAGTGAGGACAGGGAGCATTGACTACTGTTACAGCTACTGTTACAGCTACTGTTACTAAAACCACTGTGGTGTCTGGATTGTGAATGAATAGACAACTACAGTGCAATGACATCTTTGTCAACTGAACTGACAGACAACTGTCCTTCACTTTCAGGTCTTCAAAAGAGAAATAGTAAACCCTTTAGCTTTGAGGTATCTTACTATGCCCATCAAAAGGGCTCAACTCCACATCAGAGAGAAAGAGAGAGAGAGGGAGAGCGAGCCCCTGTCCTAAACTCCTGACTACCCAGCCTTTGGGAGGAAGAAAGGACCACCCCTTGAGATTCAGCAATACCTACCAAGTCCTGTGATTTAATAAGCAAACAGGTTGCTCATTCATCTCCAGCACTTGCTAGCTAATAGGCTCTTATCTAGGTGCCCTGTTCCCTTTGAGCCCCTTGCTATCTAAGGTATGTTATATATAGCTGTTATCCTCAGTCTTATGACTGGCTCTTACACAAGCTGCTTGTGACGGGCCAGCCAGGCTTTAGATTCTGGCCATGCCAAATGCAGATGGGCTCTGCTCTATTCAGCCTCTCCAGGAAACAGACACGCAGACGGCTAGACAGTTAGGAAGCCAGACAGACACTCATACGCACACGACACTCAAGCTGTAACTGTAAATGCAAATGAATGGACAAGATGGGTTCAATCCAACGTCATCTTCAATCGTCTCATTTAACAAATCCACAACAAACAAATAGCCGCCATGTCTATAATACTCCTCTAGGAGTCTCTGTAGTCTTTCCCTATGAGGAGTAGTGATGACTTGTAAAGTCTAGCTGTGAGGTCAAAGGTCAATGTGCATCCTGTTAGTTTCCCCTGACCCTCAACTACATGACAGCTAGCCTAACGTGACTAATATGACCCATCTCTAGAAACAGATGGACTAACTGAATATTGACGAGAGAGAGAGGCTTTTGATGAATGAAATTCCAGATTGGCAAGCACTTGTCCTGCTTGAATTGTGATTTGTGAGTGGGGGCTATTAGATTTGTTCCTCATGAAGCCTCTCTGAAAGAAGGATGTCTCCTCTAACCATTTTTATTAACTGCAAACAGTCGGTTAGTAGAAGAAGTAGGTCAGTTAAAGTGGGATCTGGGAGAGCCATGTACTATACACTCAATTACTGATTGTTCCTGTCATGGCCATCATTCAGTGGGATTGATACGTAAGTCTTCCTTACAGGTCCAGTAAGCAGTTTATTACTTTGTTTAGCCTGGGTACAGTGTCCTTATGGCTTAAAAATGGAGTGCCTGAGTGCCCCTCTCAGTCCCATCAGACATTGGCTCACTTTCAGCGCACCTTTTATCTCCCATGAAGCAACAAGACGATTGTTGTAATTAGATATGCATCTTATTGAGCTCCTGTTTGAGGACCCAAGGAGAAGCATCCAGGAGTCCATCTAGCTAAACAATAGAGTTGGCAGTACAGTTGGCTAATATATCCATTGTGCCACTCCAAACCGTCTATTGTTTTGTGTTTTGTTGTGTTTGTTCGCGATGCAGAACTGGGGGTTATTGTCTTGGAAACCTTCTTAACCCCTGTTTATTTTCTACAGATTGTCGAGATTTAACGTGAATTAGAACAATTGCAGTGTTTGGATTGGGGGCCCTTCCCCTGGCCACTGCTTACTCTTGTAGAATAGATCCTTTACACTCACCTAACCTCTATCCAACCCCTCACTGACAGTCACACTCTGACAGTAACATACTGTAATCTGTTCTCTATCCAGACAGGAACACACGCCCACGACAACACTAAATCTGGACTAAATCAGCCACCGGCTGGTGTGAAGAAGGGCTGATGACGATCGAAGGCAGATTCTGACAGATGACCCAATATTAGCTGTGCTCTGACCTAGAGAAGTTATTACGGGACCCTTGTGTTCCTTTGGGTGCCCTCAGCAGTCACCAAACAGTGCAGTGGCCACACCCCTTTTGAATCCCATTTAACTGTTGTCAGATTAGTAGTCAAACTAAGTCTGAGTGGTCCTGGATGAGGCGCGTATCAAGTGCGCGTCAAGGACGTCCACGGTGCGGGGGAAGAGGTGGGCGATGCTGAGCTGGAGGAGGGATGGAGGGAGAAGAGCACTGGGCTCTCAGGCACACAATCTCTCTCCACTAGGTAGGACAGTAATGGGATCTGAATGGAAAGCGGATTCAGTGCTTAGAATAAGGGCTTTGATAGTCTACCAGTTCATTCTGGGGGAGATCTTTGCATTAGAAAGGAATGGACAATAGGTTACCAGTTTAACACTGGGGTTGAAGAGGAACAAGAATGCAGTTACTATCGTAACTCTTCCTAACAGAGTCAAATATCTGGTGCTTGCAGATCAAGTTGTTTCCAGGGACAGTTTGTACTACAGGCTAGTTGCAATACTTGTGATTCACTCACCTGTAAATCCGTGTATCTGATGTTCTTTTCAATAACGTCATTATCAATTAGCGCCTGCTGCTTAAACCAACCCCCACTCAATAAAAACACTACTTTGTTCCTATAGGTAATGTGTCAATCACATTGTGTGTGCGATAGGAACCAACCATGCCAGACAGAATAGGATGGTGTACAGGTGTAGTATAGGCTTATTGAAACCAAGCTCCACTGTAGTAACAGATTGACACTTTCACCACTCCTCCTCTCTCTACGACACAAACCTCTGGTTGCTGAGACTTTCCTGTCACGTGTCGTCTGAGGCGTGACAGCAATTATTTCGGTCACATAATTTTTTTAACCGATCACTTGGTAATCTAGGGCCCTTAAGGCCCTGTTTGTAAATCCTTAACGAGATTGGGGAGAATGGTGAAGGACCTTATCAGTAAGGGCAGGGCAAGAGATCACAAGGGTTAACAAGTCTCTTAGTCCGTCTGAAAATTGCGGTTTGTATGTGACGACTGGACAGGTTTGTGTTTATATTTACATAGTGTAGTTGCACAGTCTATGTCAAGCCCTTGTCATTTATATCAGGTACAGACTATGCAACTATCATAGCCTAGGCTAAATCTCCATTTTGCGTCGAATCAGATGACTGACAACTTCCCTTCTTACGTCATAACTGGCACCTTTCCTCGCTTTGGTTTTAGAGACAGCTCATTCTGAGAAACCTTCCTACACTCACCTGTTCTGACTCTGATCCTACACTGACTACTATACTGGACCCGCTTACACTCCTTCAGAACCACAGAACTCCACCACCAATCCCCCGGGAATTGACCCTAAATCCCCCCCCGCCTCTCTACTCCTCTCCTGGCGACGGTGATGCGCCCTGATTAATTACACTGCCTGTTGAGGCACAAAGGCCGACCACTGCAGAAAGAGATACCGTTGCTGCAGACACTTACCCTCCTATTTTAATAAGCAGTATGTGAGGATACGGGGAGAATAACTGCAATGACCGACAACTTGGAGTCTGAGGTCCTCCTGGGGAGGTAACATGATTCAGTAACACTGGGAGAACATGTTATTAAAATCTGATCATCAATTATTAAAAGGCAAATTAAGTGACGCCATCATGAGTATCTAAACATAAGATGGCAAAAGACAGACAGATTCCACAGTGTTATGTATACTGTATGTCATATAGGCGGTGAAATCGTACATTTACCTTTTTTCAAACATGGCAAAATCTAGACATCGTTTGCTAAATACTTTAGTCTGACACTGCCGTCATTGAATTTGTTTGTGGTGACGAGGGGCACAAGGCACGTTGGTCAAAATAAAGTCATCAGCGGTTGGATCGTCTCTAACCATTCAGAGTATCAAAGCCAATAACACATTTTCAAACCACCGCGTTACCATGTGTGTTCTGGCTCTGGCCAAACCCATTGGTTTCTGGACCAATCAGACGGCCCCGAACGTGTTCACATTCGGTGAAGGATCAAGAAGGTACTCAGATCCAGACACATCGCGGAGAAGAAACTAACAGCTGTGGGCGTGGCGTAGCGTTTGGCTGGAGCTGGGTAGTCAGGCAAGTCAAAATCTTCTTCCACTATCAACTGCATGTCAATCCTTGAAACAGCACTCAGACGGTCAAAATAAGACTGACGGCGTTTGTAAGAAATACCGCGAGAGGGATGAGAGAAGGGAAAGCGTGCCATCCTGTCTTGATACACATTTTTGATGGCTTCTTTTCTACTGGAGGACTCCATTCGCATCCTATGAGAGCGGAGCTTTGTCAAGTGCTGTCGGGGCTGTCTGCAGCGCCAGCCTGGGAGCAGCCAGCCCATCCAACAGGGTAATGAGATGGAGACTGGAGCGACCAGGGGAGTAGACAGAGACAGGCTGGCTGAGACAAATGGGCATGGCAGCATTAGCAATGAGAGCTAATGATCACCCAAAATGCACCCATATTTGTATTCCCAGATAGAAACACAAACAGCTAGCTTTGCTTACCACAGACACGTGCTAATTTCTGAATCCCTGCTGCTAATCAGCTGAATGTTTGTTAGGTGATATGACGCTAAAACGACAACCCAGACTTCAATTACCCAAAAGGTAATGCATGCCTGCCATTAACTGACTGCCTGAGTGGGAGAATACTGGGTGGGTGGGGGGGGGGGGGGGGGGAGATGGTATGGGGGAGAGAGATAGAGCTGGCTACCAAACGTTGGAAGAGATGAAGGATCTGCAAGAGATATAGAGGGGTAGTCAGCACTTCTGAACTTCCGAGGCCATATCCCATTGCAGTGGAAGAATGAGACGCACGCTTCTCAAATTTCAACACCTTTGTGTAAGTTTGCTGGTAGGCTATTCCGTGTCACATGTTATGTTCTTAACACAACCTAACACAGCACAACGCAGTTACCTAAAGGTGTTATTATTACCTGAAGAGGTGATGGAGGGTGGTTTATGTTGGACCAAGCCAGGACTGGGCTCAGCCAAACCAGGCAGATATCATGCCGCCAGGCTAGCTATCACAGTAGGGAATCTTAATGACCTGGTCGCTACATCCTTCATCATACACATCTCTACTCTAACCCTGATTTATGGGCAAAGCAGCCATTCAATTATGATGACGGAGTATGGTGTGTGACAAATCAGGAGCATACTAGTTTTATTAGGGCGCTTCATCAGTGACGGCCAGTTGGGCAGGTAGCAAATGCCTTCCACTAACTGGATTAACATAATGCAGCATAACAAACAGAGGGGAGGATGAGGGAGAGGACAGCCTGAGAGGGCGGGAGGAAGAGAGAGGGAGGGAAAGGAAAAAGACAGGAAACGAGCTTGGCCCTGGTCACCTCACATATCGGTGACTGCGGAGCAGACATATCACGACGCAGGGGCAAATCTGGCTGGGGTCCAGCTCCGTCTAATTCAAATGCAGCAGTCAGCGACTGCCTGATAGCTGATCAGTGAAGACGGCTTGTTCTGTAATCAAATAAAAAAAATGTGTTTTCCTCGGCTGAGTTCTCCAGTCTCGCCTGCGCGACAGGGCAGCAGCAGACACTGTTAGGGATATTACTGGGCTTTCTCAGGTGACCATTCCCCCAATAAGCTGCGAGGGCAATTCATCTTCAGGGCGATGGAGCCAGCCAGACCGCTGTGTCCTTGAGCTATGCTCTGTGAGCCATGTCTCACGCTGTTGAGGAGTGATGTACAGGCAGCAGCAATCTGCAATCAGGGCATGAAGAGCATGGGGAGGAATAGGAATGTGAATTGTAATTCATATCCACTTAAACATAGAGGCGAGGTGTCTGTTCCACAACACCAATACAACCAAGTAATGGTGCAGAGCGCATGTGCCATGCGCCACTGATCAAAGAGAGTCACGGGGCCCAGCAGGGGCCCTGTCGTCTGTGTCTCGCTTTTAATGGGAGTGAACATTCTTCTCCTCTGGACTGTCCCATAGCAACCCTGGCCTGCTGCATATGTCTCTCAGTTTAAATATGGAAATATTTTCTTGCTCTCTTGCTTTCGGGCTGCCCGTCAGGAAAATGTACTGATGCACCAGAATGGGGGAAAAAAATGAATGGCTTCACTTGACCAGCGGTTCCCAAATGCAGTCATCCAAAGAGTTGCATTATGGGTATAGGAACAGTTAGACTAGGAAGGGAAGAAGGGTGAGAGGGTTGGAGGTTTGGCACTAAAACCAAAGTCATGCAGAGTGTCACGGCCACCGGCATAAATCTTCTCAGGTTTCCCCGTCTACTGTTTGATAGTGGCCAAGAAACCGAGGTAGAAAATATCTGCCCCTCTATTTTGGGGTGCCCTGTGAGAACGAATGGGGTTTGTTTTGAAACCCAAGAATTGACTGAAGAGCCGCGCTGATCTTTGCCGCTGGAATTCAAAGGTTGAAAGGACAGCACTGAGACACAGCTGTTCTAGTCTCGCACACGTCGTTGGCGGTCGACGGTCAACTCCGAGCAGACCATTTGGCTGTTGAAACACTGAGACACTGTAGAAACTAGAGGTTGGCCGATTAATTAGGGCCGATTTCAAGTTTTCATAAAAATCGGAAATCTGTATTTTTGACGCCGATTTGGCGATTTTTTTTTTTTACACCTTTATTTAGCTAGACAAGTCAGTTAAGAACACATTCTTATTTTCAATGACGGCCTAGGAACGGTGGGTTAACTGCCTTATCCAGGGGCAGAACGACAGATTTTCACCTTGCCAGCTCGGGGGATCCAATCTTGCAACCTTAACTAGTCCAACGCAATAACGACCTGCCTCTCTCTCGCTGCACTCCACAAGGAGTTACGCGAATGCAGTAAGCCAAGGTAAGTTGATAGCTAACATTAAACTTATCTTATAAAAAACAATTAATCATAATCACTAGTTAACTACACATGGTTGATGATATTACTAGATATTATCTAGCGTGTCCTGCGTTGCATATAATCTGACTGAGCATACAAGTATCTGACTGAGCGGTGGTAGGCAGAAGCAGGCGCGTAGACATCCATTCAAACAGCCCTTTCGTGCATTTTGCCAGCAGCTCTTCGTTGTGCGTCAAGCATTTCGCTGTTTATGACTTCAAGCCTATCAACTCCCGAGATGAGGCTCGTGTAACCAAAGTGAAATGGCTAGCTAGTTAGCGAGCGCTAATTGTCATTGTGTTGCTGGTTCGAGACCAGGGAGGAGCGAGGAGAGAGACGGAAGCTATACTGTTACAATGGCAATACTAAAGTGCCTATAAGAACATCCAATAGTCAAAGGTTAATGAAATGCAAATGGTATAGAGGAAAATAGTCCTATAATTCCTATAATAACTACAACCTAAAACTTCTTACCTGGGATTATTGAAGACTCATGTTAAAAAGGAACCACCAGCTTTCATATGTTCTCATGTTCTGAGCAAGAAACTGAAACGTTAGCTTTCTTAAATGGCACATATATTACATGGCACATATTGCACTTTTACTTTCTTCTCCAACACTTTGTTTTTGCATTATTTAAACCAAATTGAACATGTTTCATTATTTACTTGAGGCTAAATTGATTTTATTGATGTATTATATTAAGTTAAAATAAGTGTTCATTCAGCATTGCTGTAATTGTCATTATTATAAATAAATAAATAAAAAAATCGGCTTTTATGGTCCTCCAATAATCGGTATCGGCGTTGAAACATCATAATCGGTCGAACTCTAGTAGAAACCTCCAACCTTGTCAGGAGATGTCCGAAGACCTTTCTTTGTTTAAGACCTAGGGCTATATGACCCTGTATGACCAATAGGGCTAAACAGTATGACCCTACAGTATCAGATCCACAATTATGTAAGGTGACCCAGCTATCCATGTATACTGACAACACAGTAAATAAGGTCCTGTTTTCAACCTCTAAGAAATTACTTTGACTCTCTAAAATACTTGACCCCATGGCATAAATAGAGTTGGATTGACGCAAAACACATTTTGATCCAACATCCTCATGACCAAAAATGTTCTCTGGCATTAAATACAACCTAATAAAGGAAATCAGACTGACTGTAGATAATAAAATGCCTGGCAGTGCTAAAGTGGTCACCATGAATCTCAACATTCACACTTCTGCTTGGCCTGACATTGCTCATTCTGATATTCCTTCATTCCTTTCTTAGATTTGTTGTTGTTGTATTTGTGTGTATTGTTTTGTACGGTTTGGTATAACTGCACTGAAACATAAGCATTTTGCTGCACCTGTGATAACATCCTGCAAAATATGTATATGTGACCAATAAAATTGTATTTTACTGCTCCAAGCAGGTTATTTCAGTGACAGTAGGCTCCAACCTCCCAAACCGGCAGTTTGCCCCTGCACAGACCCATAGGACAAGCTTCACACTCTGTAAATCTGCTTCTCAAACAGATGCAGACAGTATGGTAATCGGTTCTACATAAACGAGACACAATAAGAAGGCAGACATCATAACCCCTCAGATATCTGCTCTGAAATCTACTCTCTCAGTTCCCCCTCAGCCTGCCTAGCATAGCCTATAGTCTTCAGCAGGAACCTGCATCAACATGAGGTGTTTTCTATGATTCAGCGTTTTTTTGCAGCCCTTGAGGAAGAAGCCGTCGTTGGGTGAGAAAGAGGTCTATAGGACACTGCTGCACAGGGATTCTTGGCCAGGTGAGCTTTGGAAGTTGGGGGTGACTCATCCTATCTAATGGTCAAGCAGAAGGCTCTGCCATCTGCTCGCCGTCCTTCCTACTGTAGCCATTAGGGGGCTGATATCCAGTAGTAAGTACCTTCACAATGCTCCTTAACAACAACTGGCTTTGTCTACTGCGGATCCGCCTATAATCACTGCCTCCCTCCTATGCCTAAAGCTGTTGAACTGTCTTCTTTTTAAAATTATGACTAGGTCTGAAATTACAGAGAGATACTGACAGGTATGTATTATTTAAAGCACAGAGCCGTTGGCCTCGGGAAATGGTAGACAGGAAGACACTGTACTAACTGAACTCAGTTATAGCCTAAGCCTAATATTGTTTCCTCTGTGTAGATGTATGGGGGGGCGGGGGGGGGGGGGCCCGCGGTGGGCTTATGCACCGTTTTCAATAACTCAGTAAACTATCATATTCATTCAGGCTTTTGTTCATTAGACCACACGCAGGACATTTAAGGTGTAAACCGGTGCGGCTGGTAAAGGTTTGAGTAGCCTTCTAACTAAATGTAGCCTATCTTTGAAGCCTATATTAGATTCTGGGAATTCCCTCCCTATGGCACTTGTAACTTGAATGCGCCTCGAGAGGAATAATTCTCTGGCATAGAACACACAACAACAAGTCGACTAGGTAAATAGATCAACTATTCTACTATGGGTTTGTCAGATATTTCTACTCATCACTCGTTTTGTTTGCGGAGGAAAAGCACATGTGGACCGTTTCACCATCTTCAAAGGGCGCCTCATGTACCATCTATTTCTCTGTGACGCGGCGCCGCAGCCAGATGGCTGCAGCGGAAACACTGCTGGGCTAGCTAGGCATGACTATGATTTAGCCTAGCACTCAACTCAGAGGAGGTTATCAGGCAACCTGTTTTTGGCCACTAATGAATCTTCCAGGCTAAGCCAACAGTTAAGGTCTTTAAGGGGTAATTACTGCAGGGCAAGATTTCTTTTCCACTTCAGTTTTCCTCCTGTCTATGGTAGAGCGGGCTGTCATGTTAAAGACGTTGCACCAGCTTAACACGTGCTGAGCACTGCACCTAGACAGAGGAAGGGACAGAAGGTCGTGACTGCGGACCGGCAGAGCAGGGGGGGGTTAGGGGCAGGGGCAGGGGGGGTTAGTGGGCAGGAGGGTTGTCCTGGCTGTAACCCCGATGACGTACCCCGCTAACGACCAGTTCCCTCTGGGTGAAATGGCACATTCCCCAACAGGGACCCCCTTAATGGAGGGAAAGGGCTAATCAGGTCCTTCCAGCCATCTAAAATCCACGTACACATTCCTTTTAAACCGCAGGATACATCTTCTGTATGAAATGTACGGCGCACAAATGCCTCACCAAGGTAAGCTAAGCAGTGAATGGGAGCCCCTGTTCCAGTCGTCTGGCATTACTTTCCAGAGTTTAGGAATTGGACCATATCTGATTGGTCTATGGAATAATCCATTCATCAATCAACCCGGCTGTATGCAGGCCTATTAGAGCACAGTTGGATGCCCCCCCCCCTAGCTCCTGTGAACCGCACGTGTGTCATAAAGCTAACAGACTAATGAGCTTTGTGAAGCAAGGGGTCTGATCTGATAGTCTTTTAGTGTAGATTATGTGTGTACTCCTAGACATGCCATTTCAAAGCCACATGCGTTCCAACCAAATTAATTGCATTTTCTGAGAAATTGTGATGAATTCTCTTCTTGGCAGGTGACCAAGACAAATCCTTCTCTTTTTATACTTCAGTGCATTCGGACTACTATGTGTGGAATATGATAGTATTTTCCTAGAGGACAACATTGCAGATGTATTTTCAACACAATTTAACAATAACAAACAGTTTACTCCCTGGAAACTAGTGACAACTGAGCAACTGTAATTCTAAATGTGATTGGAGCACCCATGGAAGTCATTCTGAACTCATGTGGTGATGGTCAACCTGCTGCTTGCTTCTGTACCTGCTATTTCACCTCAGAGGGATGGGGTGGTGGGAATACAATGTGCCAGTCCCATCACATCCCTGTGGTGTCTCTTAGCACCTTGCCACTCCAAAAGGTCAGACCTTTGGGGTGCTAAATATCCGGACTCTTGCACAGATGAGTGGAAACAGAGCCCCCCCCCCCTTCTCACCACCAGAGATATTTGAGCATCTGAAACTCGTGAGGAGACGACGGGCGGTGGGGGCCGTCGTGTCGTATTCCACACAGTGCACCGCCTCACCTTGGCCTGACTCATTTCTAATTGGAGAGGATCCCCTTTCCCTAGTGAACACAGTAAAGCTACACTAAGAGCTAAGCTACGCGGTAGTAGCCTGCACCCTCTCTCTCTTATAAGCCTGTCCACATTAGGCCATATTCACTGAACTGAGAACAGTGTATATACCTCGATCCATCTAGAGAGCATGCAGACCGAGACAAAACTCAAAAGAGTACCGAGCCTTGGCACAAATCCATTAGTACTAGAGAAAGAGACCGTGTTTGCTGTGTTGTTCCCTGCATGGCCAGTCCAATAAAATCACCTTTCACAAGTGCTGAAGTTTGGACGGATAGATTTGGTCCTTTCAAACGGAGAGAAGAATACTACAAATACCTCCTATTCACCACAGTGGGTGTAAGCAGAGAAAACATCAGGCACCTTCTCCCTTTAATCATTTATCATGGACCTGGGTTGATGATAAGAAAAGTAAAAAAGGAATGGACGCCCTTTCACAGCCAACGACTTCTATTGAGATCAGGGTGGGAGGGGGCGACACAAAGGGCACCTTGCCTTCCACAAAAAAAACATTGTGAAGCTTGAACTTGCTTGGCAGCCAGTCATATGAGGGAGGGCGGTGGTAGTAGTGCCACTAAAGAGGTCTGTCAGACACATCCAGATAAGCGGTTGAGACTAGGCTACACCTTGACCCATTCTTCCTCCGACGGACTTTCACTCAGGCATTAATTCTATGGTGAAATCAACCCTAGCCTAGGGATGCCTAAACAAAAGCATTGCTAGGAGACAAATACAGTAATAACCCCCCGAAGAGCACCTGTGTGACACATGAAGAGAATATGTAACTTATTATACACATTTTCTTATCTACCATCTACCAGACTGTTTTTATAGGTTAAGCCTTGTTGCACTAAATAGGAGCCTAGTTCAAATAAACATTGAGTAATGAGAAAGAATAGAGATAGAATAGATTCAACTTGAAGTCAGTTCAGGCACGCTCAGTGCAGTCACACCTTTCTCTTTAGCCCCCTGCCCCTCCCTTTGAGCCAGATGGAGAAAGTGCCCGTCTGCTCGCTGACTGATAGTTCACACACGTTCTCCATCGTCACTCCTCTCATTAGGCGAATGAGCTGTGTCTGTCTGTCAGAGGAGGATAGGAGCTGTAGTGGTGAAACAGTGGTTGGTTTGCTGGTTGGTCCATCACACCCCCGCCTGACTTTACATCTTTTCACTGTCGCTAACTGAGCTGGTCTATTCAGCTGCTTTCATTTCAGCAGCAGAGAAAAAGGAGCCTAGCAGACGCTGCTATCCTTAGCCGACCCGCGCACGCGCACCGCACAACACACACACACACACACACACACACACACACGTGACTGCAGTGAGAACTCAAAGCGTGAGAGAGTGAGAGGGAGAGAACCGGAGAGGGGAAGGGGCAGGCGCGAGTGAGTCAGAGTTAGCCGGAGACAGAAAGAGGTAGAGGGAAAGAGGGGAAGGGGCATGTGTGAGTGAGCAAGAGACAGCAGGACACAGAAAGAGGTAGGAGGGAGAGAGAAAGACGTGTGGTTTCTAAGCAAAAAAAATGTCTCCACTCCTTTAGCAGCCCCTCTTTCCCTCTTTCTCCAAGCCCGGCAGCATTGTAAAATACATCACGTTTGGTGCTTTTCACAACTCCCTGCTCTCCCTCTTCCTCTCTCTCTTCATCTATCCCTCAGCTCTGGTAGCAGGGTGCTGTGTCTGTTTCTGTGTCACTGCCAGTGTGTCTGCCGGTATCAAGGGAGGTGTGCTGTAGGAAAAGAACAGACAGACGGGCAGCCACTTCTCTGGCTGCCATAGGTACAGGGATTGGCGCTAAGCGACCGACGCGGTGTTAAACCCCCACGGACGGCCACACCTTTCCTCCTGCCTGTCTGCCCAAATCTGCTGATACGCACAACACAAGCCATGAAGGGCACATTGACAGCACAGCACACCGGTCCGTCCCTGCCCGGCATCAAGGACACTATGGCAGAGTGGAGTCGTGCGGTGCAGTAGGCAGATCCTATGTCTCCCTTTCCTCCTCCTACACCAAGACTAGGCTACTAGCTACAGTAGGAGCCCTCCTGAGGGAGCTAATTGAAATGCTAAGAAAGTGGTCCTTGTCCCCTAAGGCCTATTACACTTGCCTGGCCCAGATTCACATTTGCTGCTGGATGGACATACAGATGTAGGATCTTAATTTAATCACCCAGTTCTTGCAGGAAATTTCATAGCATATTCAAGGTTTAAAAGGCTTCTAAACTTGTACTTTCCACATTTCAGACTTGATTTGCAAAAAAAAAAAAAAATGCATCAACCCCTACAAAAATGTCCATTAATTATAATCCACACAATAATTCACATTTCCATTTGCTTTAGGATTATTTTCCTGCTGTGAGAAACTGGTTGAATTAAGATCCTACATCTGTATGCTGGTACGTTGGTGACCAGATCTGTAGCACCTTTACAGGGTACTAATGTGCAGATCTCAGAAACAGGCTCTAGCATTAGTCCCTGCTGTGGTATGGTCAGGATTTTACAATCTCCTACCATCTCCCCTAATGATTATGAAGCCCTTTGAAATGTGTCATTGGCCTTCACGAGTAGCCATTCTGACAGCTGCATCATGAAGAGAAGAGCCTAGGCAGACACCAAACAGGGCTCTTACAGTGCGACCATTTTACTTGCATATGCGCCTAAATAGCACCAATTCGCCTAGAAGAATTAAGGATTCTAGCTTTAATATCTCAAATATTTGTATTGTGCTCCTAAATCTCTCTGTGTGCACCTACATTTTCCAACTTAGGCGCACACGTGCTCCTTGTAAAAAAAAAAAGAAGATTATAGCGTAGAGCCCTGCTAAAGAGGGGGCTTAATTCCACGTAACATCATGTGAAAAGGAAATTCATTGGGGTGGTGGCCGTAATATGCTAAAAAGTGTGTTGCTGGTGACGGTTTGTATTCTTCATGGCTTTAACCACTCAGCGTGGGGAACACATAGGAGCACCTTGAGCTCCTACGTTTCTCGCCGTTATCATTTGCTTATTGATTCAATTAGTTAGACGAGGGGCCATTTGGGAAGCTTTTACTTTCTTACCTGTGTTCAGGTTTACCAGACAAACGAGGAATTGGTTCTACATTTTACATTACATTTTAGTCACTTAGCAGGCAATCTTATCCAGAGCAATTTACAGGAGCAAATAGGATTAAGTGCCTTGCTCAAGGGCACATCGACAGATTTTTCACCTAGACGGCTCTTGGATTTGAACAAGGGACCCTTTCGGTTACTGGCCCAACACTCTAAACCACTATGCTAACTGTCACCGCTCTATGATCAGTGACCTCACATAGGGACTTTTACTATGTCGGCTAGTTCCATAAACAAAAGACAAGGTCCAGGATGATGCAAAGCATGACGGCATTACAGGGATTTTAGGCACTCTCTCTCTCCCTCCCACACACACACACACACACACACACACACACACACACACACACACAGATACGGAGGGAGCATGTGTGTGCCTGGGGTGTAATAAATCCAGAGGGAGGGATGTTGGGGGGGAGCTGTGAGGTCACAGCAGATGCCATTCTCTCTTTCGCAGTCTGTCCAATCTATCACTGTCAAGGTCCGGCTCACTGACAGAGGCAGAACAGGCGGCTGGAGCTGGATCGTCTCCATGCTCCCTAGCCCCCAACCAACACCACCCTAGCCCCTCTCACAGCCCCCCTGCTGTGAACAATCATTAGTGACACTCAGAGTACCACCAGCCTTAATCACTAAGCCTTTCTGCAAACCCTAAAAATGACCATTTAATTCAGGGACTCATGTGAGTTTGTCTCAAATCAGTGATCATTAGCTATTATGCGGTAGGTAATTATCAGAGCTGCTAGTGCATTAAAGGTGACTTT
The DNA here is from genome assembly GCF_002021735.2 of Oncorhynchus kisutch. Lineage (NCBI taxonomy): Eukaryota > Metazoa > Chordata > Actinopteri > Salmoniformes > Salmonidae > Oncorhynchus > Oncorhynchus kisutch. The sequence continues at coordinate 28,717,417 of NC_034192.2, read as the reverse complement.
TGGCCTGATGTTGACGAGATTCCGCTACACAATTACAAGGCTGCTAGTGTGTTTGTGTGCAGAGAGAGAGAGAGAGAGAGAGAGAGAGACAAAGGGTTATTATTTTACTGGTAACATACTCTGGTTATAGTCATGCATGCTTAAAGTGGCAATCAGCAGTTGAAACAATCGAAAAGCGTTCTCCACGCCACTGTTTCGGTAATAATCTGAGGAATGGGGCTGGGTAAATGCAACCACTCTCAAATGAATAGACAAAGCTATGGATGCAAGGACTGACCATCCTTAATATCGAAACTATAGCTTTAGCCATGTTTTGAGGCTATAAAGAGTTTTACATTTACTTTTACAAACATCGGAGTAAAACAAGCTTATATTTTGGGTTCCTATTAGGTACAACAGTTGAACTAAGCTCACGAGGCACTTACTGCATAAGTTATATTCTTTAAGAATCAATGGGTACATATCATGAATGTAAGTCCATGCTAACCTGAATCACACTCTGGTGTATTCCAAGAAATGCCCCTGGCGGATTAAGGTTGCACACTAAGCGATGTTTCAGATGAGTGTTCAGATATCGGTCACAACCCCAGCGACCTCACAACGACTGGTGTGCCCCTACCTCCCCTCCTCCTCCAAACCCCACCCCTGTGCCTTTGCTGGCCCACTGCCAATATAATCAGCATTGCTGTCCTTGAGCGCCAAACACAGGGTGAGGGATGTCTCTGTGACACATCATCGCCGCCCTTCCACCCCATTACTCACCTCTCTCCACTCTGCTCTCATCAACCAGCCCCCTGCTGAATCACCCCGACTGCCCCATACCCCACACGACAACAGTCAACAATGAACCCAGCACCCCCCCCACCCCCCCAAGACTTCCTCAATCTGATATTGACAGGGACATGGTCAACGTGAATAAATCGGGGCAGATTTACACCATGCAGCCACGTCTGGGTTACTGCCTGAAGATCACCGATCCCTGTCCCAGGATTCCAGGACAGTGTGTGTGTGTGTGTGTTTTGCCATTGAAATCCTTGGGTGGGCCGCCTAAGTGTTTTTTCAGGCCCCCTAAGACCAAACAGTAAAAAAACAAAATTGTGTGTGGGGGGGGGGGGGTGTTATTAATTACCCCACATTAATTGGGATGGAAAAAGGCTTTCAGTGTGAACTTTTAAATGACTTAAAGCAGATATAAAGTATGTAGGAAAGATAATGGACCTATATATTTTTACAATATAATGTTTGAGAACTAATAATCACCAAATAAAAGCAAGACAGAGGGAATGGAAGATTCCAAACAATTCATTTAGCAGTATTGATTTTGTTATTATGTTTGAGTAAAATAACATAGCATTAGCCATGGAAAAATGCATAGAATTGCAGGAAATCAACTTTATGGAGCTGAGAGAAAATGTTGCAGTTTCAGAGTGTGTTTGTGTGTGTGTGTGCGTGCATGTGAGAGAGAGTCTGTGAGCCTGTGTGTAAGCCACGTGCGTGGCATGCTGTGATAAGGGATGGTGGCGAGGTGCATGACAGTTTGACTGTGTGTGTGTCTGCCTCAGGACGCCGTCGTGACGCCATCTGCACCACAGAGCGCCACGTGCTGCTGTGTGCATCCCTTTATTATCTCCGCAAATGGCTGACATTTGGGGCGCTTTTCATCGCGGCGCGAGACTTGGAGTAACGCTCCCTCTCTCTCAGAGATTCAGAGCGCCACGGATGCCTGAAGGGGGATGGGGAAGGCAAACCACAAGGCAGCCATTTCCTCCTGTTCACCTCACCTCAGACAACCGAGAAAGGATTTCCTTCAGCGCTCATCATCACGACTCACTCTGGACACATTGGGTGTTCCTCAAAATTCATACTACCAAACCGGAGCGAGCGAGGGTCGGAGTATGAGTCCAAATCAAAGTATGCGAAATGGACACAGCGGGCACTTCTTGAATGCGTACCCCATTTGTACATATTTTGAAGCATGCGTCGATACAAGCTTCAACGGAAAGTATACAAAGAAATATGACGCAACCATGTAAAAAATGGCACAAAGGGTATTGAAATCAATGAGCTGAAGCAAGAGAAAATAGACTCCAACTTTGGAATGAAATGTTGCCTATTCACATCTCATATGTTGCCTGACTAATTTTGGCATGTTTACCTGCCTAAATAACGTAGATCACAAGCCCATAATAAGTCAATAGGGCTCACTGGCTAGCTACTAGTACTGTTAGCTAGCCAGATAGCCACAAAGAAATGTTAGCTCGCTACCCACAAAGAACTGACATATATCTTGCATAATATGAGTATTTTTTGCATGTTAAACTATCTTGTTAACTACATTATTACGATTCACATATAGCTAGCTGATAGTTATGAAGTAAAACAGTTGCTTTGTGTATATCTTGTTTTGTCTCCATTGCCATGGTTGTCCTGCTTGGAAGACGGTTCAGTGAATGGGTCAGTCCATAGTAAGTCAATAGGACTAAATGGCTAGCTAGCTACGAAGAATTGGTAATTACCTACAAAAAATGTATATCTACCTTGCATAACATTAGCTTTAGGTAATTATTGCCTGTTTAAATAGTTGGCTAGCTAGATTATTAAGATTTGCATATCTAGCTGATAATTATAAAGTAAAACATATGCTTTGTTCCCATTGTCCTGGCTGGAAGAAGGTTCAGTGAATGGGGAGGTGACGCGTGAGTTAATACAGTAGTGGGGAGTGTGAGTGCTGCTCAAATGTATTGTTTTATGCATTCTCCACACTCTCGCCCTCACAAGAAAGTACCCAAGAGAATGTGGTCGGAGAACGAACTTGGGCGCATGAGAGTGTGGAGCATGGTAGTATGCATATTGGGAAACATCAATTGGCTTTAGCCTTAGCAGCACTGCCTGACAGCCTGCCTAACAGTAGCACGTCTTGCCAAATTAGCCTCTTAAATTCCACACATTCACACAGAAAGACAGAATAGTACTAGAGACCGGGCAGCGTCGTTGGGCTGTCCAGCCCGGGAGACTCGCTGGCTGCTATCTTTCCTCCATTACCATTTTGGGTGCCTGGGTGAAGTAGGCAAAAGGGCAGGTGCTGTCAATCAGAATAGCTGTTGTGGGAGGGAGCTTAACTGAATGTGAGGAGATAACTGGGCTTAGTGGTTAAGCTATTACTGTTCTAAGGGTTAAAAGAATGTTAGGAATTACACTACTGTAATGATTTTTAAGTCAACTGCTGTTTCCCTGTATTTGCAGGGTCTTATAGGCTTTCTTCTGTCTAATTGAGTTATAGAGAAAAACATCACACAGAAATGGACGTTCACATTTAACATTTAGTTGACAGATGGCAGACAGTCTCAGCTCTGCCTTGACACAACAACCCTAAAAAAGATCCTCCTAGCTTGACTAAATAAATAAATAAAAAAAGCTTAAAAGCTTACAGAGTTGGCTATTTTTCCCTTTGGAGACGAGACTTTAGTGGAGAAATCGGTGAACTCTAACATTATTTCACCATGATACAGTTACAACATTTATAGTGTGAGTAAATCATCATGAGCAGATCTGACATTGGTGTCGTGTTGGTTAGCGTTACATTTTTTTTCCAAGAAAATGATTGGAAGAGATTAGAGGTGCACACTTGTTTACCCAGTGGAATAACCCTGTTGAAACACTGTTGAAACAACAGGGACTATGAGAACCACGTCAGTGAACTGTGAGGCTCTAGCAGCATGTGACTCCCCAGCTCCACTGCCATATTTGGTAGAAAAACCTCATCTGAGTAAAACAGGGACAGAGAAAAGTGTCTGCAGATTCTGCACTAAACCCTGCTAGGCTGCTTGACTTCCTCAATCAATCACCAAATACAGTCAACTCAAGACAAGCGCACTGACTGGCTAAAAATAATAGTTACACAAATCTGGCTTTCGTTAACTTGGCCATTTCTTTTTCTAAAATGGTGTGTGTGTGTGTGTGTCATCGGTGCAGCCTATCTTATCAGAGAGAACAGCAGCTCCGGTTAAAAAGGACATGGGCGACTACAAAAGGACACGCGTTCTCTCATCAGACAAGGCGCTAGTCCTTTGAACTTCACAGCTGTCCGATCAAAGAGCATCTTCCTTTGAGATTTCCACAAACAGCCTGGTCTCTGCCAGTCCCGCTATCGCACAGATCCATGGCAATCACACAACACAAGCCTACGTCCCCAAAAGCAAAGACCCCAGCCCAAACACATGTGCTTCACAAAGGTAACAATCAAGACTATTCTATTCATCTCTTATTACATTTCGCAAAAAGGTGATTATACATGAATTCAAACAAACAGACCCAGTGGAGGAATAATGTGGACCAAATGGCTCCACTCTCCATCAATCTCTCTCTTTCTCAGAGCAAAGGCCTATAGGCCACCATGGGGCTGCTTCATTTTCCCCAGCTCTACTGTAAACCTTAAGCCATGCAGGTTCAAACTGTCTCAGACCCCCTCGTATGGGGCCGCTGTATCCAGGCAGGCAGGCAGCACTATACGCTTGTTTGCTGAGGCAGTAATAGTAGTAAATAATACATGGCTGTGAAGCTCGTTCTCCCGTCCAGTTCACTTCATCTCACGAGTGACCTTGTGATTCCAGACTCTGAAGGCCTATCCCGGCCCCATGTTTCTTCCCTGTAGAGGGGAGGGATGTGGACACGCTACACTGGTGTCACCCTCAGGATGGAGCGGGTGACCTCGAGCAGTGGAGCTCTTTATGGCACCATGGTGACCTTCACGCCAGGAGTCCCACAGAACACCCTGTGATTGGTTAGGCTTGTCTTTATTTTATTATTCTTCCTAACTATGTGTAACCACTCTTGCTAATTGTGATACACTATATAAGTGTTTGAAATGTATCGATAAGGGTCATGGGTTTAGGAGCTAAACTAAAGTAGAGCAAACAAGTGCAGGCGTGTGAAGCGTGTTGCAATTGTTTTGGTGATTGTTCTGAGGCAGAGCAGAACCCTAACCCCTGGTACTGTTAATCACTGCATCATGTTCCTGCTGTTGACTGACTGTGTGACACTGTGTCCTCTCCAAGAAGATAGGAGAGGTAGAGGTGGGAAACAGTGAAAGAGGGATTGTGAAAGAGGTTCTCTTAGGACTTTGTGCCATACGTGGTGATCAGTGGAAAGAGACACCAGGTGATCCATCTCCAGGCCCCTCTCCCCTCTTGGGTCCAGTCCCACCTCCTCCCATCGCACCTCATGTCATCAGGAAGTGTCCACCCACTGACTAGGTGTCCCCCGTGACAGTCCACAGAGGAGAGGAGAGAGGGCTGGCCTTGGTGTAGGAAGGGAGAAATTGGGGCGAAAGAAAGGAATGTCCCCTTCACAGCTCAGTACCCCTGCGGGACACCAGAAGACCGGGGGGGGGGGGGGGGGGGGGGGGGGGGGGGTGCTCTGCGCTGTTGACGCTCCGCTGTCATTCACAGCCACGCTACTCCACTAATGGAAGCCCCTGGCAGTGGCACACACACACACGATTCACCAGTGATGGATGTGCGGCTTTGATGAAAGTGCCCCAGTACGTTTCCAACTAGTGTCGCAAGAGATCGTTAGCTAGCCCTGAACAGTCCACAACATCAAGGCTAGTGGTTTAATTATTAATGCCAGTGATATAGAGAGAAAATAGCCCTCTGGACCTGCCGGACAAATACCTGAGGTATCGTGTGCTGAAAATTCCCTGGTGTTTTGTAAGTGCTGCCATAGAATATTTCAGGACAGGTGTTGATGTCAGTCGGCAGCACAGCACAGGGTGAATTCACTGCTAGACGAGAGGACAGAATGACTTACTAATTTCACCAACATTCACATTTCCCTCACATCACTGGAGTCTTTTGCTAATCCTACAGAAACGTCACACGACTGGCCTCACATTCATGGTAACGGATTGTGAAACGTGAAAAGTTACTACCCTTGCATGCAGATGTAGTAACTTGCCCCTTCACCTACAGTACCAGTGAAAAGTTTTAGATCACCTACTTATTCAAGGGTTTATCTTTATTTTTACTATTTTCTACATTGTAGAATAATAGTGAAGCCATCACAACTATGAAATAACACATGGAATTATCTAGTAACCAAAAAAGTGTAAAACAAATCAAAATATATTTTATATTTTTATATTTGTGATTCTTCAAAGTAGCCACCCTTTGCCTTGATGACAGCTTTGCACATTCTTGGCATTCTCTCAACCAGCTTCATGAGGTCAGTCAATCAAGAACATTTTAAGTCGCACTTGAAGAAACCATGGCTCTCAACCATGGCTCTCATGAGGAAAGCCACAGGAAAGGAAGACCCAGAGTCACCTCTGCTGCAGAGGATAAGTTCATTAGAGAGTTACCAGCCTCAGAAATTGCAGCCCAAATAAATGCTTCACAGAGTTCAAGTAACAGACATCTCAACATTAACTGTTCAGAGGAGACTGTGTGAATCAGGCCTTCATGGTCTAATTGCTTCAAAGAAACCACTATTAAAACACACCAATAAGAATAAGAGACTTGCTTGGGCCAAGGAACACGAGCAATGAACATTAGACCGGCGTAAATCTGTCCTTTGGTCTGATGAGTCAAAATTTGAGATTTTTGGTTCCAACCACCGTGCCTTTGTGAGAGAGTAGGTGAACGGATGATCTCCGCATGTGTGGTTCCCACCGTGAAGCTTGGAGGAGGAGGTGTGGGTGTGCTTTGCTGGTGACACTGTCAGTGATTTATTTTGAATTCAAGGCACACTTAACCAGCATGGCTACCACAGCATTCTGCAGCGATACACCATCCCATCTGGTTTGCGCTTAGTGGGACTATCATTTGTTTTTCAACAGGACAATGACCCAACACATCTCCAGGCTATGTAAGGGCCATTTGACCAACAAGGAGAGTGATGGAGTGCTGCATCAGATGACCTGGCCTCCACAATCACCTGACCTCAACCCAATTGAGATGGTTTGGGATGATTTAGACCAAAGAATCAAGGAAAAGCAGCCAACAAGTGCTCAGCATGTGGGAACTCCTTCAAGACTGTTGGAAAATCATTCTAGGTGAAGCTGGTTGAGAGAATGCCAAGAGTGTGCAAAGCTGTCATCAAGGCAACTTTTAATAATTTGTTTAACAGTTTTTGTATGTTATTTCACTATTATTATACAATGCAGAAAATAGTAAATAAGAATGTGTTCTTAACTGACTTGCATAGTTAAATAAAAAAGTATTTTGTAGGCATTTACAAATGTCCCCATTACCAGTAAAACATAATCAAAAACGATTTATTTCACTTACTTGCTGTGCTGTTTCATTGTTCATTTCTTCAATCATTTCATTCTCAACCAGGATTTCTATGGAGCGCCGTTTGGGTCTTTGCATGTCAAAAAAGATACACTACCGTTCAAAACTTTAGGGTCGCTTAGAAATGACCTTGTTTTATAAACAAAAGCACACATTTTGTCCTTGAAATTGATCAGAAATACAGTGTAGTGTTAATGTTGTAAATGACTATTGTAGCTGGAAATGGCAGCTTTTTTATGGAATATCTACATAGGTGTACAGAGGACCATTATCAGCAACCATCACTCCTGTGTTCCAATGGCACGTTGTGTTAGTTAATCCAAGTTTATCATTTTAAAAGGCTAATTGATCATTAGAAAACTATTTTACAATTATGTTAGCACAGCTGAAAACTGTTGGACTGATTAAAGAAGCAATAAATTTGGCCTTCTTTAGACTAATTGAGTATCTGGAGCATCAGCTTTTGTGGGTTTGATTACAGGCTCTAAATGGCCAGAAACAAAGAACTTTCTTCTGAAACGCGTCACTCTATTCTTGTTCTGAGAAATTAAGGCTATTCCATGTGAGAAATTGCTAAGAAACTGAAGATCGGGTACAGCGCTGTGTACTACTCCCGTCATAGAACAGCGCAAACAGGCGCTAAACAGAATAGAAAGAGGAGTGCGAGGCCCCGGTGCACAACTGAGCAAGAGGACAAGTACATTAGAGTGTTTAGTTTGAGAAACAGACGCCTCACGAGACCTTAACTGGCAGCTTCATTAAATAGTACCAGCAAAACACCAGTCTCAATTTCAACAGTGAAGAGGCGACTCTGGGATGCTGGACTTCTAGGCAGAGTTCCTCGGTCCAGTGTCTGTGTTCTTTTGCCCATCTTTTATTTTTTTTGGCCAGTCTGAGATATGGCTTTTCTTTGCAACTTTGCCAAAAGGCCAGCATCCCGGAGTTGCCTCTTCACTGTTGACGTTGAGACTGGTGTTTTGCGGGTACTATTTAATGAATCTGCCAGTTGGGGGATGAATACTTTTGCAAGGCACTGTATGTCACAATGATTCATCGATACGTATGCTATGATGCTGATAAAGTTGTCTCGCGCACCTACAGTGCTGGTCATAAAAAAAAGCTAGCTAGCTCATGGATGCAAACAATGTTCTTCCCCAAAAACATAGCAAAACAACAATCTGTTTCAGTAGCTATAGTTAGCTAGCTAACTATATAACTAGGTGTCATCATCTAAAATAACCCTAATTTTCAAGACGGTTCTTATTTGATGAATGGTGGTCGGACACATCTGTGTGAAGCTAGCCACAATAAGGATTAGCCACAATAGTGGACTTTGCGGTTAGTCTTCAAAATAAAATGATGGCATAATTCTACTATTTGTATTCATTTGCATCACTGTCAATGACATACTTTTATTTTGAAGGCAAACCGCAAATTCCACTATTGTGCCTCATCCTTATTGTGGCTAGCTTCACAACACATAACCCGGTCCGGTCGAGCCTCACTAGCCAAATGAAGCTAACTCGCTGCTTATAACGTTAGCTTTGGGCAACTGGGTTAAGTAGCTGGCTAGCTATTTATTTTCATGAACTGAAGTTCAATTTCAATAGGCGAACAACAAGTGGCAACCTAGCTAATACTTACTCACAATGATTCCTAAATCATTGCTAAGAACAATGAAAATGACTGCAGTTTCTATTGGTCATTGTTTTCAGACGGGATGTATTGGTGCTAGCTAGGTACCAAGCTAAAGCTAGCTACCCCAGAAGTTGGGGTCGAACAAACGATGTTTTATTACCAACGCGGTATTGAAAACACATTGTTCGTGGCCGGTGTTTACAGACTTTTTTGTACAGCTTTGACAGTGCTACTGTACCTTTTTTGACACGCAAAGACCCAAACGGCATTCCATAGTATGTATGTCATGAAGCTAATAGCAGTGACGCTATTACTGTGTAAATCCGGTAAAGGCAACATCTGAAAAATAGCACATTTTTTGTGTGTACCGGTGCTCGACCAGTCGACCAGAAAGCCAACATCACCCACGACAGAGAATGGTTGATTGTCAAGGGCAATGAACTCAATTATCATGGCTTTAATGGATTTCGCCTTTGAGTTGTCTCGCAGAAATTTTCTTACTCTTTCAAATGACTGCTCGACTTGTTGACTACTCGATCCACAAATGAGACATTGTAGGCTAGGTTAGGGATGCTGTGTTGCAGGTGCAGCGCAAAATTGTACGTGGCGTCATCACGTCATGTAACTATGTTACATAGGTATGCACCGCAGCTTTGACATCAGTTTTTAAACATCGCTGTTAAACTAGACTTCGGGCTGATACCGATGTTGGCATCTTTAGCTTATATCGGCCGATTCCGATACATCATGCATCCCTAGTTGTAACGTATTTAAATCTGTGTTGCTGGTATGTCTTATTCCTTCAGCTCGGCTGCATTGCTAAGAACATGTTTCTAGAACATTCTAGAAAAACTTACTACACAGGTTCTTAACAATTCCAGCTCTATTCAGCCTTGTTTTGTACCAACCTTGCGGTTAAATAGCATGAAACAAATGGCCCAATGTGCCTCTCGCATTCTAATGACCCTTCAGATAGAGACAGAGAGACCCCTCTGAAAGAATTCAGTCCTCACTATGGCCCACCACCACCAACAGACAATCATGGTGACACCACCCAAACACTGCCATGTACCCCAACATAAAAGGACAACTCCAGCAGCCTCCACATGACCCGACTCCTAATTAGGCAGGATTGTATTGTCAGTGATACCGCAGCTTGGCAGAAGCCTCTAAAACATGTGCTTGGCCTTTAGAGTCCCTGATGAGCTGTCTGAGACCAGAGCATGATGCATTCCCTTTCCACTGCACAGTGCCATACTCTCTCCAAACAGATTGTTGTTTATTGTTTGTTATTTAGCAGACAGTCTTATCCAGAGCGATTTATAGGAGTGAGTGCATACATATTTTTTTTTAACTGGTCCCCCATGGCAATTGAACCCACAACTCTGGCATTGCAAGCACCATGCTCTACCAACTGAGCCACACGGAACATTTTGGGACAATGTACTAATGAAACAGATCCCAAAAGATTGTTTTTGAGTGGAATTTGAAGAAAAATCATCAGGCTGCTGGGGAGATCCAGCTCAGTCTTGTGACTTCAGCATAGCACCTTCAGCAGAGAGAGAGAGACAGCAGAGAAACATTGGATCTAGTTACAGACAAAAGGAAAACCCGAAATGGCTTAGCACAAGTACAAATCTTCCCAGGCAGACATATCTTCTGCATTTCTAGACTCGCAGCCAACCACAGACCTTCCCCCTTGGCCACGTTATCTAAATAGAGTGTAGAGAAAAGCAGAAACAGTCCCTTGAGAAAGCGTCCGGAAAGTGGGCAGAGTGGGAATCTGTGCAAAGCAAATCGTTTTCCATATCTTTCCTAAAATTACCTCAAGACAAATACCTGCAGAGAAATCAATGAGTCATCAGGGCCAGAGAGCATCCCCATGTCAACTCCGTTCACTGTTTGCCTTCCTCATCCAGGCGTCTGCCCAGGTGACTGACACTTTTACTAGATACATGATAAATATAAATGGGGATAACGCCTACAGTCTCTGCTAATAGGTGTTCCTGTGTGTGTGTGTGTGTGTGTTTTCACCTGTCTGCGTCAATCAATCCATTCTGTATCGAACCTGATGATGCACTGATATCATCAGGTTCGAATAATTTATTCAAAGAATAACATGCAAATGAATCTGCAGTCGTCCCAATGAGTTGGCTCTTGCTTCCTTGTGTTGACGAATACGGAGAAAGGCTGAAAATAAGGTCAGGCTAGGCAGCAGTGAAGCAGTGAAAAGCACAAAGAGTGCTGAGAGAGTACATGAAAGGACTAATGTAGGGGGAGAGAGAGAACGAGAAAGAAAAAGCATTTTGTGGAGTGGGCAGAATTCAAGGCTTTGACAAGGAATAGAACTGACTCCGGAACATTCTTTGGTGATTGCAAAAAATGTGCCCATTGGCATTGAACAACAACGAGGGCCCAGAGTAGACCTTGTCTAAAGGACTTAACTCACTCTTCCCTCGTTGGTTGAAGACAAGGGCTTTCGAGGACCGAGACAGTCAGTCCTTTATCGCAGGAACACATCACTTTCTTCCATGAAGTTAGAAAGGTTTAACTTAGGCTACTTATACCTAGTTTCTAGTGGGGCAGAAGCAGCAACAGTCAAATGCAGCGAGTAGGAGATGTCACTGGGCTCCGTCAGGTTCCATATCAGTCAAACCTAAGACATAGAGCTACAATATCATCCCAAGATATGTCCAGCAAAAGGAGAGAGAGTCATCTTCAATTTGATTTCTCTCTGTGCAAGTCAAGGTTGGGAATCCACAATTATACCAATATTTTCTCTTAGTATTTTTATGATCCTATTTGGGAGATGTAGCCTACCATTCTAATACGCATGTTGGAAGGAACTCAAAGTGTGGAAACCGGTTTTCAAGGTAACAGCCTTGACTGAGGATTGAGTTACCTGTATTGCATCATGGCACGCCGTATTTCAACAGAGTGAATCTGGTATGTTTTGAGTGGGAGGAAATACTATGAGATGGTTTGGTATTCTTAGTTGTAATCATGTGCAGACACAGGACAAGCCAACACTAGTTTGAACAAAATTTTACAAATCCCAGCTGAAGAGACCATCTAGCCAATACAAAGTTATCTTACAAAACAAGGTAATAAACTGTTGTATCCAGGCCCTTCACCACCTGTTGACAGTCAGCAGAGAAATGGTCTCTTATTAGAACAGCAAGAAAGCCTAAGGGTGGGGTGGGGGAGCAGTGTAGGAGGGGCGGGGTGTGAGAAGGACATTTATGGCGCAGGGCAGCAGCAGGGGTCAGAGGGTTGCTGTGAGTAAAGCCAGTCAAGCTCCCAAGTCAAAAACCAGCTTCAGCCCCCAAGCTCCAGTCACGCAACCAACACCTAAGCCTGCCAAGCAAAAGGTTCACTGTTGAACTAGGTCAGTGGCAGGGGGGGGGGGTGATTCTACCTACTGTTCACCTGCAACGCTGGGTGCCATCATGGTGAACCAGCCATTGTTGATGCCAAACCGCCTGAACAGAGATAATGGAAATGTACAGGTTTTGAGCAGCCTGGCTGGCTGGAGGCCACTGTCAGGGAATCAGAGAGTTTAGGGAGGCACTAGAGAATCAGGCCACCAATCAGATCCCTCCCCTGCTCCTGTAGTTTCCCTAGCCAACACACCGTGTGGTGGAACACTGTGTTGCCTTGTTGACGCGGAAGGGCACTGTGCTGGTCACTGAACACCGTTACCAGTAGACTGCTAGCCTCTCACATCCCTGTACTGTTGAGCGGAGCCCTTTTCTTCTCCGTGAGTGGAATGTTTTTTTTTTTTTTTACACGTGTGTGTGGGTAGTGGCTTGCAGTGCACCCCATCACTCACTCACCTAAACAGTTTCATACTGTGTAACATTTACACCCTCCCCGGCAGTAGCAGCCCTCAGCAACATGTTTACTACCTACCTACCTACCTACCAGGGTTTCCATGAGGAAAATGTGACTGGGAAGATGTGTATTTATTTATTTCATTTGATACATTTACCAGATCCATATTCATTGGGTGCATAACCCATTAGGGCATCCACCCACCGTGCTCAGAATGACACAAATCACATTTTGATTATGGTAATACATCTTAACAGAACATGCAACTAATGTAATGAAGCAGCCAATAAAATGTCATTTTCAAACATTTGCCAAAATGTAATTTGCAGAAAAACACAATTTTAAACAGCGCACCTGGGAAAACACTATTCTAAACAGCACAACTGATAGCAGTTCCACAAGTGACAGGAAAATCTCTGTTAGGAACTTAGAAAGAGGGGGAATCTAAAGATGCAACAACTGGGATGGGTTGCTAACACGACTAGGATTGTGCCTTTGGCTTCTGGACAACGAAAGAAAGTTCATATGAAAACCAATAGAGCAGGAGAGAAATGGCATGGCGTTGGGTCCAATAGGGAAGTAAATGGAAATGCATTTGCCAAAATTACATAATTACACCTGCCTAAACAGAATAAAAAAAATAATCATTACAAATACTTCACCAGAAAGCATGACTTAGCCACAGAGGAATAAAGGATCATTAGCTTCTATTAAAAAAAATAGCTGTGGATTGTTTCAAATCACAAGCTCGTAGGCCTATGCCTATTCGGGAATAAGCCTAGCTGATTATTGAGTTGCGGCTGTCAGTGAAAAGCATCTGAAATATGTGCGAAGATAATGTGTCTTGAGTGAAATTTAAAATGTTGAGGCAAGAAAAGGGGAGGGACCACAACACAGGTGAAGTTTTAAAAGTGTGTGCCAGGCGTCCATGAAAAGGTCACCATCATGGTTAAAGTGTTCTACTCATAACTCCGAGGTTAAGTTAACAGTCAGATCATGAGGATAGTGATGGCCTGCACTCATGACGTTACAAGGGTCAGATCAATTGTCCGGTCCATTTCCACAGGGCAGGTTCATGTTTACCCTTTCATAACTGGTTACTACATCACAGAGCAGTGAGGATCAGATAGTCCACTCTGGATAGTGCAGATGGGAGATCATATAGAAAGACAACCAGGCAGTAACTCTTACTCCTCTTGTGTTCAGGTTGCAGTAAGGAAAGTAGTTGTAAGGAGTCGTAATCCCCCAGAGAGCTTGATGATGATTAGACGGCATCATGACTTCACACGGTCAGGTCATCTAACCTGACATGCTGACAACACATCATGCAGATGCAGAACTGTGCCACTGCCATGGCAGCTATTTATAAACTGCACCTTCATTTGAGCAGCGGAAATACAAGGAATCGTGCTGATAAGAATAGTAATACCCTAGCCTTTAAAAAAATGTAGGATTTCTGTTCACTTCACTTACTGTCAGCCGGTCCTAGGCTCTGTATGCCTGGCTGTGTCATTAGTAGTGATTGATGCAGCTACATATCGCAATATTATTTTGGCCGATATTATAGCGATACTTTGACTCCAAGTATTGATTTGTAAGATTTTCTTATATATTTTTTTAAGTGTGTTAGCTTGCACTAGTCGGCTGTACCTGCACCTGTTTTTCAACCTAGAGCCTGTTCTCCATCTTTTAAATAGTGAGCCGTCATGTTTTCAGCACTTCTATTCCATGACTGACAAAAACTACTTTTGCTTTCTCTTGTCTCTCTGCAGCAGTCAAATGGTGAGCAATAGGTTTGGAACATCAAATCGCAATAAAAATCGCAGTATTGAATCACAATACATATAGAATCGTGAGAATCGAAATACATATCGTATCGGCACCTATGTATTGTGATAATATAATATCGTGAGGTCCCTGGCAATTCCCTGCCCTAGTCATTAGCGACCAGTTTTTTTAAGAACAGTGTCAAGCACTACATACCGCCTGTGCCTGGCCACATAGTTGACATAATAACAGATGAGGCATTTACTGTCACCCGGTGAGTTCTAAACCTGTTCTAAAGAACAGGAAGTCAACGTCCATTCCTGCTCTGAACATGAACAATACACACCACTACTTAATGAGCAGGTTATGAAATTGAGTTGAGCTGCCATCCATAACCCAGCCGGTGTTAGGAGGTAAGCCCTTGCCAGTCTGAGCTTGCCCTCCCCAGTCCCATGTGCTGAGTTACCATGGCAGGGCTGGTACACGGCGAAACCGTACAGTACTGCCCTATCAGGACCTTGGAATTTTCCTTTAACCTTTCCGTGGTTTACAATCACACCCGAGAGAGAGAGAGAGAGAGAGAGAGAGAGAGACAGAGAGAGAGAGACAGAGAGAGAGAGAGACAGAGACAGAGAGACAGAGAGACAGAGACAGAGAGAGAGAGACAGAGAGAGAGAGACAGAGAGAGAAAGAGAGAGAGAGAGAGAGAAGCCCACATCTCAGTGATGTCGTCGCTGAACGCTTTCTGACCCTGGCCACGTCCTCTGGCTACTCAGGCCACCAGGCTATTTAGAGTGCACATGACTTTACTACAAAGAGTGGAGGTCATTTAGTATGAGGCAGGCTTCCGCCTCAACCGGTTGGTCCGCCAACAGTGAGGGTTTGTTGTGGAAAAGTCATGCATTTATCACCCAGATCATCAGATGGATGGGCTTTAGGGATAAATAAACAACAACATAATAACAACAGAATCACATGTAAAGTGCTGCCTCGGACATTATTAACTGGGTGGTTCAAGCCCTGAATGCTGATTGGCTGAAAGCCGTATGACAAAAAAAAATGTATTTGTACTGCTTTAATTACGTTGGTAACAAATAATAGCAATAAGACACCTAGGATGTTTGTGGTAAGCCACGTTGCGTCGTACCCTAAGAACAACCCCTAGACGTGGCATATTGGCCATGTACCACACCCCCTCGTGCCTTATTGCTTAATTCTATTCAATTAATCTATTCATATCTACATCTAATGGTTCTCCTGACACACAGCAATGCCGATCAGACTGGCTATTTAAACCTCAGGGTTTAAGTATCTCAATACATATTCCACACGCACGCACTGGCGCATACACACACTCTCCACGCCTTTGACAGAAGAGGAGTCTGTACTCTGTTGGCCTAGCACGCACTGTATATGATCATGCAAGACCACTCTTTGGGCTGTGAAGTGTTATCTGCTAGAGAATGTGTTCATTTACCATGGCTCAGGGCTGATGAAGACTTGGACCGTTGCCCACTCAACCTGACCAGACTTGAATTTACAACTGAACCAACTGCAACCTTCTCGCTCTCTCATTAATCGCTGTTTTACAAACTTCTACTACAAACGGTCCAGAAAAGATGGTAGGGGAAACGGTGCCATTGTAGGGGAATCCGCCCCACGGCCATTGTTATTATTATTGTTATTGTTTGTTGATGAAGCGGAGGTAAAGAACATAACATGGTAAAAGTATATATTACTCTGTTCTATCGCCTGTACAATGAAAGAAAAAAACGTATTTGTTTTTTGCAGTAACTCCTTTCTTGTTGTACTGTCGCAAACAGACGTGGCAGTTTGACCATTAAGGATTCCAGCTTTAAATCATCTAAATGATTATGAACGTTCATCTTATGTTTTTTCAGGAAAGAAATCTTCAGGCCCATTTCGTCTTAACACAATACCCTGAGTGTACAAAATACTAGGAACAACTTCCTAATATTGAGTTTGCACCCCCTTTTGCCGTCAGAACAGCCTCAATTCATCGGGGCGTGGACAAAACAAGGTGTCGAAAGCATTCCACTGGGATGCTGGCCCAATGCTTCCAAAAGTTGTGTCAAGTTGGCCGGATGTTCTTTGGGTGGTGGACCATTCTTGATACACAAGGGAAACTGTTGAGTGTGAAAACCCCAGCAGCGTTGCAGTTCTTGACACACTCAAACCGTGCGCCTAGGACCTACTACCATACCCTGTTCCAAAGGAACTTAAATCTTTTGTCTTGCCCATTCACCCTCTGTATGGCACACATACACAATCCATGTCTCAACTGTCTCAATTATTCTTTGACCTGTCTCCTCCCCTTCATCTACAATGATTGATGTCACCCTTTCAATCCACTTCAATAAGGGACCATAACTTTCACCTAGATTCACCTGGTCAGTCTGTTCAGGTGTTCCTAATGTTTTATACACACCATAAAAAACATAAACATCAAAAACTAACTTGCAAGCCTGTTGACCCTACATTCACACAATCTGTCTCCTAATCCATCAACAATAGGCTACCTGCAGATCCATTGTTTGCCCGTGGCAGTGGTACAGTACAATGACCTGGAGGATGCTGACTATGGCCAAATGCCTGATTGCACATTTAAATAGTAAAGCAGGTGGTGGTGAATATCATCAGGGGACGGGCACACCTGGCAACCCAG
This sequence comes from Oncorhynchus kisutch, assembly GCF_002021735.2. NCBI lineage: Eukaryota > Metazoa > Chordata > Actinopteri > Salmoniformes > Salmonidae > Oncorhynchus > Oncorhynchus kisutch. The sequence goes on along the minus strand of NC_034192.2, from coordinate 28,700,200 downwards.
TTCCAACTTCTCTTTGCATAAGTCAGCCTCATCAGACAGTCTGCTGCTGTCCTGGCCTCTGCAGCATTATGATGACCTGTCTCAACAGTCATCTGCTTTAGTGGCCAGGAAAAGCAAACACACACGGCAGACTACAAAGTGAAGCAGCTGCCTGTGCTCCTAAAGTTTCCAGAGTAAATTTGTGCATCCCAAATGGCCCCCTATTCCCTATATAGTGCACTACTTTTGACCAGAGCCTATGGGTGCTGAATCTGCGTTTCGACCTTTCTCAGCTCTAACATGTCATTTACTCCCATAGGCATAATGTTAAAGCCCTTGATGTATTTCCCCAAGCAAGGTACAGAATATGAAACAGCCACATGATGGTGTTGTCAATATCATTAGAGTTGTTGTGATGAATACAAAACACTAGGATAATAATTCATTAAGGACATAACTCAATCTTAATCTTAAAGGCAAAACAGTAAGGCTTGACTATACATAACCCATTCTTTCATAATATCATATTTCTAGACGAGTTTAAAAACCACGGCTAATTTCAAAAAGAAAATGCAAAAAGATACGACATTTGCATGTTGGCACAGCAAAAGATGAGTCATAGGACAAGAGATAATAAAAACACAATAAAAAGCAAAAACATTTTCTCCTTATTGACTTAGAAGTACACAGCCTGAATATGTAGACAACCAACTGCGTGATGTAGTCAGTGTGTGCCTCACGAGTCCATGCAAAGGCTAACCTTTGATGCCAGTTGTGCAATCAGCCGAAGACGTATTAGTCTGCGTCAATTATTGATATCTAATCACCTGTTTCATAGTTGCTGCAGAAAATTGGCTCAAATTAAGATCCTGCGTCTGTACTTTTGAGCAGAGCTCATCAGGGCAAAGGTAGTGCACTATGAAAGGGAATAGGGTGCCATTTGGGAAGCACATAGAGGCTCAGAGCGAAGGGGAGGGGAGCGGTACAGTGATCCGTGACAGTGCATCCTCAGGCCTCCCTGAGGAGAAGCCTCAGAGCTTTAAAGCCTCAGCCGGATGATGGATCTCTGGGGCTTTGGGAGAGGAAGCAACCATTCACATCCTCAGTGACAAACCACACAGCCAGGCAGTGACACACACAAAACCGCCCAGTAACACTTCTGGGAGATTAGACTCCTTAATCCTCATTTGATTTGATCATTTTGAGTGATGAACAAATTGAAACATGAAAATATTGAATATGTTCCAAATGGATATGGGTAATGAACATTAAAGGGTGGGTGGTATCTTTCAGGATGACCCTCATATGATAATGTGAGCAAATTTGAAAATATAGGGGAAATGCTACTCCGAGATCAACATTGTGTTAACTTTAGCTCCACCAATTGGTCAAAACTGGTTGAATCAACGTTGTTTCCACGTCATTGTAATTAACAACAACAAAATGTATATTCGATGACTTTGAATCATGGTGAAAAACTGATTGGGTTTGCAGAAACTCATCAAGGTAAGGAACTTCCATCTCTTTTTCACTCAACGTTGAACCTAAATCCAATGACAAGGTGCATTTTTCTGTTGATTTCACGTTGAACTCACATTAGTTGACAACTCAAACAAATGTAAATTAAAACCAGACATCGAAATGATGTCTGTGCCCAGTGGGTTGTATATGATGGTAATCCACTCAAATCCATTTAAAAACATAAGAGGTAAAGAAAGAAGCACCCTTATCAGTGATAAGAATCATCTCTGTAACAGTTTCATTGATTGGTTTCCCAGATTAGCACCATTTCAAATAGGGCTAAAAGATACAGTAATGTCACAGTGAACATCCAAACACATAAGCTACTGTCTGACACTTCTCTTCAAAGTGTCCTGTGGATCGTGCCCAGTTTAAACCAGCATCGAACCCCCCTGAGCAAAAACAAAGGCCAGTCTTATCCATCATCTTCAGTCAATCGGTACACAGCATAGCCAAAGCTAAATTAATTTATTCCATCTGAGAGACAGGGAGGGGTACGGTAGGAAGTCCTCATTTCATAGACATAGCCTAACGCATTTGCTCTAGTTACAGAATAGGTCTGCACTTTAGGGCTGACAGGTGACTCAGCCCATATCACGGAAGCTGAACACATAACACTGCAGTATTCCATCACGACAGGACAGCTCTGTGTCTGTGTAATAATACACAGCATTTCATTGCAGAGAGAGAGACTGCTGAGCAAAGTGAGGACTCTGTCTGGTGCAGTGGGCTATATTGTTTCTCTGTCTGACTAAATCTGGGAACATAAGACTTCCGTTTCGAAGCTGATATGACCATAATACATTTGACGACTGAGCCAGGAGTCCTTTTGGACAACAACTCTCTCAGCAACCAGAATCAAATGAACCACTGACTGGCAGCTGTTAAAACCACATTCTGTATGATGTAGGCTATGATGAAACAAACTACAGAAATTAATTTGCTATGTATGTATCTCATTAATATTAGGGGAAGAACATAACTGGGCTACATAATAGCACAGGCTTTTAAATATTTACATCAAAATGGATAATTACATTTGATGAAGCATTTCCAAAAAAATTTAATAAAAATGGATTGAGATGGATCTGCAAATACTACAGGACATAAGATCCAGCATGATCAATTTCTAAACTAGAACTATGTGGTTCAAGCAGGGTTGTGTGTAAGTAGGCCTGATCTTTAGATCCTCTTGACTGGACAAGTCTTGAGTAGACCAGGTGAAGTGGGAAGGTGGTAATTACCAGTTGTAAAGTCGTAAAAACCAGTTGGATGCATTCACATGCTTTGAACTTGTTGAGTAAGGCTGATTGGCCAATGGCCAACAAGCTGCTTCCACCATAAACTAAAAGTACAGCTAACATGCTTGTAAACAAATTATATTGTTTAAAAAATATATTAATAGATTGCTTCTAATAAATAATGTTTAGTTGTTTCCATTTAACTATAGAAAATGATGTTATCGAGGTAATTTCCTTAGTAGGTGACGGCAGAGGTCATCATGTGGGATAAATCAGACCTCACTGATGATAAACGAGTTTCTTACTTATTACCAGTTGGAGGGGCGTTCAAGATATTTTCCCCAGTCGTATGTGGTAAATACCACCTTCCCACATCGTTTTGAACGCAGCATTGGTCGTGATCTAGGCTGCTTAGAAGCAGCAGCAGTGGCGGCAGTAGCAGTCACATGATGCAACCAAAAGAAGGGAGTGTAGCTGTCGCTCATGCACGTCACTGGAACCGCCTCCGTACTACTACGCATAACTGCAGAAAGCACATGACTGCAGCAACTACGTGTTCTATAATTCTGGTCACGAGAATCGAGTACTATTACAATGACCATATAGCACTGTCAACCCAACAACCCGAATAAATGAACATGCAACAGTATGTAACACCGCAACGAATCTAATTATACAATGCTAATATCACTAATGCGAATCAGATCCAGAATGTTTCACCCTAATTATTTTGTTACACTAGGACAGACACTTTTGGGAACTACCGGTAACAAGGTTTTGTAACAATAGCTCGGTGCTTACGCAAACGATTAGCTACGAATACATAATCGCATTAATTTTTCACAGACGGGCACAATATTACGCATTTGTCAATCTCATCGTCATTCTTGCAGCACCTGAAACTCCAAGGACGTCGACCATCATTCTCGTTGCATTGAAGTTGCTAAACTTTGAACCGTGAGAGGCGTACTATACAGAAACAGCAGCCTACCGGTCTAGTTGAAATATCTTTAGTTTTCAGATGGCTGGTGATGTTAAAACAGTAGACTAGTCAACACAAGCAAATTGCATTGTTTTGCAACAGAAACATGAATCAAAACATAACCTTGCTTCCGTCCCGTAACGACCCATTGCTTATAGATTGTTGGCTATTAACGTAGATAGGATGGGGGGAAAATTGCATTGTAGTAGTAGAACCAACATAACAAATGCATCAATATTTCTAGATAACGTTAGTCAAACCTTTGTATAAAAAATATTACCAAAATATCCGTATTTTACAGTTATTTCAATATCAAATGTTTAAAGAGCCACAAGTCACATTCATGCCATTAGTACTAACGTTAGTCTCTAATTTGGCACGACTGACGTTAGTAAAACAATTGTAAGAAGGAGTAAAAGTAGAGTAAACGTTTTAAAAGCGACATATACATTGTTATGTCGCTGTTAAAACCAAAATCATTTAGCACAAACAAAACTATTCAACTAAATGTTTTATGACGTCCTATCACCACGTTGTATGCGCTAATGACATTTCCTTAAAACTCCACGTGAAGCCCAGGCGTCAAGGTTTGAAGACGCCGGTTAGCTATCGAGAGCGGTGATGCTTACAGCCAGACATGAAGATGAAATTACGCATGCTTCTGCGAATAACATGCAAACATGAAACTCCGGGAATGTAGTCCTGACCCTGCACATATAGAATATGAACATCCCTTACCTGGCTCCCGGAGTTTTCTGTCAGGTAATTGAAGACAAAGGAAGTGAGCTCCTCATCTAACAGTGAAGCGCAGTCCGCCATTTTCTAGAGAATGAGAGCGGAGAAGTCAGAGAGCGGAGTATACAGGCAAAGACTGTATGTAGTACAGTGTGATACAGGTCTGTTCACATGCAGTTGCAGCTAGTCGCCGGTTGAGGGCGTTGTTATCGACTGCATAGACTGAATACAGATATACTATTACCGAGCCTAGTAAGTAATGATGTCATAACACTGTTTGAATAAGCAAATTAGATACATTTACCCACGAAAGGTGCAAATCAATCGATATGTAGGCATATTGACCTTGACATAAGTAATGCTTGGAAAAACTACATTGATATGAGCAAAATATGAATTTCTGCCAGGCTAGAATGGACTCAGAATGCGTGTGGTGACTACGATGATGACTCAGACACGCAAAGCAACTAATCTGTTTACACAACAAGCATAACAATTTAAAGTACTGCATATCTATAACTCATATTTGAACATACTTTTCAATTTTCATTTCGTTCTATTTTGACAAACTCCTGTAATCCATAAAGTGCACAGAATTCAGGGCATTTTCCACCACTCCAACAGTGTGCCTTTTCTAACACCCATGTTGAGGTTAGGTTTGCCCCCCACACACACATTTTTTTGTCAAAATCTAAATCTAATAAATGGACATTTGTCATTCCTTGCTATTATGCCTACAATATCCCTATTGACAGCAGGTAAGGATATATGGTTTGCTCATTTGGCCCACCCCCTCCTGATTGCATATCAGTTGGATCATGTTTCAGGGACAAGTGTAAGCTAGGCTACTGCATTGTGGTTCCTCCATCTACTCCCCAATGCCCCACTTCATTTATTTACCATTCACAACTCAACACAGGCAGCTAGTGATGCTTATTGTTGACTTAGCTATCTTATGAAGGTTATGAATTGTACAATTGCCCTAGCAAGGTTTACACGTGATTAGCTAACTAATTGGTTTGCTCACCACACACAAACTCGCACAAACACAGTCCTTTATGCTTTTGTATGCAGCTGATGCCAGCATGTCACACCACTGGACAGTAGGGCTTTGAACATGACAAAGCCAGGGACAATTGCTGTTACGTCTTCACTCTGTTATGCCACTGTCTAAGAAACCGGTACCGGTACTCTCATTCCTATTTTTAGGTCCCTTAACCCTTTTCTATGACGTGTCTTCATCATGTTGTGTTGGACATTTGGTTTAAATTAATTAATCTAAGGATGTTCCAAAAATAACCCACATAGGCTTGCATTAATGTTCGCCTGTAATCTTCCTGTCATCTTGGCCAAGTCTTCCAGCAATACAGATGAATATGGGCCAAGCATGTTGCACAGTATATCAAAGAAGCATAATGCATTTGTCATTTCATTAGAATTTGATTTGTTCTAATATGCTCTTTTTGATTGACAGTATGATTGATGCTCTGTATGTACATTTTAGGATCTTGAGATTAATGGCTGGTGGTTGGTTGTGTGTCTTGAACTCGAGGTTGAATGTATCCCTGTGCGGACCTAATAGAAGTCCTTGGAAAATAAATAATCAGCTCTGATTTTCAAGGCAAATAATTAATTGAAATATTTCTTTAGGATGTCATTTCTTGGTTGGTCAATTCCCTAATTCCTGTCCCTTGATCCTAACTGATAAGTAATTCACAGACTACACCTCAATGGAGACAATATCACTCAGATTGGGGTGATATCTAAGGAAGTCTCAGGGTTTTGCTCGCCTGTGGTAGAGTATCTCATGATAAGCTGTAGACCACACTATCTACCTAGAGAGATTTCATCTGTATTTTTCATAGCTGTCTACATACCACAACAGACCGAAGCTGGCACTAAAACCGCACTCAATGAGCTGTATTCCTACAATAAGCAAACAGGAAAAACGCTCATCCAGAGGCGGCGCTCCTAGTGGCCGGAGACTTTAATGCAAGGAAACTTAAATGTGCAACCAGAGGGAGAAAAACTCTAGACCACCTTTACTCCACACACAAAGACGCGTACAAAGCTCTCCCTCGCCCTCCATTTGGCCTCGCCCTGCATTTGGCCTCGCCCTCCATTTGGCCTCGCCCTCCATTTGGCCTCGCCCTCCATTTGGCAAATCTGACCATGACTCTATCCTCCTGATTCCTGCTTACAAGCTAAAATTAAAGCAGGAAGCACCAGTGACTCAGTCTATAAAAAAGTGGTCAGATGAAGCAGATGCTAAACTACAGGACAGTTTTGCTAGCACAGACTGGAATATGTTCCGGGATTCTCCCAATGGCATTGAGGAGTACACCACATCAGTCACTGGCTTCATCAATAAGTGCATGGGGGACGTCGTCCCCACAGTGACTGTATGTACATACCCCAACCCCATAAGAAATCCCGCTATGCCCTCCGACGAACCATCACACGGGCAAAGGGTCAATGCAGGACTAAGATCGAATAGTACTACACCGGCTCCGACGCTCGTCGGATGTGGCAGGGCTTGCAAACTATTACAGACTACAAAGGGAAGCACAGCCGAGAGCTGCCCAGTGACACGAGCCTACAAGACGAGCTAAATTACTTCTATGCTCGCTTCAAGGCAAGTATCACTGAAACATGCATGAGAGCATCAGCTGTTCCGGGTGACTGTGTGATCACTCTCTCCGCAGCTGATGTGAGTAAGACCTTTAAACAGGTCAACATTCACAAGGCCGCTGGGGCAGACGGATTACCAGGACGTGTACTTCGAGCATGCGCTGACCAACTGGCAAGTGTCTTCACTGACATTTTCAACCTCTCCCTGTGTGAGTCTGTAATACCAACATGTTTAAAGCAGACCACCATAGTCCCTGTGGCCAAGAACACTAAGATAATCTGCCTAAATGACTACCAACCTGTAGCACTCACATCTGTAGCCATGAAATACTTTGAAATGCGGGTCATGGCTCACATCAACAACATTATCCCAGAAACCCTAGACCCACTCCAATTTGCATTCTGTACCAACAGATCCACAGATGATGCCATCTCTATTGCACATCACACTGCCCTTTCCCACTTGGACAAAAGGAACACCTATGTGAGAATGCTATTCATTGACTACAGCTCTGCGTTCAACAACATAGTGCCCTCAAAGCTCATCACTAAGCTAAGGACCCTGGGACTAAATACCTCCTTCTGCAACTGGATCCTGGACTTCCTAATGGGCCGCCGCCAGGTGGTAAGGGTAGGTAACAACACATCCACCACGCTGATCCTTAACACGGGGGCCCCTCAGGGGTGCGTGCTCATTCCCTTCCTGTACTCCCTGTTCACTCATGTCTGCACGGCCAGGCACGACTCCAACACCGTCATTAAGTTTGCTGACGACACAACAGTGGTAGGCCTGATCACCGACAATGATGAGACAGCCTATGGGGAGGAAGTCAGAGACCTGACCGTGTGGTACAAGGACAACAACCTCTCCCTCAACATGATCAAGACAAAGGAGATGATTGTGGACTACATGAAAAGGAGGACCGAGCACACCCATACTCTCATCGACAGGGCTGTAGTGGAGCAGGTTAAGAGTTTCAAGTTCCTTGGCATCCACATAACCAACAAACTAACATGGTCCAAGCACACCAAGACAGTCGTGAAGAGGGCACAACAAAACCTATTCCCCCTCAGGAGACTGAAAAGATTTGGCATGGGTCCTCAGATCCTCAAAAGGTGATACAGCTTCACCATCGAGAGCATTCTGACGGGTTGCATCACTGCCTGGTATGGCAATTGCTCGGCCTCCGCAAGGCACTACAGAGGGTAGTGCGTACGGCCCAGTACATCACCGGCGCCAAGCAAATTTTTTGCAGACATGTTTTGGTACCCTTCCCCAGAGCTGTGCCTCAACACAATCCTGTCTCAAAGCTCTACGGACATTTCCTTTGACCTCATGGTTTGGTTTTTGATCTAACATGCACGGTCAACTGTGGAACCTATAGACAGGTGTGTGCCTTTCCAAATCATGTCCAATCAATTGAATTTAACACAGGTGGACTCCAAGTTGTAAAAACATCTCAAGTGTGATCAATGGTAACGGGATGCACCTGAGCTCAATTTTGAGTCTCATCGCAAAGGGTTTTAAAACCAGCTTTTGCATCTTGCCTATGCCGCTTGGTCATTTCTCATCCATATATTTATATGTACATATTCTTTTTCCATCCCTTTACTTAGTTTTGTGTGTGTATAAGGTAGTTGTTGTGGAATTGTTCGATTACTTGTTGATATTGCTGCCCTGTCGGAACTAGAAGCACAAGCATTTCGCTACACTCGCAATAACATCTGCTAACCATGTGTATGTGACCAATCAAATTTGATTTGATTTTGAAACCATGCAGTTTATTAGGCTACAGATGTTATAAATTCTGATAAACTTCACAGGGTGGTGAAAGTGCGTGGTGATCTTGATGCTCCTTTCCAATAAATATTGAGGGTCTTATTCTGGTGACATGAATAATGCTTGACTACCATAATAATCTCATCAGGTAGACTAGCATACCTGCATAGCCTACCTGCACTGTATCTGCGAGCTGTTGGCTCGCTAAAGCGCACATGCTAAAATCAGAATAGTCACATTTGCTATTTAATGCAGTTTTTGTGACAAAATTATCGGTAGTTATCGGGTACATGAAAACTTAAGCACAGATTTTTGTCCACAACAAGTTAATTTGGTAGAAACACACCACTGGTGGGAAAATGCGCATATTTTCTTAATGCCGATTCTAGAATATTACCATAAAAAATCTGTCGCCAATTGTATGGAAACCTGGTTAGTGTTAGGAATGTTTGTCACCTTACCTATATTTCAGCACTGAACAGGTCATTTGATTCTTGTCATCTTCTCAATTGCGTGGTGTTGTTGTTACTCAACTGTATTGAGTTCATTTCAGTTAACTCTCAGCGTGAAAAAGACATGGGAGGGGGGCCTCATTATCATTTTTCCTGGTATGCTTTGTTGCAGGTTTATGTTTAGAATAGTTTGTTTTAATATCTATGTTTCCTCATGCACATTGATTGATTCATTTATCTTCTACAAAGATAAATAACATTTTTCTAAACTATTCCTATCTGTAAGGGGTTGGACTTACTGCACCCGTTACTGACATGGTTGTTCCAGTTAAGATGGTTTAGGTAGCGTTTTTTTATTGAGACCTTCACCGTAGCAGTCATTCTGAGTACAGGTTGGGGGTGATGAAATATTGAAATTCTTCCCTCTGGCAGGATTCCGACAGGAATTACTAATCACTTCACAAACCAGCATAATATGACTTGCAAGTCTGATGTGGCCCATGAGCCAGGATTTTCAGACCATAATGTTGAGGATAACTAGGCCATAACTAAAGGCCTTATTAAATGTACAATATGCAGTCGTAAAGTGTTCACTTTGAATTGAAACACATTCACTCTGGCAGTTACTTGGTGAAGGCTTCAGGAATAGAAATCAATGAATGCAACAGGCATGTCTCTGTCACTAACAAAGACAGTCATGGGTGGGTATCTCTCACATTGACTCAAAAGACATGCTGGGAAATATGCAAATACGGCTTTACACCCTATAGTGTTAAAACTTAAACACCTTGTACTGAATCAACGTGCTTTTGCATTTAAAAAGTGCTACAGCAAATAAATATGTTTACAAAAACACTAATGTATTTTCATTGAAATTCTAAATAGCTTGACACGTTTAAAAAGTGTTGCAGAAAAGTTTTTAGTCATGTGTTCAGATCCTAAACACTTGATTTTACAATGACAATGACCATAGGAATTGCACAAACAGAACTGGGACCAGGCTAGTGGAAATGTTGCTGTAGACTACTAGGAAACGTTGTTGTCGTGGGCTACTACTAGAACTAGGCTGTCTATGGTCATCAATCAGTAGAGTGCCCCATTTCATCAGTTATATCATCTCATTGATCTGTCAGGAGGAAAGGCCTGATGCGATGTGGGAGGTCAATACAGTGGGGCTGCCTGCTGCACGTTCAGCCCAGCCTACCCCAGTTGTTCAATGACGCCAATCAATCGGATTCACACAATCTTTTCCGAGAGGGGGGGCTAGCACGCCACTGTTGTTGATTGGTAACAGGGGTATTTTGCTCAGTCGTGATCAATGGGAAGGAAAGGAGAGCAACACGTCGCTTTCGCCGCACGTCGACAACATTTCCCAATGTGACGCGGCCTGGCATAGCCCCAGTCACATGTCTGATCTAATGGTGCGGATCATTTTAGGGATTGATGCACCATAAGTGGTAAGCTCTAGTCTGGGTCCTCCTTATCATACCTGTGACTGATCACTGACAATTTTGTTGTGATCCATCGGGGGTCAAGAGGACAGGTCAGCTCATAAGTCAATAATTGGCGTCATCGATACCATGCCCATTATCAGTCAGTAATGTATGGTTGGGAGAGTTCTATAAGAGAGAAAATGCCCTATTCTATATTTACATGCCAACTTTTGATGCAGTTGTTTGACACTATTTGGAAATTAGTGGCTTTTCTTGTGGTTGATTGATGTCATTGAGCGTTTAGCTTACACACATTTATCTCTGGTAATGTATATAAACAAAACAACGATTGATTCGGACATCTCTTCATAGCATCCAATTTCATCCGAATCTTAGGTCACTGTCATTCATGTAACGTGGATAATCTGTACTGAGTGATACATCTAGAATACATTTAAAATCACTGACATGCTCTTAATAAGTCAATGTACAATTAACAACAAGAGCGGGAAAGAGTATGAATGAATGGTGTGCGTGTGCTTCTCACGATTGAGCATCACCTACAATCACAGAGCTGTAGAAAAAAAAACAGCCAGATGTTCAGAAACCTATATGTCTCTCCGCTGAGGCATGTGTAAAATGCAATGTATTGAGGGGGATGCTTAACTCGCAGTATGACCTGTGTGGCACGGTGACGTGGTGCATGTAGCGTCCTATATGCATACAGCAGAGCACAGCACACTGAACCCGTTGAGCGCTCCTCCGGCTTAACGGCTTTCATTTTGGAGGCAAGTCAGAGGCCTCGACAAAGACGCAAAAGATTCCGTGCTCAGCGCTCTGTGATTGGCTGGGCGGGCTCTTGTCTCTGAGTGGAGGAGGAAGGAGAGTGAGTCTGTAGTGAGCTAGAGCGAGAGAGCTGGAGACCCGATACCCCCGGCCAACACGTGCCTTTCCATCACGACTCCCTTTTTCTTCCAGCACAATGCTGGCAGGCAGGCAAGCTCGGCTCCCTCCGCTGCTCACCACTCTCTTTCTCACTACTTTATTGTCGGGCTGGTTAAACAAACTGCCACAACCAGTCACTCAGGTGATAAAGGGTTTCCAAGTCGTCTGATCTAACACAAACAAGCAGTGGGGGTGAAAAGTTTTGCTCCAGCCGAGCGGTCACATGCCAGACATTTCTCTGCATAGACCTCGTCCAGTCCTCCCTCCCCTTTCTCCCAGGGCCACTACCCTCAGACATCGCCCTAGGGCAAAGAGGAGTGGGGCTATATTTAGCGGCTAGGGGATAGAGGGATGCCAAAGGCCCTGTTTACACTTGACCTAACCATCATAGTATGTAACATTTGGTCATATCCCATCCCCTGTAAATTTGAACATTTCTAGATCGAGGAATGAGGACAGAGCCATGATGATCACCAACAGACCAAACTGCAAACTGTGCTTGGAAAGCGCTTGCATTTGGAAAGCCTCTCCCACGTTTGGGGAGCTTCTGCGTTTTGGACTTGTTTGAACAACGACAGGTGTAAATGAATAGAGATCCATATTCTGTTTGCCTCCTTTTGTCCCGACATGGATCTGAATGTCAAATTCAGAAGTCTCTTGGACCATCCCAGAATATTGATCAAGAGCAAACACACACCGTATTTACTATATGTTCCTGGATGGGTAGGAATGTGTAAACACTAAAAGCAACAACAAAAAAGAAACTATGATTAGTCATAGGATGAAGCAGAACGGAGAAACCCAGCAGTTTGTTACACCATTGCCACTTTTTCTTCCAGGAAGTGTGATGCACTGAGTTGCTACAGGTAGGCTACATATCAAACCCACCCAGTGGATGTTGGCTCCTCTTCAGTCTCATTACTGCGCTGTCGAATGACAGGACCGCAGAAACAAGTTCTGACGAAAATGGTTAATTACTCTGACAAATCGAAAACAAACTGTCTAGACAATGGAAACGTTTTCTTTGGGGCTGTCTGTTCCTTGACCTGTGAGAACGTGTGCACTGCATTGAGAGTGGCTGAGTCAGTACAGCGTGTGTGTACATTGTGGGATATGTAGCATTCCTGCCATTGTTTTGTGAATAGAGGGGTGTCGGGAATAGAACAATTTGGGTTGTCAGACACGCTAAGCCAGCAAAGTGATTCCAAAAGCACGATTTTCCACACCTTGACGTAAAAGATGCACACACCACACACTCCCCCTACTCATGTGCACACACATGAACGCACATACTCTGTGCTCGCATTCTCACACAACAGAAAGCTGTTAGGCTTCTACTGCTTGGGACCAGAGTAACGCAGGTGTGTGAATCTGTAAGGATCAGACATCCTCTCCTCAGAGAGAGATTGTGTGTGTGTGTGTGCGTGTGACCACTTGATGGGTGGCTGTCAGGGGGCAGGTCATCTGGCCTAGAGCCTGGGGACGGTATCTATCACTGTCTGCAGACCTGGCAGTCTCAGTCTCTCTCTCAGTCTCTCACTCACTCACTCACTCACTCACTCACTCACTCACTCACTCATAGTTCCAGTAAGCTTCATTCCACCTTCTCACCACCACCAGCCAAGCCCTTCCTCTGTGCTCCTGCTGGACAGACAGGCAGCGAGACAGACTGTAATTAAGATAAGCTCACATTAGAGGGTGTGGAACCCCGTACTGGGGAAATGAGAGATCTGAGTCTCTATCCTATCTACTAAATTATTATCCTCCAGGACACCAAAGCGGTGCAATCAAAGCACTGGTAAATGGGGAAAGAAATGTGAATGTGTGTTAAGACTAAGTAGTCTATTCTATAAGGATATTCCCTGACTACTGGGTGACTGGATGTTGGCTACCTTCTTAAGATAGACTATCTGCATGTGTACATTGATTTGAAGTGATGAACAGAGAATCTAGGATAATGCTGAATTGTCTGATTTGGTCTCAGCTGGATCTCTGTGTGTTTTCTGGGAAATGGGAGAGGTTAGACTGCTGGAGTCAGCCTGTGATGTTGACAGCCCACCTGCTATAATGCTGTGTGAGTGCACCGCTGCAAGATGTAGTCCAGGCAGGCAAACTAGGCCAGATTAGTATTGGAGGCTGAGCCAGAGCATTGTCTTCTGGGTGCCCTGATGCTACCTCCCCCTGCCTCCCACGTCTCTCCCCCTTGCCTCCCCTTCTCTCATGCCTCCCCCTCCCTGCCTTCTCCCTTCCTCTTGCCTCCCCCTCCCTGCCTTCTCCCTTCCTCTTGCCTCCCCATCTACCTCACTTCCCTCCCTCCTCCTTGCCTCCCACCCTGCCTCTCCCTCCCCAGGGAGAGACTGATTTTTTGCGGAGAGCACCGGAGGGGACCCACGTTTCACAACCCTCCCAGGTTTAGCAATAATGAAGCAATGCTTAGCGTTGGGTATAATAAACATTGATCCCATTCAGTTGGATTTTTAAGACCTCAAATACACCCCCCCCCCCCCCCACACCACACACACACACACACAAGCACGCACACAGACCAAACAGACGTAAATCCCGATTAATACACAGTGCACACACAAACATGTGCACACACACACGTACAAATTGACAGGCACATGTCAGAATAAGCAGTGTAAGCAATAGGAGCGGAGGTATTTATTGAGGATTGAAGGACATTAGGGGCATGCAGTGGGTGTAGCATACTTTGGTAAATATAGTCTAGCCACGGTGGCCAGTGCCAGGCACTCCTGGGGGGTTATGCCGTTGGGTGAGATAGAGGGGGAGGGGGGGGGGGGCTGTGTTGCCTCTGGGAACACAGCAACACAGGGAGCAGCCGATAAAGAGATTGGCGTTTGTTATATTTTGGTCCATTCCGTGGAAAGACAGAGGCATATCTGGTAAGCATCCCAGATGTTTGGCATTTAAGCGATCTGGATATGCAAGTACCAAGGGAAACTCCTCTCTATCCTCCTTATGTGAGTTTCACACTGCTCTGGACCATACAGGCAAACACAGGAATCCCTCATGGCATAGTTAAAACACAACATGCAAGAGATAGATGGAAAGTTTCATTCCAAAACGCTACATTTTCAGAAATGTGAGTAAATTATATGTTTTATTGTTTAAATAAATTATTAAAGAGCTTGGTGTGTTTTTTTTTCACTATCCAATCATGGCATAGGTTTGTTCAATGACAGAAAGGTATTTGTTTAAAATCTACCACTTGATGGTTTCATTTTAGAGAAACAAATAATTATTTTTTTATTTTTGCTAAATGCTACTTATCTGCCTTACTCTCAAAGAAATAAGTTTGACATTTTTATACAGTCAAATGTAACACATGTTTTTTTTTAAAATAACTGTACAAATGATACATTTATGACATATTTTCTTATTTAAATAATTAAATGCAGTTATTTGAGATCAGTATGTAAAACATGTGTATTTGACATTTTAGTCATTTAACAGATGCTCTTATCCAGAGCGACTTACAGCTAGGTGAGACAACCACATATCACAGTCCAATATACAGGATACAAACTGGAGGTCGACCGATTAATCGGAATGGCCGATTAATTAGGGCAGTCGGAAATCGGTATTTTTGGGCGCCGATTTCCAATTATGAAAAAAATTATTTTAAAAATTATTTTAATTTTTTATACCTTTTATTTAACTAGGCAAGTCAGTTAAGAACACATTCTTATTTTCAATGACTGCCTAGGAACTGTGGGTTAACTGCCTTGTTCAGGGGCAGAACAACAGATTTTCACCTTGTCAGCTCAGGGGTTCCAATCTTGCAACTGCACAGTTAACTAGTCCAACGCTAGTCCAATTGCACTCCACGAGTAGCCTGCCTATTACGCGAATGCAGTAGAAGCAAAGGTAAATTGCTAGCTAGCATTAAACTTATCTTATAAAAACAATCAATCATAATCACTAGTTATAACTACTGGTCCAGTTTAGCAGGCAATATTAACCAGGTGAAATTGTGTAATTTCTCTTGCGTTCATTGCACACAGAGTGAGGGTATATGCAACAGTTTGGGCTGCCTGGCTCATTGCGAACTAATTTGCCAGAATTTTACGTAATTATGACATACATTGAAGGTTGTGCAATGTAACAAGAATATTTAGACTTAGGGATGCCACCCGTTAGATAAAATATCGAACGGTTCTGTAAGGGCCGCAGCTTTTGTGGAGCGATGGGTAACGATGCTTCGAGTATGGCTGTTGTCTATGTGTTCCTGGTTCGAGCCCAGGTAGGGGCAAGGACGGGGACGGAAGCTATACTGTTACACTGGCAATACTATAGTGCCTATAAGAACATCCAATAGTCAAAGGTATATGAAATACAAATGGTATAGAGAGAAATAGTCCTACAAAATACTATATTAACTACAACCTAAAACCTCTTACCTTGGAATATTGAAGTCTCATGTTAAAAGGAACCACCAACTTTCATATATTCTCATGTTCTGAGCAAGGAACCTAAACGTTCGATTTTTTACATGGCACACATTTTTACATGGCACATATTACTTTCTTCTCCAACACTTTGTTTTTGCATTATTTAAACCAAATTGAACATGTTTCATTATTTATTTGAGGCTAAATAGATTTTATTGATGTTTTTTATATTAAGTTAAAATAAGTGTTAATTCAGTATTGTTG
Source organism: Oncorhynchus kisutch (assembly GCF_002021735.2). NCBI lineage: Eukaryota > Metazoa > Chordata > Actinopteri > Salmoniformes > Salmonidae > Oncorhynchus > Oncorhynchus kisutch. Next base: position 28,683,822 of record NC_034192.2, on the reverse strand, counting down.
TAATTGTCATTATTACAAATTAAAAATAAATTTTTAAAAATCGTCCGATTAATCGGTATCGGCTTTTTTGGTCCTCCAATAATCGGTATCGGTATCGGCATTGAAAAATCATAATCAGTCGACCTCTAATACAAATATTCCATTCCAGCAAACAATGGATATATAGTGTTTTTCAAGAGAAAAAGCTAACATTTGATGATTTTTTTTCTGCCTCTAAAATAACACGCACATGAAAGTAGTCATAAACAATCATTCTGATGAAAAAACACAAATGTGAAAATTTAGTGGATATACAGTAGTGTTTTAGAAAAAAAACTCTTCAGATACAGTCCTTTGGAACCTTTTTGGTTCTAGGTAAAAACCATTTTGGGTTCCATGAAGAACCTCTATGTGGAAAGGGTTCTATATGGAACCCTCTGTGGAAAGGCTTTAGACTCACTTCCCTCTATAATCATTCGGACCAAAAGTTAAATCCAGTTTGAGGCTAGCGTCTCATTTTGGGAGTCTGAAATGGGTGTAGGAGAATTGGTCATAATCTCATCATACACACACACACACACACACGTCATTTAACATACACACAACCACACACAAAGATTCACTCACGCTTGCTCACGCGCATGCACGCACACCAAAAACACAGAGACATAAAAGCTTCTATAACAGAGCCTTCTTATCTCAGTGCAGCACACCTCTTTACCGGTGATACGGCCAGTAATTGAATTGTGCATGAGGCCATTTGCATGAATAGGGGAAGAATTCAAAAAGCATCACGGACAGTTAAACAGACTCTGTCTCATGGCTCCTTGGCTTGCTTTGACTCTGACTCTATGCTCACCAGCCTCTCTGCTGTTCAGTGTCTGGTGTGTTAGTCATATGCAGACTTTACAATATAATCCTCCTGGATTCACCTTGGTTCATACAGAGAAAAGAGCATAATATAACATTACGCACAGGGATCTGTTAGGATCCCAGGACGACACCACGTCATCACACTCTACCCTGGCGGGATGGATCCACCAGGAAAGTCTGTTTTTTTTTGTGGTGTAAATCTAACGTTCCATACGGACTGTTGTGAATGATGTAGCAGCATTTCTAGATGGGAACATTTTCCCCCAGTACATCAAATTGTCACATTAAAAGAGCTTTTTATGTAATCATGCATTTCCTAATGCTGGCTTTCAGCCCTTTTAACGGTCCATTCTGGAGACCCATGGATAGATCAGTGATTTGAAATAATGCTTAGATACAGCATGACTCAAGACATCTTGTGAACCAATCAGATACATTCATTTTTCTTCTCCCACGTGACTAGCCCCAGGGTAATCTCTATGAACCCAAACAAAGCTGTCCGTCTAATACTAAACCATCCAGCCTGGCTTGCACACTTTATATACGCATCGTATTCTCTCATACTATCCTGGCGTGTGTGTGTGTCATGATATATTGACAGGGCAGAGACCTTTCCTGCCAAGCTCACTCCTCTGGTGGCGATCGAAGTGAATGTTTTTACTACACCCAACTGTAAAATATGTCACCCAATAAATGTTCAATCAGAACCAATCGTGCTGGTATGTAAAGGTTAAGGGACTCTGGCTGTGGCCACAACAGACAGTCTGCAACTATGGCTTTGCTGGCTTCACCTCAGTATGATTACATTGTTACAAGGACATTACATGACCACATAGCCAGAGTTGGATCTGTGATGTGGTGTATAGACCATGGACCCATTCCCCTCCCTTCGCACAAACACATCCACCGTCTCTCCCTCCCTTGGAAACAGCTGTTGTTGGAGTTGAACCAGAACACCAGCTTACTGGGTCTTCTTAGTTTGAGCACAATGAGAGGCAGGCGGGGAGGGAAGGGGGAAGGAGGGAAGGGGGAGGGAGCCCATACCAGCAGCAGTTCACCCTGCACCGAGGATGCTGGCTATTACAATACATGGCCTTTCTTATTCCTACCGTGAGAAGGCCAGAACAAGCTGGTCGTCAATATACCCCAGAGCGTACTGCTGGGGGGAATACGGAGGGAGGTTAGAATAGTAGGGATGATAGAAAGAGAAGAACAAGAAGATAGCACTACAAGGAGGATTAGATTAGGAACACTTTATTATCCCACCAGGGGGAAATTGGTTTAGTCATGTGCTTAAAAAGACCAAAGACATTTCATATGGAAAGTGCAATAGGCATCGTATTTACAGTGAAAGTTCAACACATATATGTGCACTCCTATTAACCAATCAAGAGTCTTTTGGTAAATGTATCCATTAAACAGCTGTATTAAAGAGTCCCTGTATCTATACTTCCTGGACATCTTTTAAAGAAGGGTTTTCCCTCTAAGTCAGGCTGCGGATGCTTTTGACAGAATTGTGGATGAAGTGGGTGGATATGTGATGGAAGACAGGGGGCTGTCATCAACCTTTCCCTGCCTGTTGTCAGAGCGACAACTCCTCATGGGCCGAGGCTGCTGGTGGAAATGAAGAGGGAGAATAAGGTTAGAGAGGATAGAGAAAGAAGAAAAGGGAAGATATGAGGGGGAGGATATTTGATGGAAGAGCGAGTGCCGGTGTCAACCTTTCACTGTCGGTTGTCATAGCGACACACTCACTAGGCCTACTCATGGACCAACGCTGCTGCTTGGAAAACAGTGTGAGAATAGGGTTAGCGAGGATCGAAAGAGAAGACGAAGGGGCTATTAGGAGGAGGGGGATATGTGATGGAGAGAGAATGCTGGTGTCAATCTTTCAGTGTTGCCACATCGACACATGGCCAAGGCCAGCTGTCCCTGGTGGCCTGATGTGGTAAAAGGGGAAGTCTTCCATAATTACCTCAAGATTAGAGAGCACATGACCACAGTAAAATCCCCAAATAACCTCTACAAATCCTCAAATTCTGCAAGCTTTCGGAAACACCACCAGAATACTAAGAGGGGAGGGAGTCAAAACAATTTGATCTACATACCTCCACAGTTATGTACAGAATCTAGAGCTATGTCCATAATGGCACGCTTTTTCCTATATAGTGCACTGCGAGCCCTGTGGTCCCTGGTGAAAAGTAGTGCACTATATATGGAATAGGGTACCATTTCAGACGCACCCTAGGAATTTCCCCTCAGGCCTTATACACAGGCGTCAACTGAGTCAGGAAGAGTACAGCCCTTTTAAAGAAGAAGTCTGAACCACGCCTGAAAAGAGGAAATCTTTCTGATTCATCTGTGTGGGTTGGGGGTGCATTCAGTTCACCATCCAATTCACTCTCAGGCAGTCACTGTGTCTGCAATGCAACACACCACTTGTGAAAGCAAATCCCAATACCTTCACCGTCCTCCTCCTCCTCATCATCTGTCTCACTGATACTGACTAACACAGTGGGCTGGGGGGTCTGCAGTCCACACCTCCTCCATCTGGGCTTTTTGAAATACTTCCGTATTGTCTCGTATGCTTTCGGTAAAGCTACTGTTTCCGTCTCCGTACCAATGAGTGAAAATGACGAGCCAGATGTGCAGCAAATACCTGCAGTTGTTGCTCATATGTAGTCATAATTAGGGACCTGGGTTTTTCCTAGTCAGGTCACATGCTCAGGAGAAACTCTGGGCCCACAGTAATAACATGTAATAATCTGAACTCTCTGTTCTCTCTGAGTGCAATGTGAGACTGTGGTTGTGTCCCAAATGGCACCCCATTCCCTACATAGTGCACTATGTAGGGCACGGCATAGGCATTACGGTGCCATTTGGGATGCACATTTTGAGACCAAGGCCATTTCTAAGCTGCAATATGTATACAGACAGTGTGACGGGGACAGGGACCTGACAAAAACCCTGCTAGGATAAGAGCTACCATGACGCCATCATGACACTTCCCCTCCCACGTGATGTGTATCAATTTGCCACAGATCAGACACATACCAGGCTAGAGTCTGGAGGCTGGCACAGCAGTACCTCTGCTCACCTTAGGCAGCCTGCCAGCCACCATAAAACTCCTTGTCATCATTCACTGTTAGCCTTTTATACAGATACAGTTCACTTCATTACACTCTTAGAAAAAAAGGGTTCCAAATGGGTCTTTGGCTGTCCACCACAGGAAAAGCCTTTTTGGTTCCAGTTAGAACCTTTTTTGGTTCCAGGTAGAACCCTCTGTGTAAAGGGTTCTATATTGAACAAAAAGGGGTTCTCCTATGCGGACAGGTGAATAACCCTTTTAGGTTCTAGATATTAAAAAAAGTGTTATCTACAACCTAAGAGACACAAACACACACCCTTTCACAAGAAATGTGATCATCTGATTATAATCTGAATAGAATTGCATTCAGCTATCAGTTTCTCTATCAGTCAGATTGGTGTCTGCTAGACTGAAGTGCAAGTACAAAGTGATTGCTGCAAGGGATGTAGTGGACGTGGGTGTAAGGTTATTAATATGTTATAACATGACTAATACTGTGTATTACCAAGTCTGCAAAGTGCATAGTTCATTGTGTAGCCAACTATTGCATAAGCAGCATACACCGAAAATATCATAATTTCAAGGTTTTCTGTCAGATCACCTTATTTTCACAACTTTGTGGCTGTAACTTATCAAGCCTCTCCTTCCTAGAGTCAACAAGAGCTTGGCATGCCCTGTGGGTGGACGGCCACTAGCCAGGCTGGTGTCACTGAGGGTGTGTGTGAATAGGTAGGTAGGTTAGGTCGGTGTCTGTCTGTCTGTCTGTCTGTCAGAGAGAGAGAGAGAGATTCTAATAAAACAATACACGGTCCAGCTGGTGCTCTGTCCCTGTGGTACATGATTTATATCCATATTATCTATTTTATATCATATTTATAAAATAGTATTGAATTGAAGGCTAATGAGCTCCATTTAACTGATGTAGTGTACCAATCCGGAGACCTTTAAATGATCTGATATGCCCTAAATAAGGAACACTGTTTTAATAAGCTTTTTAAAGTGCAATGTGTAGCATGCAGAGTTTCCTTAATCCAAGCTTGGTAGAGACGGACAGAGTAATCCTCCAAGGCTATAGGAGGTCAGGGGTCAGCTACAGGTTCCTATAGCCGAGAAAAGCATATGTCAGCAGCCTAGCCCCAGTGTGTGTGTGTATATATATCTATATACTCTCTCTCTCCTGCTGGAGAAAGGTTAGTTCCAAATGAGCAGCTAGTTCCAACATTCCAGGGGTGTCGCTTCACACTAGGAGTCAGCTGCCTGGTAGAGGAGGGTGAAGGGTGACCTCCAGGCACCATTGACATTTTAACACGGCAGCATGGAGGGAGCATGCTGCATGGCTCTACTACACTGTAGCTTACAGGCAGCTCGGTGGCAGCGACTACAGGGGAAAAACGATCAAGATGACATGGCTAAATGCTCAACTATTTAAGGTTTAAGACTTGCTGCCACTCCAATCTGTCCAAAACTATGAAATAACATACAGTTGAAGTCGGAAGTTTACATTTGCAACCAAGCTTTAACTTCCTGAGATGTCGCTTCAATATAACCACAGAATTTTCCTATCTCATGATGCCATCTATTTTGTGAAGTGCCCCAGTCCCTCCTGAAGCAAAGCACCCTCACAACATGATGCTGCCACCTTCGTGCTTCACGGTTGGGATGGTGTACTTCGGATTACAAGCTTCCCCCTTTTTCCTCCAAACATAACGATGGTCATTATGACCAAACAGTTCTATTTTTGTTTCATCAGACCAGAGGACATTTCTCCAAAAAGTACGATATTCGTCCCCATGTGCAGTTGCAAATCGTAGTCTGGCTTTTTTCATGCCGGTTTTGGAGCAGTAGCTTCTTCCTTGCTGAGAGGCCTTTCAGGTTATGTCAATATAGGACTCGTTTTACTGTGGATATAGATACTTTTGTAGCTGTTTCCTCCAGCATATTCATAAGGTCCTTTGCTGTTGTTCTGAGATTGATTTGCACTTTTTGCACCAAGGTATGTTCATCTCTAGGAGACAGAACGCTTCTCCTTCCTGAGCTGTATGACTGCTGCGTGGTCCCATGGTGTTCATACTTGCATACTATTGTTTTTACAGATGAATGTGTTACCTTCAGACATTTGGAAATTGCTCCCAAGGATGAACCAGACTTGTGGAGGTCTACAATTATGTTTCGGTGCTTGGCTGATTTCTTTTGACTTTCCCATGATGTCAAGCAAAGAGGCACTGAGTTTGAAGGTAGGCCTTGAAATACATCCACAGGTACACCTCCAATTGACTCAAATGATGTCAATTAGCCTATCAGAAGCTTCTAAAGCCTTGACATCATTTTCTGGAATTGTCCAAGCTGTTTAAAGGCACAGTCAACTTAGTGTATGTAAACTGACCCACTGGAATTGTGATACAGTGAATTATAAGTGAAATAATCTGTCTGTAAATAATTGTTGGAAAAATGACTTATGTCATGCACAAAGTAGATGTCCTAGCCGACTTGCCAAAACTATAGTTTGTTAACAAGAAATTTGTGGAGTGGTTGAAAAACTAGTTTTATAAATGACTACAATTTAAGTGTATGTAAACTTCCGACTTTAACTGTGTATGGAATCACGTAGTAACCAAATAAATATATTTTGTATTGGAGATTCTTCAAAGTAGCCACCCTTTGCACACTCTTGGCATTTTCTCAACTAGCTTCATGAGGAACGCATTTCAAGTGTACCTGTCTTTGTTCCACCTGTCACCAGAGGGCGGCAGAGACCGTCTTTGAGACATTAATGACACTCAGATGTGTCCAATTTACTCATTATGATTTCACTGTTAAAAGATGTATGTTTTCTGTTGTCCTTTGCAGAAGATTGAATTGTTTACCGTGTGGGTTCGTTTCCTGAGTGAGTTTGAGAGTTAGTGTTTGTTGTTTTCTCAAGTGTACTGTGATCCCGTGGCTACTGATTCTCAGTAAAGTACTATGTTTATCCTTAACCACTGATTCCCCAACTGCTCTCTTCTCTGCACCTGGGTCCAGCCTTACCACGTCACAGCAAGCTTCTGCCAAAACATGGAACCAGCAGAGATCACTCAGATCAAGAAGGTTGTAACCCACCAAGAAGCACTGCTGGGGCGGCAGCAAGGACAAATCTCCCAAATATCAGAGACACCTCTGGGCGCTTACCGAATCACTCCAACCACAGTCCAACCTCAACCCAGGAGGAGCCAATGTGCACGTCTCATCGCCCAGTGCTACAGGCGTCGTCGTTGTTCCTCCAGGGAACCTGCACTGAGAAACCAAGATCCCAGCCCCCGAGCGGTATGACGGCCACCCAGGAGGATGTAAGGGGTTCCTCAATCAGTGTTCGAGCTACAGTCCTCCATCTTCCACACCGATTGGGCCATGATCGCCTACATTCTCTCTACTCTCGGGCAAGGCCCTGGCATGGGCAACGGCGGTGTGGGAACAGCAGCCACCATCCTGCAGCTCCATATTAGCCTTCATTGCCGAGCTGAGACGAGTCTTCGACCACCCAGTCAGTGGACGAGAAGTGGCCAGCCGACTGTTCAACATCCGCCAAGCGGCCAGAGCAGTGGCTGACTTCGCCATTGAGTTCCGCACATTCGTGGTTGGAATATGGAGGCCCTGGTCACGCTTTCCACCAGGGTTTGTCTAACTCCAAGGATGAACTGGCCTCTTAGGAACTGGGAGAGGACCTCGAGTCCCTGATAACGCTGGCAATCAGGATCGACAACAACCTTTGAGAACTCGTGAGAAGGTGCCTTTTTGACACTACCCCAGTATCCCGGTTTCCTGAGCACCCCAATCCCCTTGAACACAACATTGAGGACTCATGCAGCTGGGACACACACGTCTGAGCCCACAGGTGTGTGACAGGTGCATGATCGAAGGGTGCTACCTCTACTGCGGATGTCTTGGCCATCTCCGTGCTACATGCCCAGAGCTGACGAGAAATGCTATGACTCGCCAGGACAAGGGGAGACCCTGATGAGCTGTGCAGTTACTTCCCAGCTACCCAGTCACCATCTGTCACTACCCGCAACCCTCCACTGGGATAACCGTCAGCACCAGATTAAAGCCTTCGTGGACTCAGCAGATAATTTAGTTGATCAGGACTTCACCAGAGAATTACAAATCTCCTGTGTGAAGTGTCCCATCCCTCTGCAGATTCAAGCCCTCAATGGATGGACCATTGGCTCCGGTCAGGTGGAATATCAGACCAATACCATTTTACTGCAGGTTGGGGTGAACCACTCAAAGACTCTTAGTTTTCTTTTGATCACTGCTCCCGAGAACCCCCATATCCTAGGGTACCCCTGGCTAGCGTTACATAACCCACTATTCTCCTGGTCCACGGGACACCTACTAGACTAGGGTAAGGACTGCCAGACTAAATGTCTAAGACCCCCACCAAGAGCCTTGCCGTGTTCTCCTGCATCCATTGAGACCAAGACTTCTCCACTCTCCCTCCCGAATACTTCAACTTCCGAGAGGCCTTCAGTAAGAGGCAAGCCGCTGGAGGCAGGTTTCATTCATCCCTCTACATCCCCAGCTGGTGCAGGCTTCTTCTTTGTGGGTAAGAAGGATGGAGGCCTGTGTCCTTGAATCGATAAGAGGGCTGAACCAGATTACAACCAAGAATCGTCATCCCCTACCGCTGATGTCCACCGCCTTGGAGTTGGCCCAAGGGGCCCAATTCTTCACCAAACTGGACCTCTGCAACACTTACAATCTGATGTCTCTAACGAGGAGAGGGACTCCGAGCCCATCATCGTGGGCCCCAGTTCGTCGCACGGTATTGGAAAGCCTTCTGTTCCCTGTTGGGGGCGTCGGTGAGTCTCTCCTCTGGATTCCACCCACTGTCGAATGTGCAAACAGAGGGGGCCAAACAGGAGCTGGAGAAGTTCCTCCACTGTTTTGTCTCCACCCAGTCCAGCAACTGGAGCAAGTTCCTCGTCTGGGCGGAGCATGCTCACAACACACTGCTGAACATACATGCCCGAGTAGTAAGTGAATCCTGGCAGGGGGCTGTCTGGATCTCCCTGCTTTGCTCTCTAACCTTCCTCAAAACAGATCCATGATTTCTACTACCTCCCATGTGGGCTGGTGGCGATAAGCTCCCATTTAATGACATGGCAAGGCCATTTCAAGGACACTTCCCCAGTTCTACATGAAACCTCCCCACTGAGATCAATATATATTCCCAAGGAGCAACCCTGTGGTTAGAATAAGGAAACATTGTGGAAATGGAGAACTGGTAGAAAAACATGGGCAGAAAAATATTAATGGTATATTGTGCAATGAGAATGGAGCTGGGAATGAGTCACTGGTCACACTGATACATGTAGCCCTCCTGAGAATGTGAATTTGACACATTTAGCACTAGTGAATTTGTCAGGGATTGTGAAACGTCACTTCAATTTCAGTCAATACTGTCCCACTGCTCCAAACAGAGCCTTATCCAACTCCTCCTCGCTGGCAGTGGTTTTCCTATCAAACACCCCTCTGTCTAGGACTCTAGGCCTTACTTCCTGGTATATTTTGACAGTTGGATCAGAGGAATTCAAAACAAGACAATTGCCTTCTCACTGAGTGAACAGTCGGCCACGCCTCCCCAAGCACCACTCCCCCTCAGCCTCCCCGCCGCCACCAGGCTCTTGTTTTCATAATGCAGTGTGAAGGTTAAGTCCAGCTTTTCTTGTTTAACGTACACACAAGGATGGTACGGAGAAAAACGAAAGGCTTTTAACCCTTTCTAGGTGTGGAGGGCTGGGGCCCTGGTCTGAGGGGGCTGCAAGGGAACCAGGAGGCCTGTTGGGGCCAGCCAGCTGTGCTTGTGTTGGGTCAGTGTGCTGACCCTCTCTGCAGGCTGGACTCTAGGAGGACAGTGACTTCTGTGAGGGCCCGGGGCCCTGGGACATGACCCTGGCAGTGTGGACGGACCTTTATCTAGCATGAACTCAGCACGCCTGGCATGTGCTAGGACTCTCCACTATTTACCTTTGCCATCCTCTCTGCTCCCAGCCCTCATCTGTTGTATACAGAACTCAATGAACCGACCCCCCACAAACACCCACACACACACACACACACACACACACACACACACACACACACACACACACACACACACACACACACACACACACACACACACACACACACACACACACAGCAGGTGTCTGTGACAGCTAAAGCATGCTCTTCGGTAACATGAGGAGCACAACACAACATTGGAACAATGTATAAGCCCTACTTAAGTAAAAGTGAGGGTCCGTAGGGGGTCCGTAGTTTAATCGTTAACACACGGAAAGTGGGCAGCATAAGACACGCAGTACACTGAGTGTACAAAACATTAGGAACACCTTTCTAATATCGAGTTGCACGGCACCCCCTTTTACCCTCAGAATAGCCTCAGTTCGTCGGGGCGTGGACTACAAGGTGCCAAAGCTTTCCACAGGGATGCTGGCCCATGTCAAGTTGACTGGATGTCCTTCGGGTGGTGGACCATTCTTGGCACATAGGAAACTGCAGTTCTCGACACACTTCTGGTAGTAGGTGCGAATGGCACACAAACTCAATCCATGTCTCAATTGTCTCAAGGCTTAAAAATCCTTCTTTAACATACACTGATTGAAGTCGATTTAACAAGTGACATCAATAAGGGATCATAGCTTTCACCTGGATTCACCTGGTCAGTCTGTCATGGAAAGAGCAGGTGTTCCCTTATGTTTTGTACACTCAGTGTATATAGTATATTAAACTCCACAGAAATAGTCTGCACACAGGCAGGCAGCAGTTAAACACACCGACATGCTGACAGACAGACCTACAGCAACCAAACGGGGGGAACACCATGGCACATTGTCGTCATGTGATCCATCCCAACCTGATATAGCTGTGTGTGTGACTCACAAAGGGGAATGTGTACCAGTGCACTCTGTGGTATGGTGGAAATACAACACTTAAAGGTGAACCTCAACCCCCTTTTAATCAGCATCATTCCTGGCTCTAGAATATATCGCCCTGACCATCTCCCTTTACTCAGAGAGAGAGAGAGAGAGAGAGAGAGAGAGAGAGAGAGAGAGAGAATGAGAATGAGAGAGTGAGAGAGTGAGTGAGTGAGTGAGTGAGTGAGTGAGTGAGTGAGTGAGTGAGTGAGTGAGTGAGTGAGTGAGTGAGTGAGTGAGTGAGTGAGTGAGTGAGTGAGAGAGAGAGATAGATAGATAGATCAGAAGAGAAAGAGTGAGACAAAGAGAGAGAGGGAGAGAGAGAGAGAGAGGGACAGTCAGACACAGAGAAAGAGAAAGAGAGAGAGAAGGGGTCCAGCTATAGAGTCTAGCGGTTGGTGCAAGGTTATAGATAAGAATAGACTTGGGCTCTGAATGATTTATTAGCCCTGTGCGCTCCAGCATATTAGTCCAGAAGAAGACACACACAACTCCTGCTCAGCACGCATGTCACATTTTTACAACACACACATGAAACACATACGTAAAAAAAAAGAGAGAGAGAGAGAGCGATTCACACCACAGACAGCTGAACTAACTTGAGCTCTGCCAGAGTCCCTGAGACCTGAGAACAGCATGTGATGTTGTTACACATAACAGCAGTTAGAAGTTCCACAGTTACACTAGCAGCATCTGCTCATACCGAATGATAGAGTAGGGGGCTAAAAATGATGTTCAGAAGCATAACCATCAAGGTGGAACAGTGCAGGTGACACAACCCTTACCCCTCCCTTCTCTCCCTCCTTCCCTCCATTGTTTTTGACAGCACAGACGAACAGTTCTAGGAATCCTGGGTAGAACACAGTGGCCTTTTCTCAATTTGATTTGCTCAACTTCTGTGCTAGTATAAAATGGGACTCAGGCAAAAGACGGATGGATCCCAAGATAGTGCTAAGAACTAAATCCGTTAGTTGTGCAATGCATTTTATAGATAAAAAGATAAGTTGCATATTGTTTTTAAAAGGTGTGGATGCTTTTCTCCTCTGAAAAAACAAAAGAAACAAAAAAACAAAACACCAAGGGGGTGTGGCAGATTTCAAAACCCTTCAGCGAATGACTCAGGTACGATATACATGACTCTCCTTGATGAAAGATGGCTATCAAGGATGGGAGGACAATCTTCTGTTTGCCTACTAATGAATTGACATCTACCAAATGAGAAAAGGCCAATGTCACTGCATCAGCTTACAATAATGAAGTCGCAGCCAGCCAGGCAGAAAATGTTGTGACCCCGCCCAACTCTGGCACCTCTGGCATTTGATCTTGGGTCTTATTGGGCACATTGTGTGCACCTGTCAGTCCTAGGGGCCACTGTGCAGCAATGTCCAATCCTAGCAGCAATGTCCAATCCAGATCCATAATCCTGACACACATGTGCTCAGCTCAGATCAAACAGCATTAGCAATCTTCTTGCCACCTTATTATTGACAGTACATATACTGGCAGTTCAAAGCTTCAAAGCTAGCTACAGTAACTTAGCAGGGGAAAGTAGGGTACAGAGACTGCACATTTATGTAACACTTTCAGTCCTAACAAAAAGCATGTGCACATATTTATACAGAACAAAAATATAAACGCAACATGTAAAGTGTTGGTCCCATGTTTCATGAGCTGAAATAAAAGATCACAGAAATGTTCCATATGCACAAAGAGCTTATTCCTCTCAAATGTTGTGCACAAATGTGTTTACATCCCTGTTAGTGAGCATTTCTCCCTTGCCAAGATAATCCATCCACCTGAACGGTGTGGCATATCAAAAAGCTGATTAAACGGCATGATCATTACACAGATGCACCTTGTGCTGGGGACAATAAAAGGCCACTCTAAAATGCGCAGTTTTCTTACACAACATAAATTCACAGATGTATCAGATTGAGGGAGCGTGCAATTGGCATGCTGACGGCAGGAAATTCCACCAGAGCTGTTGCCAAATAATTAAATGTTCATTTCTCTACCATAAGCCGCACCCAACATTATTTTCGAGAATTTGGCAGTACGTCCAACTGTCCTCACAACCGCAGACCATGTGTAACCAAGCCAGCCCAGGACCTTTACTTCCGGCTTCTTCACCTGCGGGATCGTCTGAGACCAGCCAACCAGAGTATTTCTGTCTGTAATAAAGCCCTAATGTGGGCAAAAAACGAATTCTGATTGGCTGGGCCTAGCTCCCCAGTGGGTGGGCCTATGTCCTCCCAGTCCCACCCATGGCTGTGCCCCTTCCCACTCATGTGAAATCCATAGATTAGTGCTTAATTCTTTCATTTCAATTGACTGATTTCCTTATATGAACTGTAACTAAAAATCATTCAAATCGTTGTATGTTAAGTTTCTATTTGTGTTCAGTAATAGTTGCATTGCCTGGAACGGACAGACAATCATCCACATGTACATAGTAAGAGAAGTATCCAGTACATACTGTACCTACAGTGCACACAGGCTCATGCACACACTCAAACACCCCCTCTGCCTCTCTCTCCTCTCCTCCTATTTCAGTCATGGTCTGCAGACACAAGCACGCACGCGGACACACAAGTCAAATGACTTTACTTTGTCCCTCCATGATTTCCAGGCTGGCTTAAACTGCGTGTGTGTGTGTGTTACTAATAACTCAGACATGGCAGACATCTGAAGCATTTAGTTGCAATTCATACTTCAACTTCCCCCGCCCTGCCCTCAAGAGTGCTCACACATCTATCCCTAGGCTGCTCACATTTTTTCGCTCCCTGCTCTCTCTTCCTCTACTCTCTCTTTATCTATCTATCTGCCCCCCCACCCCCCACACACCTCTTTCCCTCCCTCTTTCTTTATATCTCTGTTTTCTAAAACAAGTTCTTGGAGTGTTTAGAGTGGGCGGCAGGCAGGGCTGAGCTGTACAGACTGAGTCACAGAACCGCTCCAGCCCCAAATCTGTATGACTAATGGGGCCGCTGAGGAGCATTCCTCCTTTTTAAAAAGGACTGCTTTGAAAAATGCATCCAGCACCAACTTTCCACCTACCTCCCATAGCCCAAAATCTACTGTAGCGCTCCTCATAAGAGCAAACAGATGTATTATTGAACAGATGGGCTCCCAGCTCAGGGGACTGGGGTCGTCACATCAATAGCTCTGCTAGAAAACAGCCCTTTGGTCAAAATACAGGAGCACTAAGAATTCTCCAAGCTTTGAGAGACGAGGCTCCCCAAACTCAGTTTGTATGTTAACTTGAGCTTTAGCTAGAGGACTAAACTCCAGTGCTTAAGCATGGGATAGAGTTAGTAAAGCACCATTGAGTGGCTAAAAGTAAATTGCTCTCCTTGTCTGACCTTGATCTATAGGGGTCAGTCTTACCTCAAGGATATAATTTTGGACAAATTCTGTGGTAAGGATTACATACGCCTCCGAACATGTTAAGAGTTTGCCTTTCACTAGAGTGCAGCCATAAGCAAATAAAAAGCTTACAGTGACAACCGTTGGCAGGAAGGGCGTGCAAGAGTCAAAACAGGTCACAGCGAGCGTGAGAGTCAACGCAAAGCAGTAGCGGGCTTAAAAATTTACTTTCATCTTTCCGGGTTACTCATTTCCAAGGAAACGGTCTCCTCTCTGAAATCCTACAGCGGTGATAACGTCAGGCCTGCTGTGTGCAGTTGGGGCTTACAGCAATATAAATCGCACTGGCCCTCTGGAACGGGCCAAATGTTTTATAGCATGAGACATGAGAGGCTATCTGGTTTCATGACAGAATTATACGGGTCATCAACTGGACAGGACAAGCATACAGGCATACGAGCCAGCCGGGCAGGCAGGAAGGGTGAACATCTGCATGCTTGCTTATCAGATTAGTGTTCACCACTGGTTGAAACACATAATAACAGTGGTGGGTATGAGAGGTTAGTTGATCATTGTTTTGTAGCATGCAGTATGTTTTGGTTTAGTAAATGTCATGGTGTGACCTTTCAACCCCTACCAAGTAATTCATCGGTGTAGGTGTGATGAGTAAGCAAGACAAGTCTTTGTGTCCCTTGCTTATGTGAAACTGGTTCATTTTCCCTTCCATTGTGAGGAGGGAGGTGGCCATGGTGCGTAACATTAGGTTGTAGGGGAGCCGTGTGTCTCTGTGGAATAGGTTGTGCCTCATTTCTCTGTGGAGGGGACCTGTGATCGGCCTAGCAGGCAGTGAGTGGGGGCGTAGTGCGGCCGGCCATCCATCCATCTACCGGGATTAAGAGCTCAGAGCCAGTTTCTGCTCTCACACAGAACAGAGTAAGGGCACAGAGTAGGGACCCTAGAGAGGAGATGTCACCTCAATCAGAAGTGCTCAGAACATTCACTTGCCACTGTACCAGGAGCCAGAAACACTGCAGCAAAAACACAACCGCAGTTGAATTCGACATTATTACTTTAGGTCAGCTTTAGCTCAAGTCATTAGTCCCTGATCACGTCCCGTAGCATTGAAGCACACATGGGAATATCCTTTATACCAGTGTGTGTAATTCAAGATTGATCCAATAGAAATCTGGGACAGCCACTAGGCTAGGCATAGTTTGAGCTGGGAGGACACCATCTACTATTTGTTTACATTTGTGGCCAATCCTGCTTTGGGCTGGGTTATGTAGACAATACAATACAGTACAGTACAATGAAATACAGTACAGGAGAATGTAACACAGTACAATGTACAATGTAATACAGTACAGTTTAGTAGTACAAATTAATACAGTACAGTTTGCTGTGCTAAAGGAGGGTTCCGCCTTCTTTAGAAAACTGGTGTGTTTTTATTCATTCCCAGACTAATATGAGCCCAGACCAGTGCCATATACTATGTGTACAATATACTAGTAGTACAATATAATACAGTACAGTTTTCTGTGCTAAAGGAGGGTTCCTCCTTCTTTAGATAACTGGTGTGTTTTTATTCATTCCCAGACTAATATGAGCCCAGACCAGTGCCATATACTATGTTGCCCAGCCCAGACAGGGAGAGACAGAGAGAGAGAGAACAAGCCTTACTACAGTGGGCTTTCACAGCCCAAGACAGACACGGGCTCATGTTTATGAAGGAGACAAGCAGCCTAAATTTAGTTTGAAAGCATGACACCCCACCCCTCCTTCCTGCCTCCAAAAAGCACAGACGGAGCCTGTGGCTCTCCCTACAAGATGGATGACGTCCACAGAGTTCATCAAGGACCAACTTCACGATATAACATCATGAATAAACACCGCATTCGGATTTTTAAAGATGGGGTTATCACCCCAAAAAGTTGAGCCCTTAACGTACATTCGGAGTGATTGGACAAACTTATCGTAGCATTTCTACAGCGTCTCAGACAGTGCTACTTTTACAGTGTTCTGTCCATGAGAGTATAGGAGGACAGGGTGGATAGTAGAGAACGGAGGGAGGACAAAGTCCCTGCAGCTAGTCGGCCTTGATTGCTGGCGATCATGATGTAATCAAATCAGGCTTAATGGAGGATTTGTTGTGTGTGTGTGGGACTCTCCTCCCTTCCCTTCACTCTCATTGACTGACAGGACGGCCTACCTGACTGACTGTATAGACTAGAGCCTGATCTGTGTGTACAGGGGGGGGGGGGGGGGGGTGATCAAGCAGTAATCTGCACAAACCCCCAGTCCAGAGTGGTCAGTCGGTCCACAGGGAAGACAGCCAGGTCAACTTTAAACTGTCATTGAGATTACTTACACACAGCTCTCAGTCCATCAGAATTGGGTTGTGATTGTTGCTGCTGCGTCACTATCTTGACTTGGACATCTGGTTGATAGCTTGCAATCTTCATTTTTTTGTTTCTCTCCATCCTTTGGAAAATGACAGCAATAAAAGAGGGCGGGATATGAGTGTCGTTTGATGTTTCAATCAGTTACAGAGCAATCGTGAATGGCACTCTCTGATATACACACAATGAATTTGCAGTGGACGAGGATAGGGACATGAAATCCTGTTTGTTTTTGTAATTTCATAACTGTTCATAACTTTAATGTTATGAGACAGTAGGCTATCTAAAATTAACCAGCCAGGGGTTACACCGTAGGCTGTGTGTACTGTTGCCATTATAGTCATTATAGGCATCTATTGATGCAATCCTGAGAAAATCGGTAAAGTCTGGTCAAGATGTGGGGGCTATATCATATGGAGACTGATGGGCTGCATGACACAAAATTGTTTATTGATAATCTCTCCAGGAGGAGAGGGTCGAGGGAGGGGGGGGTGACAAGCTGACACTCCCCCTAGTGGCCGCAGATGGCAGAGATCTGTTTGGAATCCAGACGGAAGATTGTGACAGTAACACTAACCTTAATTCACAGCAGGCCATCAGGCCAGGGAGTGAAACAGCAGATGATGCACTGTACAGCATCAGTGTTGTCTCCTCAGATTCAACTCTGCACCTCCTCCTTGGTTGGTCTGCAGTGAGAGAGGGAGCGAGGGAGGGAGGGAGGCACGCCAGGAAATGTTTGGGTTCCACCAAATCATGGAAAGGCATGGAAAGAGTGTCAGAAAGAGAGTCAGGATTTCCAGATATTTATTGAATACGGTATGCTGAGTAGTAGTGCTCTTGTTAACCACCTAGAGTCGATTGATGCACCTGTGCGTCAATATAAGAAACATAATTTAAAAATCCCCATCAAAACCAGTCAGTTTAAGCTAGAGATATGTCGCAGTTCTGCATCTGTGGTGAAAGGTGGCAGAGAGGTGTTTGTCAGACCATGAGATGCCCCGAAAAAACGGATCTTCTCACAAAAATGGCTGTAGAGTCTGAACCGTTTGGACTACAAACTAATGTGACCCCACTGTGGAAATTCTCACGAACTCGATGGTTCTCCATTTTGCTCGATGACCCCCATAATGGTCACGGGACTCATCTGAAGGTTATAAAAACTAAATGTAAGTATGAAGGTACTTTTGTGCCTACCCAATTTTTTGTGTTATTTGTGTCTGGGCTATGGTAGTAAAGGCCAAATTCTATATTTTATCAAATCATTTTTGTGTATATTTTTATATAACTAAAGGGGTCCTTCAATTTTAAATCAAACAGGTAAATGATCCTTAGTATTACCATTTTAAAACAATTCCATCTTAAAACAATTGTTTTCATGCTCTTTCACAACTGTAAATTGTTAAAACATCATTATTGTAGGGTTTATGTCATACTTGCTGTAAACTGCAGTCATGGACATTATAAAAACCATTGCATCATAGCAAAGACTTACAAAGGCATTCATCGTTATCAGGATTGACTATCAAACCATGTTGTTTTGGGTGCCAATGATCCACCATGTTGACTGTTTACAGTGACAACATTGTTTACTCCAATCAGCCAGCATGATTCACTGAGGGCAGTGTTTACATGTAAAGCATATTACAGAGGACTCATAACATAACCCTCTGTGATCTCTCTCTCTGTTCGGTGTGCGTGTACACGCGTGTGTGTGAGTACAGATAGGAGAGAGAACAGGCCGGCAGCATCCAGAGAACCTGTCCCACCAAATGCCTCTAAATACCAGGATTAGGGCCTGAAATCCCTTCATCTGCACAGGGATTACGGTGCAAGTGAAACAGGTGTTTATGACATATCATTCAGCAAGTCAATAAACAAGCATCACAAGAGTATCACTTGTAGTGATAGCTGGGCTAGAGCTAGGGTGACTGGGGACACAAATAGGCAGTGCTGGCTGGGACATGTGTGGCTGTAAGAAAGGAAATCCTAAAAAGTCAAAGTCAGTCAGGGCCTTGTGCGTGCCTGACGATTCCTGACCTCTGGTGTGACCCCCTCCCTTGGCTCCTGAGTGCTCTGCGTCCTGCCCTAGCTCCTCTGACTTATGTTGTTTTTATCACAGTAGCATTTCTTGCATGTCAGTGCTATTATAGACATGACCTTGAGCTTCAAGGCAACCTTGATTGAGTGGCTGGCTGGGGCTGGGAGGCAGAGAGAGGGGCAGCTGCCTCGGCAGTCACACTGGATATAGGGGGATAAAAAAGGAGGGAGAGATGGGGGGGGGCGAGAAGGTGGGAGCGAAAGGAGGAGACAGATGGAGAATAGCGCGAAAGATGGGGTGGGGGTACAGAGAGAGAGAGAGAGAGAGAGAGAGAGAGAGAGAGAGAGAGAGAGAGAGAGAGAGAGAGAGAGAGAGAGAGAGAGAGAGAGATAGAGAGAGAGAGAGAGCCATGAACAGGGAAAGGCACAGGGCATTTAAGATACAGGCAGTTACTCAAATCAAATCAAATCACATTTTATTTGTCACATACACATGGTTAGCAGATGTTAATGCGAGTGTAGCGAAATGCTTGTGCTTCTAGTTCCGACAATGCAGTAATAACGAACAAGTAATCTAACTAACAATTCCAAAAAAACTACTGTCTTATACACAGTGTAAGGGGATAAGGAATATGTACATAAGGATATATGAATGAGTGATGGTACAAAGCAGCATAGGCAAGATACAGTAGATGATATCGAGTACAGTATAACATATGAGATGAGTATGTAAACAAAGTGGCATAGTTAAAGTGGCTAGTGATACATGTATTACATAAGGATGCAGTCGATGATATAGAGTACAGTATATACATATGCATATGAGATGAATAATGTAGGGTAAGTAACATTATATAAGGTAGCATTGTTTAAAGTGGCTAGTGATATATTTACATAATTTCCCATCAATTCCCATTATTAAAGTGGCTGGAGTTGAGTCAGTGTCATTGACAGTGTGTTGGCAGCAGCCACTCAATGTTAGTGGTGGCTGTTTAACAGTCTGATGGCCTTGAGATAGAAGCTGTTTTTCAGTCTCTCGGTCCCAGCTTTGATGCACCTGTACTGACCTCGCCTTCTGGATGACAGCGGGGTGAACAGGCAGTGGCTCGGGTGGTTGATGTCCTTGATGATCTTTATGGCCTTCCTGTAGCATCGGGTGGTGTAGGTGTCCTGGAGGGCAGGTAGTTTGCCCCCGGTGATGCGTTGTGCAGACCTCACTACCCTCTGGATAGCCTTACGGTTGAGGGCGGTGCAGTTGCCATACCAGGCGGTGATACACCCCGCCAGGATGCTCTCGATTGTGCATCTGTAGAAGTTTGTGAGTGCTTTTGGTGACAAGCCAAATTTCTTCAGCCTCCTGAGGTTGAAGAGGCGCTGCTGCGCCTTCTTCACGATGCTGTCTGTGTAGCAGAGGAATGCATGACATGATCACATGGACACACCATGACATGTTCTACGCTAAAGAGCACTAATTCACCATATTGCATCTGTGCACTCTACTATTGGTGAACTAAGTGCATTTAAAAATCTGTTTTACCTGCTACAGCCCTCAAAACATTATCTACGGCATTTTGTGTGTCGTCTTTCGTCTCCTTTGCTCTCTGTTCATCTCAACCCACCGTCTTCAAACCACTCCAGTCTCTGCTCTGGGCTTCCTCACAGGCGGATTCACAAGCCTAAATTTGCCAACATTTCAAGCTGTGCTGGTCAAGCTGGTCTGACCAGCATGGTCTAGATCAGGTATTCCCAAACTGGGGTGCTCGCAATGACGTCTGGGGGTACAACCAAATAAAATTGTGATTCACATTTTAAAACAGTTTACATTTTCCAACGGGGCTATACAGGTTTTTTTCTCGCCTGAGTAGCCTTGTTTCACTGCCAAAAATAAAATTAAACCATCTAGTGTTCAGCAAAATAACAACACAATGTCAAATACAGGTAGCCTCGACAAATAATTAACGCCCAATCACAATAACCGTTAGTCTCTCCCCAAACAAAACTGCTGCTCTCATTCCGTTTGCTCGAAACTGAATAAATGGTTTAAAAAAGTAAGGCCCGTGTCCATAGAGAGACATACCAGCTCTACTGCTACTACCAGCAGTACTACACCTGCACCTGTCGACGACACAAGTTGTTCTGCTTCCACAAGCACATCAGATGCTAGCATCAGTAATTCTACATTTGTTGTTAGCACAGCTAGCATGGACACTGACAGTTGTGAATCTGATGCAGCCTAAGAGCTACTGCCCCCTTACCCGGGAAGCCACAGAACAACAGACAGGGACGTTGGACCATCGAATAGGTGCAAATATGATGAGAACTACATTGATTTGGGGTTCACTTATACCTGGAGTAGTGCATTTCCTCAGCCACAGTGTGTTATATGTGCAAAAGTACTATCTCACAACTCACAAATCTTCACTCTTGCGCAGACATTTAGAAACAAAGCATGCCAAATTGAAAAATAAGCCACAGGAGTTTGAGCGAGAATTAAGACGACTTTCGAGTAGAAAGACATGTATAAAAGCAACAGATACCATAAATAAGAAGGGGCTTGAAGCGTCTTATATGGTGAGCTACCGAGTGGCTGGGACATGCAAGCCCCATACTATTGTGGAGGACTTAATGCTTCCTGCTGCCACAGATATGGCTGGGACAATGCTGGGGGAAAAGGCCCAAAAAACTATACAGACAATGCCTTTCTCAAACAATTGTTTCACGATGCATCAATGACATAGCAGGAGATGTTTTGAAACAATTGCTGCTTCCCATATCTGGGTGATGTCTTTTCTCCCCTGAATGATCTGAATCTAGGATTACAGGGACTCTACGCAACTATATTCAATGTGTGGGACAAAATAGAGGCTATGATAAAGAAGTTGTACCTCTTCTCTGTCTGCATTAACAAGGACAACGCACAGGTCTTTCCATCACTGTATGATTTTTTTGTGGGCAAATTAACTCGAGTTTACGTACAATGTCAAATGTGATATAGCGAAGCACCTGAGTGAGTTGTGTGCGCAATTACGCATTTACTTTCCCGAAACAGATGACACAAACAACTGGATTCCTTATCCCTTTCATGCCCTGCCTCCAGTCCACTTACCGATATCTAAACAAGAGAGCCTCATCGAAATTGCAACAAGCGGTTCTGTGAAAATGTAATTTAATCAGAAGCCACTGCCAGACTTCTGGATTGGGCTGTGCTCAGAGTATCCTGCCTTGGCCAATCACACTGTTAAGACACTGATGAATTTTGCAACCACTTACCTATGTGAGAGTGGATTCTCAGCCCTCACGAGCATGAAAACTAAATACAGGCACAGCTTGTGTGTGGAAAATGATTTAAGACTGAGACTCTCTCCAATACAACCCAACATTGCAGAGTTATGTGCATCCTTTAAAGCACATCCTTCTTGAGTTATTCACAATTTTCAGTGAACAAATAATGTTTTATATGTAAGATGGTTAAATGATTCATTATTACTTGTGCCCTGGTCAAGAGCTCTTTGAGCTCTTTGTCACTTTCCACGGGCAGGGTGGTAACAAAAACTCACACTCATTCTTATGTGGTAGGCTTGATTACCAACAACGACGAGATAGCCTACAGGGAGGAGGTGAGGGCCCTCGGAGTGTGGTGTCAGGAAAATAACCTCTCAATCAATGTCAGCAAAACAAAAGAGATGATTGTGGACTTCAGGAAACAGCAAAGGGAGCACCCCCCTATTCACATCGACGGGACAGCAGTGGAGAAGGTGGAAAGTTTTAAGTTCCTCTGTAACAAACTGAAATGGTCCATGCACACAGCGCCTCTTCAACCTCAGGAGGCTGAAAAAAAATGTGGCTTATCACCGAAAACCCTCACTAACTTTTACAGGTGCACAATTGAGAGCATCTTGTTGGGCTGTATCACCGCCTGGTACGGCAACTGCACTGCCCACAACTGCAGGGCTCTCCAGAGGGTGGTGTGGTCTACACAACACATCACTGGGGGCAAACTACCTGGCCTCCAGGACACCTACAACACCCGATGTCACAGGAAGGCCATAAAGATCATCAAGGACAATAACCACGTGAGCCACTGCCTGTTCACCCCGCTTCCATCCGGAAGGCGAAGTCAGTACAGGTGCATCAGAGCTGGGACAGAGAGATTGAAAAACAGCTCATATCTCAAGTCCATCAGATTTTTAAACAGCCACCACCAGCACAGAGAGGCGGCTGCCTACCTACAGACTTGATATGATTGACCTCTTTAATAAATGGAACACTAGTCACTTTAATAATGGCACTTTAAGAATGTTTACATATCTCACGTCATATGTATATATTGTATTTATTTGTATTTAACCTTTATTTAACTAGGCAAGTCAGTTAAGAACAAATTCTCATTTACAATGACGGCCTAGGAACAGTGGGTTAACTGCCTTGTTCAGGGGCAGAACGACAGATTTGTACCTTGTCAGCTCGGGGATTCAATCTAGCAACATTTCGGTTACTGGCCCAACGCTCTATCCTTCACTATCTATTCTTTATTATCTATTGCATCTTAGCTGCTCTGTCACTGCTCATCCATATAATTTATACTTATATATTCTCATCCCATTCCTTTACTAGATTGTTTGTATTAGGTTTTGTTGTGGAATTTGATAGATATGACCTGTTAGATACTGCATACTTATGCTTCAAGATACTATTGGATCTAGAAGCATAAGCATTTTGCTACACTCGCAATAACATCTGCTAACCATGTGTATGTGACCAATAAATTGGTATTTTATTTGTTTAAAATGTATCATCATAGTGTGTCTGGCAGGCTTACAATGATGGAGGTTGAATGGTCTTGATACCACTGGTCTAGATGTTGGACACCACTGGTTAGGAGTACCACTGGTCTAGATACCACTGGTCTGGGGTACCACTGGTCTAGATGTTGGATACCACTGGTCTAGATGTTGGATACCACTGGTCTAGGGGTACCACCGGTCTAGATGTTGATGCTGGTGACTGGTATGTTGGTGATGCATGTGACCATCACATGCTGGCATACTGGTGATGCTGTTATGCTGGTGACCAGCTCATGCTGGTATGCTGGTGATGAGCTTATGCTAGTGATGCTGGTATGCTGGTGACCAAGCTGGTCTATGCTGGTCCAGCATGGTCTAGCAGTCAAACTGGACTGCAAAACCTCGCCGATCATTATCATATTTCCCAGTATGCTCTATTGCAGTTATATTTTCTCATTGTTTGTTTCAATATCCGTG
This sequence comes from Oncorhynchus kisutch, assembly GCF_002021735.2. Classification (NCBI taxonomy): domain Eukaryota; kingdom Metazoa; phylum Chordata; class Actinopteri; order Salmoniformes; family Salmonidae; genus Oncorhynchus; species Oncorhynchus kisutch. The sequence goes on along the minus strand of NC_034192.2, from coordinate 28,659,866 downwards.
TTTTGCATTTACAATGATTGATTAATTACTCAATTAATGTATCTTATGTGCACACAGATAAATCAAATAAATGTTTCTAAACTAATTCAATCTGACAGTTGGACTTAACTGAAATGGTTGTTCCAGTTTATATGATTTAGGTAGTCTCGTTTATCATCTTTCTCTGGCAGTCATTCTGAATGCAGATCGTTGGTGAATAAAACTTCCAGTTGTTGGATATCCCCACTCTGGCTGGATTCCAATAGGAATTAAACATCACTTTACAAGCCAGCATAATATGACTTAATGCTGGTTTTGCTGGTGAACAGCATACAGATGTAGGATCTTAATTGGATCCCCATGTTGCAGACCTTTCCTAGCCTGATGTCTCATGCTACATTCTTCCGCTGCTCTGTCGTTCGCTACATAAATTAGTCTGAGACTGCCATCATTGAAATCGTTGGTGGTGATGAGGGGCGTTGTACAAAACAAAGTCATCAGTGATTGGATCGTCTCCAACCAACCAGAGTATCAAAGCTCTGGCCCATCGGCTTCTAGACCAATCAGATGGCCCTGGTTGTGTTCACGTTCGGTGAAGGGTCGGGGAGGTACTCAGATTCGAACTCATCGCGGATGAGAAACTAACGTCCTTGGGCGTGGCGCAGCATTTGGCCGGAGCAAGGAGTCTGGACATTTAAAACCTTTAGTGTATTTGAGGTTTGAAAAAGGCTTCTGAAGTTTGTAATTTCCACTTTGAACTTTTCCTTTACGAAAAATGTAACAAGCCCTACAAAAATGTCCGTTAATGATAATCCACATAATAATTCACATTTCCTGTTGATGCAGGGTTATTTTCCTGCAGTAGCAAACTGGCTCAAATTAAGATCCTGACCAGTGTCCAAAACACAATGAAGGCTGGTCACCAGCAAAAAACACAGCGAAGGCAGGCCACCAGCAAAAACACAGCGAAGGCAGGCCACCAGCAAAAACACAGCGAAGGCAGGCCACCAGCGAAAACACAGCGAAGGCAGGCCACCAGCAAAAACACAGCGAAGGCAGGCCACCAGCAAAAACACAGCGAAGGCAGGCCACCAGCAAAAACACAGCGAAGGCAGGTCACCAGCAAAAACTCAGCGAAGGCAGGGCCCTGTGGGACTAATTTCCAGTGTGTGTGTTGTTGTTAATGTGTGTCAGATGCCGCTCAGTCTAGATCTCCTTATCACTCCTCACCTCCAGCTCGTGTCTCCAGCCAATTAGACTGTCCCCATGCACCCCACCCTCTTCCCATGCACTGATCATGATTGGTCAGATGCTCCTAGCTAGCCCAGCACTGGCCAGTCGGGTCCGTTGCATCCTCTCTCAAGCATATAAGAGCACGAGCCGGGCCCAAACTGTGCTTTTCCAGTCCGAGATCACGCGTGGGCTCTTGGGCTGCTTCCTTCCCCTCTAACCGGGAAGGTGTCAGTGGGTCACAAACCAGTAAAATACGTAGAGCCGGGTCGCTCTCTGTCAACCAGTGAAGGCACCAGCAAAACACAGCGAGGGCTGGTGACCACTGACCAAGGTGACCAGCCTTTGCTGGTTTATGATGTTTTTTTTCAGAAACACAAGGCAGGAAGTTCATTAACACCAAGCAGCCAAATCATTCCGCTCTGTAGTCTTTACTCTAGCTAAACACACACACACACACACACACACACACACACACACACACAATTACTCCTCAATGATTAAGCCATGCTTATTAATCTAAACCAGCAGTCTTTCAGGGGGCTCTGTGGAAGCGGGGTGGTGTGTGAAGGTGGCTGAGCTGTTAATTGAATCGCAGGGAGGGATCCATGCAGGGGCTGGAGCTGGGTGGATACATGAGAAAAGGGTCTCCACACAACCTATGTGTATGTAGGATTATGTTGCGATGTGAAGACATGAGGTCTTATCAGCTTCTCATTGGCCAGGTCCGGTGGGACGAGGAGGTGAGGACAAGGGCTATTTTCTTCACACTCAGATGCAAAGATTGGAATGGAATTGCCACAGCAGACAGATAGTGATGGTTTCTGAAACCCCGGACTGCAGCGTAGCAATAACAACCTTCAGCTGGCTGGGAGAGATGGGAAAATCAAGCTCGTAAAAGATGACACCATATACAGTGGCTTGCGAAAGGATTCACCCCCTTGGCATTTTTCCTATTTTGTTGTCTTACAACCTGGAATTAAAATGTTTTTTGGGGGGGCTTGTAATCATTTGATTTACATAACATGCCTACCACTTTGAAGATGCAAAATATTTTTTATTGTGAAACAAACAAAAAAACGGAGAACTTGAGCACGCATAACTATTCACGACCCCCAAAGTCAATACTTTGTAGAGACACCTTTTGCAGCAATTACAGCTGCAAGTCTCTTGGGGTATGTCTCTAAGCTTGGCACATCTAGCCACTGGGATTTTTGCCCATTCAAGGCAAAACTGCTCCAGGTCCTTCAAGTTGGATGGGTTCCGCTGGAGTACAGCAATCTTTAATTCATACCACAGATTCTCAATTGGATTGAGGTCTGGGCTTTGACTAGGCCATTCCAATACATTTACATGTTTCCCCTTAAACCACTCGAGTGTTGCTTTAGCAGTATGCTTAGGGTCATTGTCCTGCTGGTTAACCTCTGTCCCAGTCTCAAATCTCTGGAAGACTGAAACAGGTTTCCCTCAAGAATATACCTGTATTTAGTGTCATCCATCATTCCTTCAATTCTGACCAGTTTCCCAGTCCCTGCCGATGAATAACATCCCCACAGCATGATGCTGCCACCACCATGGGGGGTGGGGAGATGAGGTGTTGGGTTTGCGCCAGACATAGCATTTCCCTTGATGGACAAAAAGCTACATTTTAGTCTCATCTGACCAGAGTACCTTCTTCCATATGTTTGGGGAGTCTCCCACATGCCTTTTGGCGAACACCAAATGTGTTTGTTTATTTTTTTTCTTTACGCTATGGCTTTTTTCTGGCCACTCTTCCGTAAAGCCCAGCTCTGTGGAGTGTACGGCTTAAAGTGGTCCTATGAACAGATACTCCAATCTCCACTGTGGAGCTTTGCAGCTCCTTCAGGGTTATCTTTGGTCTCTTTGTTGCCTCTCTGATTAATGACCTCCTTGCCTGGTCTGTGAGTTTTGGTGGGCGGCCCTCTCTTGGCAGGTTTGTTGTGGTGCGATATTCTTTCCATTTTTTAATAATGGATTTAATGGTGCTCCGTGGGATGTTCAAAGTTTCTGATATTTTTTTATAACCCAACCCTGAACTGTACTCCACAACTTTGTCCCTGACCTGTTTGGAGAGCTTCTTTGTCTTCATAGTGCCGCTTGCTTGGTGCCCCTTGCTTGGTGGTGTTGCAGACTCTGGGGCCTTTCATAATAGGTGTATATATACTGAGGTCATGGGGCAGATCACGTGACACTTAAAGTCCACCTGTGTGCAATCTAACTAATTATGTGACTTCTGAAGGTAATTGGTTGCACTAGATCTTATTTCGGGGCTTCATAGCAAAGCGGGTGAATCCATATGCACTATTCAGTTTTATGTTTACATTTTAATTTATTTTTTAAACAAGTTACTTTTTCATTTCACTTCACCAATTTGGACTATTTTGTGTATATCCATTAGATTTTTATTTGGATATCATGTTTTTAAATTACAGGTTGTAATGCAACAAAATAGGAAAAACGTCAAGGGGGTGGATGATTTTTGCAAGGCAATGTAGAGACCACCAAACCAAACTTTCTTCCAAAGCTCCCAACAAATCACCATTACCTCAAAATGAATTTAGTCAATAAGCCACACTACCAAACCTCATATCTACAATGGTTTAACTTTGAAGTCTGCCTCCAAACCCTACTCAGACACGCTAATGTGCAGTGTGTCCATTGAGATTGTGTACAGTGCCACAGTTATTCACACAAGCTGCATCTAAAAGGATGCTAACCAATTAAAAGGGTCATTGCACGTGTTGTGACATTGAGAAGTAGCTAGCTAGTGCAACAGTGAGTAGAGGGCAGCGCCCTATGTGAACACTAATGACAGATTCTTTATTGAATGGCCATAACGGTGCTCTCTCCCCAAAGACATATTACAACATTCCTTTTACGGCCACAGAGGCGGAGAGAAGATCCGTAAATGACAGCTTTAAGGAACTGTTGGATTGGGGTGAATCGAGCAGAGGAAGGTCAAAGATTTACCTGCCACGTGAGGCGTGAGCGAAGGGGCATCTTCTACTGCATTATTGACACGTTATCAGAGACAGAGAGACACAGAGACACAGAGACAGAGAGACAGAGAACACGAGCCAGCTTCACGTGGCCTTGATCACAGGTGCCAAATACAGAGGCTGTTTCCACAGTGTGGACATGCTATAGGTCTATTGGTAGGGCCCTGTGTTTGGGAGAATCATGTCACACGACCTTGTTTTTAACATTTATTTAAAAGCTTTTTCATCAAACTGTCCACTTTTCTTTTTATGTCAGATGGTCCTGCACAATCCTCAGACAATTGCTTTCATTTTTGGTGTAATTCTCATTTCTGTAAAAGGCTTCAAATAAAAAAAGGTTCAAATCTAGGTCATGTGACATGATAGTCCAAAACACAGGGCCCTCCCTACTCCCTGGTATTCAGAGCACGCCCAATTGGCTGAGCTCAGACTTTCCAGCTGTATTTTCGAAGAATCCAATGTGTCATACAAGAAAATCCCCTCCCCCCCCATACAGAGCAATGCACAGGTTTCTCGTCATTCCCACCTCAAGAATAATGTTACCGTACACGGGCAGAATAACGCAAGTGACTAAAAACAGGGCAAGACACAGAATCACACATCTCACAGGTGGGGTTGGGGTGTTTAATATAATGTTTAATGTTAAACATATTTGCAAAATATGTACAACACATGTACAACTGCAAAACTAAACAGATAGTTCCTACACTAGCAACATAGCACTCCATTTGGCGGAAGCTGCAGTCCATACTGTACAACACAGCACCAAGAGAACATGAGATGACAGTTTAAAGAGCGAGATGAAAATATTAGTACCACATCTATTCAAAAAAAATTTGAAATAAAAAATTAAATAGCTTGACACAGCAGCGGCTAAACTTAGAAATTCAGTCCAGCTGAAAGAAATGTGCACTTCACGTGTTATAATATGTGACACCCTATAAGCTAAGTGTCATGTAAGTGTTATAAAGTGCCTTATCGGGTTGCCAGAAGGGGTATGGCACATAGTCGGATGGTGGGGATCTAGCTCCTCTTTCACGTCGAACATAAACACCCCCTTCCCTCCGTCCTTCCCCCTCGGCATGGCTCTGCGTTTCACGCCCACTACAACTATAGCAAGCTCTCAAGTCCTGCGCCCTCGTGATGGCGGTTGACATCCCTGACATTCGAGGCAAGCACTGTTTACAAGAGAGAGGGCGGGGCTTACGTATGGACCGCACGGTTGCCCGTTTCAAAACACAGTCAGGGTCGTCACATAATTGGGCTGGGAGAGGTGGTGCCTGGTCCTCTCTGCTGAAAAACAAAACTGACCTTGAGCGGCCGCCCGCCCACCATGCGAGCCAGTAGCCAGCCCCACCATGCGAGCCAGTAGCCAGCGAGCCAGTAGCCAGCCCCACCATGCGAGCCAGTAGCCAGCCCCACCATGCGAGCCAGTAGCCAGCCCCACCATACGAGCCAGTAGCCAGCCCCACCATACGAGCCAGTAGCCAGCCCCACCATACGAGCCAGTAGCCAGCCCCACCATACGAGCCAGTAGCCAGCCCCACCATACGAGCCAGTATCCAGCCCCACCATACGAGCCAGTAGCCAGCCCCACCATACGAGCCAGTAGCCAGCCCCACCATACGAGCCAGTAGCCAGCCCCACCATACGAGCCAGTAGCCAGCCCCACCATACGAGCCAGTAGCCAACCCCACCATACGAGCCAGTAGCCAGCCCCACCATACGAGCCAGTAGCCAGCCCCACCATACGAGCCAGTAGCCAGCCCCACCATACGAGCCAGTAGCCAGCCCCACCATACGAGCCAGTAGCCAGCCCCACCATACGAGCCAGTAGCCAGCCCCACCATACGAGCCAGTAGCCAGCCCCACCATACGAGCCAGTAGCCAGCCCCACCATACGAGCCAGTAGCCAGCCCATGGCTGTACGTCAAAGGGTTCAAACAGAAACAAAAGAAAAAAACGGAGCGTCTCGATGCCACATTTCGAGCATAGTGAACGAGAGAAAAAGACGAAGCAACGTCATCATTTCAGGAAAAGTAAGAAGGGAGGGGGTTACAACAGTCTATGATGGGTTAGAACAGTCTATGATGGGTTAGAACAGTCTATGATCAACGCAGTAAGAAGGGAGGGGGGGTTAGAACAGTCTGATGGGTTAGAACAGTCTATGATCAACGCAGTCCCCCTCCAGTTAGAATCCTCACAGAGGCCCCAACGCAGCCTCTCGCTCTACCCCAATCACCCCTTACCCCCACCCATGCTCCTCCCTCAGTCTGAATGGGCCCCAGGACCCAAAAGGACCGTCCAGTCTATTTTGTACTAAGGGGCCAATGTGATTTACACCAAGGGAAAGGGCACTGCCCGACACAGCACAGATGAGATCAACATGTAAACAATCCTAGAATACTCTTTGGTTACAAATAATGTTTCAAGTATCCAGTTACAGAACATCAAAGCAACTCCTTTATGAAGGCCACATAAGTAAATAGCCCTGTTCGAGACAGGCTCCTGTCCTATTGGCCGTTCTGTCTCCTGTTTCTGGAGCATGAGGCAGCTTGAGGTACAAATGCACTCCCTGGACAGGACGCTAAGTCTATTGCAGGCCACACAACTTCCTTCAAATAGAAAGGGTATATACAATTCAGTTTCAAGTCAGTGTGGTGGGAGAATTATGAATGGAATGATATCTAGTTGAAGGGAAACATGAATTGTATCTCTTATGTCATATGTAAAGTATTCAGACTCCTTGACTTGTTCCACATTTTGTTACATTACAGCCTTATTCTAAAATTATTTATTTTGTTTCCCCCCCGTCCTCAATCTACACACAAAAATGCTATCCATTTTAGAATAAGGCTGTAACGTAATAAAATGTGGAACAAAGTTAAGGGTTCTGAATACTTTCCGAATGCACTGTATATCGGTCTTCTGTCTCTCTGTATGTCTTATTCAAAGAAGGGCTGGAAGCATGAAGGAGAAAGCAGAAAAACAGCCGATGTCCTGGAATTAGGAACAGCCAAGTCAATCCTCCTGACGACAAGGAGATCTGTTAAGCTTGACTGCCGTGGCTCACTCACACGCTCTCACTGACACACATGGAGATTGGGCCATGTCAGTGGCTCCATCCTCAGCTCCCCAAGGGGAGCTTCAGGAGAATTTTGCTGCATGGCTGCAGAGTGTCACATGCCTCCCTGCCTTGCCGTACCCTGCACCGTCAACGCCTCAGTCTCACCACTATCTTCTAAACCCCCAGTCATTAGCTACACGCCAAGGGAAAATGTCCCATTCTAGTCCAGCAGCAGAGGGGATGAACCATTGTTAAAACTAAATTGGTTTTGCCAGAGACAGGGCCTAAAAGAAGCCAAGCTAAGGCATCAGGGGCGGTGCCAGACGGTTACCAAATACAGCCCTGGCTTAAAACAACCAGGACAAGCCCACTGCTGCTATTTCTGTGGCCAAGCCCAGTGCGGCTTTGACGGATCAGCCCCCGTTACACACAGCGCTTCAACACTTCCTCACAAGTCAGGGGAGGTGGCGGAGGGAGAGACTCTCGGGGAAAAAAAATACCCCCCCGGCACCCAGATGCAGATGCTCTTTCCCTTGACTGCCACAGTGACCCCCTAAAAATTGACAATAATTTCAGCCCAGCACGTAAATCTGAGGCTGCAGCCAGATAAGCAGACAGTGTTACAGTGGAGCAGCTGATCCACACTCTGACTGGAGGCTGACAAAAACATGGACGCCTCGTCTCAGCCCTGCCCTGCCTGCAAAGCACTGGATTACCCTCCTAGTCAGGAGCCCAATTTTCAAAGACAACAACCAACCTAATTGTTGTCTGTATACTCCCCTATGGATTTTAAGCCAAGAGCGGCCCTGGAGCCATGCAGGGAGGTAGTATAACAGTCGCTGTTATGGGATTTACCACCCAGAGGAAGGAAGGAAGGAAGGGAAAAAAACTTGTTTCCACAGTAGCCAGCAGGGGGAGGCCAAGGGTCCAACAGGGGATCCTATAATGACAGTACTCTATTTATAGAACCATTGAATGAGAGAAAGTGTATTTTTAGAGCTGCGTAGGGTTCTGTCATGCTAGGGATAGCGGTAGCTGCAGGGAGTCACTGCATCAAATCCCTTTTGACAACCCGTCCTTAGCATCAAGGTGACAACCACAAATGCGGAATACGCCACACACACACACGTTTAGATGTCATATGGAGGACAGCACGCGCCACACAGTAGCATTGTTTGGTTAAGTGCAACCCTAAAAGCCCTTACGTCCGTTTACACTTGATTACCCTCCATTCTGGTGCTCTCTTAGTGAAAGCTATGTTATAATAGCTTTCTAAAAAAAATGGGTCACCGTCTGTGGCTTTTCCTTAAAATGCATCTAAAATTCAGAAACTGCACCATCTTAGAGCCGCATACAAATCCTGTCCTGAGCCAACATGGTAAAATGGAGGTGAATATCTGAAAAGCTGTATACCCAGCTTGAATTCTGTATTATCCAGGCCACACAGACTATTCTGCAGCAATCAGCATAACAATGACACTGCTGCACCAACAGAGCAGAGCTGTGCTCCCTTTCAAACTGTTTTTGGCTATACTGAGTCATTTCATCTTCCATAGCTCATTTCATCAGAACACATGAAAGCCTGATGTGCGGCTCTGCCTGCTAGGGGTAAATAAATAGAAAAATATTTTTTATTTTTTAAACACGGCATAGGATTATCCCTGACAGTAGACTTACTGAGCAAACACATTCTCATTAGATAATATTATGAAGCAGATCGTGACAGTCAAATTAATTATACACGACAACACTGTTAAGATATGAACATGTTTAGATTGTGCAACATCCACCAGAAGCTTAACATCAATACTGACTGAGGTAATAATAAAGATAATGAAGCTAAAGCCTACAAAAGCCATCTGTAAGGTGAGAGTTGGTGAGGTATGCCCCCTTGTGGCCAACTCAGAGAAGACACAGAGTTCTGCCTCCGTCTAGACCAGACAGCCCAGATACAGCAGCAGCAGCAGCAGCAGGTAACGTCTTGCCTTCTCACTCTGCTCTGACATTTGGACCAATGAGAAGGCGCCGCTAGCACGACAAGTACTATGCCATTAAAGCCATAACAACCCGAATGATACAATTGCTTTAATAACAGATGTTTCCTGCCGTTTGATATCTGGAATCAAACTAGCTACGCTTCATCCATTTGAACAGGACTTCTCTGATCCACTCTCCCCCTTTTCTTATTTGATCAATCTGGCATTAATGTTTCAGTATGCCGACCTCATTTCTTCTTAGAAATCATACAACTATTTTGCCTGAGCATAAATTGCATTGCTGTCAATGTCAGTGGCGGATTCAGTGTTGACGGTGCAAGCTGTACATCACATAAACGGAGTCAGGGGCGTGTACATATGTCCATCAGTTTAACTGCCAGCGCCAGTTGAGCGAGAGATCCGCTCAGTGGAGAAGCTTTGTCAGGTAGGTAAAATATTCACAAGAACCAATTCCCTTGCCACAGACTGCCTGCTCTCCTTCATCCTCATGCTGTGCTGAGGCATTGCTACCTGCCTGCCAGTCAGTCATTTTCCGTAGGAGAAAGCAGCATCTCACCCCTGGTTCCTGGTGATGGAAGCAGCCTCCCACTTACATGCTTCTAATAAGTGCTGCAGTCGAGGGCTTGGAGCACTCTACATGCAAATGCCTGGTGCACCACTTCACACACACACCTGTCATCTAATCCATCACACACACACACACACACACATCTCTTTCTCGCCCTCCTGTAGATGTAGGCAGTGAGAGTGCTTCTCCTGCTGAGCAGAGGTGCGTGGGCAGCGATAGTTGAGTGGCGTCTAGCACGGACTGGCTGGTTGCCCGGGGCAACCCTAGTGGTAGGGGGTGGTGGGCGACGTAGATGTAGGCACCACTGCCAGGTAGTTGGAGGGAACATACCCCCTCTGTTCCCGCACCTCCACCAGGCTCCAGTCGCGGCTACCCCTCTTGTCGTGGGGTTCCAGCACTCTGATTGGTTCCCCCACCCTCAGAGAGACCTCGTGACTGCTCCTCGCCGTGAAGTCATAGCCTGCAAACACCTGCAACGATACCGCGGTGGGACAGACAGAGAGTAAACAAAGCTTTATTATCGAGCATGGTGATCTAACAGAGATTGATGTCCTAGCAGCCTAGCAGGGCTAATTGCTGTTTTTAGCCTGGTGGTCTGGCCAACGCCATTAGAAAACACAGCTCTTCTCTGGACAAACAGGACTTTAGAAAGTTGGGCCATCAGCAGGGCATGTAAGTGCAGTTTAGGGCTCCGCTGTGAGGCCTGTGAATGTAGTGGACTTATAATCACCTTTAGTCTCCTCTGCTCACAAAGGCACAGAAATGACAGTCTCAAAATGGACCACCCAAGTTGAAGAATTCAAGCCTTAGGGGATTGTCACCTGCCTATGATTAGTGATCACACTTCCAGCGGTACATGATGATGGCTGGCTATAAGGGTATGATAAATGCCTCCCAAAGGTCATGAGGAGCATCACTCACTTTTACAACTTGTGACATTTCTTTCTTTTTAATAATGCATTTGAGCCAGTTGTGTTGTGACAAGGTAGGGGTGGTATACAGAAGACAGCCCTATCTGGGAAAAGACCAAGTCCATATTATGGCAAGAACAGCTCAAATAAGCAAAGAAAAACAACAGTCCATCATTACTTCTTTAAGACATGAAGGTCAGTCAATGCGGAAAATTTCAAGAACTTTGAAAGTTTCTTCAAGTTCAGTCGCAAAAACCATCAAGTGCTATGATGAAACTGGCTCTCATGAGGACCGCCACAGGAAAGGAACACCCTGAGTTACCTCTGCTGCAGAGGACAAGTTCATTAGAGTTACCAGCCTCAGAAATTGCAGCCCAAATAAATGCTTCACAGAGTTCAAGTAACCATGTATACACCAATGTATGCTGATGTTTGAAGAGCTAAAACAAATCAATGAATAAAACACTCAGAATAGGGTTTGGGGGAACTCTGCGTACCAACACTGCTGACAAGGGTAAGCAGCCAATTTGGAGTTTTCCACCAAAAACCCTCACATGCATCTGATAGGGTATGATTGATGGGATCCTGTCTCCCCCCCCCCCCCCCCCCCCAATTGCATACACTCATCATCCATTTCCCTGACACACAAAGCAGAGCAGGTAGTCAGATGTGCTTTAACAACCTGCCACTCAGAAACCACCCACCCTCACGCTGCTCTGGCCCTCGTGTCACTCACCCGTGTGAAGTTGCCCCTAGATGCTAATCTTGGCTCAGATTAGCATTTTTTCCCCCCCACTAATGGTTAAGGGATAGTTCACCCAAGTTACACAATTACATTGGTTTCCTTAGCCTGTAAGAAGTCTCTGGACAAGGTCATGACATCAATCCATGCTTTGTTTCTTCTGTAATGTTTCCACATGCTAACACTATTTTAGCATTTGTTTGTGCCACAAATGCCATTCAAGTCATGGGAGTAAAAGTATCTCACGTTGATTGTGAAGCTCAACAAAATCACTTCAAATCAAAACTTTGTCACATGCCCCGAATACAAATGCAGACTTTACCGTGAAATGCTGACTTACAAGCCCTTAACTCTTCTTGAACTGCACTGTTGGTTAAGAAAATATGTACCAAGTAGACTAAAATCAAAAGTAACGATAAAAAGTAACACAATAAGAATAACGAGGCTATATACAGGGGGCACCGGTACAAAGTCAGTGTGCAGGGGTACAGGTTAGTTGAGGTAATTTGTACATGTAGGTGAAGTGACTATGCATAGATAATAAACAGCGAGTAGCAGCAGTGTACCAAAGGGAGGGTCAATGTAAATTGTCTGGTCGCGATTGTATTAATTGTTCAACAGTCTTATGGCTTGGGGGGGGGGGGGGGGGGGGTAGAAGCTGTTGAGGAGCCTTTTAGTCCTAGACTTGGCGCTCTGGTACCGCTTGCCGTGCGGTAGCAGAGAAAACAGTCTATATCTTGGGTGACTGGAGTCTGACAATTTTATGGGCTTTCCTCTGACACCGCATATTATATTAGTCCTGGATGGTAGGAAGCATGGCCCCAGTGATGTACACACTACCCTCTGTAGCACCTACGGTCAGATGCCGAGCAGTTGCCATACCAGACAGTGTTGAAACCAGTCAGGATGATATCGATGGTGCAGCTGTAAAACCTTTTGAGGATCTGGGAACCCATTCCAAATCTTTTCAGTCTCCTGAGGGTGGAAAGGTTTTGTCGTGCCCTCTTCATGATTGTTTGTTGGTGATGGACACCGAGGAACATGAAACTCGACCCGCTCCACTACAGCCCCATCGATGTCAATGGGGGCCTGTTCAGCCCGCCTTTTCCTGTAGTCAACGATCAGCTCCTTTGTCTTGCCCACATTGAGGGAGAGGTTGTTGTCCTGGCACCACACTGCCAGTTCTCTGGGGAGGGGACTAAGTACTCACCCCTGAGGGGCACCAGTGCTAAGGATCAGCGTGGCAGAAGTGGTGTTGCCTACTCTTACAACCTGGGGGCGGCCCGACAGGAAGTCCAGGATCCAGTTGCAGAGGGAGATATTTAGTCCCAGAGTCCTTAGCTTAGTGATGAGCTTCGTGGGCACTATGGTGTTGAACGCCGAGCTGTAGTCAATGAACAGCATTCTCACATAGGTGTTCCTTTTGTCCAGGTGAGAAGGGGCAGTGTGGAGTGTAATTGAGATTGCATCATCTGTGGATCTGTTGGGGCGGTATGCGAATTGGAGTGGGTCAAGGGTGTCTGGCAGGATGCTGTTGATGTGAGCCATGACCAGCCTTTCAAAGCACTTCATGGCTACAGACTTGAGTGCTACGGGTCGGTAGTCATTTAGGCAGGTTACCTTAGTGTTCTTGGGCACAGGGACTATGGTGGTCTGCTTGAAACATGTAGGTATTACAGACTCAGTCAGGGAGAGGTTGAAAATGTCAGTGAAGACACTTATTTTATTTTTATAACACCTTTATTTAACCAGGTAGGCCAGTTGAGAACAAGTTCTCATTTACAACTGCGACCTGGCCAAGATAAAGCAAAGACACGCGACAAAAGAACACAGAGATACACATAGGATAAACAAAAGTACAGTCTATAACACAATAGAAAAATCTATATACGGTGTGTGCAAATGGAGTAAGGAGGTAAGGCAATAAATAGGCCATAGTAGCGAAGTAATTACAATTTAACAATTAACACTGGAGTGATAGATGTGCAGATGAGGATGTGCAAGTAGAAATACTGGTGTGCAAAAGAGCAAAAAAGTCAAAAACAATATGGGGATGAGGTAGGTAGTTGGGTGGGATATTTACAGCTGCAGCGATCCGTAAGCTGTTCAGATAGCTGATGCTTAAAGTTAGTGAGGGAGATATAACTGGAACGATTTTTACAATTCGTTCCAGTCATTGGCAGCAGACAACTGTAAGCAAAGGCCGCCAAAGTGGGTGTTAGCTTTGGGGAGTACCAGCGAGATATACCTGCTGGAGCGCGTGCTACAGCTGGGTGTAGTTATGGTGACCAGTGAGCTGAGATAAGGCGGAGCTTTACCTAGCTAAGACTTATAGATGACCTGGAGCCAGTGGGTCTGGCGACGAATATGTAGCGAGGGCCAGCCGACGAGAGCATACAGGTTGCAGTGGTGGGTGGTATATGGGGATGGCACTGTGATAGACAGCATCCAATTTGCTGAGTAGAGTGTTCAAGGCTGTTTTGTAAATGACATCGCCAAAGTCAAGGATCGGTAGGATAGTCAGTTTTACGAGGGTATGTTAGACAGCATGAGGGAAGGATGCTTTGTTGCGAATTAGGAAGCCGATTATAGATTTACATTTTGGATTAGAGATGCTTAATATGAGTCTGGAACCGTCCACAGTAGTGATGCTATTCAGGTGGGCGGGTAGCGATCGGTTGAAGAGCATGCATCTAGTTTTACTAGTGTATAAGAGCTTTTGGAGGCCACGGAAGGAGTGTTGTATGTCATTGAAGCTCATTTGGAGGTTTGTTAACAGTGTCCAAAGAAGGGCCAGATGTATACAGAATGGTGTTGTCTGCGTAGAGGTGTATCAAGGAATCACCCTCAGCAAGAGCGACATCCTTGATATATACAGAGAAAAAAGACTGCCTGAGAATTGAACCCTGTGGTACCCCCATAGAGACTGCCAGAGGTCCGGACAACAGGCCCTCCAATTTGACACACTGAACTCTGAGAAGTAGTTGGTGAACCAGGCGAGTCAATCATTTGAGAAAACAAGGCTGTTGACTCTGCCGATAAGAATACGGTGATTGACAGAGTCGAAATCCTTGGCCAGGTCGATGAAGACGGCTGCGCAGTACTGTCTTTTAGCGATGGTGGTTATGATATCGTTTAGTACCTTGAGCATGGCTGAGGTGCACCTGTGACCAGCTCGGAAACTGGATTGCGCAGCGGAGAAGGTACGGTGGGATTCGAAATGGTCAGTGATCTCTTTGTTAACTTGGCTTTTGAAGACTAGAAAGAGAGGGCAGGATGGATATAGGTCTAACAGTTTGGGTCTAGAGTGTCTCCCCCTTTGAAGAAGGGGATGACCGCGGCAGCTTTCCAATCTTTATGAATCTCGGATGATACGAAAGAGAGGTTGAACAGACTAGGGGTTGCAGCAATGGCGGCGGATAATTTTACAAAGAGAGGGTCCAGATTGTCTAGCCCAGCTGATTTGTACGGTCCAGGTTTTGCAGGTCTTTCAGAACATCTGCTATCTGGATTTGGGTGAAGGAGAATCTGGGAGGCTTGGGCAAGTAGCTGTTGGAGGTGCGGACCTGTTGGCCGGGGTAGCCAGAAGGAAAGCATGGCCAGCCGTTAGAGAAATGCTTACTGAAATTCTCAATTATCGTGGATTTAAAAATCGGTGGTGACAGTGTTTCCTAGCCTCAGTGCAATGGGCAGCTGGGAGGAGGTGCTCTTATTCTCCATGGACTTTAGTGTCCCAGAACTTTTTGGAGGATGCACATTTTTGTTTGAAAAAGCTAGCCTTTGCTTTCCTAACTGACTGTGTATATTAGTTCCTGACTTCCCTGAAAAGTTGCATATCCCGGGGACTATTCGATGCTAGTGCAGTATGCCACAGGATGTTTGTGCTGGTCGAGGGCAGTCAGGTCTGGAGTGAACCAAGGGCTATATCTGTTCTTAGTTCTACATTTTGTGAAAGGGGCATGCTTATTTAAGATGGTGATGAAATTACTTAAAGAACAACCAGGCATCCTCAACTGACGGGATGAGGTCAATATCCTTCCAGGATACCCGGGCCAGGTCGATTAGAAAGGCCTGCTCGCAGAAGTGTTTTAGGGAGCATTTGACAGTGGGGTGGTCATTTGACCGCGGACCCATAACTGATGCAGGCAATGAGGCAGTGATCGCTGAGATCCTGATTGAAAACAGCAGAGGTGTATATGGAGGGCAAGTTGGTCAGGATAATATCTATGAGAGTGCCCATATTTACAGATTTAGGGTTGTACTTGGTGGGTTCACTTGACAGTTGGTCCGCGTATGCGTCGAGTACACATCCGGGTAATCCGTCTGGCCCAGCAGCTTTGTGAATGTTGACCTGTTTAAAAGTTGTTCACATCGGCTACTGAGAGTGTTATCACACAGTCATCCAGAACAGCTGGTGCTCTCGTGTATGCTTCAGTGTTGCTTGCCTTGACGCGAGCAAAAAAAAGGCATTTAGCTCATCTGGTAGGCTCGCGTCACTGGGCAGCTCACGTCTGGGTTTCCCTTTGTAGTCCGTAATAGTTTTCAAGCCCTGCCACATCCGATGAGTGTCAGAGCCGGTGTAGTAGGATTCAATCTTAATCCTGTATTGACGCTTTGATGGTTCATCTGAGGGCAAAGCGGGATTTCTTATAAATGTCCGGCATTAGTCTCCCGCTCCTTGAAAGCGGCAGCTCTAGCCATTAGCTAGATGCGGATGTTGCCTGTAATCCATGGCTTCTGGTTGGAATATGTATGTACAGTCACTGTGGGGACGACGTCGTCGATGCACTTATTGATGAAGCCGATGACTGAGGTGGTGTACTCCTCAAAGCCATTGGATGAATCCCAGAACATATTCCAGTCTGTGCTAGCAAAACAGTCCTGTAGTTTAGCATCCGCGTCATCTGACCTCTTCCATATTGAGCGAGTCACTGGTACTTCCTGCTTTAGTTTTTGCTTGTAAGCAGGAATCAGGAGGATAGAATTATGGTCAGATTTAGCAAATGGAGGGCGGGGGAGAGCTTTGTATGCATTTCTGTGTGTGGAGTAAAGGTGGTCTAGGATTTTTATTTCTCTCTGGTTGCACATGTGACATGCTGGTAAAAATGAGGTGAAACGGATTTAAGTTTGCCTGCATTAAAATATCCTGCCACTAGGAGCGCTGCTTCTGGGTGAACATTTTCTTCTTTGCTTATGGCCTTATACAGTTGGTTGAGAGCAGTCTGAGTGCCAGCTTCGTTCTGTGGTGGTAAATAGACGGCTGCGAATAATATAGATGAGAGATCTTGGTAGATAGTGTGTTCTACATCTTATCATATGGTCTACAGCTTATCATAAGGTACTCTACCTCGAGACTTCTTTAATATTAGACATCGCGCACCAGCTGTTATTGACAAATAAACACACATACCCCTCGTCTAACCACAGGTAGCGTCTCTGTTCTACCAGTGCATGGAAAATCCCGCTAGCTCTATATTGTCCGTATCGTCGTTCAGCCACGTCTCGGTGAAACACTTAGATGTTTTGAACATGCAAATATCGGTCCAACTTTAATGGGATTTGTGCCACAAATGCTAAAACGTTAGCATGTCGAAACAGTGCCAGGGGGGGAAAAAAAAAACTAAGCATGGATTGCTGTCATCTAGTCTATAGACTGCTTACAGGGTAAGGAAACCAATAAGTCATTTTGTAATTTGGGTGAACTATCCCTTTAAGATTAGGATTGGGGAGGGGGACACTGATCCTAGATCTGTACCTAGGGGAAACTTTACCAGGGAGTGTCACTTACCTGGAAGCAGGGCATGGTCATCGACAGAGTCCTCACGGGCTGGGGTATATCAGGGGAGAAGGAGTGTCGCCTGACGTCAGGGGTGTAGGAGTGTCGCCTGACACCTCCAGCACAATCCATGGTAGTGACTGTCAGATGAGGGGACGGGGGAGGGTCCATGGTTACCTGGTGGTAACGCACCAGTTTGGAGGAGGGGACGTATCCTCTTGGACCTGAACACAGATTGTGTAATAGATGATCATAAAACATGAGTTTATCAATTTTATACTGTAATAAGATACGTTATAAACCACATATTATCCAATAACTGATCTAATCTATTTGATAGATAGAATTAAACACTTACTGTGAGTACACAGCCAGCAGTAACAGTAAACAACCATTAGATGTCTCCACTAACTGGTGGTGGCTGAACCAGAATTCTAGTTTGGTATTCACTGCTACATTGAAAGACAACTCAATACATAGACTAACTAAAGGACTGACTTTCCTTTAGAATGTGAAGCAGTGTGTTATTTTAAAAGATCATCCCCTCAAGTGAAAAGGTGAGATATCCTGGAGGTCTTACCCCCTGCGTCGACCAGCCAGCGGCGTCTGTCCCCCCGTGTGTCCATCTCACTGATGATGGCCACCAGCTCTCCTCTGTTCAGGCTCAGGTCCAGGTCTCTAGTCCCCACCACATGACCCGTCAGCTGGTAGATCTTGGCTGAGCCATGCTTGTCTGTCAGGACCTTCAGACACTTCTGAGACCCAGGGCTGAGAGGCTGGGAGGACACAAATGAACAGAACAAGGGGGGTGCTCATTACGCACCAAACAGAAGGGAACTGACTGAAACAGGGAGACTACCTGGATTGATCTAATAATAAAATGCTACGTTTTCACTTTCTGTTGCAAAAAGTTGAAACGGTGTGCCCTAATGAACCGATACTGTACGATCAGGAACATAGTTATGCAGCAATCAAGCAACATACAGTAGATCAACTAATTAGCAGCATCAAATAAAAGAGTATTGGTCGTGTACGAAGTTTAGAAGATGTTATAGCGGATGCAGTGAAATGCTTACGTTACCATCTCCTAACGACGCAGTAAAATGTCAAATACACAAATAATCACACACAAAGAAATTAAGAAATGTCGTAACAAATCCAATAGCACTGTAATCCTAATGCAATCTATATACACCTGATGAAGACATACTAACAATATATACAGCAGTAGATGTAGTGTACAAAACATTAGGAACACCTTCCTAATATTCAGTTGCACCCCCTTTTGCCCTCAGAACAGCCTCAATTCGTCAGGGAATGGACACTACAAGGTCTCGAAAGTGTTCCATACGGATGCTGGCCCATTTTGTCTCCAATCCTTCCCACAGTTGTGTTAAGTTGGCTGGATGTCTTTTGGGTGGTGGGACCATTCTTGATACACACGGTAAACTGTCGAGCGCAAAAAGCACAGCAGCATTGCAGTTCTTGACTCACTCAAACTGGTGTGCCTGGCACCTACTACCATACCCCATTCAAAGTCACTTAAATATATTTTATTACCCCATTCACCTTCTGAAAGGCACACACACAATCCATTTCTCAATTGTCTCGAGGCCTAAAAATCATTCTTTAACCTGTCTCCTTCCCTTCATCTACACTGATTGAAGTGGATTTAACAAGGGGCATCAATTAGGGATTATAGCTTTCACCTGGTCAGTATGTCAGGGGTAGGCAAACTTGATGTTTTTGATTTAACCAACCTGGAAGACCAGGTGTGTGGAATTTAGGCAATCATTGAACTGATCAATTAGCTGGTCAGGTGTTGTGACTAGTTGGAACAAAATCTTGCAGTACCTGTAGCACGTTTGCCAACCCTCTGGTCTATGTTTTGTACACCCAGTGTGTATTAAGAGTGAGCACTCATTAACCCTGGTGTTTGTTCACCTGCTTAGCTTCCCCCGGGGTGACTTGTAAGGTTTATGGCTTTACTATCTCACCTAAGAGCAGCTAATGATGTGATCCCATGTCTTTCTAGTGCTGTAGAAATGGTGCCTGTAAGTGAGAGCCATCGCCAGCCACAAATGAGCTACCCATCCTCACTACTGCTGTCATGTATGCCTGTAGATCTGACAGGCTGAGTCTCATTACTATCATATAGGATCCATCGCAAATGGCACCCTATTTCCAATGTAGTGCACTACTTTTGACCAGGGCCCATCTGTTCTGAGGGCTGCTCACACTGCAGACATAAAGACATAAAACACAGATTTTAATATGGGCTGTGTGAGAGGTCTAGATTAGTCTGAGACATGAAACCAGACCCTTTCTCTCTCCTCTTCTCTTGGCTCCTTCACATTCTCATCACTTAAAGTAATTGCGTAGTGGTGATGATATGAGCCACGCGTTAGCTGGAGTGAAGTTATTACTGCATTATGACTAAGCAAAATGAATGGCGCTTTCTGTTCTAACTGGGGAGGAAAGGGAATGGAATTTCCAGTTTGCTATTTATGCATGTTGAACAGAAAGTTTGTGTTTTGTGAACGTGACATGTCCTAGTGTGTTAGTTTTGACAAATGGCTTATGCTTAGTTATAGTACTGTCCCCTCAGGCAGCACACCTTCCTCAGAACCTTCAACAGGTAAACAGGTCATCTCGGTTAACTCGGAACTAAAATATGACACAATTTGGTTAGTCGCCCGTCTGTCCACGAGAGATTACTCAACAGGTAACATCACAACTAAGGCTAATATAAATAACCATCCTGATCCAATTCAGGTTATTCCAAACACATGATGGATTCAGATAATAAGAACATTTACAGTGAATGGGTCTAGTATGAATCGTCCTGCTGCGTGAGGCTGTGGATGTATACACGCACTGTCCCTGGCGATGTTCCCCGGCAACAAGTCACATCACCACCAACCAAACAACAGATTATAGTGCAGCTTCTGTTGGGACTGACCTGGACAATGGGAGCATTGAGTTGGTCCTCCACATTCCGACACAGAGTCTCCAGCATCCTCGCACCCTCCAGCACCGAACACTCTGCCCACTCCCAGAATGCATTAGGCTCCAGGGAACTGTGAGGGAGCTGCAAAGAGAGGTCAGACAAAACAAGTTTAGAAAGATAGTCAAGTTCAACTTCAGCTGCATCTCTGGCCTTAGGTATAGTTCTCACTAATCAATCACTGAAAGTGACAAGAAAACTGCAACACAACATGCTTATCTTGGCAAAGGAGAAATGTTCACTAACAGGGACGTAAACTAATTTGTGCACACCATTTGAGAGAAATACGCTTTCTGTGCGTCTAGAACATTTCTGGGATCTTTTACTTCACATGTTGCTTTTCTATTTTTTGTTCAGTGTATAAACAACAGACAGCAGATTCACTGGCTGAAATGGTCAATTGCAATGGTCAGCATTGGTCGTCCACAGATATACACTTTAGTATAGGGTCTTGCTACCCCCTCTAAACCCTTCTACAGTGACTGTGGTGTACCTACTACCCCACCTGTTGGGCAAAGCCCTGGAAGAGCTGCTCCATGTCTGCAGCCAGGTCCTTGTGCAGGCAGCTGAAGGCCCCAAGCATGCCCCAGAGCAGGGTGAGGGCCAGGCCATTGAACTGGGGCAGCTCGTTGAGGAGCAACGTGTTGATGGTCTTATAGGTGTTTGCCACCGCCTGCTCATCGTAGCTCAGACTGGGCTTCTCTTCGATCAGCTCGTAGTCAAGCAGCTTGTCCAGGCGCTTACGGATCAGGTTACGAGGCCCCACCAGCAGTTCTCGAAGGGCACAGAGCGGCTTGTGGACCAAGGTCCTCATCCTCTTCTCCTGGATGTTGAGTGGGGGATGGGGAGAGGAAGTGGGAAATATTAGGGAATAGAGAGTGGGGGAGGGCGATGGATAGAGGCGTGAGGTCCGGGCAGTGCATTCTGAAGCCTGAAGGACATGTGCGAAAGTGAAACACGACCATGGGCGCAATTCAATAAAAATGGTCTGTCCTCCCAGCCAACATATTCCGATGCCCATTGTTGTAGCATGCATAACAAAGTGGTACTTTGGCTTGACTCACAAATGTAGGAAGTATCCATTGTCTCAATGCTGCTGTGATTTCCTTGTAGCATATAGCAGGCTTCTCGCCGTCCATGTCAAGGTCAAACTCCTCCGGTCGACAGCTAAGGAATCTCTGTAATAGAACGATGGAAGAAAAGATGCCACATAAACTATATCTAGACACGGGAAACGCAAACAGAAAACTGAGGTAGTCGTCAGAAATGCTTCATGAAAAGAACAGTCAGCGGCTGTTTGACAGTGGGGAGACTCTGCATTCAAATAGGTGCGGCAATGTGAAGGAGGCTG